>NC_140165.1:278739185-279419185 GCF_963971535.1 Notolepis coatsorum
AAGTTGCTGTACTCTGTCGTCTACTCTAAGCCATCCTAGGTTGTCAAAGTGGGCAGGGGTGAGGTGGGTTCTGGGGTTCAGGTCAAGTAGTAGTCTGACCAGTTTGTTTTGTGATGTTTGTAATTTTGTTTTAAGCGCCTTTGAGGTGCTTTGGTACCATGAGGTGCACGCATAGTCGTAGTACCCTTGAATGAGTGCTCCTGCCAGAGTCTTCAGGGTATTCTTGTTTACCAGAGAGGAGATCCGGTACAAGAATCTTGTTCGTTGGTTGACTTTTTTTATTACATTGGATGCCATTTTGTCACAGGAAAGATTTGCCTCTAGGATGGAACCCAGGTAGGTAATTTCATCTTTCCTTGTGACAATATTGTCACCCACTGTAACTGAGAAGCCGTCGGTCTTGCTGAGTTTGTTATTTGAACCGAAGAGAATGGACTCTGTTTTGCCCATGTGTAATGATAGTTTGTTATCAGCGAGCCATATGCAGATTTTGCCTAGTTCCGAGCTGAGGGTTTTTTCAACCTGCAACTTGTTCTTGTCATAGACCAGCAGGGCTGAGTCGTCCGCAAACAGGAACAAGTTGCAGTCACAGGCTGACGACATGTCATTTGCATAAATTAGGAAGAGTAGCGGTCCTAGTATGCTTCCTTGTGGAACACCACAGCTCACTGTGAGACCCTTCACTCACACATCCAATCACATCACTCAAACAACAAATCAGAACTAACCGGACGATTCTGTCGGCTTCAGGATACAAACTGGACACTCTTTTGCTAGTTTTTCATGTTAGCGCTATGTTAACGTAACATTGGTGGTAGTAGGGTGTGGGCATGAAGAAAGGCCCTTGTAACGCTATGATACAGTAACATGGGTGGTAGTAGCCAGGATGTGGGCTTAAAGAAATGCCCTTTGATTAATCAAATTGATTTATTATTGGATTGATTATACAGAAATGTATCATGTGGGAATTAGCTTCTCAGTCCTTTATTTTTTTTATTTTTTGTCTTTTTTACCCCTTCTTTTTCCGTTTTTTCTCCCCATCCCAATGTTAGTCGTTATGCCAATTCCCAATCCCCTTCCTGGTTGTTGCGCACTCTACCGTCAGTCTAGGAGGGCGGAGACTATCACATGCTTCCTCCGACACATGTGTAGCCAGCCCACCGCTCTTTTTCACCTGGCAGCGCGGACTCTCACTGAGAGAATGTAACGTGTGGAAGGTCACACTACCTCTCCCAGATCCTTCCCTTGCTGTGCAGGCTCCCCGACCGAACTGTAGAAGTCACTGTTTACAACGACCAGGACCCACCCACGCCGGCTCACCAACCGCTAACACCGGCAATTGTGTTAGTATGGACGGTCGGCCAAGCCGGAGGCACCACAGCCGGATTCGATCCCACTGGCTCTGTGGTGGTAGACAGACGCTTAGTCGGCTGCGCTACCCGGCCGCCCAGCTTCTCAGTCCTTTAAAGTACATTTTCTCCTCACATATAATTGAATTGCATCGAAATAGAGCAAAGAAGAACAAAACAAGATGGTATCACCACTCTCTACTACAGCCATATGAATGTAGGACCTGTTTCAGTCACAAAAGGCCTTCACACACACACACACACACACACACACACACACACACACACACACACACACACACACACACACACACACACACACACACACACACACACACACACACACACACACACACACACACACACACACACACACACCACACACACACACACACACACACACACACACACACACACACACACACACACACACACACACACACACACACACACACACACACACACACACACAGAAAAGGCTTGTCTGTGATAGGCCAGTGGCACTTGTGGTGGAACCGGACTCATCAATTATATCGTAGACAGATCTTCTGGTCAATATACTAGGTTTAATAGTAAAAACAATTAGTACAAAGTACATGTAGGTTAAAGGAGCTTGGCTAAGAGCAGACAAGGAGACAATGAGCTAAAGTATAGAAACGGGTGGGGGCCGTAGCCCCTTGCTTCTCATTTAACCAAAAGGGATTCCTCCACACACTCCATTTCCTAACCCTGATCTGAGTTGGCTGATATGGTATCAGTAAATTAAATAGCACTAGCACTTATCCTCAGCGAGCCGTGGTCTCACACAAACTGTAGGACTGTTCTGGGGTCAGTAACCTGGGCCTCTGCCATGCATACAGCCTCCTGCTCCATGTGACCGTTCAGAGACGGGCCATAATATCCTATCCTTTTTCGTGCAATGGGACTGTCTGTATTCAACTGTGATCATCGTTATATAAGAATGCCCTTTGTGTTGAGAGGAGGAATGGAAGAGAGTTGTGCGCTGATCCCAGTAGATTGTACTGGAAGAGGAAGTAACACACACAGACACACACACTGTTAACACGGGAAACAGTCAAAGCTGATGATAACTCAGATACAGAAGGGCTGTACAGTTAAGCTATAATTCTGGTCTGTCTTGAGACTGATACAAAACAATGACAATGTCATTTTTCGATGTGCCTCAAAGGGATATTTCACGCGCTCTCATTTACAATGATGCTGAGTGTTTACAGGCCGATTAAAATGATAAAAACACAAAATAAAGATAAGGAAAAGAAAATCGGTTTAGATAAATTAGACAATGAATAAATAGGACAAAAACACATACAAAATAAATGTATGTGTCTTCTAATGAGAAAGCACGCCTGCTGCCCATTCACTGGGGTGTGTTTACAGTCGAGCGTGGTCTAATTCCATTCGGAGAAGCAGATGGCCTCTGATGCTAAAATACACAAATATTTATGCAAAATGCATTTATTGCAAAATGCCCTCCTCAGAAAAGGCATCAAGAAAGAATTATAAGCATCGTAATTATCATAAGAGCCGGCGTCCGTATCAAAACCTTACTATAACGACACCAAGCTGCTGCCGAGGCTTGTACTCCATCTTGGATCTCGGCTCCCTCCAGTCGCAGCGGAGGCCTGGCAGGATCGGTGCTGCTTCCCGTGTCACTGTCTAGCCCGCAGGATTTATAGAGCCTTCCCATAATACACTTCCTCTCTCAAAAGGAGGACATAAATCTGCCTCTTGTTTTTGTCTCCTTTTTTATTGGCTGATGGGGTCCTCAATTCACTCTCCACTAGCCCTCATATCTTGGCTCCCCGCTCTCTCTCTCTCGCACTGTCCCCCCATCCCCCTGCGACACACACACACACACACACACACACACACACACACACACACACACACACACACACACACACACACACACACACACACACACACACACACACACACACACACACACACACACACACACACACACACACACACACACACACACACACACACACACACACACACACACACACACACACACACACACACACACAATTATGTTAACCACAAGGGCCGCGCCAATTAATCCTCACGCTACTTCATTGGCCACAACTCAAGAGCGTTTTTACTCGCGGTCCCAACATTGTTAGCGTTTTAACAGCCCGGTCCCACCGCCGCCTTAATGTTGCATTCAAACCGCATATGGATATGGTTGCGTATACAGAATAAAAACAAAAAAACAACAAAAAAATAACCATAATAGTATGTTTATCTGTGAATATAATAAAGCTGGACAAGGTCCCGGCAACAAAGAATTCCCCACAATGGGAAGCTAAATGAAAATACAGTGGGCTGGTAATGAGCTATCTAAATTCAGAGTTCATATTGCTTGGAATTACACAAATGTGGGGCTCCGGGCAGCTCTGGCGAAGAGAGAAAATAAGAAGAAAAAAACTCTATACCACTTTCTGCTCCAGCATCCGGAAGATTCCCCCCATCGCACACGCAGACGCATGGCAGGAGCGAGTGAGGGGGAAATTGTTTGAGCCTCGGCATGTTTCTGCAAATGCAATAATTCCTTTGTAAATGACATTTGCATTTGTAATTCCTTACCTTTTTTTTATTACTTCTTTTATACTGCCTTTGCATACTGTCAACGCGTCGGTGCAATCTATCGCTCTTGGGCGTGTGCGCATTAACCCCCACCACACACACAGTCACACACACACGTACATAATATACTGTACGCATGCTTCAAGCTCCACACCTCTGACACACACACACACACATAGACATACACACATATGTGCTTTCGCAAGCTTCAAGCTCTGGCCGCAAACACACACACACTGTATAAACACACACACAGACACATTCACCCGTGCTAGGTTCCGACAGCCTGACTTAAGGGTGCCTATGATTAAAGAAAGTTGCACCACCAGCCAGGCGTTCCTGGAACGAAGCGGCGGCTGTACAGAAGACGACAGCCACTGGTGGTGCTGCATGCCTCAAAGTTATCGGGGGGGGGGGGGCGTCTCTCTGTGCTGGCGTTCTGCCCGAGCCTCTTTGATTGCACTTGACACGTACCGGCAGTGCTTCACTTGTCGTTTGTAAAAGGAAACAATAAATGCTGACAGGGCTGGCGGGGAGGGAGGGGGTTGGTGGTGATACGTCAAATGTAGGTTATGTCGTTGGTCGGGGCTGGGAGACGGGGGAGAGAGGTCAGCATTGAGACACACAGGAGACAGACGGGGCTATCTTGAGAGACAAGGCTTTTTCCTGGTGTTGTTTTTTCGTGTGTTTTCTGTTACATCATTTGAGCCGAGCCACACCGCGGGGCCCGGGGGACTCAATTAGGATCACGGTTCACTAGTGATTCCACCCCCATTGACTCATCAGTAATTTGTTTACTTTGCAGTCGAGATCTAAAAAAGAAAAAAAAAAGGCTTTCCAAGAGGTAGAACACACATGGACCATGATATCTCCTGCTGTACCATGTGTAGGCTGCTACAGTATACACAAACACACACACACACACACACACACACACACACACACACACACACACACACACGCACACACACACACACACACACACACACACACACACACACACACACACACACACACACACACACACACACACACACACACACACACACACACACACATACACAGACCGTCATGTTATGGGACAGACAGTACAGCTCATGCATTGCAGACAAATGCACACACACACACACAGACATACACACATACACACAAAGGAATGGATACCCTGCATGCAAGCACACAGACATGGACATACACACACACACACATACATAGGCAGAGACATCCTGCACACAAGCACACATGCATGGACAAATTGGGACATACACACAGAGCGAACATGAATGCACATTGCACACATATAGGCTATTGCACAGTACAATCTCCTGCTGTCGCTAGTGGGTTAATCCCATTCAAGCGGAAATGTGAAGGGGAATCTTGACCTCTATAGGCCAGGTCACGGCCTGCTTGCGTCTCCATTAGCATGTCTGTCTTGAGTACAGAGCGCGGATTACAGCTGTATAGCCAGCCCAGACAACCAGCAGGGTGCATTCCCCCCCCCTATCAGGTACAGGCTGGAGGAGAAAGAGCAGCGTATCACACTCCTCCTGGTGCCGGACAAAAATAACCCCCACCTTATTCAATCTAGTTTAAAGGCCAGCCCCCTGGGAGCTGATTATCCCTGTTACACCTGTTGCCCAATCTGTCCATTTACGGCACACGTCCTGCTCACCATGAGACCTGAGCGCTTCCTCTTACATATCAACACTGGCAAGCCTACATCTAGCTAGCCAGGGGACTAACATGACTGACGCATCCATCACATAATTCTGGATTTAGCACATATCAATTCACATTGGGTGTGTGTGTGTGTGTGTGGTGGGGGGGGGGGGGGGGGGGGTGGGGGGGGGGGGGGGGGGCAGGACCCTATCCCACTAACTACTCATGTTGAATGTGTGAGAGGGAATATTAGGCAGGTTAAGGGGCTACTTCTAGAACAATATATGAACAGTAAAAATATATATATTTTAGTCCACGATGGTCTCTAAGTCTGTGTGTGTGTGTGTGTGTGTGTGTGTGTGTGTGTGTGTGTGTGTGTGTGTGTGTGTGTGTGTGTGTGTGTGTTGTGTATGTGTGCGTGTGTGTGTGTGTGTGTGTGCGTGTGTTTCTGTCAGTGTGGAGGGGGTTAAGGTGGCACAGTGACTGTGACACCCTGTCTTCCTCCAGACCTATGATGCACCGACATAAGAAAGTGAGCTTGGAATAGGGTACTTCATACTGTATCTCAACACCATCCGTATTGGCCACAGACGCGTCTTCTAAAATAAGCACACACACACACGCAACACACACACACACACACACACACACACACACACACACACACGCACACACACACGCTGCCACGCACACGCACACTCACTGACGCGCGCCACGCAGGGTGCACTGCAAGTTGCCCTTCACCTACCTTTGCCGGTGCGAGCGGCGCACAGCCCCACAGCAACTAAAACCAACAGCCCCGCTATTCTCAGCATCTTCTCCGAGCGGGCAGATAATAATCAGACGTCTGTGGGGGATGACCTCTCTCTCCTCCTCCTCTTTTCTCTTGTTCTCTCCTTCTCCTTTCCGCCCTATCTCCCTCTAGTGAGCGGGTCCGAATCGTTTCTTCTCTCTTCTTTAAACCGTAAAAAAACTGTTCACTGTGGTACTGTATTTCTGCAAAGATGTGGAGCGGACAGTGGGGCGGAAAACGCGCCTTGGGAGGCTTCGTGCGCGAAGACACCGGGTAGCTGCACGCTTCACCTCGGCTCGTTGCGTGGATGGTCGATGCACAACTAAACTGCTTTCTGATAAGACGAGACCGGAGAGCAGCATATACCCGGGACTAGACCGTTACGTCACGGGGAGGAGAGATATGGATTCATATAATTTTTCTTTTTTTTCTTCACACACACACACACACACACACACACACCCCTCCCTCGCCCTCAATCTTCTACTCTCCATAGCCTCTATCTCGAGAGCATCACCATGTTATCATATCATTACTCATGCAACATGAATTAGGCTGGTTAAATGGGATACTTGCGATCTGATATTTGCCCCACACAAAAAAGTTATAGTCTATCTATACGCATACTACATCCAAATGTGGCACATATGCGTTTTGGTTTAGGCAACAACAGTGATATGTTCTGCTGGTGAGACTTTTGTAAATACACACAGAATTATATATTTATGAATTATAAATGTGGTCAGAATTCTGCTTTAATTCAATATCCCGAAGACCTTCATAGATAGCCTATAATGACGTGTATTAATAATAATACAAATTATTATTATTATTACACAGTGCACACACATATATGAGTCTATTTAGCTAAATAATCTGCAAGCAAGGCACATTTCTTTGCAATGGATGGTGAATGGTTTTGTGTGGTTTTGAATGGTGTGTGAATGAGAGACGACAATACATTTAGAAGACAAATATTACGTATGCCTTCTGCAGCATAACTAGCATCACTCTCTTTTCACAACCAAGCCTTTTGGTTTACCTTGTCAGGCAACTGCAAGCATTCTCATTCTCTTCTCACTCTGTTACTCAGTGAAATGTACAATACATGAGTGGACACACAGCGTCCCATGTCCTTTACCATAACGTTTGATAACATGACTTAACATGTCCCCTACGATGTCCTACTTTGACATTTTCTACTTTGACCCATTGAGAAGGGGTCCGTCTGCTGGCCTTTCACATGGCTCATATAACTCCGGCCCGCTGAGGGAAGCTGTGAGTTGTTTATTAGCTAGTGCTGAATAATATTATTAATAACCTGTTTAATTTTCCTCTATAGCGTATCTCAATGGAACTCGTGTCTTCCCCATCTCCGGTTGCACTGGTTTATTTATGGAGGTTAATATTGGTAGTATCTCTCAAGGCCAAACACAGACATGGCACACCCAGTCATGGAATTAAGTCTGGTTTTCTTTGGCCTGCGACATCAGCCCAAAACAAATACAGGCCTAACAACTGGTGTAGCAAAACAAATAAAATATTATTTAAATGCTGGGAAAACATGGAATTGGGACTCCTTGTTGTTTGGCCAGTGTTATTATCTGTGTACGTTCCACCCCGGTCCTGCCCTCACAGCCCCCACCTTTCCATGGACTTCTTCCACCTGCTGGACAATTCTTGTCATTGCCCCTTGAACTTTGTGTACATTTGTGTCTGGTCAAACTGTCCTGTGTTTATGAGTGTTCTCCCCATCCTGCTGTCTATCCCACTGGTATCCCAGTGTACCTGTTGCCCCCTTGTTTTCTCTTGTCTGGTATAGCTTGTTGTGATTATTGTCTTTACTGTTTTGTCCCCAGTGTGTTTTGTGTTATTTAGTCTTTTACCCCAGTTTGTTCAGTCTGTTCCATCTCAGGTGTGTCTCGTTCCCAATCACCCTCATGTCTCAATTAGTCTGTGTATTTAAGTGTTGTCTGCCCTGCCTTCCTTGTCGGGTCATTGCTCCTGTTGCTGCTGTTCCTGTGATTCTGCTTTTGTGCTGTTTTTTCCCGGTTCGTGTATTGCTTTTTAGTTTGTCAGCCGTTCGCTGAACACTACCGTGAGTAGCCTTGTGATTCATTGTGTGGGCATTATCGCTCCCGTCTTGGAGGATAAGCTCACTGCAGTTATTAGTTTTTACCTCGCTTGCATTATTGTTTGTGTTTACTGTTATGCTTATGTAGCACCATCATCCGACGTCTTTTGTTTTGTGCCTCGTTTTGGAGACTGTGTGTCTTCTCTTTGTTTTCCCCGTTTTACCGTATACGGTAGTTCAGTTTATGCGATAACATGTTTTGAAGTCTTCCCTTTGTTTTTGAGCCACACTCACTCTAATTAAAGGAGCAGTGCTCATATTCAAGAATCAACACCTGCCTCCTGTCTATCCTCTGCTTGTCTGCATTTGGGTCCTACCTATAACACCACCATGCTGTCTAAATGTACCCACTCTTAACAATCTGACAACATTCATTAATATATATATATATATATTTTTTTTTATATATTTTTCTTTATTATTTTTTAAACATAACATCAAATTAGACACACAAGCATTAACAGTAAACATCCAATGAAATCACCATTTGAATCATTATAAATGTAGTTTACGAGATATATACCTAATACTTGCTATCTAATACCATACATACATATGCTCTTGCTCGCTCACCCCCCCCCCCCCCCCCCCCCCCCCCCCGGACCCCCACTTGGATAATCCATCCATTTTCATTAGTTTCTAACCAGGCACTACAATTCATATGCTAGTTTTTATTCTCTCCACCACTTCTAACCAGATTGCAATGTTGGTTTCACTGACACCTAAAATTCTTGCTGTAGATATTTCTAGATAAATCACATCGAGATAGGTAAGAACCCATGCCTTCCGGCACATTTTTTCCCGGTTGAAACCATTGTGATGCTATCAGCTTTTTAGCAGCTGTGAGACCGGATAAAACTAGTCTCTTTAACTGTATAGGGGCTGCAAACTGAAAAACATCATTCAACAGCAATACAGAGGGATGTACAGGTATGTTCAGAAATAAGAATTCTGATAATTGCTGGGACACTTCTTCCCAGAATATCTTAACCGGTGGGCAATCCCAATACATGTGCATAAATGTACCCTCATCTCCATTTGTACATAAGGAACATAGGGAATCTTGTTTAAGTCCCATTCTGTTCAATCTTATAGAAGTCAGGTATGTCCTATGAATATAATTAAGATTCATTTGTTGATGGTCCGGGTTACGTGACACAATTCGAACGTTTGCCCAGACTTCTTGCCAATCAAAATCTATTTCCAAGTCTGGTATATCCCTCCTCCAGACTGAGTCTAGGGGGAGGATTCCATACGAAGACGTTAGTAAGTGATGATAAAAATCAGATACGAAGCCTCTTGATGTCTCTCTTTCATAGAAGAATTTGTGATATCTGTGGTGCTCAATTGGTATGTTTAATGGGACTCCATGAGCCTTCAAACAATCCAATAACTGTGCGTAAAAATAATATGTGGAACTGGTGAGGTTACATTTTTTATGTATATCTTGATAGCTACAAAAAACCCGTTTGTTGAAGACATCTCCCAATGTGTGTATGCCCTGCTTTTCCCATTTGGGGTATCTTATAGGTCGTTTTCCAATAAGGAGTGCATTGTTATTGAATAGGGGAGTATGGCTATGCCATTTATGTTGGTTAGAATATTTTTTTTGTGTTTCACGCCATATCCGGATCACATGTGTAATAAGGGGGCCAAATTTCAATTTATTTGCATTGCTTAATTGATAATATGGTGTATACTATGTCCTGCAGTCTATGTGGTGCTACTATATTTTCTTCTAAGTTTCTCCAGGATACAGATGCTTGGGAGTCAAACCAGGTTGTCAGTGGTCTTAAAGAGTACGCTTTAAAATAGTGGTAAAAGTCTGGAAATGCCAAACCTCCGTCGGCTTTGTTTTTCTGTGCGGTGGATCTTTTTATTCGTAGAGGTTTGTTATTCCAAATAAATGTATATGCGGTGGAGTGTAATTTTTTCCAGTAACCATCAGGAGGGGGTAACGGTAACATTGAGCTGATGAAGTTGATTCTAGGTAAAACATCCATCTTAACTATTGATACTCGTGCCTGTACTGAGTTTTTAAGTTTGGACCACATTTGATCTTATCTTGGAATTTTGTGTAATTGTACCTCACCGTTTGGCTTATAGTAGGGAATGCCTCAACTCCTAAACATCTGAAGTGTTTAACCATTGGTATTTTTTCTGGAAGGAGTATATTCTTTGCAGGGGCATTAAGTGGAAGGAAGGCCGACTTTGGCCAATGTATCCTAAATCCCGATAGATTGCCAAAGTCATCAATCAACTTGAGAAGATGAGGCATTGAGGTGTTAGGGTTTTGCATGAACAATATTACGTCATCCGCATATAAACTAATATGATGTTGTGTGCCCTTAATTGCGATTGGTTCTATGGATTGGGATTGTCTTATATATTGTGCTAAAGGCTCTAATGATAAAGCAAATAGTCCGGGACTAAGAGGGCAACCCTGTCTGGATACCGGAAAGATTTCGGAGGTGATTATACCTGTTGTAATCATGGCCGATGGGTCTTTGTATAATACTTTTATCATATCAATGAATCCTTTTCCTAACCCCATCCTTTCTAGTACTGCCCATAAATAAGACCATTCCAACCTATCAAAGGCTTTCATCGCATCCAGGGACAGCATCTCTATAGGTGGGGTGTCATCCTTGCTGGCATCTAGCACATGTAATAACCATCTTATATTATCCGTGATCAAGCGGCCTCTTATGAAGCCAGTCTGATCAGGATGAACTAAAGACGTCATATGCTTTTGAAGTCTGATGGCTAATACCTTGGAATACAGCTTGATATCGGTTAATATATATTTTTAAACATATGTACATACATAAAGTAACCTGACCATACCAGACTAAAGAGTTTCAGCCCATTTACTAATCAGCACACAAATCACCCCTGACCGTGTTCCTGAGCATAGCTGACTTTAAGATTGTAAATGTTTACCTATATTCTTTCTTCTTAGTTTATTTCTTTATTTTAAATGTAAATGTTATGGTGATAAACCATATATTTATATATAAGAAACCTACCCAAAATTATATCTTGGTCATCTTAACGAATTGTTTGGTCATGAGAGAACATAATTCTCTCTCAGCGCGTATAGTATTTCCTTGTTCATTAACTCACCCTTATCCATAGCACTGAGTTCTCTGACCAGAGGTTTAACAGATTGGTGGTCATGGTCAACCAGGAGATAAAGGTAACATGGGTGTTTATCAGTTTCTGAATTTCCCCAAGGGGATTAATAAAGTATCTGTTTACTGATTGTAATGCGACCCAGATTGCATGACACAGACAGGTAATCAGAGTTAGCCAAAACAAGGGCATAATTTATTCACAACAAAAAAGCGGCACTGTGCCTTTAAGGGAGAACTCAAAATACAGTCCATGAATGAAATTAATTCATGAGTCCATGAATGAAATGAAAGTTCTGAGTCTAGTCCTGTTCAGACTCACCAGAACACTTGCTGACGGGCAACACAGCAAACGGGGTAGATGAAAAAAGGAGTGAGAACATAGGCATCCTCCCGTGGAAGCCTAGAGAGCGATGACGATGCCTCACACCACAGAACACTGCCGACGTGCAACTCAGCACACGGGACCCACGAAAAAGGAGTGAGAACATAGGAATCCTCTCGTGGAAACATTGAGAGCGATGACGATGTCTCACACCAGGAATGAGGCCCACGGAGAGAGAGTGTAAGGGCAGTAGATGGCACAACGTCTCACCCCAGAGACGCGGTGGTAGATGGTAGCAACGGATGGCACGACGTCTCGCACCGGAGACGCAGCAGTAGATGGTAGTGTACAGAGACGACCTGGCAAGGAGTGGAAGGCAACCAGCAGTACAAATACTCTCCCGAGGAGCCGATTACCAACCACTCACAGGTGCGCAAGGAAGAATGTTCGGCACGCCCCCTTGTTGGGCAGCATGCAGTCCTACCCAGCCCTCACAGTATCTATCTATCTTGTCCTCTAAGGCTGTGATACAAATTGTCTTGCACTCAAACATGAGGCACTGCTGTGTACATAGAGAATCGAAAGTGCACAGGGCACAATGACCAATACCACAAAATACGGCTGCAACCTTAGCTAATGTTACAGACCTGCCAACCTTGGGAAAATATTTTGAGTACCACAATAATGTAACACACACACTTTCGCACCACTTCACTTTGCACATGGTCATGGTCATGCAGCCCCACATTTTAATTGAGAGGCTTGACTCTTATTTTAATTTCCCACACCAGCTTCTCATGCTGATTCTAAATGTCCTCACTGAGAGGGTCCAGCAGGTCTTTGTCAATGGACAGGGCGCGTGAATATTAAAGGCAACCAACTTGTGTTCGGCTTTTCTCTGATTGGCCGCGCCCCCCCGCCCCCACGCGCAGGCAAGCGCAGCCGTCCCACGTCCCAAATGAAATCCAAAGAGCAAGCGCGGCAGCGCGGGCAACCAACTTCTGTAGTGTTGGGCTGCTGTTCCAACGCACTTGTGTTGGGCTGCGGTAGCAGTGGAGCGCTGCTGACTGATTATTATGTTTCGCGTTTTTAACAACCAACGGTAGATTCACTCGTCACTGTACATGTATAAACAAAGCCCATACAGTTATGAAATAATAAACACTGTTAGGACTCGCAATAATAAACACTGTTTACGACTATATATATATATATATATATATATATATATATATATATATATATATATATATATATATATATATATATATAGGTACTAAATACCTATATGTCCCTATGCCATAAATGTCATGTATGTTGTGTATGTCATAAATGTCTATATGAATTGAAAATGGGGGACCCTGATGTAAACAAGACAAACGTCTTTCTCAGGTCTGCATCCCCTTAACAATTGTATGTATTGAGCCGTACTGTATTGTACCCATTCTGCAATCTGTTAAATAAAGTTTTCATTCATTCATTCATTCACTATCTGACTCTTAATAATAAACACTAGTGTTAGGACTATCTGACTCTTACTAATAAACACTGTGTTAGGACTATAAACACTGTTAGGACTATCTGACTCTTAATAATAAACACTGTTACAGTGTTAGGACTATCTCGAGTCACGCGTCACTACTGTAACTAGAAACTCTGGGTGTCACTGTACATCAGTAACGTTATTTCGCGTTTTTAACGTCAGCGGGGCGATGCGGTGGTTTGTCGCCGGCTTCCGTGCACCGCCGCCGGCTCCGCACTCGGTCCAGCTCCAGCAGCAGCGGCCGTTCCTCCGTTGTAGAACGAAGCCCTTCAATGACCGCGCTCTCATATTTTGCGAATGCAGCCATAAACTATGTCTTAAATTATGGCTATGTGTCTAATATGGCTGTCACTTATCAATGACTTCGCGACAGCCATATTAGACACATAGCCATAATTTAAGATATAATTTATGCATTCGCAAATATGAGAGCTCGGTCATTGAAGTGGGTGGTGGCAGTGTAACAACGTTCACCCTGATGTAAAGTAGCGATTTTTATTGTTTTGTCATGACAACCCAATTACATAATCCAACATATGTGTAAAGAAACAACATATTCCAGTTAACGGTATATTTTTTAATGATTCATTACGGTATAAATTAGGTTAACTGGAGCTGTGGAAACTATTATCTTAAATTATGGCTATGTGTCTAATATGGCTGTCTCAAACACAAGGACCTGGGGGAGCCTCATGCGCATGCGCGGCTCTCTGCCGCGACTCTCTTGTCTCTCTTGTCTCTCTTGCCGCAAGGCCGCGTGCTAGTGGATTGATTGATTGGCCGTGTGGCCAATCAGAGAAACGCTGAACGAAAAGCTGAACACAAGTTGGTTGCCTTTAATATTCACGCGGACAGGGCCCTATTCCCCGTACCTGACTAACTGAGTTAGCCCGATCATTTTCAGCATAGCTTGACTTAAGCGAGACATTTCCGTTCCCTGACGTCAGATTTTCTAAGTCGCCATGGCAACAGATCTAAAAGTTTGAACCTGCTCCGGAGCAGGGTTTAGTTCAGTTAGCTGGATGAACCATGGCCACACCCTCGCAAAGAAATGCCAGCTCGCTTCCTGAAATAATTATCACAGTGTAGATCCCATTATACCATTCTGAATTATGTTTTTGTGCTTCATTTTCCTAGAGGGGGCTTTTGAAATGTAAAATAATTAGAGGTGGGCATAGATAATTTTTTTTAATCTAGATTAATCTATCTGCAATCCTGGATTTAATCTAGATTAATCTAGATTAAAATGGCTCAAAAAAAAAAAAAAAAAACCTGCCGAAGGCATTCAAAATATGTGTGTTCTACCCAAATAATGACCTGAAGTAAGTCCTTACTTTTTCTTTCCTCCTTATGTTTCTCAGGCCAGGTGGCCCATTACACCATGAGCCCATCTCCCGTTTCCAAAATGCATTACAGACTGTTTGAAAAAGCTGTTTTGCTATGATAATTGGTAATGAAATATCAAAATAATGTTCAATAAGATGTACTTGTGTTTAATAAGTTGTTTTATTCAGAAGTTAACACAAATACATAATATTACCAGTACAGTACAGTATCTAGCACACTCTCAGGAGCAAAACAGAAAGAATCATTTCAAACTTGAACTATGTGACATGGCTTGAATCAACTGCTCCAGTGGAGTTGCTCAGTGGCCAATGGTGTCAACTGTGGTTGTACTGGGCAGCTCCCAGGTGTGAATGGAAAAGAACATCTGTGCTCAGCGAACCTACCCTGGGTAAATAAAGGTAGAATTTTTTTTTATTTTTTTTATTTTTTTTTAGATTAATGCGTTAATTATATTATCGCGCGATACTAGTATAGCGTTAACGCAGCACGTTAACGCCATTAATGGCCCAGCTCTAAAAATAATAGACCTAAAATGCTGATACTAAATTTACTTTGTCCTAAATAATGCACGTCGTATACGGATACGGCGCTCGGAGTCGCGATACACACTGCATGTGGTTATTTTAATAACGGCGCATTGCAAATGTGAATCCCGCTGGGATATTTTGAATGAATGAAACCTATCGGGCATTTGGCTCTGATTAGTTTAATATTCTTCGCTGTGTATTTGCTTAACGGAGCGCCCGGATTGTGTTTCATTCAAGCATATGAAGCGTCTATGCGTGGATTGTGGATATGAATTATGAGGAATCTGAATCTGTGGAGTGTTTAATTGTATCACTGTCACTGTGACAGTGTCACACGTTATTGTGATATTGTAACTGGGATTAAAATGTATGAGGAGATGCGCCGTTTGATGGATTTGATGACGTGACGTGACTTGATAAATTGAATGAGCCTTTGACGTTTTTGATGAATGAATTTGAGAAAATGCATTTATCTTTTCGAGCACTGTTATCTGATGATGAACATGAGGTGTCACTGGTATAAAGTAAACCAAAGGGTAATCAATTCAATGTATGTATGGATTATGTCCGAAACAGATTAAAACCTGATTAATAGTGAAACTGTAGCCTCCCTCCAAGCCTCTCTTTGGGAAGCATGTATTTATATAGTACATAATACCTAAGCACATACAGTAGGCTACAGACATCCTCATAATATAATTCGTATCAATTAGATATACTATTTGGGCTTGTTTTTATCCTTATTCTGCAAGAGTTGAACTAATTATTTTCGCTAGCAATAGATCTCATTCGATTATTCATTCCATTAAGCCTACTGCCAGCAGCACATTTAAAGAAATATAATCTGTTAATAAAGTTTTAAATCAATCAATCAATCAATGCCGTTAGAAAATCAGGATTTCTGCGATCGACACCTGCTGTCTTTTCAGCTGAGGCGGCCGTGCGCATGTTAGTATAAAACTGAGTTCTTTGGATTAATATGATGAGCCAGGAGACGAAGGTGAAGTCCATCGATGGTATTTATTGACACAGGAACACACAGAGGAACAGTCCTGGAGACCACAGCCCTCCATGGGGGCTGTGTGGCTCCAGAATGATGACACAAGCATGCTATTCTTAACCAATGGCCATATGTATCTAAATGTTACGTCAAGTGCATGCAATAGCAACTGAACATTTTGAAAGATTAAAAATAAAGCTGATGGCGGATCTATTTGAGGCAAGGGGGCGGCGCAGAGAGGGTCGCATCTTCCCGGTCATCATCACGGGACGTCCAACACTCCGGTCATCACTACGAGACAGCCGGAGACAGGGAAACAGGGAGACAGGCGTTAGACAGTTTGCGTGCGTGTTGTGATGGGCGGACATAGCAATAGATACAAGTGGTAAGCATATATGTGAATAGACTAGATATATGTAGTAAGCATATTATGTGAATAGAATAGAAGTACTTAACCCAGCAATGAACTCTAAACCACGTTGACAGACCACGGACAGAAGACGGTAAGAAGCTAATCCATGCCCTCGTGGTGCACGTAGAACAGTCACTGCAATCTTGGCCAAGACCCCGAGACATCCACCACCTTGGTCAACACTACGAGACAACCACTCAGAGAGATGGGGGGAGGGGGATGACGACACACACTGTACCGCTAAGTCTCATAACGAGGTTAATCACGTCGTATGCAAGTGTAACCCAGGTTTCAGATTCATAACTATTTAGTCATAGGGTCATAAATAGTTAATGCCATTGAATAAGAACATAAATAGTTAATGCTATTACAGTATGTAAGAACATACGTAGTTAATATTATTGGGTCATATGTATATTCGTATGAGATTAGCAACTTTGACCAAATCCTTTGAATTGTTGCACTGCCCTTTAAATTACTTCATGATCTAGATAGATGTCACGACAGCCATGCCTTGCTTTACGGCAGGTGAGTCTTGCACTACGCCAGATGAGATTCCAGATTGACGGAGATAGCCGCAGCTAAATGTTGCTGGATAACGAGACGAAATAGCATGATAACAGTTATCAAACAGTTATAAAAGATTCCCCCAGTTGCAAAACCGAAGAAGCGTTGCAGTTAAAGTAGCCTGCGGTTTTGGTGAGTTTCATCAATATCGTGCTGTTCATTTGTCGAATGTGCAAAATGGTTAGCTCCATGCTACAAGCTAATAACATTAAGCTAATTAACGTAGCCTCATTCTGAGTCATGCTAGCGAAGCTCCAAGCCCAATTTGGTTAAATGAAAACTAGGAAGAAACCATTTCAGAAGTACTTGTTATAATTGTATTGATATGCTGTACGATAAGAACATGGTCTATATACATTTTGACTGTTTTTGAAAGTTTAATATGGAACGTGAGGAATGTCCCATATGCTAGCGCACTTTAGCCTAAAGGCCTCTACATGCTACAGCAACTTCAAAGCAACTGCACCACAACATCGACAAAGCAACGGTGTTGTAGACACTCTGCCTTTATGCTTCTGCAACATCGACGCGCAAAGTTAGTTTAACTAAAGTTAGTTTAGGTTCATGTTAACGTTAGATAATGTACAAAATAAACGTATTTCCGGTGCTTTTAGACGTCGCTCTTTTATTTTGAAATCCCCCGACCGGAAGTGTTATAGTGTCTGTTGCTAGCAGCTTAACTTCTGTCGCCCGTTTCTGTGCTTTTCGAGCTAACGTTACCGTAACATCATTAGTTTCCAATGGAGAGGAGAGAAAGACCTCGGCTCATGCAGCTCAAACTACCTGTTGGAATAAATTAATTGATTGATGTTTAACTTGTCCCTGTGTGTGTCAAGTCATTTAGACTAGCAAACGTGTATTTAACGTTACCTCAGGATACCATTGTATTTAGTTGGTTAGCTATGTAGCTAATGTGGATAGCATTTTGTATAGCATCAATGCTAGCTGGCTGGCTACAGCTTTATTTACTAAATTATGGAGGCTTTTTAATCGTCAAGGTAAGAGAGGATTTGTCATGATCAACTGAAGGCGTATGCTATGGAACAATATGTGCTTGGGTTTTCAGAAAAAGGCCAGCTATGACGCTAATTATTTAGCTAATATTGATAGCATAGCTTGCTGGCTACAACAATGGCGGATGGTATTCCTCGCTGCAGGACCAATATTATTCTATGCACAGCCCCGCCCCCATTCACTACCAACCAATCACTGCTACGCAATATCAACGCAACGGCTGTTTAGGTTATATTTGGGGGACATGTACACAACATCCTCGCAACACAGTCTACAAGACCCTCTAAAACAACCGCGTTGAAATCGTGCCGATGTTGTGTTGCAGTTGCTTTGAAGTTGCTGTAGCATGTAGAGGCCTTAACTTAGCATGGGACAGACGGACATTCCCACGTGTTGTGATAAGGTAGCCTACTTTAGCTTAGCATAGCTAAAAGTAGCCTGATTGATTATTCATTCTGAAAGCAATGAAAGGATGATGAAGCGATAAAAGATGGTAAATAGCTTTTATTTTCTGAATGCCTGCTTGACGCAGGCCAGGTTTTTCTAGCACCCCATTCCACCCTGGGAGCAGTTCCAGTAGTCCCGGCCGACCACCATTCACCACGTGTGCCCACGCGGGATGAGGCAGTGTGCCGGACCGATACAAGATGGCGAGCCAACCCACTGAACCTCTCATATAGCTCAAGGCTAATGCCAGCCTGATGTGAATACCCCTGTTGCTCAACTCCTGTTACACCAACAGTTCGGTAGGGTTTAACTGATTGAACTTGAATCATAAGAACTTCCAAGGGTTGAACTGACCTATATCCTTTTCTGATACATGAACTGATTGAACGAGAATACAAGGACTTCCAAGGGCTACGACCAGGGGCGGATTTAGGATTGTAGGAGATCCGGGGCTTAGCCCAGATGCCCCCCCCCCCCCCCCATTTTTAATTTTTTTTTAAATTTTTTTTAAATTATTATTATTTTTTTTTTTGGGCAGGCAAGGGGTGGTTTGGAGGGGCTCAGGCACGACCCCCTCCACGACAGATTTTTTTTGAATTTAATGAACCTGTACGTGCAATTTCCTGCAATATAGAGCCTTCAATCTTGACCAATAAAGCTGCTCTTTTCACTATAAAACTCAGTTAACCATAACGTAGTTATGGTTAGATTTATATATTGGGGGGGGATATATCATATTTTTCATATAATCAAAAAGTGGTGGAGCAAGATTATACCTTTGCTCCCCCAAGTTCAATAGTGGGAGAGCAGAGATGCTCCGAATGCTCTTATGGCCAGGCGTCTATGATTCACTGATACAAAGTAAAATAGTGCAGTGCAATAAAATAGTTAGTAAAATAGAATAAAATAATGCAATAGTGCATTGCAATAAAATAGTTATCATCGTATTTAATCGGGAGGCCGGTAAGGAGTGCATTACAGTAGTCGAGTTGGCTTGAGATAAAGGCATGGATCTGGTTTTCAGTGTCCTTTTGATTTATAAATGGCCGTACTTTAGCTATGTTTCTAAGGTGGAAGAATTAAGTTTTTGTCAACTTGTTGATTGTGATTTAAAGCTTAGGTCTGAGTCTACCATAACACCAAGACTTAACTCACTCAAATACAGTTAGCAGCTGGATAGACCACAGATGGAAATTAGCTTCTGCTAAATCTGGTGCAAACATATTTTCATGTAACAATGATGAATTGTAAATTTTTTTTTTTTTTTTTTTTTTTAAATAGATTCGGGGCTTTTCAGAATACATCCGGGGCTTGAGCCCAGGTAGCCACCCCCTAGCTCCGCCCCTGGCTACGACCCCGTTCACCTTTTGTTATTTTGACATTGTATTTTGTATTTGATTTGATTTAATTTGATATATGGGTATTGATATTTCTCCTATAAGAAGGGAGAATTAAAGGGTAAATACACCCAGTAAGATACTTGAACCATTGATATTTCTCCTATAAGAAGGGAGAATTAAAGGGTAAATACACCCAGTAAGATACTTGAACCATTGCTATTTCTCCTATAAGAAGGGAGAATTAAAGGGTAAATACACCCAGTAAGATACTTGAACCATTGATATTTCTCCTATAAGAAGGGAGAATGAAAGGGTAAATACGCCCAGTAAGATACCTGAACTACTGATGTTCTCTTGTAAAGAGGACGAGTTAAAGGGTCAATGTACCCAATCAGATACTTG
Source organism: Notolepis coatsorum (assembly GCF_963971535.1). Taxonomy (NCBI): domain Eukaryota; kingdom Metazoa; phylum Chordata; class Actinopteri; order Aulopiformes; family Paralepididae; genus Notolepis; species Notolepis coatsorum. The sequence goes on from NC_140165.1 coordinate 278,759,792, forward strand.
AATCCCATTGGTGACAATATTGATTATAGTTGAATCACTGATGGTTCTCCTGTAAAGAAAGATGGTTTAAAGGGTAAATTCACCTAATAAGGTATTTGCATTCCTATAACCTGGAATATTTCTATTGGTACTTTGTTTGTGTTACACCTTCAAAGGAAGAGTTTAAAGGAGCATTTCACCTAATACGGTATTTGCATTCCCTGCACACTTAAAGGTTTAAATTAATATGTTTAAACATTTACCTATTGAAATGATAAACTGATATAGTGTTTACTAATGATAAACTGATATAGAGTTTACTGATGATAAAAGGATACATCCAATATCCAACCTTGAACCTAGCTTTTAGCTAGAGATAACCTCAGAGACGTCTGAACCAACCCTAATGTGTTGATCCAATCAACCTAGGACTTGATATCGAACTAACCCTCCCGAAAGAAGAGGTTACTGAAAGAACCAAAAAGGGATACTTCAAACCACTACTTGTACTTTACGTCTGTATGTATTATTACTGTCTAGCTAGCCTGCTTTTAATTAAAACACCGGTCATTGTTATAACTCTGTCGCTGGTCTACTATTCTTTTAATTGTGCATATTACTCCTCTCCTCATTCGAACCTAGAACTGTGCCCGTGGCAAACAGCTGTTACTGTTAGTGACACAAGTGCTACACACAAGCTATGACTAACTTACAACAAAGTTATCGAACATGTTTAGCAATGTTTTATATAATGTTAACATTACGGTGACATTTAAAATATTTTTTGTGCTTCATTATTATTCCACAACTTCCCATTTTACCTCAGCAATGTACGCCTTGGTCGATGATAAAGTAGCCTAACGTTACCGCATCAGTGGATGTTTGTGTGTGAAGATTTGGGTCTGGGAGGGGCTACTCTCATCCCCAGTCTGTATGCGAGAACTCAGCCGAACTCGCTCGAACAAGAAGAGGGATGTATTTAAAATACCGAATACGGTATTGTTTTGTATTGATTGATTGTTTTCTGTAATATTTATATTATTTGTATTATTATTTTTTCACATTTGCGTAGTTTCAGCTGGCATTTCGTACAGTCTGGGTATTTTGACCAATAATTGTGTGGTTGGTACACAAAATGCGTGCAGGTTGGCAGGTCTGATGTTACATAAGTTACATACATTACTACGGTTAGCATTGATAGCTAACGTTGGCAACTATCGATTTACAAAATCGTCAACTGTTGATTTCTCTTCAGATACCTCCGATTCATAAACCTTGATTCGTCCGTCGACACGTAGTTGATATTGAAGTCGGTGCGCTCCGTGGCTAAAGTTGCAATTTTTTCAACTGAGAACGCTCCGCAAAAGCATTTCTTCAAAAAACGCGAGGTGCGTGGTTTGGAGGAGACATGCGACAAAACCATTGAAAACAATAGGAAAATAGGCGCAGGCGCATTCAAAAAGGCGTCCAATGTGATCACAGCCTAAACATGTTCCACATGCTCTTGTGAACAGAAGAGCAACCCGCTTTCCTTCTTTGCTGGTGTGTTTAGACCAGTGGAGCGTAAGGAGATGAAGGACCACTCATTAACACATTGGCGGCCACTGGGATGCGTCTAATATCACTATAGACGACCAGCATATGTAAACAGACTTGGGGCTGTTTGTAGAGCTAAATCTATACTTTATAGTATTGCTATCTGTCCATTCTCATTGTCAATTGAGACCATAAACCGTCCCTTCAAAATGGCTTAAAGAAAAAAATATTTCATCAATACTTTCTCATTTTATAGCGCCATGAATATAAGTGTTATACGGGATTCAGGCTAGGATATTTCCTGGAAGGCGAGATAAAGGGCTAATAGCTACTAACGTTATATCCAATGGCATTTCCGTTATACATAAGCTACAGTTAAAACTCAAACTGCATATGATCCGCACGATCCTCAAGCATGTATGCATGCAGGGGGGGGGGGGGCGGGGGACGTCGTTTCTTATTATTGATTACCAATAACTGTGTTCGTCTACTAGCCACATACGCTGGTCGCCTGGTTGAGTATCATAACAAGGCCCGATCGGGCTGTAATTTACGTGAAAAAGATCTTACCATGAGCCGGTTGGATCCCCCCGAGCATTTCCCCGTTATCGATCGCCATCTGGTAGATCTATATGTCCATTGACTGATGATAAATCCCCTTATTGCATAGTGAAATCCGCAATCCAAAACGTAGTCCAAGCTACAGACTGCACATCCAGAATCCAGCTAACTGGAAACTCCATTGCAAGTCAAAAAAAAGAATGCACCGTTCAGCCACAGGGCACACTGCATTATCGCGACAGCGCCCCTAAGAGGATCTGGCCGGTAATGCACTTTGTCGAATTCAAAGAGTAGGGTACATCTGCAGTGCAGCTCGGCGACCGTGAATAGGTTATTAAAATGGAATAAAAGCCAAAACAACTTGCCACGGATATATCCGTCCTTCGGTCCTTTAACACAGTCAGTGCCAACCACGTAATATTACATGTTACTGTTTGCGCACCAGCGGTTGAGTGCCAGGCCACGTAATATTACGTTTTTGGATAGTTTTTTTTTTTTTCGATTTTAATATCCTATTCAATGTCAGTATGTTGCCGTTAGAAGGCATACTGCAACGCAGAGGGTGCAGTACCGGCCAGATCCTCCCAGGTGGCAGTATCGAGAGTGCAGTAAACCCTGTTCCAGACCCTGTGTCACACTCATGTCTCGGGCGCAGTTTTTCAGTGGAGGGAAGGCTAGAGGTTCAATCGGTCGCATCCAAACGTCTACGGGATATCCGATGCATATGTTGTGGTGGGTTATGTCGTGGGCCAAATGGACATCGGATGGGTTATGTCGTGGACCAAATGGACATCGGATGGAGCAGGGCCCTATTCCCCGTACCTGGTTCAACTAAGTCGATCAAAAGTCCCATTATCCAGATTCAATTAACCCGATGTTTGAATCCGGGCTTTCCCTGTTCCTTGAACGCCGATTCAGTCTCGTTAATTCGAACCAGACTTGATACTCAGGATAATTCCGCGCGGCCGCCTCACCTGAAAAGACAGCAGGTGTCGATCGCAGAAATCCTGATTTTCTAACGGCATTGATTGATTGATTGATTGATTGAACACTTTATTAACAGATTGCAGAATGGACAGCACGGCTCAATAGCCTCGCCAACAAGTTAAATGCATAATCTTTAGGCACATCTTAAATCCCTCATTACCCCAATCAATCAGATTATATTTCTTTAAATGTGCCTGCTGGCAGTAGGCTTAATGGAATGAATAATCGAATGAGATCTTGCTAGCGAAAATAATTAGTTAAACGCTTTCAAAATAAGTAGACAAAAACAAGCCCAAAGAGTATCTAATTGATACGAATTAATAGATACTTATGAGAATATCTGTACTGTATGTGCTTAGGTATCATGTACTATATAAATACATGGTTCCCAAAGTTTTCAAGGCACGACCCCCGAAATAACGTGTCAGAGAGGCTTGGAGGGAGTTCAAGTTTCAAGTTTCAAGTTTCTTTAATAGTTGTCATACAGAAGTACAGAATACTTTTATACAAAATGCTTCTTACTGTTACGCTCCAGAGACTGTGTAAGATAAGTATCAAATAACATAGTATAGCATGTAAATTAGAAGTAGAAAATGAGGTCACAGTGTTCAGTATAGACATATGTACAATGTTCGATGCAGAATAGACGTAACTGAGTTACCATATAATATACAATACTATATTGTGCAAAGCAGAAATGGGATGAGGTACAATTTAGGTACAATTTACAGTAAGGTGTACGAGTTGTAGTGCAAATCCTTTATCAATAAATACAAAGTGTGGGGAGTGGGTGCTACAGTGTGTTTGTTTAAAGTGAGTGTGTGCGTGTGGATGTGTGTGCTATGTGCGTTTGATGGTTGTTGTGTAGTGTTCATTGTTCGTTGAGCAGCCTGATGGCCTGGGGATAGAAGCTTCTTCTGAGTCTTTCTGTGCTCGCCTTGAGACTCCGGTATCGCAGCAGTTCAAAGAGGCAGTTGTTCGGGTGACTGGAGTCCTTAATGATTCTCTTAGCCTTGCCCCTGCACCGCTTGTTGTAAATGTTCTGGAGGGTGGGGAGCCCCCCTCCAATTGTGCGTTCAGCTGAACGTGTCACTCTTTGTAGTCTGCTTCGGTCTTGTGCAGTGCTATTCCCAAACCAGGAGGTGATGTTGCCAGTCAGGATGCTCTCTATTGTACATGAGTAGAAGTTCTTAAGGATCTTCTGACTGACTTGGAACTTCCTTAGGCGCCTGAGGAAGTAGAGGCGTTGTCGTGCCTTCTTCACAACACTGTCAATGTGTGTGGTCCATGTCAAGTCCTCGGATATGTAGGCTCTGAGGTACTTAAAGCTGTTCACTCTCTCAACCGGTGCCCCGTCGATGCTGAGGGGGCTGTAGTCCTTGACCCCCGACCTCCTGAAGTCCACAATCATCTCCTTTGTTTTGCTGACGTTCAGGGAGAGGCTGTTTTCCTGGCACCATCCCACCAGGACCTTGACCTCTTCCAGGTAGGCCCTCTCGTCGTTTGCAGAGATCAGGCCCACCACCACTGTGTCGTCAGCAAATTTGATGATTGTGTTGCTACTCCGCTGAGCCACACAGTCGTGTGTGTACAGGGAGTAGAGGAGGGGACTCAGAACACAGCCCTGGGGGGCCCCAATGTTGAGAGTGATGGATGAGGAGGTGCAGTTGCCTGCTCTCACCACCTGGGGTCTGCCCGTCAGGAAGTCCAAGACCCACTGGCAGAGGTCATAGTTCAAGCCCAGGTCCCTGAGCTTGGCTATGAGTTTGGAGGGGACTATGGTATTGAATGCCGAGCTGTAGTCGATGAATAGCATTCTCACATAGTTCCCCTTCCTCTTGTCCAGGTGTGATGCTGCTGTGTGCAGCACATGGGCTATGGCGTCCTCCGTGGACCTGTTGGGGCGGTATGCAAATTGCAGGGGGTCCATGTTGATGGGGAGGGAGGAGCAGATGTAGCCCTTTACTAGCTTCTCAAAGCACTTCATGGCTATGGAGGTGAGAGCTACAGGGCGGTAGTCGTTGAGGCAAGCAGGCTTGGATTTTTTGGGTACAGGGATAATAGTGGACTTCTTCAGGCAGGTGCGGATGACAGCCTGTTCTAAGGACAAGTTAAATATGTCAGTGAATACCGGGGCCAGTTGGTCGGCACAGACTTTTAGGATGCGGCCGGGGATGCCGTCCGGTCCTTCTGCCTTCCTGATATTCACTTTTTAAAGGTCCTCCTCACCTCATGTTCTGTTACCCTGAACACTGAGTCTCCATCAGCAGCAGACCCCCCCCCCCCCATTGCCGTGGCTTGTGGGCTGGTGTTGTTATTACCAGCACCAAACCTCGCATAGAAGGTATTGAGGTCATTTGCTAAGGAGATGTCACTGTTCAGTTTGAGGGAGGTGCCTTTGTAGTCTGTCATCGTTTTGAGCCCCTGCCACATAGCTCTGGAGTCAGCCTGTTCAAACTGGAGTTCAATTTTATCCCTGTAGCGCCGTTTTGCCTCTATTACTGTCCTCCTTACGTTGTATCGCGCCACCTTGTGGTCATTCATGTTGCCTGACACCAGGCCGTCGTTGTATGCTTTGGTGCGCGCTTTCAGAGCTTCACGGACGGATTTGTCTACCCAGGGTTATTGATTTGGGTAAACTTTAATTGTGGTAGTGGGGATTGTTTCTTCCACCAAAGTATGAACAAAGTCCAGCACTGTCTCCGTGTAGACATTAATGTTATCTGTGTCGCGGAACACGCTCCAGTCTGTGCACTCAAGCGCAGCTTGGAGCGTCTCCTCTGACTCCACATCCCATTTCTGCACCTCTCGCGAGACTACAGGTGTGCTCTTGATTTTTTGTTTGTACTTTGGAGAAAGAAAGATGGCCGCATGATCAGACTTCCCAAAGCCACTAGCAGAATGAGCCTTGTATCCACCCTTGAATTGCGTGTAACAGTGGTCTAAAATGTTACCGCCTCTGGTGTTACAAGTCACATGCTGATAGAAGTCAGTCAAAACCTTTCTCAGATTGGCGCTGTTGAAATCACCCACTACTACAATGGCGGTGTTAACGTTCGCTGCTTGGAGTTTGTTTACCTCGTCGTGGAGTCTGGAGAGCGCGACACTATTGCTGGCTTGCGGTGGAATATACACTCCGACAAGGATGATCGCCGTTAACTCCCTCGGGAGGAAGAAAGGTCGACACTTGATGGTTATATATTCCAGGTTGGTTCGATAATTCCTTCACGTTGGCTGGATCGCTCCAATTGTTGTTTAACATGAAGGCGATACCACCTCCGCGCTGTTTGCCGGACTCTGCTGTTCTGTCCTTGCGGTGGATGAAGAAGTGATCGGCCGGTTGGATGGCTTGATCTGGGATTTCTGGCGACAGCCACGTTTCAGTGAAGCAGAGAACATTGCAGTCTCTAACGTCTCTCTGGAATGTAATCCTTGCTCGGATGTCGTCCAGTTTATTGTCAATTGATTGTACATTGGCTAGCAATATACTGGGTAGTGGCGTTCGGTGTCGTCTGGTTCTCAGTCTGTTCCGGATTCCAGCTCTCTTCCCTCTCCGCCTGATGATTCCTTTGTTCCTGGGGTCGGAATCTGGTCCCATTGTCCTCAGGATCTCCACAGGCCATTGCTGCGGTTCAGAGAGCTGATCCAGGGAGTAATCTAGTCTGTAAATTTCCCATAATCCAATGTCTATAAGTGACTGACGGTCATACACATTAAATGCACCTACTGTTGGTGCAAACAAAACTCTTAAAACTATAAATATTAACAAAAGTAAGCACAGTCTCGACGGAGCGCACAGACAGGCGGCCGGACGTAGCGGCGCCATCTAACGAACGAGGCTATACAGTTTCACTATTAATCAGGTTTTAATCTGTTTCGGACATCATCCATACATGCATTGCATTGATTAACCTTTGGTTTATACCAGTGACACCAGTCATGTTAATCACCTTCTTGTTCATCATCAGATAACACTAACAGTGCTTGAACAGATAAATGCATTTTCTCAAATTCATTAATCAAAACATCAAAGGCTTGCAATTGCTCATTCATTTTCTCAAGTCACGTCCACGTCATCAAACCAAACAGCGCATCTCCTCAAACAATTTAATCCCAGTTACAATATCACAATAACAGTGATACAATTCAACAATCCACATATTCAGATTAATCGTAATTCATATCCACAATCCATGCATGAAGATGCTTCAATTTATGCTTGAATGAAACACAATCCGGGCGCAAATACATCCACAGCCGAGAATATGAAACTAATCAGAGCCAAACGCCCGATCCCCGCAGGATTCACATTTGCAATGCTCCAACGTTATTAAAATAACCACAGTGTGTGTATATCGCACCTCGCGAGCGCTATATGACGTGCATTATTTAGGACAAAGTAAATTTATTATCAGCATTTTAGGTATATTATTTTACATTTCAAAAGCCCCCTCTAGAAAAACGAAGCACAAAAACATAATTCAGAATGGTATAATGGGATCTAGACTGAGAATTATTTCAGGAAGGGAGCTGGCATTTCTTTGCGAGGGCGTGGCCATCAGGGGCGTTTTTAGGGTTAGAAAACATTGGGGGCTTCAGCCCAGGGGGGTGGAGGGGGGGGGTAAACCCCCCCCCCCTTTTTTTTCTTTTTTTTTTAAGCACAGAAATAGGCAATTTTAGAGTAATTAGAGATGAATACTGAATAACTAGAATCATTAGAGGTTCTCAAAGTGAGGTCCAGGTCCATGAGAGGGATCTGGGCAGTCCCCATAGAAAATTCAAAGTTAACAGGACCAAATCATCAGTTTCTTATTTATTTATTTAGCCAGATTAAACATTGATCTGGTCCAAGAAGCCCCTACATGATTACAAATATACATATATACACATATATATATTACACAATTATCAAAACCTTACACTCAAGGAGCAAAATATAGGCCCAGATTTGCACCCCTACAATGTCAGCCTCACTTTTTGCAAAACAATACACACAGTGATTTGCAAAACACTAAACACACTTGCATTACATTAGACACAGAATGTCAAATTACCACACATATGAGCCAATTGGTTAACACAGCCATCAGATGCACAAACACACCATTGCTTAATTGTAGATACACAATCAGGTTTAAGCACTATAAAAATGCAGCAGGTGAGTTCACCTGTCTTCAACCAAAATGGAAGGAGAGTGAAGTACTGTACACAGAGAACGTGAAAATATACAATACATTCACCAAACACTACACAAGACAACCAATGATGCAGACTGATGAAAATATAAATTTCCTCCCATTTTCCCAAATCAGTCAACATGTCAACATGGAGAATCACAACAAAAAATTATCTTGCCAGATCCAGCTAGGCAAAAAGATAATGTCTAGTATTTTCTGTTTAGATTTTTTCAAAAAGAAATTGTATTACTGTAATTTTAACCTGTACTGGATACAGTATTTTATGTTTGTCTGATATTTGCTGAGCTTACAGTGTTATGCACATAGTAGCATGAAAACTGGGACATGTATTGTTGTGATTCTCCATGTTGAAATGTTGACTGATTTGGTTATATGGAGAGAACATTTATATTTTCATCAGTCTGCATCATTGATTTGGGTATATGGAGAGAAAATGTTATTTTTTCATCAGTCTGCATCATTGATTTGGGTATATGTAGATAAATAAATTATATTTTCATCAGTCTACAGCATTGGTCTTGTGTAGTGTTTGGTGAATTTATTGTATATTTGCACATTCTCTGCGTACTTCACTTACAGTACACTGAGAAGTAGAATTGCTAAATGTGTTTTAGGTTAAGCACAGCAGTGTGTGTAACTGGTTCAAACAGAATTAAGTCATTATGAAATGTGTGTTTCATATGGTAACAAAATTAGTGTATGGTTTTGACAAGTGTTTAATTTAGCAAAGGATCTGAGGTGTTCTGATAATTGTGTGTGTGGTTGTGCTAATTGTGTGTTTTGAAACACCGGGCCCCGTTTTCAAAATCATGCTTAGGCAATCGAAAAAAACTATTGTGTGTTTCATTATATACATATGTTTCAGTCTTCTCATAAAAAAAAGATTCGATTTTTGGGTCTTTTCCTGCCTTTGGTCCGCTTTGCATTCACATCTCAAATGAACCGCAGCAGGGTTCACTTGCAAGAGTGAATGAGCTTTCACACCACCCCAAACCAACCGGACTATCCGAGGTTCGATTAAAGCTTATTATAGGACACTGGACATGGGTATGGATGGCTCCAGGTGCTGCTGCGTTAAAGTGCACATCTTCAATATCTGTACTATTTAAAAGCACAGTGCAGGACACACTCAAAGGTTATCGCACCTCAGAGATGGCAGTGGACATGTATGACAGGACAAAGGCCATATGTAATGGCCTTTGGATTGAGGAACATACTACCAGCCAAAGGAGGAAGCAGAAAAGGATGGGCGAGTATGTAGTTGAGTCATCTTGTGGCACAAGCTCAGACCTCAGCTCAGGAGATCAGCTGAGACAGAGACTGTTCTATCCAGTCGTCGACAGAATACTGCAAGAGCTTGAGAGCAGGTTCTCATGAGTTGGATAACAACTTATGAGAGGCATACAGGCATGTTATCCAGCCTCAGACCAGTTTCTCTCAGTGGAATTGCTGCAACCCCTCGCCACACATTACAATATCCAAGAGGAGATCACAGTTGCAAAGTGTTTCCTGGTCAGGACAGGCAGAGATGCAGTCCCTACTATCCAAAGTGTCTTTTCCCTCCTGGATGATAATAATAATAATAATAATAATAATAATAATAATAATAATAATAATAATAATAATAATAATAATAATAATAATAATAATAATAATAATAATAATAATAATAATAATAATAATAATAATAATAATAATAATAATAATAATGCATTTGATTTATAAGGCGCCTTTCAGGACACTAAAAAAAAAGTCCACAAATCGGTGAATGAAAGAATTATAGGATCAAATGAAAACTACTTACTAAAAATGTTTAAAAGTACTAAAAACCAACAAAAAATACCAAACACTAACAAACATTCAGCACAGACAATGGGGATGCTGACATAAAAAAAAAATAAAAAAAAAATGTAAACAATTTTTATTTTTTTTAGATCCGGGGCTAGGAGAAAAACATCCGGGGCTAAAGCCCCGGAAGCCCAGGGTTAACGACGCCACTGGTGGCCATGCAGGTTATCGAGCTAACTGAACTAAACCCTGCCTTCGACCAGGTTCAAACTTTGATCTGTTGCCATAGTGATTTAGAAAATCGCACATCGGGGAACCGAAAGGTCTAGTTTAAGTCGAGTTATCCTGAAAATTATCCAGCTAACTCAGTTAGCTAGGTACGAGGAACAGGGCCCAGATGGCAATCAAACAATTGGAATATTATTTTTGGAATACTCCTGATTAGGGGAGTAACGATGCATCGAAATGCATCGATCCTAATGTGACGATTCAACTGCATCGATTTGAAAATGTTAGAATCGATTAGAATCTAAATTAAAGAAATTATAATTATTGTTTATTCTTTTTTTATATTTTTAATATTTTATTGACCTATAGTCCATTCATGCTGAGTGAATGAGTGTTGTAGTGTTCAATACGAATGCCGTTACTGGTAAGGGTGCACCGATGTATCGGTCGGGTATCGGTATCGGCCGATAAGTGCCTTGTTGACTGCAATCGGCCTATCGGCCGATAAGCTCAAATGTGCCGACGGCAGTAGCCGATAAATATCCATCAATTTGTGTCATGTCAAAAGGCAAAAAAAGTTCAGTCGCGACTTGCACAACGCCGCCCCCGGCCCACACACACAAGCTACTGCATCAAAGTTACAATTAACAAAGGCATTCGTTTTGTGGCATTAACGTTATATAGTTAGTGGTACACGTTCAATAACATCAGCATATTATTTACCCAAACATAGCATGTAGCAAGCATTACTCGTTCATACTAGCTCAGTTCCTTCCGTTGCTCATAGAGCCCTGAGTTGTACCCAATCCATTCTGTAATCTGTTAATAAAGTTTTCAATCAGACAAATGTATAGAAAGGCTTTGTTTTATTATAGCATTCGTTGCAGTAAAATCATTATGCCTCGTTTGGTCATCCTGTGGAGCGCTGGTCGGCACTCAGCGGGGAGCTAACGTATTAGCTACGGTAAGCTTGTTGTGGTTCTCGCAAGCAGATCAATGGCGGCATGCCCGGAAGTAGAAAATGAATAAACGCTTGCCGATTGGTGGTAAGAACAGCAGGAGGTGGGTGCTAGCGGTGTGACGTAATTGGCCGAATCGACTGTCAATCAAAATTGTTCTATTGCATTGGTTGAGAGCTCTGGTTGAGACAATATTATCCAGCTGCAGGCCGGCAGACCATACTGGGAGAGGGATAGTGCTACAGTACATGGCATGGTGGAATTAATACCATAAACATATTTCTTGATGTTTCCTTTTTTTAAGTAAGTAAAGAGGCCTACAAATACAAACATACACATACAAATATAGAGTAGTTTCAATAAAAAAATTATAATAATTACAAAAAAATATATATATACAAATATTTTTTTTGCCACAAATATCGGTATCGGTATCGGCCGATTGTGTTAGTTAAACAATCGGTATCGGTGGCAAATTTTCATATCGGTGCATCCCTAGTTACTGGTAATCAAATAATCAGAAACGACCCCCCCCCATCCCCTTTCATGCATTCATGATGAAACATAATACCTACTATATAGAATTAATTTGGGAATAGTAGCGTGTCCAGGCAATAAACGCCAACGGTTATAGTAGAATTGACTATATATATATATAAGGCTATTACTCAGCCTTTCAGGAATTACCCTAGACCACTCTGAAATTATACTTGTATTGACCATGCGATAACGCGCAAATGTATACATGGAAAAATTATCTCCTTTTTGCATCTTGACCGGAAGAAAGTCACTGTCAAATGACCATAGTATTGTATCCATGGCTATAATATAGAATATAGATTTAGCTCTACAAACAAGGTGACGCACTCCTATCTTTTAAAGCGTTGGCATTGCTACAGCGGGGCCCGTCTAATGGCTGGCACTGAAAGTGTTAAGCATGGAATCGAAACACGTATATATCCGTGGTCGGGCGCCATTGTGTTAAAGCCAAGCCTCAGGCAACGTTTTGCCTTTTCCCCCCTTTAGTCCATGGGCCAGAGGCCAAAATTGCACTTGTCGGTGCCACTAAGGGTGAATAAACTTACATATAATTTTTTCAAAGATCTATGTCTGTAGATGATATTTTTGTATGATAGCCCTTCCAGAGTGGTAGCTTTATCATAATTATCAAGTCATGAAGTATACCCACCCCCTCAGGAAATTGCATTTCAGATGCTGGCGCATATCCTGTTTAGACTCACGTAGAGGACATCTGTCAATGTTTCACAATATTGTGTTTGGTATCATTCTAAAGGGGACTATGTCATCTTTCATTCAAGCTAAGATGTGAATCTTTCTGACCAATATAGAGGTCACTGGAGCTCTTTGAACAGTCAACAACACACATTTTACACGATTTTCGCCTAAATGATATACTATCTTTTAGGATTGTGTCATCTAGGAGCAACAGAGACACAAAATACAATATCTACAACACTCTCAGGACCATAAGGATTCAGTAAATGTATAATATGCCTATACTATTTCATTGTTACAGGTCATTGTGAGCCTTAAATTAGAAGAGCAGTATTAGGCTCCTATTAAACTATACAGAACAGTCACTATAGTCTAGATGGAAAATGTAACTGAGGGGTATTAAAAGATTGTGATAGATTAAACCACTGCTAGTTATGTACTTTAATTACTGGCCAGACAGTACATCAAATATAGATGGTGAACACTCACAAGAACACGGCATTGACACAGAAATACTATTGGAGGGTAATTTATTATTATTAGGCAACGTTAGGTTACAGAATGAGAATTAGGGTCGCGCTTGTATGGCGAAGAATATACGTAAAGTCAGTCAAGAGCATAAGTCACTAAGAATAGCAGGAATCCTACGATGGGTCTAAGCTGACGCCACCTGTTATATAGTAGCAATTATATAGGGCAACACTGGTACCAACTGGAGACAATGGGTTCCCTCCTGGGTGTAAGGCCTGGAGGGTAGAGGAATGTTCGGGTACTCCGTCTGAGTCAACGAGGAATAAAGAGACTCCAGGTACAGGAGTCGGTGCTTGTAAACTCCCTTGATCAGCAGCAAAAGCAATAGTTGTAATCCAAAATGCTCGACAGCATTGATGACAGCTAGCCAGCCCCGTCCACGAGGCAGGCCCGAGTAGTAATCCTCACGAGATTAAATCCCAAACGATAGTGGAAATCAACGATGCTCTTCTCCGGTAGTCACGTCCCAAATCAATATAATCCAACCAGGAATGGTTCTGCAATCGCCGGCGCCGATTCTCCTGTGTACATGTCCAACGGTTCCCCGCCTAGGACTCCTCGGGTGTGGGCGACGTATTTAGGCCACACAGCCTGGTTAGGTGCACTAGCTAAAGACACGACGAACCGATGGGTAATGCTACACACGGAAGAACTGTGGCCGCACGATATACAATAAATTATCGACTATTGACTTCACATTAGATTAAGTGGAACTCAACGTTACTTCATTAAACTCTGACACTTTAACACTCTATTCGCACGCGGTTCTCAATGCTCTATTTAGACGCAAGGTTGCTCACTTCACTGCACGTTGACTCGTGGTGAAGGTGGGTAAGGTACTGAATGAACTACTGCTGTTTACACCTGCGCCAATATATATACTTAAGTGAATATCTAGTCCCAACCTCAGTCCTTGTCTCGTATTACTACCTGACTCTGGGCATGTTCTGACATGCCTGCAGTTGTCTTTGAACTTGCCGTTGGGGGCTTGCGCGTTGGCGCCTGGGGGCGCTGTCCAATAGGAGAGCGAATATTACTCTGGTCTGAACGCAGGTAAAGGGATATTCTGTGTATATATATAAATAATATACAAAGTATATCAAACGATACATATATATATTCAGTTTAATCTGGCCCTTCACAACAGAAAACATAGGTCCACCTGCATAGGGTGGATTTTTTTTCATAACCTGTTTTTTTATTAATCCTTGAAGTGTCTATTTTAAGATTCTGACAGGTAACAGGCTGGAATAATGTCCCATGGGGTTTATTTTTAACCCTTTATTACACCTATCCTGAACCAAAACCTGAAAAATAAGAAAAAGAAAACAGCATAACTTTTGAAGTTGACAACATATGGAGACAAATTAAAACATTTTCCCAAACAAGTTTCACCCAAGGAATTCAGTACAATGGTTATTTTTAAGATTCAAACACATATTGATTAAATTTCAGGACAGAAAAAGCAAAGAACGCTGAAAAAAACATATCACATCTCTATTTCCCCTTTTTACTGAAATGTAGTGCATTGGACGAGATCGATTTAGGTTAATATTGGAAATAATATTGTAATAAAGATTGTCTCCATGCTGTTATGCCCTAAATACTATAGTTTTGCATAAACAATTATATAGAGACAAATTAACACATTTTCCCATGCGATTTTGATCAGTGATTTATTTATTGTTAAGGTTCAAACTATATGTTTTCATATGCACTGGATATCATGGACTGGATATCTTCTTTGTTGACATAACATTCAAGTCTTTTTTCTATTTGTATTTTGTACCATAAACTACTAATCATCATCATCATCATCACGTAAACAATTGTCAAAGTCTATCTCTTCGATCTCCATCTCTTCCTCCACCTCATCACACTCGTACTCTCCATCCTCCTCATCCATATTATTTTTTGTGTAATCTGCCTCCTTATCAAGAGCTTCTTGCTCTTCTGACTCCACTTTCTGGGCCAGTACCTCAACAAGAGAAGGACAGAGGATGGGTCCAACCGTCCAGACAGGTTCTAACACCTCCTCATCCATTGTTTTTCCCAATCCATACTTTGATCATAGGCTTTGGGCCTCTTGAATATTGGCTGTTCTGCTCTTTTGTAGCAGGCGACTATGAAGTTGGCTCGCTGTACATGTGGGATGAGACAGACCTTGGGGGGAGGCAGGCGTTCAATGTCTACTTTGGAGTTTGCATCCAAGACTTTATCAGCACCCATCATTTTCTGCAGCATCTTGGCTCACACAGCATCAACTGACTTCATCCGACCATGGCCATCCATAATGCATGTGAAGGACTCCATCTCCTGTTGGAGCTCATCTGTTACCAGCGACAATGCGCCAAGCTGACTAAAAGCCTTGTGGAATCTAGGGTTCTTCTGCAGATTATTCAACGGATTCACCTGTCTCTTTCCTTTGAAAGTGCTGGCACAGTCATCCCCAGAAAAGTCATAGTATCCCAGCAGAGTGCTGCAGTACTCCAGAGACTCAGCCAGTTCGGACACATGTATTATCTTGCAGTGCCAAGGTGCCAGTGCCGTGGTCCAGGTATATGGAGAGGTTGGTCATGCTGACATGGTAGAGGAGGATCATCAGTATATAGAGGTTGGTCATTCTGGTAGAGGAGGATCATCAGTATCTGGAGAGGTTGGTCATGCTGACATGGTAGAGGAGGATCATCAGTATATAGAGGTTGGTCATGCTGACATGGTAGAGGAGGATCATGAGTATATAGAGGTTGATTATGCTGACATAGTAGAGGAGGATCATCAGTATATGGAGAGGTTGGTCATGCTGACATGGTAGATGAGGCTCATCAGTATATAGAGGTTGGTCATGCTGACATGGTAGAGGAGGATCATCAGTATAATAGAGGTTGGTCATGCTGACATGATAGAGGAGGATCATCAGTAGAGGTTGGTCATGCTGACATGATAGAGGAGGATCATCAGTATAGAGGTTGGTCATGCTGACATGGTAGAGGAGGATCACCAGTATATGAGAGGTTGGTCATGCTGACATGGTAGAGGAGGATCATCAGTATCTGGAGAGGTTGGTCATGCTGACATGGTAGAGGAGGATCATCAGTATCTGGAGAGGTTGGTCATGCTGACATGGTAGAGAAGGATCATCTGTACAGTATATAGAGAGGTTGGTCATGCTGACATGGTAGAGGAGGATCATCAGTATCTGGAGAGGTTGGTCATGCTGACATGGTAGAGGAGGATCATCAGTATATAGTAGAGAGGTTGGTCATGCTGACATGGTAGAGGAGGATCATCAGTATATAGTAGAGAGGTTGGTCATGCTGACATAGTAGAGGAGGATCATCAGTATATAGTCGAGACTAGAGAGGTTGGTCATGCTGACATGGTAGAGGAGGATCATCAGTATATAGAGGTTGGTCATGCTGACATGGTAGAGGAGGATCATCAGTGTATGGATAGATTGGTCATGCTGACATATGGTAGAGGAGGATCATCAGTATATAGAGGTTGGTCATGCTGACATGGTAGATGAGGATCATCAGTATGTAGAGGTTGGTCATGCTGACATGGTAGAGGAGGATCATCAGTATCTGGAGAGGTTGGTCATGCTGACATGGTAGAGAAGGATCATCCGTATATAGAGAGGTTGGTCATGCTGACATGGTAGAGGAGGATCATCAGTATCTGGAGAGGTTGGTCATGCTGACATGGTAGAGGAGGATCATCAGAGAGGTTGGTCATGCTGACATGGTAGAGGAGGATCATCAGTATATAGTAGAGACTAGAGAGGTTGGTCATGCTGACATGGTAGAGGAGGATCATCAGTATATAGAGGTTGGTCATGCTGACATGGTAGAGGAGGATCATCAGTGTATGGAGAGGTTGGTCATGCTGACATAATATGGTAGAGGAGGATCATCAGTATATAGAGGTTGGTCATGCTGACATGGTAGATGAGGATCATCAGTATGTAGAGGTTGGTCATGCTGACATGGTAGAGGAGGATCATCAGTATCTGAAGAGGTTGGTCATGCTGGTAGAGGTATAGGCCATGCTGGTACTGGCCCAGAAAGTGGAGTCAGAAGAACAAGAAGCTCTTGATAAGGAGGCAGATTACGCAAAAAATAACATGGATGAGGAGGATGGAGAGTACTAGTGTGATGAGGCGGAGGCAGAGATGGAGATCGAAGAGATAGACTTTGACAATGGTTTTAGTGATGATTAGGGATGCCCCGATCGATCGGCCACCGATCGTTATCGGCAGATAATCAGTATAAATATGCGATTGGTGATCGGTGATAATGCTTTATTTTCGCCGATCGTCAAAACCGATCTCACTCGCTCGTCTCGCTGAGTTCTGTCTCAGACACCGGGAGCTGTGCGGCGTCTGCTCCTCCCTCCAGCCCCTCCCGTGCGCATGTAAACACGGGTCTAGTCTAGTGGGACGGGAGGACGGCGTCTCCCTTAGCTAACGTTAGCTACTGTTACAAAATGACCCAGTCAACCATTCACTTCCAGTCAATACATGATGAGGCATTGTCTAACCGAACGGTATCTAGCCGGCCAGCTACCGATAGCTCCTGACATCAATAAACGCTCCAGCAAGTCTAGTAGAGACGTGTATGATACCTCAGCTAGCTCATGTTAGCTGACGCCAGCTCACTGTTCAAAACGAAATGTCCCACTGAACTAAATAGTTCACCGAGGCGCTGTATCAACGTTATATAGCCGTCCAGCAGTAGCCACAGATAGCTCCTGATATCAATGTTTTATAACACTCATTCGATGCGTATTCGAGCTGAGGGCATGTTGTTGAATATGATCAATAGGGTCTAGCTGCAGCTCCGGAGAATCCTGGCCGTAGCTGCAGGCTACTCGAGTATAGGGCCAGCTGCAGCTCCGGAGAATCCTGGCCGTAGCTGGAGGCTACTAGAGTACACACAGACAGTGGAGCTTGTTGCGTGGTGGCGATGTCTCGCAGATAATACAAGTACAAGTCTAATTATATAATATATACATTTTATAAAAATATATATATATATTTATATAAAATAATTTTAAATTTTTTTTTTATCAAAAGCGATCGGTATCGGCTGATATGGCTCACGACGATCAGTGATCGATATCGGTGGCAAAAAACGTGATCGGGGCATCCCTAGTGATGATGATGATTAGTAGTTTAGGGTACAAAATACAAATAGAAAAAAGACTTGAATGTTGTGTCAACAAAGAAGATATCCAGTCCATGATATCCAGTGCATATGAAAACATATAGTTTGAACCTTAACAATAAATAAATCACTGATCAAAATCGCATGGGAAAATGTGTTAATTTGTCTCTATATAATTGTTTATGCAAAACTATAATATTTATGGCATAACAGCATGGAGACTTGATTGATTGATTGACAATCTTTATTACAATATTCTTTCCAATATTAACCTAAATCGATCTCGTCCAATGGACTATATTTCAGTAAAAAGGGGATATAGAGATGTGATATAGGTTTTTTTCAGCGTTCTTTGCTTTTTCTGTCGTGAAATTTAATCAAGATGTGTTTGAATCTTAAAAATAACAATTGTACTGAATTCCTTGGGTCAAACTTGTTTGGGAAAATGTTTTAATTTGTCTCTATATGTGGTTAACTTCAAAAGTTATGCTGTTTTCTTTTTCTTATTTTTCAGGTTTTGGTTCAGGATAGGTGTAATAAAGGGTTAAAAATAAACCCCATGGGACATTATTCCAACCTGTTACCTGTCAGAATCTTAAAATAGACACTTCAAGGATTAATAAAAAACAGGTGGTGAAAGAAAATCCACCCTATGCAGGTGGACCTATGTTTTCCATCTAGACTATAGTGGCTGTTCTAGGAGCCTAATACTGCTTTTCTAATTTAAGGCTCACAATGACCTGTAACAATGAAATAGTATAGGCATATTATAAATTTCCTGAATCCTTATGGTCCTGAGAGTGTTGTAGATATTGTATTTTGTGTCTCTGTTGCTCCTAGATTTCACAAGGCTAAAAGATAGTACATCATTTAGGCGAACATCGTGTAAAATGTGTGTTGTTGACTGTTCAAAGAGCTCCAGTGACCTCTATATTGGTCAGAAAGATTCACATCTTAGCTTGAATGAAAGATGACATAGTCCCCTTTAAAATGATACCAAACACAATATTGTGAAACATTGACAGATGTCCTCTACGTCAGTGTTTCTCAACTGGTGGGTCGCAACCCAAAAGTGGGTCGCAGGGCCATTTTGAGTGGGTCACGGATGCGTGTGAAAAAAAATTATATACATTTTTTTTTTTTTGCACTACCTATCTTTGTGAAAGTGGCTTCTCAGCTCTGGTCCAGCTGAAGACAAAGCGGAGGAACATATTGGACAATTGAGCATGACCTCAGAGTTGCTTTGTCTACCATCACCCCAGACTTTGAGACTCTTGTCAGGAGCAAACAACATCCCCAGTTATCCCATTAGTTTCCTGGGATGTTAAGCTAAGAAGTCTGCTAAGAAGGATATATTATTTATTATTATTTTATCAAAAAATTTTATTATTGTGTTTTTAGCCCTTAGTTGCACTTTTGTTGCAACCCCAGTTATCCAATTAGTTCCCCCAAACTTAGGTCTGTTATGTTAAGCTAAGAAATCTTCTAAGAAGCATATATAATTTATTATTATTTTATTTCATTGGGTTTTTAGCAATAGTTGCACTTTTGTTGCACTTTTTTGTGTTTATTTCATGTTTTGAAAGATTGCGTATTACTGCAATTTTTTTTTTACATAAATCATAGTGGTTAAAAAATTTGGGTCGCGACTTAATGACTAAGAAAAATTTTGGGTCCCGAGGCTAAACCAGTTGAGAACCACTGCTCTACGTGAGTCTAAACAGGATATGCGCCAGCATCTGAAATGCAATTTCCTGAGGGGGTGGGTATACTTCATGACTTGATATAACTATGATAAAGCTACCACTCTGGAAGGGCTATCATACAAAAATATCATCTACAGACATAGATCGTTGAAAAAATTATATGTAAGTTTATTCACCGTGAGTGGCACCGATATTTGGTCTGGCCCATGGACTCTCTCTCTCTCTCTCTCTCTCTCTCTCTCTCTCTCTCTCTCTCTCTCTCTCTCTCTCTCTCTCTCTCTCTCTCTCTCTCTCTCTCTCTCTCTCTCTCTCTCTCTCTCTCTCTCTCTCTCTCTCTCTCTCTCTCTCTCTCTCTCTCTCTCTCTCTCTCTCTCTCTCTCTCTCTCTCTCTCTCTCTCTCTCACCAATGCAAATAAAAACATACACGGCATAAACATAAGCGCGCAGGCCTCTTCTCCACACGCAGGCCTCTCCCCCACGTGCAGGCCTCTCCTCCACACGCAGGCCTCTCCTCCACACGCAGGCCTCTCCTCCACGCGCAGACCTCTCTCCTCCACACGCAGGCCTCTCCTCCACACGCAGGCCTCTTCTCCACACGCAGGCCTCTCCTCCACACGCAGGCCTCTCCTCCACACGCAGGCCTCTCCTCCACACGCAGGCCTCTCCTCCACGCGCAGACCTCTCCCCCACGTGCAGGCCTCTCCTCCACACGCAGGCCTCTCCTCCACACGCAGGCCTATCCTCCACACGCAGGCCTATCCTCCACACGCAGGCCTATCCTCCACACGCAGGCCTCTCCTCCACACGCAGGCCTCTCCTCCACACGCAGGCCTCTCCTCCACGCGCAGACCTCTCCCCCACGTGCAGGCCTCTCCTCCACACGCAGGCCTCTCCTCCACACGCAGGCCTATCCTCCACACGCAGGCCTCTCCTCCACACGCAGGCCTCTCCTCCACGTGCAGGCCTCTCCTCCACACGCAGGCCTCTCTCCTCCACACGCAGGCCTCTCTCCTCCACACGCAGCCTCTCCCCCACGTGCAGGCCTCTCCTCCACATGCAGACCTCTCCTCCACATGCAGGCCTCTCCTCCACGCGCAGGCCTCTCCTTCACGCGCAGGCCTCTCCTCCACGCGCAGGCCTCTCCTCCACACGCAGGCCTATCCTCCACACGCAGGCCTCTCCTCCACACGCAGGCCTCTCCTCCACGTGCAGGCCTCTCCTCCACACGCAGGCCTCTCTCCTCCA
Organism: Notolepis coatsorum; assembly: GCF_963971535.1. NCBI lineage: Eukaryota > Metazoa > Chordata > Actinopteri > Aulopiformes > Paralepididae > Notolepis > Notolepis coatsorum. The sequence continues at coordinate 278,780,914 of NC_140165.1, forward strand.
CACGCAGGCCTCTCTCCTCCACACGCAGGCCTCTCCTCCACACGCAGGCCTCTCCTCCACGCGCAGACCTCTCCTCCACGTGCAGGCCTCTCCTCCACACGCAGGCCTCTCTCCCTCCACACGCAGGCCTCTCCTCCACACGCAGGCCTCTCCTTCACACGCAGGCCTATCCTCCACACGCAGGCCTCTCCTCCACACGCAAGCCTATCCTCCACACGCAGGCCTCTCCTCCACGTGCAGGCCTCTCCTCCACATGCAGGCCTCTCTCCTCCACACGCAGCCTCTCCCCCACGTGCAGGCCTCTCCTCCACATGCAGACCTCTCCTCCACATGCAGGCCTCTCCTTCACGCGCAGGCCTCTCCTCCACGCGCAGGCCTCTCCTCCACGCGCAGAGCCTCTCCTCCACGTGCAGGCCTCTCCTCCACGTGCAGGCCTCTCCTCCACGCGCAGGCCTCTCTCCTCCACACGCAGGCCTCTCCTCCACACGCAGGCCTCTCCTCCACGCGCAGGCCTCTCCTCCACGCGCAGGCCTCTTTCCTCCACACGCAGGCCTCTCCTCCACACGCAGGCCTCTCCTCCACGCGCAGGCCTCTCCTCCACACACAGGCGTCTGTGCTGTACACGTTTTCATCTGCATTGAGGAGAGAGGGAAAAAAAGGAAACATCTTGAAACTCAGGTAGTCTGAAGTTTGTCTGTTCTATTTTAGCATGGTTCGCCTGCTCTACCACATGCTCCACAGGGAATTATATTAAAACCGTTGAAAGATAAAAAGAAAATAATAATAATAATTGACCTTTGTCCTTTAATGTTTGTTTTGAAACCGATGAAATAAGACACAAGATTGCATCTGTGAACACTGAATTTCCCCCCTCCGGGAAACTATTTTCTCCACGACATCACATCCCATGCTGCTAGTGGCTAGTGTCATTACCATTCAGTTCCTGCCCTCAAGGCTTTTGATGCAGTTCATTATTGACACGCATCATGCCTGCTGGGCTGATATATCCACCCCCCTGAGAATATTGAATTGGGAGCTATAATATAAATGTGATCTCACACAGTGTCCGTTGGGAAGATGAGCGGCAGCGCTGTATGCTATTTGGTGCCTAAAGGAAAAACATAATTTGGAAGGTGGATGAAATGGAGAGAAAATGCCAGTCTCTGTCCTCTTCATTTTTAAGGGTGGAGTGAGGTCAAGGTATTGGGTTGAGTGTGGGGTGGAGTGATGTTAACTGAATTAATCCCTGTGCCTCTGTGCTGGTCATAACATTGATGAGGCAAGGATATTTTTCCCTCAATAACTTTGACCAACATCGATTTTTAACATCATTCACAAAGCTGTCTTGATTAAACATTTTATACAATCTTTTGTAAATTATTTTAGGTCCCAGCTTTGGCATTTGAGTCTCCCTCACAATAGCAATTAAATGATGGTCGCTACAACCAACCGTTACAGATACCGTCTTAGAACATAGCTCTGCATTGTTAGTCCAAATGTGATCAATGCAGGTGGAAACCTGGGTACCATCATTTTTCAAACAAATCCTAGTTTATTTGTTAATTACCTGTGATAGACCACATACATTTGTGACTGTTAACAGTTGTTTTTTTCAATGGGCACTTCAATGAAAACCAGTCGATGTTAAGGTCACCCATAAAATAAATCTCATTACTCAAATCACACACTTGGTCCAACATGTCATAATTATTTGTTCTAGATACACATTATTTGCACTAGGTGGTCAATAACAGCAACCGATCAGCATAGGCTTCAAATGAGGCAACTGTACTTTTGCATTGCTCATTAAATCTTCCCTAATCTTCACTGGAATACGATTCTGAATATAAAAAACAACCCTTCCAAAGGATGTGGATCATGATGATATTCAACATGAGTGTGATATTAAATGTCCACCAAAGTTTGAATGGTATATATTTAGGTCACAGGACCTCCCAGATTTTCGTAGTGGTGGTAAATCCGGTTAATTTTATGTACTCAGGTTAGTCTGAGTCACTCTCACTAAAGTGATCCGGTTCACTTGAGTGGGGTCCTACTAATCACCCCAGAGTACCAGAAAATACCAGAAAATACCAGAAAATACCCCAAAATACCCCAAAGTATACCCCAAAATACCAGAAACTACCCCAAAATACCCCAAAATACCAGAAACTACCCCAAAATACCACAAAGTATACCCCAAAATACCAGAAACTACCCCAAAATACCCCAAAATACCAGAAAATACCCCAAAATACCCCAAAGTATACCCCAAAATACCAGAAACTACCCTGAAATACCAGAAACTACCCCAAAATACCCCAAAGTATACCCCAAAATACCGGAAACTACCCCAAAATACCAGAAAATACCAGAAAATACCAGAAACTACCCCAAAATACCCCAAAGTATACCCCAAAATACCAGAAACTACCCCAAAATACCAGAAAATACCAGAAAATACCAGAAAATACCCCAAAGTATACCCCAAAATACCAGAAACTACCCCAAAATACCAGAAACTACCCCAAAATACCCCAAAGTATACCCCAAAATACCCGAAACTACCCCAAAATACCCCAAAATACCAGAAAATACCAGAAACGACCCCAAAGTATACCCCAAAATACCAGAAACTACCCCAAAATACCAGAAAATACCAGAAAATACCGGAAACGACCCCAAAATACCCCAAAGTATACCCCAAAATACCAGAAACTAACCCAAAATACCATAAACTACCCCAAAATACCCCAAAGTATACTCCAAAATACCAGAAACTACCCCAAAATACCCCAAAATACCAGAAAATACCAGACACTACCCCAAAATACCCCAAAGTATACCCCAAAATACCAGAAACTACCCCAAAATACCCCAAAATACCAGAAAATACCAGAAAATACCAGAAACGACCCCAAAGTATACCCCAAAATACCAGAAACTACCCCAAAATACCCCAAAATACCAGAAAATACCAGAAAATACCAGAAACTACCCCAAAATACCCCAAAGTATACCCCAAAATACCAGAAACGACCCCAAAATACCAGAAACTACCCCAAAATACCCCAAAGTATACCCCAAGATACCAGAAACTACCCCAAAATACCCCAAAATACCAGAAAATACCAGAAACTACCCCAAAATACCCCAAAGTATACCCCAAAATACCAGAAACTACCCTAAAATACCCCAAAATACCAGAAAATACCAGAAAATACCCCAAAATACCCCAAAGTATACCCCAAAATACCCCAAAATACCAGAAAATACCAGAAACTACCCCAAAATACCCCAAAGTATACCCCAAAATACCAGAAACTACCCCAAAATACCCCAAAATACCAGAAAATACATCAGGAACCCCTATTTTCAATTCATTGATGACATTTATGACATACACAACATACAAGATATGCAATATACAATACTGTATTTTGGGGTATTTTGGGGGTATTTTCTGGTATTTTCTGGTACTTTGGGGTATTTTAGGGTATGTTGGGGTATTTTGGGGTACTTTGTGGTATTTTGGGGTATTTTCTGGTATTTTGGGGTATACTTTGGGGTACTTTGGGGTATTTTAGGGTATTTTGGGGTATTTTCTGGTATTTTGGGGTATACTTTGGTGTATTTTGGGGTATTTTCTGGTATTTTGGGGTAGTTTCTGGTATTTTGGGGTATACTTTTGGGTATTTTGGGGTAGTTTCTGGTATTTTCTGGTATTTTCTGGTATTTTGGGGTATTTTGGGGTAGTTTCTGGTATTTTGGGGTATACTTTGGGGTAGTTTCTGGTATTTTCTGGTATTTTGGGGTAGTTTCTGGTATTTTGGGGTATATTTTGGGGTATTTTGGGGTAGTTTCTGGTATTTTCTGGTATTTTCTGGTATTTTGGGGTATTTTTGGGTCGTTTCTGGTATTTTGGGGTATACTTTGGGGTATTTTGGGGTAGTTTCTGGTATTTTGGGGTATACTTTGGTGTAATTTGGGGTATTTTCTGGTATTTTGGGGTATTTTGGGGTAGTTTCTGGTATTTTGGGGTATACTTTGGGGTATTTTGGGGTATTTTCTGGTATTTTCTGGTATTTTGGGGTATTTTGGGGTATTTTCTGGTATTTTCTGGTATTTTGGGGTAGTTTCTGGTATTTTGGGGTATACTTTGGGGTATTTTGGGGTAGTTTCTGGTATTTTCTGGTATTTCCTGGTATGTTGGGGTATTTTGGGGTAGTTTCTGGTATTTTGGGGTATACTTTGGGGTATTTTGGGGTAGTTTCTGGTATTTTCTGGTATTTTCTGGTACTTTGGGGTGATTAGTAGGACCCCTTGAGGGTGCACCATGGTAAGAATCGACAAACGCTATCATACTCCTTAAAAGCCAACTTGCAGGTTGTATTTTTGTTCAATAAACAATGTGACTAGGCCAATGGTGACTTTCATGAAGAGGGAAAAAAAATTATCGAAATTGACCCAGTTTTAGCATTTTTATCAAACATGTTGACAGAACTGGCTATGGGGCGACAATAATATGTTCATGAGGCATGGTTTCTACCTTTAGCATTTAATCGGCATGGTTTATTATTTACATTTCACAACAGCAGCACATGAGATCTCCTCTACGTGAGAGGTAGGTGGAAAGAGACAGAGGGTGAGTCGGCATCAGCTTATATACCCTCTACCTGGCGGTAACATTAACAGCTCCGCCTATAGCGCCATCCAGTGGAAACAGTTATGCATAGTTAGACAGTTACTCAGTTACTAGCAATCATATATAACATCTAACTTTAACACTCCCACTTAGGGTTGTCTAGTTAGTACACTGTACAACTTCTTCAAAAACAATTTACAAAGAAAATAATACAGTTCAGAACATCAAAAAGAATATGGCAGTCAATACTACATAACAGGCAATGTTTACACACCAAACATGACCTCTGCAAATCTTTTCAATTTCAGTTTGGAAGCAGGCTTCGTCATAGCATCTGCAACCATGTCGTCTGTAGGACAATAGACAAGTGTCATCCTTTCTTCTCTGATGACAGATCTGATGAAATGGTATTTTATATCCACATGTTTACACCTCTGTCGGCACACATGGTTTCTTGCGATTGCAATGGTTCCCTGGTTGTCTTCATAAACAACAGTTTTCTTATATACATAGGTATCCATTCCTTCAAGCAGTTGTTCTAGATAAATACATTCCTGTATTGTCATAGCTAGAGCCATGTATTCGGCTTCACAAGTTGATAGTGCCACTGTGGGCTGCTTCTTTGTTTTCCATGAAACCAGTGAGCTGTTTGTGTTCAAACTCACACAATATCCTGTGGTACTTCTTCTATCTGTGGTGTCAGCTGCCCAGTCTGCATCACTGTAGGCTTTAAGCCCTCGCTACTCTTTCTGAAACACAGCTGTTTATCTGCTGTACCTTTGAGATAACGAAAAACCTGTTTTGCTGTAATCCAGTGCTCCTCTGTGGGGTCAGCAAAATGCTGTGACAATTTACTCACTACAAAACATAGGTCAGGGCGAGTACATGTTGTCAAATAAATGAGGCTACCTACAGCTGTACATTTTTACATCTGTCAGTTTCTGAGCATCCTCCTGATAGTCTAGTTTTTGATCACATGGTGTTTCCCTTGTTCTACATTCTTGCATGTCAAAACGTTTCAGGATCTTTTCCACATATCTCTTCTGGGATATTTTTACACAATTGGCAGACTGTTCAAAGTCCATGCCTAGAAAATGCTTTAACCTTCCAAGGTCCTTCATTTTGAATCTGGTGGAGAGCATACCTTTCACCTGTTCTAGGTTTCTAGTGTTGTCTGCTACGATGATCAAATCATCCACCCAAATGACGATTATCACTTTTCCTGACTCTTTTGACTCCCTTGAGTAAACACAGGGGTCTACTGGGTTCTGTAGGAAGTGATCTTCAATGAGACATGTATGAAGCATCTCGTTCCAATTTCGCCCAGACTGTTTCAGGCTGTAAATGGATTTTTCTAGCTTACACACTAGCTTCTCTCCTTTCTTTTCGTAACCTTCAGGTTGTTCCATTATATATCTCCCTATCTATGGGTGCGTGCAGATAGGCTGTCTTCACATCCATCTGATGTCAAATCAAATTGTCCTCAGCTGCTTTCTGCATCACTACCCTTACACTGGTCAGATTGGCTGTGGGGGAGAATGTTTCACCGTAGTATATCCCCTCCCTCTGACTGTAACCTTTAGCTACAAATCTCGCTTTGTACTTGTCGTGGCCTTCAATACCCTCCTTGATTGAGTGCAACAATTTCCCTCCCACTGTCTGTCTGCCCTCTGGTAACTTGGTTAGAGTAAAGGTGTGGTTGTCCTCTAGGGCAGTGGTTCCCAAAGTCGGGGTCGCGACCCAAAGGTGGGCCGCGAGCAGCCACGGGAGGGCCGCGTGATGATTAAAAAAATATATATATATTTATCTTTTTTTTTTTCAGGCCACTGAACTTAGAAGCAGGCCAGGACAGTGTTTCTAGTTGCAGCAGCGCAATAGTTAGATAATTAGTTTGCCTTCTTCAGGTGAAACTTGTTAATAGTGAAACTGTTAATAGCCTCCAATGCTTATTAGTGCATGTGAAGTTTGCACGTTTCAACCACCTCCGCTCCTATCCCAAAGCAGACGGAAGGGGAGCGACTGCAATAACAAAAAAAGTCACTCGCCACTTAAAAAACATTAAAAGCATGCATTTACACATTCTAAAATGTGACTATATGGTTTTATATTAACTTAATAAATAAACAAAAACGAAAAATCTACTTATTTCAACTAACATTAAATAACAGATTATGCACATAAAACGCTGAAAACAACCGAAGCAACAATAGTAATTTAATGAGGCTATTATTATCATTATTATTTTGCAACAAGTTAGCCCTCTCATAAATAGCACATATAAATGAATAATTAACTTGAACTAACTTAATAGGATTGAAGTGATATTTGGCTTAAAAAATCGGTCACATAAAAAAAAAAAAAAAAGAAAAAAAGAAAAAGCCTGACGATGTGCATTGGGCCGCGGCTCTCTGACGCCTTATTTTCTGGGTCCCGGCCTGAAAAGTTTGGGAACCCCTGCTCTAGGGACCTCATCTCCTCATCCATTGCTCTCTCCCATTTACTTGATTCAGGAGACACTATGGCCTCTTTAAAGGTCTGAGGTACTCGACTCATGGGCGTAGCTGTAGATTCTGGGCCCCCTGACAGAATTGACTTATGGGCCCCTAAGCAAAAAATTTTGGCCATGTATTTATTGATGAAAACGCATTATATGTTTTTTACCTATACATTTGGATCAGCAGTTCAGCACCTGAACTGTTGGTGGGTGAGCCTAGTAAAGGATGTCGCATTGCGTTCATCTTCAATGAATGAACCAATGCAATAGTCTACCAAAGAACCTTGAGTCGCACTAGGCTAGGCATATTTTCCCCTATTCTTGTGACAATGTTTTCTGATACTCAACATACAAAAGCTGTTACTTGTCCTGTCTCTCTGTAATCCCATCTCCCACACAAAGTCTCAAGCACACTATTAGGTTTTCAGACACTTACATTTTTATGTGCTCTGTAGTATACAATCACTCCCTACTTCGATATCACAGTAAATTTCGCAGAGTAAATTTGACTCAAACTGAGTACATTTTACTCAAACTGAGTAAACTGTGTACCTTTTACGAAGCAGATTTTGATTTTGAACTGTCGCGGGCGGAAGCACTAGCTTTTTTGCTGTAGGGGCCGGGTTGCTGCCTTTCTCAGCAGAGTGCTAAAGCCCTACCTGTTACACGCGCAAGTAATTCAAGGAGGCGCAAGTGACAAGTGTTGAGCTATTGGTGGGGACAATTCAGGATTCTTGGATACTGGTGGGGTCATGACCTTGCGTTCACCCCCTAAATGACACAATGATACCCAACCTTGAAAACCCTGTTTAAGTTAATGAACTGTAATGGACTGCAAGAAATCAACATGACTATCAACTTTATCTTCTGTCTATTTAATTGAAAATTAAACCCAATATAGGAATGAACAAATCTCAACATTCTTTGACTTATTCAATTAATCATATGGGATCCTAAAGGATTGCTATAGGGTTCCAAAAACTTATAGAGATTCCTATAGCATTTTTTTTTACTAGGGATGTTATCCTACACTTTAAGCTGTCTGATATCCCATTACCTGTAACTCTTGGGTCTCTTTCTCACTTCCTCTGCCTCCTCCCTGAGTCTGCAGTCACCACAGGAGAGCAATACACTTAGGAATACACCGAACTGGTTTGAATACATGATTTTTTCTTTTTTCTGCCATGTTCTACCTGGTTGGCTGGCTACACACACACACACACACACACACACGCACGCACGCACGCACGCACGCACGCACGCACGCACGCACGCACGCACGCACGCACGCACGCACGCACGCACGCACGCACGCACGCACGCACGCACGCACGCACGCACGCACGCACGCACGCACGCACGCACGCACGCACACACACACACACACACACACACACACACACACACACACACACACACACACACACACACACACACACACACACACACACACACACACACACACACACACACACACACACACACACACACACACACACACACACACACACACACACTATACAGTGTGCAGGTTAGTTACAGTAGGAGATGGGCTTCTATCATAATTTATCTTCTATCATTCTATAATGCATTCTTCTCTTTTATTTTATTTTCAGGTAGTTGTACCTTAAGATACTTGAAGGCTGGCATCTGTAAACGCAGATATAAGTACTTTATTCTTATTTTATTATCATTCTTTTCTTTCCAATGAAATGAAATCAGAAAGTGGTATATGATGGAAAATATGAAAGTCAATGCTTGAAGGAAAATTATAGTTGTGAGTTGATGGAGGAGTGGCAGCTGTTTGCACATCTGTAATCAGAGGTAGCAAGGAAGAGAGAGAGAGAGAGAGAGAGAGAGAGAGAGAGAGAGAGAGAGAGAGAGAGAGAGAGAGAGAGAGAGAGAGAGAGAGAGAGAGAGAGAGAGAGAGAGAGAGAGAGAGAGAGAGAGAGAGAGAGAGAGAGAGAGAGAGAGAGAGAGAGAGAGAGAGAGATCTGGATCTTGACAACACCATTAGCTAACAGCTGAGCTATAGCTAACATAAAGACTGTGACCTGTAATTCAAAGCAGCGAAAATTAAGAGGAGATGATGATTATAAATGTGTTTTTTTGTATTGAGCATTGTAACTTACATGAAAGGTCTGCCTGCCACCACCACCAATGACATACCGTCTTTAAACACACCGTGACACACTCACTCAGCCGACACTCACTCAGCACCTGGCTTCATGCTCATGGTGGGAGGGACACGTGAGGCAGTAGATCAAACCATTGTTAGAGAAATGCAGGGGTGTCACAATCTATGGAAACTTAAAAAAGCACCTGTTTGTTTCTTTTGTGACGTTTTTCTTTTAATACAGGCAATTATACTTTTAAGTCATCTACATTAACTTACTTTAGGATAATAATAAAACCATATTAATAAAAAGATAATAATAGTGTTCTCTGGCCCCACCCCCAGTGCTGGGCCCTTAGAATCATCCTAATCTACCCCCCCCCCCCAGCTACGCCCCTGACTCCACTGACTACTCTGTAGCAGTAATCAATGCTGGTAAGTGTACTGTCATCCTCGTCACTTTCTCTCCGGGCATAGTCTGTCAGATACTTTGGGGGTTTGTGTTCCCTTGAGGGATACCTTCCACTGCTTGGGGCACGTGACGTCACCCTCGGGTGCTCCTCGTCATCGTCCTCTGGGTGTTGCTGTCTGTCTGCACGACCGTGCTAAGTACACTAGGCTGAGGTGTCTCTGTTTCTTCACACCTTACTCTGGAGTCCAGCTCTGGCTCCTCTGTCTGTGTCTCGTTCTCACATGTTGTCTTTGTGACAAACTTGACTAGCCTGTGTTTCTGCACTCTCCCTTTACCAGGATAATAAACTAGGAAAGCGGGGCTTCCTTTGTCGTGCCCTACAAAGAGTCCTTTTTCACATCTGGACTCAAGCTTTCCTCTGTCCTGCTGGTAAGCATAACACACTGATCCAAATTAGTGCATTCTAGCTAGATTACACTTCTTTCCTGCCAATGCTGTATACGGGGTGGTGCCTGTGTGCTTATTAAAGCACCTGTTTCTGGTGTAAGCGGCTTCTTGCACCGCATAATGCCATAGACTCTTAGGTAAGTTACTATCTACTAGCTTACACCTAGCCATTTAGAAAAGAGTGCGCCATTCCCTCTCTGCCACTTCGTTCTGGTGTGGGGAGTATGGACATGACGTCTCGTGTCTTATCTTGTTCCTTCTCAACAGTGATTGGAACTCTCTATTTGTGAACTCGGTTCCATTGTCGGACCTCTAGCATCTTATGTTACCATAAGGGGCTACGTCTGCCAGGAATTTCTCCGTGGCCTGGAGTGTGTCACTCTTTGCTTTGAGAAAGTAAACAAACACTGCCCCTGTACACACATCTGTATAGCGATAGCCGGGTTGAGCTAACTGTTAGCCAGTTAGCTGTTTAGCTACGACGTTAGCTGCCGGCTGCGCACGTTAGTTTGATGCTATCAGTTAGCCTAGAGTTAGCTGTTAGCTTGTGCTACGACCATTGACATTAGCCGTGAGAATAGCAGGGGGTTCTGGCACTCTGACTACGACATCATCTTTGACAGAAGATGTAGTCGGGCCTGCACCATGACAAGGCTCCGGCCATAACATAGCTTCTTTTTGTCCCGCCAGCGAGAGGCCTTTCGTCAACGTGGAGACCTGTGTTGCGGCCTTTCACCCTGCGTTCCTTGGTGCAGGTAAGATGAATGAAAATGTAATGACATTACCCCACTCTTCCTTCCTTCCCCTCCCGAATGTTTTGTTAATAACGATGTTTTTTTCCAGGCAAAACATATGTTACTTCACAACATTTGGAGATACGACATGTGCTGTGTGTGAATGTCTTGGTCGTTTGTGTAGCTTGGGTAGCGTTGGGCCGTTGGCCAAAGCTGTGTGTGGCCTGGTGTCACAGTACCTGGCTAGCCTATTTAGCTGATGTCGGCCATTGGCTCCTTGCTGCTTTGTTTTCTCTGGTATAGACCCTCTTCTCTTTGGATTTAAGTGTTGATCTTTGTCCTTTTGGATCTCTCATACATGCTCTCTCTCTAACACACACACACACGACAAACACACATGCTCTCTCTCTCTCTCTCTCTCTCTCTCTCTTTCTAACACACACAGTCTGCCTATGGCGGCCTTTCTCGATGGCTAGGCTGTGCTCGCTGAGTCTGTACCTAGTCAAGGATCTTCAGTCACAGTGCTCAGGTATTCTGCCACTGTGTACTCTCTGTTTAGGGCCAAATAGCATTTCAATTTCTTTCCAATGTGTCTCTCTCTCTCTCTCTCTCTCTTTGGATTTAAGTGTTGATCTTTGTCCTTTTGGATCTCTCATACATGCTCTCTCTCTAACACACACACACACGACAAACACACATGCTCTCTCTCTCTCTCTTTCTAACACACACAGTCTGCCTATGGCGGCCTTTCTCGATGGCTAGGCTGTGCTCGCTGAGTCTGTACCTAGTCAAGGATCTTCAGTCACAGTGCTCAGGTATTCTGCCACTGTGTACTCTCTGTTTAGGGCCAAATAGCATTTCGGGGACAGTCCCTGAATTAAGTCATCTTTCCTCTACCATATCCGGTCCCCGAAAACGTCCCTGTTTCATTCTTACAGAAAAAAACAACTGCTTACTGTATATCCTCATTGCATTATAGAAAGCAGAACGTGACATGTTATTGTACCGGTTATGAATTTACAACTCTTGAATGAATTTATTTACATCAACAACTTTTGAGTGTGAACAATGTGCAATGTCGCATTTAGATTCATAACAACAAGATTCACGTGTGTTCACATAAAGGGGAATGGATTTAGGGTAGGCGGTGAAATGGGCACAACAAACAATAAAAATAACAGCTCCCACCAAGTATGACTCGGTTCCCTTTGTTCATACCAAAGAGCCGTTCAAAATAATCGGATTGTTCGCAAACATCACGTCACTACTGCACACGATTACTTGCGGCAGCCTCAAAGAGACTGGGTGGACCAGTGTTAAAAAAAAAAGAGGTGCTTCCACTCGTATCAGCATGCACTGTACTGACTCAACGACGCTGGCCCACTTGGAAAGATGAAAACTACCTAAAGATTACAGCAAAGTAGTCACATAATTAGTCCTGTAATGAGTCATGTGACCTACATGAGGTTGGCATTGGCAGGCTTGCTGAATGGGCATAGGTTCCATTCACCCTATTGAGACATGTAGAACTTTTGACCGAATGTGGCTATTTTTTTGCAGCCGCAAAGTGGCTGCAGCTGTGTATGTTCCCACAATGTCAAACCAATCAGAGCGGATGCTTTCATTGACGTCACATGCTGAGAAGGAGACCAATCAGCAATCCATGGAAATAAATGGGATACAAATGTGTCCTGACAATCGTCAGAAACCAAGCTACTATTTACCTATTTACCACAGTAACACACAGAAGCTTAGCCATATCCTACAGAACAGAAGATAAGTTAGCATAAACCACCCCCTCTGCCGGTGGCCCAAGGACTTCCTGTCTGACCGCCCCCAGAGGGTCAGGATAGGCCCCCATACCTCCACAGCCATCATCCTCAGCACCAGATCCCCCCAGGGCTACGTGCTGAGTCCCTTATTTTACTCCATTTACACCCACGACTTCACCGCAGTCTACCCCAGCAACGCCATCACCAAGTTCGCTGACGACACCACCGTGGTGGGCTGTATCTCAAAAGGTGACGAGACCGCATACCGCGATGAGGTAGAGCAGCTGTCAGCCCTGTGCAAAACTAACAACCTGCAGCTGAATAAGCAAAAAACCCAGGAGATGATCGTGGACTACAGGAGGAAGAAGACCGACATACAGCCCCTGTACATCGACGGGGGATGCGTGGAGAGGGTCTCTCAGTCATCAAATTCCTGGGCGTCCACCTGGAGGATGACCTGACCTGGAGAACCAACAACAAGGCGATCGTGAAGAAGGCACAACAGACAACTTCCTGAGAATACTCAGGAAATACCACCTCAGACAAGACCTGCTTGTGTCCTTTTACCGCTGTTCCCTGGAAAGCATCCTCACTTACTGCATCAATGTGTGGTTCCTCAGCTGCACAGCCGCAGAGAGGAAGGCGCTCCAGAGGGTCGTCAACTCGGCCCAAAAAATCATTGGATGCCCTCTCCCCTCACTGGAAGAACTATATAACTCCCGCTGTCTTAACACATTGTGTGCCAGCCGGATATGACGAATTATCGCTTGGATGCCAGCACGTTAATCAATGGGAGGATGAGCACATTTGCGAGCGATTAAACTATATCTTAAATTATGGCTATGGGTCTAATACACCCGTCGCTTATCAATGACTTGCTTGCAGTCAACATGTACGAAACGGATTGTTTTTTCATCAGTACATTTCCGTTTTATACCGTTTTGAATACGAGTATAGTTTTGGAGATTTCTAGAAAGAAAAAAATATTCTGCGATAATAGCCATTTACTGGAATACACAAAACACATGTCATTTTCCGGCTGATTTATGAATCGTTTTCAAATAAACGCAAAATTATCGAGGGTATTTGTGTTCTTATGCACGATACAAAAGCGGGCTGAAAAATGTATTATTCGTGCCGCGCTCAGCGCCTAATGCCACACACACACACACACACGTTGTGAACGCTGTGAAAAGAAACTCTGATTAACCCAAAACTGGTAACATAGAGTCCTTACCTCAGATCACATGTTCTGCAAAAAGATGAATCCAATTCCTGATCGCCATTCCAAATATCGATCATGTTAATTGATCCAACGTTATACTCCGAAACAGATAATCGATGCTGCTTCCAGTCCCCTCAATGAATGCACTAGTATCAGGTTGCATGCCCCAGAAGTAAAATGTGGACCGTTATTTTTTCTGATGCAAGTCCCATCGACTCCAATCCAATGATGTGCAATACCATCCGGGAGACGATAGGCGGCAGTATTTGCCCTTTTCGAGCTCAGAGCCATTCCCAATGATAACGTCAGGCTGGATGGATGAAAAATGAATGGATATTGCTAATAAAATAAATAACGAGAAAAAAACGAGAACTCGTCATTGGCACACAACGCATGGCAAGTTAAGACGACTAATCTCGTCGTTGGCACTCAATGTGTTAACCTCTTAAGCCCGGAGCCCTATTTTCTGAAAAGCCGCCTAAAATACATACCTAAGTAAATGGAATATTGCTCCACTTCTACAAGGTCATTTGCATATTCTTTGTATCTAGGGACATCTATGGACCTCAGTGAATGTATTCCCAGTGTCAGAAATATTGTGTCTATTACAAGGCTTTCTTAAACTGTGATGAAACAAAGGAGAATATGAATTATGATTTTTCTTTGCATCTTTGACCAGACATGAAAAAGTACGTTCAGTACCTTCCTGAGATCATGTGTACAAAAAATCGAAGGAAATTAATAAAGGGATGATGATTAAACAGAAGGTTTTGTAGATACAGTACTGAATTCTCCCATCCGGACCAATGCAATTTGAAATATTATTATAGAATATAGAATAGCAGGCTTATGGGCGGCTAAATGGCGCAGTGGACAAGGCGCTCACCACTAATGCAGGATATGCTGGGTTTGAGCCCAGCTCTCTGCGTTGCTACCAGCTTGGCTGGTCGTTCATACTAACACAATTGGCAGTGTTAGGGGTGTTCGCTCGGTGAGCCCCTGTAGAAACAACACGCAACACAAAACTTCTGCCCATGCCGCCTCTCGGGCTACTATGCAGAAGTCGATAGCATAGTCCGCCAGAGAGCGACTTCCCTGTCGGCAGGCGGTGAGGCGTCCGCCCGCCTCATAGATGGAAATTACCCGGGACCGCCGACCGAACTTCCCACTCAGCAGTCACCCAAGAGAGAGCACACCCTGTAAGTAAAGTGATTATATATGCTACATTGGATAGTTCGGTAGTGAACGTGAGCGGTTGTAATTAAAAGATTAATGAGCATTGTGTGACAAACTCTCGGCAACCTCCCCTGTAGCATTCTGGTGGTGGCAGGAGTGGTTCACGAACCTCTCGATGGATAGCAGGATGTAGCATCCCCTCCTCCCAGACGTCACGCGTTGCTCCAGCCACCGCTTCAGCTGCTGTTGTGGTGGCGGCTTTAGCCACTGCTAACGCATAGTTGGCTGTTGATATCGCCATGGATATCCCATCCTGGGCATCGATGGACAGGCCTCCCAAGCAAATTAATTCGGATTCTACTTCCCCTTGACGGGTGGTGACGACAGTGGCGGCCGCCACTGGGGGGCGCTAGGGCGCCGCCCCCCCTCAGGCCCTGCCCTGGTTATATGAGAGAACAAGAACAATTATTTTTAAGTTTTTTGTTTTATAGCCCTATAAATAATATAAACATGTTTAAAATGAATAATATTTACTCATTTTAAGTATGTTTGTGTTTCCAATGCACAATATAACGTTACTATATAAAATAAAAAATACTCGTTTTCCTGAACAGGAAGTGACTCACTTTTTTTTTATTTTTTTATTTTTTTTTATTTCTCGGCCCGGGCTAGACGCGACAGTGCTCTGAGTGCGCGTCACTGTTCGATCGCTGTATCCGTCGCAGCCAATCAGTGCGTAACGCGTTGTGCGTTGAAATATGACTATTATGTTGGAATCCGGGCGCGATTTGAAGCGGTCTAGGCAGCAGCGTCAAAAATGTCTGTAGCCGCATTTCGCGGAGACGCTCTCTGATTGGCCGACGACAGTTTTTTTTTCCGTAGCAGCATTTCGCGGAGACGATCTTTGATTGGCCGAATCCACTTTCTATGTTCCAATTCTAGCTCATTCGGGAGAGAGTTGTGTTGTTGTGACTGAGATGCAGCTATTTAGAGCGTGACTGCAAGTTCTTTCGACGGTTAAGCTTAGGCACTCTTTCAAAGTTGGTTAAGGTTAGAGTTTGTCTTAGAGCATGGCGATAGAACGCCAGGTAGTTTGCAGTCTGTTCGACGCGGAAATGGACAAACTGTCTTGTTGTGGCGCTAACAGCTAACAAGCTATATGGCGGATGTAGTCTGGTGGACAGTGGACAGTGTTCTGGATATACATCATCAACAGCGGATTATACACTTTATCAAGCCCACCACGTTTCAATTAAACAAAGTGAGTTGGAGGGACATGCACAATGGACAATGCCATGGAGTGGATTATACTTTATCAAGCCCTGCTGCCTGCTCTGCTGTCAATTTAACAACAACAAGCTGGTGAGTCGCGATCTTTTTCTCTCTCTCTCTCTCTCTCTCTCTCTCTCTCTCTCTCTCTCTCTCTCTCTCTCTCTCTCTCTCTCTCTCTCTCTCTCTCTCTCTCTCTCTCTCTCTCTCTCTCTCTCAGATGATGTCAGATCCATTCAATAATAAAATGCTAATTATATTTATTCTTTTATTCTTGTTATACACAGCTCCTGTCATAGAGGACGAATGGGATCCTGCAATGCTAGAGGAACTAGACATCATTGAGAAACAGGCTATCGAAGATCTACTCGCCCTGCAGAAACCAGAGGGCCTCGTTCAAGATCTAACCCGGGGCCCGGATGTGCGTCAGAAGAGCAAACGTATAGTAATATCATCTCATTCGAGACTCCATGGTGCACTACCCTATTACAGTGAAAATGTTCAACGGAAAGGCAGATACCTGTGAATGTAATTAGATAGAGGGTGGTCTTTTTTTTTTTTTTTTTTTATTGTAAACACATATAGCTAATTATGGATAAAGATATGATTCTTGAGAAGCATATGACTGCTACAGAAATACAGGAAGTCCTCAGTAGACTGGATAACTCTATACCAGATCCTACTGAACTTGAAACGTATCTGCTGTCTAATGACGCTATCGATGGGGTATCTAACATATCTCTAGATATTCCACATGATATGATTGAGGTTATAAGTAATACCCCGGTAGATAACCCGGTAGACTTTGAAGAATATCTTCTTTCGACAGCGATGAATAATGCAATTACAGCGTTGAATAATTCTGTACAAATTACCCCTGTAACTGAAATATTAGAAGAGGTATTAACAGGGGTAGGGTCGCCCCCTACTCAGGTCAACACTGATTCATTACTTAGAGCTATACAAGAGACAGAGTTTAATCTTCTAAATCTAGGCGTTTTCATGAATGGCCATGATAGTAACCCTCCAGAAGATTCAACTGAACTAGACGAACTCTTTGCAGAATTAGAAGATTTACAAACATCAGTCCCACCGTGCATGCACAATCAGTCCCCTGCACACATCGTAAATCACGCCCCATCAACCCCATCAGTAACACCTTTAACAGTCCCTTCGACACCTCACTCAAGTGCGGACAACCCTCCAACAAACCCTGTACATACAGGTCGTGGCATGGCAGAAGTACATAACAGAGAACCTTTTAATAATACAGAGATAAGAGAGTACTTCAACTTCCAACCAATGAATGGCGTACCAGACTTCCGTATATTCCACAATAGTGTCGTGGGAACCATGGAACGTATGTTAACAACACTCCAAAGTGTTACAAATGATAAGGACATCATACAGGTATCCTTAACAGGAGATGGTGTGGGAGACGAGTTCTATAAACTCCTACGAAACGGCCACGAGAATCTTAATGATTTTTACCAGATACTCGAAAATGTTGTGCAATCAAATCTAGCACTTCTCGCTGATACGTCTTTACAACTAGTAGCCCAGATCGTGCGCTGCCCTATGGGGATGGGTGGGGCCAGAAGAAAAATCGAGGGTGTATTAACTAGCGAAGTCCTCGCTAAGAAGAGACGTTTCTTAAACATCATACATAACCCAAATGATCAACAATGCTTTGCAACGAGTGTGGCTATGCTCATCGATCCATCGATAAATCAGGATGTAGGTTACCTACGCGGCAGAGAGTTACATAAACTTGCAAATGTCCCTGAAGGGGCTGTGGCCTTTACCGATATACAACGCTTCGAGAGGGCTCTAAATCGTCCGATAGTTGTATTCTTCCGAAATGCTAAAGGCTTGTCGCATTATAAATCGGGGTTTGAAGGACCAGAATGTCCTGGATGTTTTGCTGGGTACAGTAGAAAGGGAGCGCATAGTTGTAAGACTACCTGCAGTATTTGTCATAACGTTCAATGTCACACCAAACCAAAAACGTTACTGAAATGTAAGGACTGAAATTGGATTTGTCAATCGTCTTTCTGTTATGATGAACATAAAGCAAAGCGCTCAAACGTTCTAAAACAACGAAGTGTCTGTGAAGCCTACAAAAAATTTGAAAAATGTGGTGAGATCATCTACAGCGTGGCATCTAAACCCAATGAGCACAAATGAAAAGTGCTTATCTGCTATACATGCAAGGAGCCCATAGCTGACGTGGCCGCCAGATGCGATCATAAATGTTATTTCAAAACAGTACCCGTCGACACGAAGCCTAAAGCTAACATAGTGTTTTATGACATTGAGACATTTGTAGGTGCTAAGAACAAACATGTACCTTATCTCATATGTAGTCAGACTAATGATCGAAAAGAATCATGGAAAGGACCCGACTGTGTTAAACGCTTCCTTAAACATTTTAGAAGACCTCGCTATCACGGTTACACGTTCATTGCCCACAATAGCCGCGGTTTCGATTGTTATCTGGTGTTAAATCCATTGGTTAAAGAGGGTTTAACCCCAGATCTAATCACACAAGGTAGTAAAATCCTATGTTTCGACGATAAAACATATCGACAGAGATATATTGACTCAGTGTCCTTTCTACCCATGAAATTAGAAAAAATACCTCAAGCCATGGGGTTCAAGGACCAAGTGAACGGTTATTTCCCACATTCCTTCAGCTCTCTAGAGAACCTAGAGTATATAGGTCCATATCCACCACCAGAGGATTATAACCCAGATCGAATGTCCTCGTCAGAACGAGAGAAATTTTTTCTCTGGTACGGTACCGTTAAAACAGGTGTCTTTAATTTTGCAGCAGAGGCGAAGCGTTATTGTACCAACGACGTAGATATCCTTAGCCGAGGTTGTCTGAAATTTCGGGACGATTTCATTAAAGAAACATCAGTGGATCCTTTTCAGTCAATTACCATCGTCGCGGCCTGCTTACGAGTTTTCAAAACAAAATATCTAAAGCCAGAGACCTTAGCCATATCGGACCCCGACAACTATAGAAGCCAGAAATGTTACTCTAATGCTGACATACAATGGATAGAATACATGTCTAAAAAACATGGTATTTCTATAACACATGCCTTGAACGGTGGTGAGAGAAAAGTAGGGCCCTACGCTATCGATGGCTATCATGAGAGAGACCTAGAGAGCGGTGGTAAAGAGCGACATGCCTACGAATTTTATGGATGTTTTTTTCATGGTTGTACAGAATGTTACAAGGCCCATAATTTGAATCCTTTGACCCGTAAACTGTATGGCGAGATGTACACAGATAGTCTAGCTAAGATAGCTGATTTAAATGCCACGTACGGTCTCGATACAACGGTCATATGGGAGCATGAATGGAAGGAATTGAAAGATACAGATGTACAAGTCATAGATTTCCTAAAACAATACCCGGCCAGTCTAACCGAACAACCTTTCAAGTTTCTTTAATAGTTGTCATACAGAAGTACAGAATACTTTCATACAAAATGCTTCTTACTGTTACGCTCCAGAGACTGTGCTAGACAAGATAGTATCAACAACATAGTATAGCATGTAATTTAGAAGAAGAAAATGAGGTCACAGTGTTCGGTATAGACATATGTACAATGTTCTGAGTTACCATATAATATACAATACTATGCAGTGTACTAATGTACAGTACTATATAGTGCAAAGCAGAAATGGGATGAGGTACAATTTAGGTACAATTTACAGTAAGGTGTACGAGTTGTAGTGCAATCCTTCATCAATAAATATAAAGTGTGGGGAGTGGGTGCTACAGTGTGTTTGTTTAAAGTGGGTGTGTGCTATAAAGTGTGTGGAGTGGGTGCTACAGTGTGTTTGTTTAAAGTGAGTGTGTGCGTGTGGATGTGTGTGCTATGTGCGTTTGGTGGTTGTTGTTGTGTAGTGTTCATTGTTCGTTTAGCAGCCTGATGGCCTGGGGATAGAAGCTTCTTCTGAGTCTTTCTGTGCTCGCCTTGAGACTCCGGTATCGCTTGCCTGACCGCAGCAGTTCAAAGAGGCAGTTGTTCGGGTGACTAGAGTCTTTAATGATTCTCTTAGCCTTGCCCTTGCAACGCTTGTTGAAAATGTTCTGGAGGGTGGGGAGCCCCCCTCCAATTGTGCGTTCGGCTGAACGTGTCACTCTTTGTAGTCTGCTTCGGTCTTGTGCAGTGCTATTCCCAAACCAGGAGGTGATGTTGCCAGTCAAGATGCTCTCTATTGTACATGAGTAGAAGTTCTTAAGGATCTTCTGACTGACTTGGAACTTCCTTAGGCGCCTGAGGAAGTAGAGGCATTGTCGTGCCTTCTTCACAACACTGTCAATGTGTGTGGTCCATGTCAAGTCCTCGGATATGTAGGCTCCGAGGTACTTAAAGCTGTTGACTCTCTCAACCGGTGCCCCGTCGATGCTGAGGGGGCTGTAGTCCTTGACCCCCGACCTCCTGAAGTCCACAATCATCTCCTTTGTTTTGCTGACGTTCAGGGAGAGGCTGTTTTCCTGGCACCATCCCGCCAGGACCTTGACCTCTTCCAGGTAGGCCCTCTCGTCGTTGGCAGAGATCAGGCCCACCACCACTGTGTCGTCAGCAAATTTGATGATTGTATTGCTACTCCGCTGAGCCACACAGTCGTGTGTGTACATTGAGTAGAGGAGGGGACTCAGAACACAGCCCTGGGGGGCCCCTATGTTGAGGGTGATGGATGAGGAGGTGCAGTTGCCTGCTCTCACCACCTGGGGTCTGCCAGTCAGGAAGTCCAAGACCCACTGGCAGAGGTCATAGTTCAAGCCCAGGTCCCTGAGCTTGGCTATGAGTATGGAGGGGACTATGGTATTGAATGCCGAGCTGTAGTCGATGAATAGCATTCTCACATAGTTCCCCTGCCTCTTGTCCAGGTGTGATGCTGCTGTGTGCAGCACATGGGCTATGGCGTCCTCCGTGGACCTGTTGGGGCGGTATGCAAATTGCAGGGGGTCCATGTTGATGGGGAGGGAGGAGCAGATGTAGCCCTTTACTAGCTTCTCAAAGCACTTCATGGCTATGGAGGTGAGAGCTACTGGGCGGTAGTCGTTGAGGCAAGCAGGCTTGGATTTTTTGGGTACAGGGATAATAGTGGACTTCTTCAGGCAGGTGGGGATGACAGCCTGTCCTAAGGACAGGTTAAATATGTCAGTGAATACTGGGGCCAGTTGGTCGGCACAGACTTTTAGGACGCGGCCGGGGATGCCGTCCGGACCTGCTGCCTTCCTGATATTCACTTTTTTAAAGGTCCGCCTCACCTCATGCTCTGTTACCCTGAACACTGCGTCTCCATCAGCAGCCGACCCCCCCCCCCCCCCATTGCCGTGGCTTGTGGGCTGGTGTTGTTATTACCAGCATCAAACCTCGCATAGAAGGTATTGAGGTCATTTGCTAAGGAGATGTCAACTTTCAACCCTCGAGATGCTTTGTATGGAGGTCGTACATCTGCTATAAGACTACGCTACATAACCCCACCTGATGAGACAGTATCGTACAATGACGTGTGTTCATTATATATACACGTGATGCGCAGTTCCGAATATTTCTACCCCACCGGACACCCCGTTATTATACGAAGCGATTTCAAAGACCTAAACACTTATTTTGGGTTGATCAAAGCCACCGTCATACCCCCTAGAGAGCTATACTTTCCGGTCTTGCCCTACCGAGGGAACGGTAAACTCCTTTTCCCCTTGTGTCAAACGTGCGCTCTCGCGAATAATCAGAATACTGACTGCCTACACGCAGATGTAGAGAGAGCGTTAACAGGTGTATGGATTACCCCTGAGTTTAACAAAGCTATAGACTTAGGTTATCACATAGCAGAAATCCATCAAGTATGGGATTTCACGGAACGTAGTAACGATATCTTTGCCTCTTACATCCAAGCTTTTCTGAAGGGGAAGACAGAAGCTAGTGGATACCCCACTGATGTGGTCACCGAGGTTGATAAAGATCGATACATTGCCGAATACCAGAGACGCGAGGGTATACTATTAGATAAAGCATAAATCTCTTTGAACCCTTCAAAGAGATGTCTGTTCAAATTGATGTTGAATTCCTTTTGGGGGAAATTCGCGCAACACTCTAATTTACCACACACGGTGCTCTTAAGAGACCCTTCAGAGTTTTTCAAAGTTTTATTCTCAGAAGAGTATGATGTAAAATATATGGCATTCCTGAGCGATGATGTGGCCTTAGTTCAATGGTGTTACACAGAGCGTCATCTTCTCAGTCAAAGAAACACCAACATTTTCATCGCATCCTTTGTGACAGGCTACAGACGTATGCATTTGCATAGCTATCTGCATACACTTGGTGAAGATGTTTTATATCACGATACTGATAGTGTGATTTATAAGACACATAAAGATAGCGAGAGTCTACCACTGGGGTCCTACCTAGGCGAGTTGACTAGTGAGCTCCGACCGGGGGAATCCATCATAGACTGGGTGACTTGTGGACCAAAGTCATACGCATATCTTACTAACCAAGATAATGTTTTTTTTTTTTTTTTAACTTAATTTTTTAGCGTTTATCGCTTTTCTGGTCAAGCATGACCGACAGATACAGGAATCGAACTCGGAGTCCACCAGATCCGTGACGCAGCACGGTTTTCCCCGACGCAGAAATTGCGCCGAGATATGCGGTGAGCTACTGGAGCCCCCCAAGATAATGTTGTTTTGAAAGCAAAAGGAATAACACAAACGTATGAGAGCTGTAAACATGTTTCATTTAGGGGTATGTGTGGTCTAGTTGAAAACTATCTAAACCCTGACCCTTCTGCACCCGAACACATCCTATACGCTGCCCAGTTCACAATAAACAGGTGTAAAAAAGATCTCTCTCTCTCTAATGCCTCAGTCTTAAAGAGAGTCCGAGTGGTTTACGATAAACGCAGGTTGTACTCTAACAGGACCACAAGACCTTTTGGGTATTGAGAGAGTAAAAATGGCCTTTACAGCAGAATATAATCTCGACCCCCGTTTGGAGCTTCCTATGTCTACAATTATAGCGGGCCCGAGTGGGTGTGGCAAAACATATCTTGTACAGAAACTGTTACAACATTGTAAAGAATCCTTATCAAATGTACCTGATAATATCGTGTGGATTTATGATTGTTACCAACCAATGTATGATGATTTGTTGAAAACAATAAAAATCACTTTTGTCAAAGGGTTGCCAGAATCATTCAACGATGAGACATTGTTCCTTAGCAGTATGGAACATCACCTAATTATTCTGGATGATATGGTTTTCTCGGCGGGGGAGCATCTCGAAGTGGCAAAAATGTTCACCCAGTACAGACATCACCGTAAAATGAGTGTAATAATGCTTACACAGAATCTGTTTCAACAAGGTAAACATAATCGTACAATTAGTCTTAATGCAAGCTACTTGATTTTATTTAAAAACCCTCGAGATAGATTACAACTTTCAGTATTAGCGGGCCAAATGTATCCGGGCGAGCGCTCAATCCTATTGGATAGTTTCAAAGAGGCTACAATGCAACCGTATTCCTATCTATTAATAGATCTGCGTCCACATTACCCTGATCAGTTGCGACTTAGAACCGGCTTACTACCCCAGGAAGGACCCCCGGTCGTCTACATTAGAAAATAAGGAGGATTTCGTGTCATATAAGGAGTCATATGTCCGTATTGAAAGCTTTATATAACACAACCCCATCCATTCGGAAGCAGATGTTGGCTAGATCTTCACCCGATCTATTAAGGTGTATGTGTGAGATAGCATTAAATGTCCCGAAAGGTGTCATACCCCTTAAAAACGCCCACACACACAAACTACGAAGAAAAAAGAAAATCCTAAAGATATTAGCTGATAGCAAAATTCATCTTTCTAAAAAGAGAAGAGCCCTTATGCAAACAGGGGACGGATTCTTTATCCCTTTACTTAGCGCTGCCATCCCATTTCTGGCGTCTTTATTCACAAAAAAAAGTTAATAATGACTAGCATGCAGAAAATGGTTCTTATCCCTAAAAGTCAGTGGATCCAAGCCTCGTCCACCGGGGTTATACCTCCTACTAACATCGCTGATAAGGCTTCAGATAAAATACATACAGGGATGTATAACATTCTGAACGATATTACAGTTAAAGAGGAACATGTGCTATCTCCAGTTGACACCAACGCATCGCGATTACATAATCCGACTGTCTATGCAACGGATTCGGAAAAAGATAAAAAAAAATTATATTCTTCTACATCGATATCTAGGTTTACTTAGACATAAAGAGCAAGATACCTACAAGCCTGCACCTTTGGATACACTGATGGAAAGGCCAGAGGTCAGAAACCCTGACGATATAGAACAATTCGTTTCTGCCCTCCCCGTTAGAAGTCAAGTAAAGGCACGGTTTATCCTACAACAACTAAATGTTCTACCCAACAAATCATGGAATCTTAGAGGCGAGTTTATTCATAAAGGCACAATCATTAAGAGGTCTCACATATTGGATTATCTAAAAACTCTGACCACTATCTCTAAGCATTCTACACCAGGCCCTGGTTTTGATGTATTTCTACAAGCCTTATCTGAGGTTAATATACCTTTATCATATATAGGAAATAAAGATGCACGTAATTCCTTGAATGCTCTAAAGACTCGCTCTGGTGCTAATGAGGAGAGACCTCTCTACGACATGAATTCACCCTCTGAAACTCCTATACCCCGAAGAAAGAAGAGACGGATTAATGAAACAAATGGGGATAGATCTCATATTAGAAAATGGCTCAGTTTGTGAAATGCATTTATGTTTTGTATTTTAAATAAAAAACAACAAAAAATACTTTCAGAATGTGTGTGTTTTATTATATTTGTTACATACGTTCATTTAACATTCTTAAACTACAGCACGCTTGTCTATGGGCACCTCTGCATTTTAATATACATTTCTTATATTTTAGGACAAATTTACTGACTAGGAGGTCATTTCTCAAAGTGTCCCCTGTATAATGTTTAAATATGATATCGTTCAGACTGTATCCTCTTGCTCTTTGACACAGGAAATATACACAATGATGTCCACAATAGGCTGAGAGTTCATTCTGCACACTACGAGTTGAATAATAATAGGATTCTGTAACATTTTGTTCTAGAAATGCTTGGATATGTGCAAGATATGCTTTAGAATTTGGACTAAGGCCGAAGGAATAAAAAAAGACACCATCTCGCTCGTTATCAAGACACACAGCGAGCCAGTGCACCCCTGGTTTATTGCTAGGATCCGTATTAACAATAAAATAGAAGGGTCTAATCAGTGTATTCTGTAAATTGCTTTTTAACTCATCACAGGCCCATACACCTTGAAAACAGGACCCCAACAAGGATGAACATAACGTTTGTAATTCTACATTATTCATTTTCTAATAATAGTCTACCAACACTTCAACGGTCATTGATTTCAAGAATTGAGTCAAAACAAGCATATACGATCAGAGTTGCAGTGGTGTGCAGAGGCTGCTGGAATCTCATCTCCAGACGTAGATTCCCTGTAGATGCGGGTGAGGATGCTAACCCATCCTCGTCTGGGTCCAGATTAAAATAATACAATCCATATCCTGCTAGAAAGTCACTTCGATCAAAAATCAGAGAAGAATCCTTCAGATGTCGGCCTGTGGCTGTGAATAAACTGTAGAACTCCCTAACAGCATTCCCCTGTGCAAACTGAGGTTGATAAGCTTTTGAAGGAATCTGTCGTCCGTCTTGGCTTAAAGCTGCATATTCTAAGTTAAAATGCTGGAAATTAAAAGGATTTCTATTAGGTACCCCGTTATAGGCCTCGTGCTCGACTAGAGTTAGTATTACGTACTTTGGCAGTAACCCCAGGAAAATATTCTCGTGGGTTGATACTCTAGAATTAATAGGAATCGAGAAGGTCATTACATTAATACGTGATAATGGATATAGTGCATTCCCCTTCTGTAACGCTGATGCGTGACCTAACTGTACAGCCGGCAATATTACAACCTTCTTGACGAATAATGTAGCACTAAGAATATGTAGAATATAACCCCCATTATACAGAAATCATCTTTAGCCCTAGTGAGCTTTAATTTTAAATCAACCTTATTTAACAATAGACGATCACTAGAAAATATATCTGAATGGATTCCTCCCAGGAGATGGAACTCTCTGGATAAAGCACATTCATGACCCCTGATTTTCAACCCCAAATTTCCCCCCTCCGCACCGATCCTAATATCCTCCATAGCACCGGCAGTATCTTTAGCGAATAAACCAGCACTGAATTGGCTTTTCAGACTATCTGGGGAGTAATTCAATAATGTCTCAATCATTGCCCGATAGGGATGTGTAGAGCTAGACTGACTGATTAAACAATCCTGCACTGTGACATCCACTTGGCTAAAAATTGTATTTAGAGGGTAGTTGATTAGAGACACGTTAGCATTGGCGGCCAGATTACTACCATCAGGATTGGTGATCTTGGCCTTTAAATATAATAACGTATAATTGAGATCCAAGTATCTCTCTCCCTCACCGGGTATATGAAATTCTATAGGTGAATCCCTAGTCAGAGCTGTTATAGGTGATATTTCAATATAATCGCTTCGTTCGATCGATAATAGGGAGCTGCGAAGATATCCAGCTCGGACCTTGAGCATTCTTGCGACCTATGGTGAATCATGTTTCAGTTAGAATATATCCTTTGCACGGACACGTTTCTTCGTCGGACGTCTCCTCTGACTAACGGCTCTAGCTCTACCTTTTTTCTTTTTATAAGATCTCTTATTCTTCCTAGCTGTCGATCTGCATCCAGGCGGGATCCTTCCTCTCGATGACCTCACGCCATACCCTGAACCTCTTTTCCGATATTTTTAGCAGCGGTCTTCATGTGGGGTTTAGCTATGTTAATACCAGTTTTAAGAAAAGGCATCACAAACTTGAATAATCTTGAGAAAATAGAACCCACGCCTCGGCCATATTGTACCGGTGCCCCGGAGAATCCTGCTAACCCGTGGCCCACCTGATTTACATAATAATTAACGAACCGGCTGGGTTCGCCATAGGTCTCCATAATGTCTTTACTTCTTTTTATTATACGCTTACGTTCAGAGGTTTAAAATGTAATTTTACAATTACTTTCCCATACGTAAAATTAACTAGCTTGTCTCTATCTGTCTTGATCTCTATTTGAATAGTATTTATATCGGTTTTTGAGACCCTCGAATAATGCGCCTTATCATAACGCATGTTAACGATCTCTCCATACGTCCCTCTGATCTGCACGGTGGATAATAGAGGAACGAACGTGTCGCCGACGAGTTGGTGCTCTGAGAGGTTAGAATATACAAACAGATTATATACACCTGAGCCTAGATCCGCCGGATGGGGTGCTACAGTATAATAATAATAATAATAATAATAATAATAATAATAATAATAATAATAATAATAATAATAATAATAATAATAATAATAATAATAATAATAATAATAATAATAATAATAATAATAATAATAATAATAATAATAATAATAATAATAATAATAATAATAATAATAATAATAATAACTTTATTTGTATAGCACTTTTCATACAGAGGTTGCAGTTCAGAGTGCTTCACAACAGTAAAAATACAGGCATGGGTGAGCATAGCAGGGTATGGTAAATCACAGTGTTTCACATTAGGATCTAGCATCCTAATATGCTCTCTATTCAGTAATACAAATAATAAAGTAGTTTAAAATTATTAAGTTAAAAAATTGTCAAAAAATTATAAAATAGAACGGACATACAACAACAGTAAAAAATGTAAATAGCAAGGTTACAGTAAAAAGTGTGAAAAATAGTTTAAAATGATTCAGTTTAAAAATAGTCATCATCATCATTAGGTGGCTTCTTCGTTCCGAAGGTTGCCTATCACTCTCCAACCCATTCTGTCCCCACTTCTTCTCTCCAACTCCGTGACTCCGCCTCTCACTCCGCTCCAATCACAGACGTCGTCTACCCAGCCTCTTCTTGGTCTTCCACTTCCTCTCTTTCCATCCACCTTCCCCATCACCACCTTCTTGAACATCTCCCCGCTGGATCCTCTCAGAACATGCCCGCACAACTCCATCTTTCTCTTTTTCAACCTCTCCAGCAGCTGTCCTCCTTGCATATCCGCTCTTCTCAGTACCTCCTCATTCTTGATCTTATCCTTCCATGTTATCTTCAGCATCTTCCTCAGCGTCCACATTTCAAAAGAGTCTATCATCCTCTTTGCCTCTTCATTCAGCGTCCATGCTTCTGCTCCGTATGAAAAGACTGACATAACATACATTTCCAAAATCCTGGTCTTCGTTTTCCAACTTATGTTTCTTCTCAATAATTCTTTATGGTTCCAGAATGCGCCCTTTGCAATTCCGGTTCTTCTCTTAATGTCCATGTTAGCTCTTCCACCTTCACTGATCCAGCTTCCAAGGTACATGTACTCCTTCACTTGTTCAAGTTTTTCTCCATCCACCTGTATTTTACAAACAGTTCCTGGTGTTTTTTCAATGATCATTACTTTAGTTTTCTTTGTGTTTAGCGACATTCCATAGTTTTTGCATTCGACATTCAGCTTATTCATCATGTCCTGTAGATCTTCTTGACAGTTACAGACTATAGCAGTGTCATCCGCGTATCTTATATTGGTGATGTTCTCTTCGCCAAGTTTTACTCCTTTCCCTCCTCTCAGACCTTTTTTCATCAGTGATTCACTGTACATATTACAGAGTACAGGGGACAAGATGCATCCTTGTCTTACACCCTTCTCCACCGGGAAGTCTCTTGATTTCTCCTTTCCTATTCTAACATTAGCCTTCTGCCTCCAGTATAAGTTGGCAATTATTCTTCGGTCAGAAACTGGTATTTTGAATTCTTCCATTGTTCTCATCAATGTTGTATGTTCAACTCTGTCGAAGGCCTTCGTGAAATCGATGAAGCAAATATACAGCTTCTTCTGTTGGTCTATCGATTTTTCACCAATGATTCTGAGTTGGCAGATTGCATCTCTTGTTCCTTTTCCTTTGCGAAAACCCATTTGGCTATCCGAGAGCTGATGTTCAATTATGGGTTCTATTCTGTTCTTGATGATTTTCAGGAGTACTTTTGATGCATGAGATATCAAACTGATAGTCCTGTAATTGTTGCATTCTGTGGCTCTTCCGGTCTTTGGGATCGGAATGAACATTGATTTTAGGAAATCATTTGGAATATTTTCTGAGTTATAGATGTTGTTTACCAGTTTCACAAGGAGCTCGATGCATCTGTCACCAGAGTTCTTAATCAGTTCAGCAGGGATCTCATTCTCGCCGGGCGATCTGTCCGTGGCCAGTGACTTCACAGCCTCTTCAACTTCTTTTTTCGTGATCTGGACTTTTTCTATCTCTTCTAGACGAATTCCTGTGTCTGCTGTTCTGTTCTGGTCTTTGTATAGTGTTTCCACATACTCTGCCCATCTATTGATTATTTCCTTCTCGTCAAGGAGCAGTTTTCCTTCTTTGTCTCTGACACCTTGGGTTGTTTTTTTCCTCTTCCTTGTTAGATGTTGGATCTTGTTGTACATGAGAGGGTTGTGCTTCTTGTCTAGATCTTCAATTTCCTTGCATTTTTCTTTGTAATACTTCTCTTTTGCATCACTACACATCTTCTGTACTTTTCGTTTTGCTCTGTTGTATTCAGTTTTTCTGTCCGCATTCTTCATGTCTGCTCTCTTTTTCATCTCATCCAGAATGTCTTTCGTCATCCACTCTTGTTTCTCAACTTTTTCTGGTTTACCACAGATTATGTCTGCAACGCTTCCCAGTTTTTCTTTCAGTTTTGTCGATAGTTTTTGTGGATCTTCAATATCTGCTAACTCTCTATTTTCTAATGTTTTGTTCATTTCGTTTCTGTATCGTCTCTTCATGGTTTCTCCTTTCAGACTCTTCAGACATTTAGAATTTAGAATCAGTAAGAAGTAAAAAGTGTGATAACCGACACATGAATTTGATAAGCAGTGTAAAATAAGATAAAATTAGCATAGAAAAGTAGGCAGGGTAAGAATAGTGCCAATAAGTCATTGAAATGCCTGAGCAAAGAGATAGGTTTTAAGCTGTCTTTTGAAGATGTCTAGCGAGTTGGCTTCCCTGATGTTTTGGGGTAGTTTGTTCCACAGTTTTGGGGCATAGTTGATAAAGGCTGCATTACCGATCCTCTTTTGACTGTTTCTGGGAGCCTCTAGTAGTCCAGCAGCTGATGATCGCAGTGTTCTTGCTGGCGTGTAATTTATTAGAGTGTTGGTGATGTAGCTAGGTCCCTGTCCATTTAGAGCTTTGTATGTAAGGAGAAGGACCTTAAAGTCAATTCTAAATGTTACAGGAAGCCAGTGTAAAGCAGATAAGACTGGACTAATGTGCTCTCTCCTTTTGGTTCTAGTTAGCAGTCGGGCTGCAGAGTTTTGGATTAGCTGAAGCCTCTCTGTGCTTTTCTTAGGGAGACCTGTGAAAAGTGCATTACAGTAGTCTAACCGGCTAGATATGAATGCATGAATTAGCTTCTCAGCATCGTTCTGATTAATAAATGGTCGTACTTTTGCTATATTTCTGAGATGGAAGAACGATGTTTTCGTTACTTTGCTAATATGAGAATTGAAGTTCAGTTCTGAATCTATGATAACCCCGAGACTAGTGACCTCAGATTTGATCCAAGGGGTTAGTCCTCTTAGGTTCTTTATTAACGTTTCCTTTTTTAGTTTTGGGGCCGATAATTAGAATTTCAGTTTTGTTCTCATTTAGTTTCAGGAAGTTCTTACTCATCCATTTATTTATTGCCAGTAAGCAGTCTGTAATGGAGCTAATCGCTGTATCATTTGGTTCAGCAGATATGTACAGTTGTGTATCATCCGCATAGCTATGGAAATCTACATTATGTTCTCTGATGATATCACCCAGTGGTAACATGTAAAGGGAGAGGAGTAATGGACCTAAGCAACTCCCTTGTGCAACTCCATAGTTGTTGTCGTATATATCAGACATGTGCTCTCCTAGTCTAACATAGAATTTCCTCCCTCTGATGTATGTTTTGAACCAGCTTAGCACATGTTCTGAGAAACTGACAAGGTTTTCAAGACGATCGATTAGAATATCGTGATCGATTGTATCAAATGCTGCACTGAGATCTAGAAGGATAAGGATGGAGATCTTATTCTCGTCAGAGTTTAGCCTGAGGTCACTGATTATTTTGGTGAGGGCAGTTTCAGTGCTATGATATTTTCTGAATCCCGACTGAAATTCTTCTAAGATGTTGTTTTCTTCAAGAAAGGAATTTATTTGAACTGAAACTATCTTTTCAAGTACTTTGCTAATGAATGGTAGGTTGGATATTGGACGATAATTTGCCATTTCATTACTATCCAAGTTAGGTTTTTTTTAGTAATGGCTTTACAACTGCTGTTTTAAAGGCATCTGGGAAAATACCAGTTCTAAGGGAAGTGTTTATGATATCTAGCACAGGGCTTGAAACACTATTAAACACCCGTTTGAAGAAAGCTGTAGGTATAGGGTCAATTATCGTCTGAGGTGGAGGAGTTACATTCGGAGACAGTTTTGCAGAGTACATCTAATGTGATGCATGTGAAACTTCTCATGGTTACATTGCACGGTTTGCTGCAATCAGCTTTATTTCCATCATGAGTAATGCTGGCCCTGATCAAGGTTATTTTGTTGTTAAAGAATAGTGCAAGTTCTTCACACTTAACCGTTGATGACTGAGGAGGTGTAGGGGCAGTGTTGAGTAGTAGATTAATAGTGGAAAAAATCATTCTGGAGTTTCCAGCATTTTCTGTAATGATTTTAGAGAAGTAGTCTTTCCTTGCTAAGCGGATGGTTTTATTATAAGCAGTTAAAGCATCTTTGTATATATCACAGCATATGGTGGTTTTTGTTTTCTCCATTTTCGCTCTGCTGCACGACATTTCATTTTTTCTTTGTTGACAGCATTATAGTTCAGTGTTACGACCCCTGTGAGTCTAAGGGTAAAGGGCTGTAACATAACAGTTGGTTGACAGAAAAGATGGACCACGTTTGTAAACAACAATGATATTTATTGAAAGATGCAAAGGAAGCACATGTAGCTCAGGGGTGAGCCCAGGCCAAAACAACAAACAAACACCACTATACTCCAAATAAACCCAAATCTAATCTATGGTAAAAGAGATTACATTACCTAAACTACTCTTACCTAACCAAAACAGGAGAAAACAATATCCAAAGGAAATGGCAGCTCACCCCATCTGTGCTTCCTGAGAAAGAGAGAAAAACACATTAATGATACAGAAAACAAAGACAGAATATATACAAAAACAAACTATAACTAACAATGCTCTCTCTGTGGCCATACACACACAAGGACATTTCCACTAAGCACCAAAGGCCAATAAACGAAATGCAATATTGTCAAAGTTACAGGTTACAAAATCACACTAGGCCTAGCCTCATGCCAGAGAGAGAGAGTGACTGAAGTGAGAAGCCATGTTTTAACAGGTGTGGGGTGATCCATGATTGGGTGGTGTTGATTGAGTGTTGGAGTCTGGAAACCATCCACCAATCGGTGCTGTGTTGCTATAATGGAAGGGCAGGCCTGGCAGGGACCAATGGTGAAGGGAACAATGGCTGGAGGGAGGAAACAAAATGGAGAACACACACACATGGAGACACACACTGGGGAATATATACATTGGGATGTAACATTCAGCCAGGGCGAGGCTCTGTTTTTTTTTTTTTTTCATTTTTAGTGATTATTAGTATTAGCTAAATCATACCATTGGTTGCAATTCAATCCCAAAACATAACATAACTCTGCTGGGAACCTGACCTCATACAGACCATACCCCGTAAACTCACAGGTATTGGTAATTTCGTTAAAACGGAGCCCAGCCTTTTTATCACCCGTCATGCGTAGACTATCGGTGATTAGTTTTATGAATTGTTTAGGGTTTTTATAATAACCGCCTGTACCTATGTGTTGTCTTTCTACCGCAGTGCTAGGCCGTTTTAGAGGTCTATACTCAAAATAGGCTGATTCAACCGGTATATTGTACCAGGTATGTGGATAGGTTATTTCTGCCAAACCCACTAACCATTCTCCTTTTAAATGTAGGGCTTTAGCTAGATTAATACTGAAACTGGAGCACATATTCTTGGGGAAAACTCTCATGCATGTGTCGCAGGGTGGATTATCCCTGCTTCGTGGGAACGGTTGCTGGTAGTCACGAGGTAGCTGGACACAGTAGAGCTCAGTCTGACTGCACCCTCGTCTTTTGGGCCTGGGGCGTAGACTGGAGGCTGGTAGTGTGAATGGATGGGGCCCGGGGTTTACCAACCTGGTCTGGTACTCTGGTCTTCCTCCCCTACAGCAGTACTCCCCAACACGTTCCCCACTTCCCCCAGTTGCTCCTTAAACCCTCCCACACCTAGTGACTGAATTGTAAATAAATACCCTGAGTTCCCCCCGCAAGCAGTACCCTCCCTCAATGACCCTAGAAACCTTACAATGAAAAGGGAAAGGTGGAATAGGAAGGGGTTAATTAGGTTAACGTCACCCACACCAAAAGGATGGTCAAACGGCTCATGGATAGACACACACACCAATCTCCCATCTACTTCTTTAATGTTACTTATTCTGGTTCACTACAATGATTTAATAAAAGTGACCAATTGGACTGAAGTCCCACTGTAGTGCTGCTTGTAACTCTATATCTCATGAACACGTATATTATACACCCACACCTGGGTTACTGTCAGGGCTAATATACTTCAATGCGTTTGACTCATCGCCCACGTCTGGGTCTTCACCCTGTATAATACCTCCCAATGCTTTAATTATACGGCAAGAGTAATACCTCTCTAGGCTTTATTTATAATACACCAGGTCTGTAACTTCACCACAGTGAAAGGGTTAACTAGATGGGAAAAATATTATTAAACATCAACACGGTATCACACTCAAAGGAAATAAAAAGAAAGCAAAAGGGTGGGCCCACAAAATACCAATAAAAGTCCTATCTTAATGCCGGCATATATTGTTTGGGGTTCCCCTATTGAACGGTAGTAGCAATGTTAACTCGCCCGCAGGCTGCACCACACTGTATACTGTATAATAGCTTGGGAGCATCAATGCTCATTTGTACTCATCCGAAATGGCCGCCTCGCCGCGCCACTGTTGTCCGGAAAGCAAGATGGCGTCGAACGCTCTCGGTGAGGATACTAGCAGGCGGAGCTGGGGCAGAGAGGCAGCGCCGGCTGAGAGCGTGTGCTGGGCGATGACGACCCCTGCTGGACGGGACGAGGCAGCCTACTGGTGGAGATCTGGTCGCAGGTAACCGGGGCAGACTGATTGCAGGCAGCCGGAGCAGACTGCTTGTAGGTCCACGCGCGTCTCGGGGCTCGCACTCTATACCGTCACACTGTAACTACTATAACCCGACTACTAAGGACTTTGATATGTTGTTAGCCGCACGCTACTTATACCGCACACAGTAACTACTATAACCCGATACTGTTAGTGCTTGGCTCTGCACTGTTTGCTCACACACTATCGCTGGTACTTCTAGGATATCACGTCCACTAGCAAGTACTTCCTATCACCTGTCGCTATCCCACGGGGCCCTCCAACATAACTTCTGCAACAGGGCTCTCCCAGAGCACCCGTCTGTTGCGACTGTTCGTGGTCAAGTTCACTGCCGAAGAGGATCTCCTTCCGCCTTCCACCTCCATATATCTCGTCCCATCTCTCTCCGACACTCTCTGCCTGACACCGCCCCCTGCTGGTCCCGCCTACTAGTCACACAGGGGAGGATGTTGAATATGGTCCAGCGATACTGTATATGGTCCATACTCCAGCCAATAGAAGGAAGAGAAACTCATATCATTGCTCGTGGGAATATCAATGATGTATTTGTGTACAAAGGGGATATAAAACACAAGTCAGCAGTTCTGAATAATAGACAATATTTTCAGGCTGCTACACATGCGTTGGAAGGGAGTGTGACGTAAAACCCTTCCATTATGATAACCAGGGTTGACAAACAAAAATCCTGAATGAATTCCTCCTTCAAAGTTTAGGATTATATAAGGACATTGTTCATACAGCTGTGAGAGTACTCTTTAAGATATGTGTCACCTGGCAGCGCTACTGACCACAACTCGGCCCGCCCCCTTCTCGTCTAGACGTTTTTTTTTGGTGTGGTTTTTTTTCTTCCTTCATATTATTATAAATTGAATGTATAATTACATGTTTACTATAAAAACGAACAGTTAGAATATCTAAAATAGTGTCAATCCTGTGTTTAAAAATAGGTTGTTCACGGACTTTATTTCAATGAAACGGGGGCGTAATTACTGTATTTGCATCTGAATCAAACCTAGGCGGCAGCCCGCAGATATTTACATTGGGGGTGTGTTAGAGCGATGCACTGGCTGTCTGTTTACACTTTCAATGGGATTATCATCATGTTGGAGCACCTGCACTCTGGATCAGAAAGAGATGAATGCATCGGATCTAATGAACGAGTACATGAACTTTGTTAAACCAGTTGATTCAGTCTCGGCTCACCGGTGAAAACACCGCGATATTCAACGGAATTAACTATGAGATCGGTCGAGATGCGTCTGCATGGGTAAGTTTAAGAATGTACAGTAGCATCCAACTCCTTACAATTCCGCATCTTTGATAAAACTACACCAAGTTTTTCTGCCGACCACAAGTCCAACCATGTCACGTTTATTGTGTTATTACGATGAGCCCATGCTACATTAACGTTAGCGTTAGCTAGCTAGCCACACAGCCATGTAAGTTAAAGTTGCTAACGTTATATTGATAGCTATTGTTTCAGATAGCAAGGTGGAGAGCTACATAACATTCGGTTGTGGTGGCTAGGAGGGATATGAGAACTGTGTGTGTGTGTGTGTGTGTGTAACTAGGAGGGATCACCTCTTAGACACTGAGTCCAGCTAGTTTAAGATGCTCATCACCTCTCTTAGACACTGAGTCCAGCTAGTTTAAGATGCTCATCACCTCTTAGCCACTGAGTCCAGCTAGTTTAAGATGTGTGTACGTGTAACTAGGAGGGATATGAGGACTGTGTATGTGTAACTAGAAGGGATATGAGGACTGTGTGTATGTGTAACTGTGACACTGACATCCATCACTTCAATCATACATTATTTTATTATTTATGCATCAGAGAATGGCCCATGCCACTGAGTGAGGACTTTGTTGCTTTTTCTCATTGTGACATAGATTTAACAATAATTCTGCTTGACTGAGTCCAGCTAGTTTAAGATGCTGCATCCCCTTAACAAAGACGAAAGACTTTCTCTGGTCTGCATCCCCTTAACAATTGTGTGTATTGAGCTGTACTGTACCCATTCTGCAATCTGTTAATAACATTTTCAATCAACCCCCTCAAGACCCAACACACACACAGAGATACAGATACAGTGCTGAGATTATAAACTTGTTGTTATTACACACACACACACACACACACACACACACACACACACACACACACACACACACACACACACACACACACACACACACACACACACACACACACATGGACCCTGCATCCATACACTCTGTAGAAATTGACTTTTATTTTATCTTCTTAAATTTTTTTATTTTTTATTGTGATGTTACCTACTAAGATAAGATGATCCTTTATTAATCCCCTTGGGGAAATTCTGGTGTCAAAGCAGCATGGGTGGAGACAGGGGTCCTGAGGAGAGAGAACTATCATGGCAGCACTTAATTATGTTAATGCTATGCAGGAGATGGGCGTTGCTGGAGGGGGTTTGTTGACGCCCCAGCTCACTTTGTCTGAAGTGTGAAAAGTGGTCTTCCTTTGGGAGGGCTTTCACCCCCTTAAGTATTCTAGGACACAACCAGGTTTACAAGTTATAATTGAGCACATCGTGTTAAAAAAAATCTCAGATTTCAACATATGACACATCATTTGAAAGCTTAGATTCTGTACTTTAGCAATCTGGAATAATCTGAAAAAATGAAAATGTAGAGATCTGGCACAAAGCGCTGTGAGGTGACACATATAAGAGTTAAATTTCGTCGGCCAGCCCCTCCATTTCACCAGAGTGAATATTTTACCATTTAGTTTCTTATCCCCCAGACACTTCTCTATCATATATTTCTTGTTCTTTGACTCTACAATTTTCTGTAACTCTACATAGAATGTGACGCTTATAGTCTCATCATCCTGGTCCTTCAGTACATACACTACCGGTACACGGGGTATACATTTCTCTATAATAAATGTCTCATGCGTATATGTTTGTTCATAGCGTTTGTCGAAGACACCCCTATATTTAGAGAGGCGTACGACCGTACCGATATCAAACTTAAATCTAGGTGGTTTTTTATGAGTTGGAGGTGTTGAACCATACAGGTTCTGGAATACCTGTAATAGGTTATTTTTAGAAACCTCTATGGGTTTCATCTTAATACTGGAGTGATACGAATTGTTATAACTCTCTACCATATCCGGCAACATATCAATATAACAGAAACTATTTTTAGCTGTAAAAAATCTCCACATCCGGTCCTTCAATGTGCGGTTCAGCCGCTCGATGACGCTTGCTTTTAATTCGCTTCCGGTAGCAAAGTGGTGGATGTTATGTTTTTTAACAACTGTTTAAAATGTTTGTTAAAAAATTCTTTGCCTTCATCTGTTTGTATTTTTACCGGTGCACCACTTTCATTTAAAACTGTAGCGAAAGCCTTTGTAACAGTTAAACCCGTTTTACTTTTTAGCGGTCTGACGTATACCATCTTTGAGAATACATCAATTACAGTCATCAGATATTTAAAACCATTGTTATCTTGCGCTAAGCTTTGCATATCGTATAAATCAATTTGAAATTGATAAAGAGGTCTTGGAACAAACACTCTATTTCTATTAAAATGTATTCTAGCAGGTTTATGCAGAGTATAAGTATCTTGTTTTGAAAGCCATGCTTTGATAACCTTCGTTCCAATTCTAGCCCCTGTAGAGGTCTCCACAGCCTTTCATAGGCGGTCTACTCCCCCATACGAACCCGGGTTAGCTGGATCATAATATATTTTGGCCAATACACTATCCATATTTTCTAGCACCTCTTCCCTAGGATTATAATACAGGAGTGAATAAGTATATAGCAAACATTTCTCTAAAGAAGGAGAGACAAGGTATTTTCTTTTTTAAAAACACACCTTTTTATTGATTGTACAGTAGCATAAAAAAACATTTCATTCCAGAAAACAATCATTCTCTATACACGTTTGCCAATTTTGGCACTGAGGACATGAATTCAAGTACAGAGTCATAGACTGCATCAGTATCGATCTCGGGGTAGTCTAGATGTATATCCTTAATCACTTCTTTCAGACATTCGCTATTCTTAAATGACTGAAACTCGAAGAGCAATCCTTCACAGATCCCTTGCAGTCGTAGCGGGGACGGGATGGGTAAACTCATACGCCCCAGAAGGGCGCTGATTGTCGGTGTCAGCTGGCCACTCCACAGCATTGTCAACAAGGCCGCTTCATTGACAATGTAATACAGCGATGGTTCAAAGAGACATTCATGTTGTCGCTGACTGGGATGTTGTATGCTACAGCCATAGCATTGCTCGATGAGATGTTGATCGATACACACTTCAGTATTTCGGCCAGAACTAATTTAATACTAGCTATCATTAGATGGTCCAGGAAACCGGCTCTCTCGTCAACCACTACCGGTAGTATTGTAAGCCTTCTCGATGGGGGATTCACGGTCCCCTCAGCGACCGGTATTTCTTCCGGGTACCCCGATTCAGGTGTGTGTGATCGCCAGCGGATGCCAAGAATCCAGGAGCTATTTAGGGGTGTGTAGACAGCCTCTGCATCGACGATGGTCTCCTGTGATGACAGGTCTGGTGCTTCGGGGGTCCTCATCGTTACCCCACTCCAGATAATTGAAGACATGTCTCCCTGAGATGTTGATGGCTCCGCGATTCTGTATAGGCAGGCTGGTATCTGTACCCCAGGAGAGGCAGTACTGGTTAGAGGAATGTAGAGTAGCGGAGAGCTGGATTCTTCAGAGTCCAGTTCGTATCCAGTGTAGAGTTCGTACGGGGAGTAGGTCATGATTGCTGTCTAAAAGTATAAACACACTGTAACTCTTTTTTAAAAGGCTGATTTACGGATAACACGCCCCTTCTATCGCCCCCTCGCTAGGGCAGTCATACTCCAGTTCCCCTAATTCGAGGTCCGGAAAGGTGATCCAGATCCGATCGCACCTTTAGCATCTCACTCGTGACAGCTCCACAGGTGTGAAGACATTCTAACCATGTGTTTATAGGAACACGAAATAGGGTGCGTTCTGGCCCCATCGCATACCTTTTGAAAATAGTTAAATCTCCTACACCGCTAAGTCCAGGGGTGGTATGTATAGAGATACGACCGGCGTAATAGATATAGTAACCATCAATATCACTCTGGCCAGATAGCAAAGTGATTAGTTGACGTTCCTTAAGCCTTCTAGCTATTAAGCCATCCATAGCCTCAAACGATGCTTTTTTTAGTTGCCAAAACTCTCTCTCACTTAAATAGATCTCGGGCCTTCTTCCAACGCCTTGGAAATCCGCTAAGGCCATCTTATAGATTGCAACTTGTTCAACCCGTCCATCATACTCCAGACTTAATACACCATCGGAGACCGGCCATACTTCATTATAAATATCCCGTCCATATCTGCATGGTGCCTCCAGCAATGCTTTAATACGAGCAAGTCTGTCTGATGTGTGTATAACGGGTGTAGACATATTGTCAGCCATTATGTTCTTCATTCAGGGAACACTATCTCTAGGAGGCCTCACTCTAGATATATATGTAGATAGTTTTTTATACAACGCCCATGTCTATGTCACGCGTAATATCACACCCCCCCCATAAACACAGACATAGACCTATACCAGTGCCTAGACATAGACCTACTAAACTGTTGAATGCCCATGCCATCTCTTAGGTCAGATCGATAACTTCATAACTCATTGGTCTGCTTATCTTGACATCAAACAGCGTCCTGTGAAGTGGTTGACACGCAGAACCAAACGAGTCTACAAAATGTTGTTGTTACCACTGACCGACAAGAGATAGCGAATGCACCGTTCCGACCCCCGTCAGTCATCGACCTTAGGTCGAGTGATTGAAGTTGCGGAATCTTTTATTTTATTTGCACTGGGACGGACTCTCTTTAATTAGATGAGGTCCATTTCCCTTATCCGTTACACGTATTATCACTGTATGGCTTTACTTGATAATCCCATTATACAGAATCCACCTTTAGTCCTTAATGCATAAT
Organism: Notolepis coatsorum; assembly: GCF_963971535.1. Classification (NCBI taxonomy): domain Eukaryota; kingdom Metazoa; phylum Chordata; class Actinopteri; order Aulopiformes; family Paralepididae; genus Notolepis; species Notolepis coatsorum. The sequence continues at coordinate 278,821,638 of NC_140165.1, forward strand.
CATATGTCTCCTTTGGCTCCGTAGGGATAAAGCCACACTTCTAAAGTTTTTATGGTAAAACCAGGCTTACAGAACCCACCTTTAGTCCTTAATGCATAGTCCTATTATAGCTAGGGATAAAGCCACTTATTCTATTTTGCCTTAATGCATAATCATATGTCTCCTTTTACTCCGTAGGGATAAAGCCACACTTCTAAAGTTTTTATGGTAAAACCAGGCTTACAGAACCCACCTTTAGTCCTTAATGCATAGTCCTATTATAGCTAGGGATAAAGCCACTTATTCTATTTTGCCTTAATGCATAATCATATGTCTCCTTTTACTCCGTAGGGATAAAGCCACACTTCTAAAGTTTTTACATCATTAATACTCCGTCTGGCTAAAGCCTTACTCAGGAGGTTTTTTACATCATAAATCATGCACATTACAGGCACATTATTATTATTATTATTATTATTATTATTATTACTGGTAAAGTTACAATGCAAAAATACATCTCCATGCTTACCCGTCTTTTTAATCAAAACGCAAAGGGTGAAGTTACAAGGCAAAACACATTTCATGCTTACCCGGCCGTCCGGCCGTCTGAGAGTGAAGAAAGGATACAAAGGATATTTATAAAGAGGTATTTTTAATTAGAAAAAGCTAGTTACAAGAAGAGACTGAAGTGGAAAGTGTCCATTTCAGTTAAAATATGCACAGAACAAAACATCTCATCTGGTTCGGCTTGTGCCCCGTGTCTCGCACCATTCTTCTCATCTCTCAAAAAAAGTCTGGCTCTTGAAAGGGCAACCGTCCCTTTTATATCCATCTTACAATATTTCCGATTGGTCTAAACACAGTGAAGTCACAGGCTGTCACTTTTGTTTAGCAAACCAGAGTACAATACGTAATTCGTATGAGCTCCTCCTTCTTGGTAATAACGTTACTTCTCGTTACCTAGTGGTTTTTAAGTAACAGAAAGTCCCTTATTCCTTCAGAACAGACAACTGCTTTGTCTGTGGGGATCACGTGACATGGTACCGGGCACGAAGCCATCCCTAGGATTTCTTATCAAGCTTCCTAAAAGATCTCCTCCAGAAAGCAGTTCTTACCCATCATTCTTTTAGTATTATTCTCTAATGACAGTTAATTATAAGCATGCCATTTATGAAAACTTTTACTGTACACATTAAACATTTAATTGTTATATAGTTTTTTAAGATTTCCCTCTATAGATTCAGGACTCCCTGTTTTTCAACCCGCAACCCTTCCCGTCTGAAAGGGTTAACATTTTACAGCTCTTTCTCCTCTGTCTCTGTCTCTCTCCTCTCCTGAGGCCCACATTCCGCTGGTTCACTCCCTTTTCACAGTTTTTCACAGACAGGCCCCTTCTATGGAGACATTTAAAGGCTCAGTTCCATTTTTTTATAAGTAGAGCCATCATAGAGCTGTCTTTCCAGAGTTCAGTTTAACGATTTATACTGGTCATATAGGAACGACCCAGGATGTCATTGTCCAAAAGTGTCACTTGTTCTGTGGCACTTCACACCCACTCTGTCATTCTGGGAGATCATTGTCCATCATCAATTGAATAATGAAGCATATAATTACATGTGAAAAATAGGTATATACGGCTATATTGGAACGACTCAGGATGTCATTGTCAAAAAGTGTCACTTGTTCTGTGGCACTTCACACCCACTCTGTCATTCTGGGAGATCATTGTCCATCATCAATTGAATAATGAAGCATATAATTACATGTGAAAAATAGGTATATACGGCTATATTGGAACGACTCAGGATGTCATTGTCAAAAAGTGTCACTTGTTCTGTGGCACTTCACATGTGAAGTGCCACAGAACAAGTGACACTTTTGGACAATGACATCCTGGGTCGTTCCTATATGACCAGTATAAATCTTTAAACTGAACTCTGGAAAGACAGCTCTATGATGGCTCTACTTATAAAAAAATGGAACTGAGCCTTTAAATGTCTCCATAGAAGGGGCCTGTCTGTGAAAAACTGTGAAAAGGGAGTGAACCAGCGGAATGTGGGCCTCAGGAGAGGAGAGAGACAGAGACAGAGGAGAAAGAGCTGTAAAATGTTAACCCTTTCAGACGGGAAGGGTTGCGGGTTGAAAAACAGGGAGTCCTGAATCTATAGAGGGAAATCTTAAAAAACTATATAACAATTAAATGTTTAATGTGTACAGTAAAAGTTTTCATAAATGGCATGCTTATAATTAACTGTCATTAGAGAATAATACTAAAAGAATGATGGGTAAGAACTGCTTTCTGGAGGAGATCTTTTAGGAAGCTTGATAAGAAATCCTAGGGATGGCTTCGTGCCCGGTACCATGTCACGTGATCCCCACAGACAAAGCAGTTGTCTGTTCTGAAGGAATAAGGGACTTTCTGTTACTTAAAAACCACTAGGTAACGAGAAGTAACGTTAGTACCAAGAAGGAGGAGCTCATACGAATTACGTATTGTACTCTGGTTTGCTAAACAAAAGTGACAGCCTGTGACTTCACTGTGTTTAGACCAATCGGAAATATTGTAAGATGGATATAAAACGGACAGTTGCCCTTTCAAGAGCCAGACTTTTTTTGAGAGATGAGAAGAATGGTGCGAGACACGGGGCACAAGCCGAACCAGATGAGATGTTTTGTTCTGTGCATATTTTAACTGAAATGGACACTTTCCACTTCAGTCTCTTCTTGTAACTAGCTTTTTCTAATTAAAAATACCTCTTTATAAATATCCTTTGTATCCTTTCTTCACTCTCAGACGGCCGGACGGCCGGGTAAGCATGAAATGTGTTTTGCCTTGTAACTTCACCCTTTGCGTTTTGATTAAAAAGACGAGTAAGCATGGAGATGTATTTTTGCATTGTAACTTTACCAGTAATAATAATAATAATAATAATAATAATAATAATAATAATAATAATAATAATAATAATAATAATAATAATAATAATAATAATAATAATAATGTGCCTGTAATGTGCATGATTTATGATGTAAAAAACCTCCTGAGTAAGGCTTTAGCCAGACGGAGTATTAATGATGTAAAAACTTTAGAAGTGTGGCTTTATCCCTACGGAGTAAAAGGAGACATATGATTATGCATTAAGGCAAAATAGAATAAGTGGCTTTATCCCTAGCTATAATAGGACTATGCATTAAGGACTAAAGGTGGGTTCTGTAAGCCTGGTTTTACCATAAAAACTTTAGAAGTGTGGCTTTATCCCTACGGAGTAAAAGGAGACATATGATTATGCATTAAGGCAAAATAGAATAAGTGGCTTTATCCCTAGCTATAATAGGACTATGCATTAAGGACTAAAGGTGGGTTCTGTAAGCCTGGTTTTACCATAAAAACTTTAGAAGTGTGGCTTTATCCCTACAGAGCCAAAGGAGACATATGATTATGCATTAAGGACTAAAGGTGGATTCTGTATAATGGGATTATCAAGTAAAGCCATACAGTGATAATACGTGTAACGGATAAGAGAAATGGACCTCATCTAATTAAAGAGAGTCCGTCCCAGTGCAAATAAAATAAAAGATTCCGCAACTTCAATCACTCGACCTAAGGTCGATGACTGACGGGGGTCGGAACGGTGCATTCGCTGTCTCTTGTCGGTCAGTGGTAACAACAACATTTTGTAGACTCGTTTGGTTCTGCGTGTCAACCACTTCACAGGACGCTGTTTGATGTCAAGATAAGCAGACCAATGAGTTATGAAGTTATCGATCTGACCTAAGAGCCAGCGTGGGCATTCAACATGGCGTCCCTGGCGATGTGCATTTATACTAACCAAAATAGGTGCTAAACGGCCGAAGAAGACAGGACTACTGTCAAAAGCCTCTGGAGTAAAATTAAATTACAGATTTGGCAAAAATTAAAGTAAAAAGCTCTACTGGCGACTCGAGTGGAAGGCTCTACTCGGGGATATCACAAATGAATAGAAAGCTCTATCTTGGTGATTAAAGCAACGTTTACTCACAACTAAAGGGTAACATAATGTTTATAGAGCTCTGGGGGGAGTTACAAGTGCAGCATAATTTCGTGCTTTGCCCACAGGAAGCGAACTGGCCCTACCCAAGACGAGAGCCAACTAGCCCAGAGACACTGTGTGTAAGGAGGGGAGACGATGTGAAGCGAAGTCAAAACGACCGTTCACAGAAAAGCGAGGGCTCCCTAGCCCAGAGACACTGTTTGTAAGGAGGGGAGACGATGTGAAGCGAAGTCAAAACGACCGTTCACAGAAAAGCGAGGGCTCCCTAGCCCAGAGACACTGTTTGTAAGGAGGGGAGACGATGTGAAGCGAAGTCAAAACGACCGTTCACAGAAAAGCGAGGGCTCCCTAGCCCAGAGACACTGTTTGTAAGGAGGGGAGACGATGTGAAGCGAAGTCAAAACGACCGTTCACAGAAAAGCGAGGGCTCCCTAGCCCAGAGACACTGTTTGTAAGGAGGGGAGACGATGTGAAGCGCAGTCATAAAGAATTCACAGAAAAGCGAGGGCTCCCTAGCCCAGAGACACTGTTTGTAAGGAGGGGAGACGATGTGAAGCGAAGTCAAAACGACCGTTCACAGAAAGGCGAGGGCTCCCTAGCCCAGAGACACTGTTTGTAAGGAGGGGAGACGATGTGAAGCGAAGTCAAAACGACCGTTCACAGAAAAGCGAGGGCTCCCTAGCCCAGAGACACTGTTTGTAAGGAGGGGAGACGATGTGAAGCGAAGTCAAAACGACCGTTCACAGAAAAGCGAGGGCTCCCTAGCCCAGAGAAACTGTTTGTAAGGAGGGGAGACGATGTGAAGCGAAGTCAAAACGACCGTTCACAGAAAAGCGAGGGCTCCCTAGCCCAGAGACACTGTTTGTAAGGAGGGGAGACGATGTGAAGCGAAGTCAAAACGACCGTTCACAGAAAGGCGAGGGCTCCCTAGCCCAGAGACACTGTTTGTAAGGAGGGGAGACGATGTGAAGCGAAGTCAAAACGACCGTTCACAGAAAAGCGAGGGCTCCCTAGCCCAGAGACACTGTTTGTAAGGAGGGGAGACGATGTGAAGCGAAATCAAAACGACCGTTCACAGAAAAGCGAGGGCTCCCTAGCCCAGAGACACTGTTTGTAAGGAGGGGAGACGATGTGAAGCGAAGTCAAAACGACCGTTCACAGAAAAGCGAGGGCTCCCTAGCCCAGAGACACTGTTTGTAAGGAGGGGAGACGATGTGAAGCGAAGTCAAAACGACCGTTCACAGAAAAGCGAGGGCTCCCTAGCCCAGAGACACTGTTTGTAAGGAGGGGAGACGATGTGAAGCGAAGTCAAAACGACGTTCACAGAAAGGCGAGGGCTCCCTAGCCCAGAGACACTGTTTGTAAGGAGGGGAGACGATGTGAAGCGAAGTCAAAACGACCGTTCACAGAAAAGCGAGGGCTCCCTAGCCCAGAGACACTGTTTGTAAGGAGGGGAGACGATGTGAAGCGAAGTCAAAAAGACCGTTCACAGCTAACTAGCTCACCATCGGCTAACAAACCAGTGCTAACATGATGTCTCACAATCATTCCCACATCATAGAGGAGGAATTACCCTCGGAGGAGGGATTGGGAGTGTTTATACCCGACCTGGGTCTGGACTACCCAGGAGAACGGGAGGGACGCCCTGAGTCCCCTGAAACGTTTGCGGGAAGTGAGGAATTCACAGAACCAAGCAAATCACAATATCCAGAGCGGCCGGCTGTACAGCAAGCAGTAATTGGCACAGGAGAGAGACCTTACTGTTGTGCCCAGTGTAAAAAGACCTTCAAGACGAAGGGAGAGCTTAAACGACACCACTTGGTACACACAGGAGAGAAACCTTACTGTTGTGCCCAGTGTGGAAAGGCCTTCAAGACGAAGGGAGAGCTTAAAAATCACTGTACGGTACACACACGAGAGAGACCCTACAGCTGTGGCCAGTGTGAAAGGAGCTTCAAGACGAAGACTCACCTTAAACATCACCACCTAATACACACAGAAGGGAAACCTTACTGCTGTGGCCAGTGTGGGAAGAGCTTCAAGAGAAAGGAAAACCTACAAATACACCACATGTTACACACAGGAGAGAAACCTTACTGCTGTGCACAGTGTGGGAAGACCTTCAAGACGAAGGGAGAGCTTAAACGACACCACTTGGTACACACAGGAGAGAAACCTTACTGTTGTGCCCAGTGTGACATGAGCTTCAAGACGAAGACGGATCTTAAACGTCACCACATGGTACACACAGGAGAGAGACCTTACTGTTGTGACCAGTGTGACATGAGCTTCAAGACGAAGACACATCTTAAAATTCACCACACGGTACACACAGAAGAGAAACCTTACTGCTGTGACCAGTGTGGAAAGAGCTTCAAGGCGAAGCGTAACCTTACACTACACCACATGGTACACACACGAGAGAAACCTTACTACTGTGACCAGTGTTACATGAGCTTCCGGAACCTGCAAGGGCTTAAGAGACACAGACGGCGGAGGCAGCCATGCAAGGTGCCAACCTGCTTAACGGGGGCAGTAAGGGGTGATGTGTCTCGCTCAAGAACACTGCGACGCACTATCAAAGACGAGTGTGGAAATGGAAAAAACCAAGAAGACGATGTAGTCATTCTTCCTCTTTATGAGGCGCCAGGCTCCACCTCAAAACGAGTATCTCCCTCCACTGACATAGAGGCGTTCAACTCTCTAGACGAGTACCTAAAGGCCAAAAACATCAATTATGAGCACTGTTCCATTTTCTATGGCTCAGAAGAGGAGGATGGCGACATTCAGATCAAGGATCAGAACCCGAGGCCACAGATGACACCTTCAGGTGAAACTGAGTCTGAGCCTGAACAAGATGGGGAGCTAAATACCTCTGAAACTGAACACAGTTCTGATTACTCAACATATTGAGTAATAGCTCAAGAGAAGCTAGCACAAGGAGACGCTAGCTCACCAAAGGGGCTTCAATGGCCCAAATGATGGAAAGAGAAGTAAGGACCCCCGGTCAAGATCCAGGGGATAAGATGGTGGAGAAACTAACCCCAGAGCAGCAAGCAGAGATGAGGGCAACAAAGGGAGAAATTACCTTCTGGGGCCCTGACACGCGACACCCAAGCAAGTGCAAACTGCACTTGACATACCGCTCATCTGTCAAGAGGAAGAATATGTAGTGTTATTGTCATTTAGGAAGAAACATGACATAGAATACTACATGTATTTTGTATATATTTTAAGTATAATATGTAAAGATGTCCGTCCTTGCTCTAAACCCAGAGTAAAGTAAAGTGAATTTGTAATCTATTTCATTCAGAAGGGATTTCCTGACAGCAACCATTTGGTAGGTTAGCACCCTACCAACCATATCAGCTGCATGAGATGTACACTCACCAGCGCCTATGGGTAACAAATTGAGACTCTGCAAACTCTCATCAAGCTTAGCACCTTGACGCGGGGGGACAGAGCGAGCATCAGGGTCTCTGTATCCGACGGGCCTATCATATTTGTGGGGACTTGGAAGCCTCAGCATACAGGACGCTGTGGTGCTTGGGCGGCCAAGTCACTGGTTTATAGGTCTGTCAAAACGGATTGGAGGTTCCGGGGCTAAGAACATAAGTTCAAGTGAGTTGGGCTTTATACTATCTAAATAGGTATCAAAAGCCGAAAGAATATGAACCGAAATGACTGCTGTCAGGTGCCTCTGGAGTAGAATTAATTACAGATTTGAAAAAAACCAAACGTAGAAGGTTCTACTCAAAGAAAGAATCACACTTAAAGTATATTTTTGTGATTGCAGTGAAAGATCACTCATGACTAAAAAGTTACGTAATGTTTTCTTACAGTCAAAAACGTAGAAGGTTCTACTTAAAGAAAGAATCACGCTTAAAGTATATTTTTGTGATTACGGTAAAAAGGTTTACTCATGACTAAAAAGTTACGTAATGTTTTCTTACAGTCAAAAACGTAGAAGGTTCTACTTAAAGAAAGAATCACGATTAAAGTATATTTTTGTGATTACGGTAAAAAGGTTTACTCATGACTAAAAAGTTACGTAATGTTTTCTTACAGTCAAAAACGTAGAAGGTTCTACTTAAAGAAAGAATCACGCTTAAAGTATATTTTTGTGATTACGGTAAAAAGGTTTACTCATGACTAAAAAGTTACGTAATGTTTTCTTACAGTCAAAAACGTAGAAGGTTCTACTTAAAGAAAGAATCACGCTTAAAGTATATTTTTGTGATTACGGTAAAAAGGTTTACTCATGACTAAAAAGTTACGTAATGTTTTCTTACAGTCAAAAACGTAGAAGGTTCTACTTAAAGAAAGAATCACGATTAAAGTATATTTTTGTGATTACGGTAAAAAGGTTTACTCATGACTTGAAGTAACTAAATGCTTACTTAAAGTCAGGACTTAAGTAGAAAAAACTCTACTTTGTGAATAGCAGGCTGAAATAGCCATTGCGAGCAGGCTGAAATAGCCATTGCGAATAGGAGCGAATAGCAGGCTGAAATAGCCATTGCGAGCAGGAGCGAATAGCAGGCTAACTAGCCATTGCTAACAGGACGAGGCTACTCACATGAACAGACAGGTATATGATAACCTTGGACATGCCGGAAGTAAGAGGATGTTGGTATACCTGAGAACCAACGACATTCTCATACCTAAAGCCAAACAAAGAGCGATAACAGTCCGAAAGGCCTGTGAACAATGTGCGCTGGTGAAGGTGCGCTGGTAAAGGGACAAAACCTGAACCAGTGCCACACTCTTAGACGGGGGGGGGACGGGGGGGCTGTCCCCCGGAGCCAGCGAACGACGCAGCGGATGGCAAGAAGGAATATACTGACTCAGGTCAGAAATCGGAACTGGAGGAAGACCGGGATAGGTCAAGCTCCAGAGCATCCTCAAGGTCCTCATCTAGACCTCCCAGACCTCCCAGACCTCCCAGACCTCCCAGACCTCCCAGACCTCCTAGACCTCCCAGACCGGACAGAGAGACATCGGCCTGGACCCAGGTTACAGGGCGACGAGAGCCCTGAATGGACCTGAAAGAGAGAAAAGAAATGAGTCCTCTGTGGACTGTATCTGTGATGTCCTGCGAGGCCTACGGACAGGGTCACAAGACCAGGCCAACCACACTTCAATAGAGGACTGCTGCTACAATTCTCGGGGATCCGTGGGGGTCGCCCGAGAAGTGACAAATCAACCTACCTCAAACTATGGGAGAGATCCAAGAGGTCAGAGGGGGCGACCCCAAGATGACCAAGATGACCAAGATGACCAAGATGACCAAGATGACCAAGACGACAACAGCCTGGGTGCATCGGCCGGGAACAACAGATGCAAGTCTTCCCGCCGGATACCAAGCAACAACGTGACCCCTATCCTGTCGAGCCGTCCAGCTAGGGAACAACAGATGCAAGTCTTCCCGCCGGCTACCAGGGTAACAAGGTACCGAGATGGCAGAGGGGGTGTGGAGAGTCACAGCCACGTGACCCCACAATCGCCATCTCGTCCCCCAGTACAGACGCTATTAAGACAATGGAAAATGACCGCCCAGAATGACAGAGTGGGTGTGAAGTGCCACAGAACAAGTGACACTTTTTGACAATGACATCCTGAGTCGTTCCAATATAGCCGTATATACCTATTTTTCACATGTAATTATATGCTTCATTATTCAATTGATGATGGACAATGATCTCCCAGAATGACAGAGTGGGTGTGAAGTGCCACAGAACAAGTGACACTTTTGGACAATGACATCCTGGGTCGTTCCTATATGACCAGTATAAATCTTTAAACTGAACTCTGGAAAGACAGCTCTATGATGGCTCTACTTATAAAAAAATGGAACTGAGCCTTTAAATGTCTCCATAGAAGGGGCCTGTCTGTGAAAAACTGTGAAAAGGGAGTGAACCAGCGGAATGTGGGCCTCAGGAGAGGAGAGAGACAGAGACAGAGGAGAAAGAGCTGTAAAATGTTAACCCTTTCAGACGGGAAGGGTTGCGGGTTGAAAAACAGGGAGTCCTGAATCTATAGAGGGAAATCTTAAAAAACGATATAACAATTAAATGTTTAATGTGTACAGTAAAAGTTTTCATAAATGGCATGCTTATAATTAACTGGCATTAGAGAATAATACTAAAAGAATGATGGGTAAGAACTGCTTTCTGGAGGAGATCTTTTAGGAAGCTTGATAAGAAATCCTAGGGATGGCTTCGTGCCCGGTACCATGTCACGTGATCCCCACAGACAAAGCAGTTGTCTGTTCTGAAGGAATAAGGGACTTTCTGTTACTTAAAAACCACTAGGTAACGAGAAGTAACGTTAGTACCAAGAAGGAGGAGCTCATACGAATTACGTATTGTACTCTGGTTTGCTAAACAAAAGTGACAGCCTGTGACTTCACTGTGTTTAGACCAATCGGAAATATTGTAAGATGGATATAAAAGGGACGGTTGCCCTTTCAAGAGCCAGACTTTTTTTGAGAGATGAGAAGAATGGTGCGAGACACGGGGCACAAGCCGAACCAGATGAGATGTTTTGTTCTGTGCATATTTTAACTGAAATGGACACTTTCCACTTCAGTCTCTTCTTGTAACTAGCTTTTTCTAATTAAAAATACCTCTTTATAAATATCCTTTGTATCCTTTCTTCACTCTCAGACGGCCGGACGGCCGGGTAAGCATGAAATGTGTTTTGCCTTGTAACTTCACCCTTTGCGTTTTGATTAAAAAGACGGGTAAGCATGGAGATGTATTTTTGCATTGTAACTTTACCAGTAATAATAATAATAATAATAATAATAATAATAATGTGCCTGTAATGTGCATGATTTATGATGTAAAAAACCTCCTGAGTAAGGCTTTAGCCAGACGGAGTATTAATGATGTAAAAACTTTAGAAGTGTGGCTTTATCCCTACGGAGTAAAAGGAGACATATGATTATGCATTAAGGCAAAATAGAATAAGTGGCTTTATCCCTAGCTATAATAGGACTATGCATTAAGGACTAAAGGTGGGTTCTGTAAGCCTGGTTTTACCATAAAAACTTTAGAAGTGTGGCTTTATCCCTACGGAGTAAAAGGAGACATATGATTATGCATTAAGGCAAAATAGAATAAGTGGCTTTATCCCTAGCTATAATAGGACTATGCATTAAGGACTAAAGGTGGGTTCTGTAAGCCTGGTTTTACCATAAAAACTTTAGAAGTGTGGCTTTATCCCTACGGAGCCAAAGGAGACATATGATTATGCATTAAGGACTAAAGGTGGATTCTGTATAATGGGATTATCAAGTAAAGCCATACAGTGATAATACGTGTAACGGATAAGGGAAATGGACCTCATCTAATTAAAGAGAGTCCGTCCCAGTGCAAATAAAATAAAAGATTCCGCAACTTCAATCACTCGACCTAAGGTCGATGACTGACGGGGGTCGGAACGGTGCATTCGCTATCTCTTGTCGGTCAGTGGTAACAACAACATTTTGTAGACTCGTTTGGTTCTGCGTGTCAACCACTTCACAGGACGCTGTTTGATGTCAAGATAAGCAGACCAATGAGTTATGAAGTTATCGATCTGACCTAAGAGATGGCGTGGGCATTCAACATAAACCTACCCGTATCAGTAGTTTATTAGCAGTATTTAGGGAGATAATACTATTTTGATCACATTCTGAGAGATCTACTGTAGTCACATCTTCTCTGGAAAGCCGGGGCGGTATCACCTCCTTCGGTGTTGTTGTCGACATATTGACCTTGATTTATAACTAAGACAATAACGCTGTGTTGTGACAGATATTCGCAAGGAAGATTATCTGGTGAACCTGGTGAGGTCACACCTATGACTGACTGACTTTAACAACTCCCCCCTCGTTGTGATCACTGGGCCGTATTAATGTTACATTCAAACCATAGATCCCTGCTGTAAAAACATCATGGGTTTCAGATTGGCAGCCTAGAACCAACCTTGGTTCACTTTGACACCCAAGATCTGAAACACATTTTCCGAACACAAGTGTCTAAAGATTATGATATTCTCCAAGAAAACATTCACACACACACACACACACACACACACACACACACACACACACACACACACACACACACACACACACACACACACACACACACACACACACACACACACACACACACACACACACACACACACACACACACACACACACACACAGACACACGCACACACACACACACCCACACACACACACACACACACACACACACACACACACACACACACACACACACACACACACACACACACACACACACACACACACACACACACACACACACACACACACACCTTAGGGCCGTAAGCTTTCTGTTTTCCTCAGAAAGGGGAACTTACACCCCTTCCTTCTGAAGGCCCCACTCAAGTCGTAAATCTATACATACCCTGGCATTGACAGAAGCTTTCAGCTTTCCTGATTCGCTGTTGTCTTCCATTTCTCGTGCCTCCTAATGCCCCCTCAAGTCGTAAATCAATACATACCCTGGTATTGACAGAAGCTTTCGACTTCGCCGTCCTCATCCATTTATAACGCCTCCTGCGACTGTCACAGCGAAGGGGACGCAGTTTGACAGAGAGACACAATGCTTACAGAGAAGGTGCAGTTTGACAGCCTTCAAAGCGGAATCACACACACAGGTTTCTACAATACATTTATTTATTTACACATATATTTTCTGAACACAAGTGTCTTTATCCAAGAAACCATTTTATAGACACATTGTATTTTTCTTAAAAAAATAATCACACACACACACACACACACACAGGGTCATAAATGTATTCTGAAAATCGTTTGATTTATTCTGAAAAAATAAAATCAGAAATTCTGATGTCCCTCCCCCATAACCCCTCCCCTTCCTAAACCGGAAGTCCCTCCCCTCCGAAACCGGAAGCCCCACCTCCTTGAACCCCGCGACCAATCAGAAAAGGGGGCGGGGCTTGGGGTCATAAATCATCTCAACCGGGGGCGTGGCTTCAATCAATCAAACTAAAAGGACCGTGTTTTGCATAATGAGACAGAAACCGCATCCCTATTCTCTCTCTGACATAAACCAAGCTCTTTCTAACTATCAGATTTCCGGGGTAAGACTACCCCCCCCCCTTGATGATTTTGTGAAGGTACATGTTATTATACCTTTGATTTGGGAGTATTTGGGGTTTCAGGGAATCAACCAGAACGATTCGGGCTTATTGCATATATATGCATCCTATCTCGCGATCTATGGAAAAATACTGGATTCTTTTGGAAATGGGCGATGTTCAGCGTGTAATAAACTACAAACTACAGAAACAAATTTTTTTTACATGTTGGACTAGAAATAGTGTCTGTCAAATGAGCCATACTATTGTCTCCATAGCTATAATATAGAATATACAATAGCTCCGCAAAGATCGTGAAATATCGTGAAAATGGTCAGGAAAAGCTGCCGCTAGTCAGTGCAGATGAGGAATAGGGCGTGGCCATGAATGAGTTAAGCCCTAGCCCTATTTTCTGAAAATCCGCCTAAAAATACATACCTAGGTAAATGGAAGATTGCTCTACTTCTACAAGGTCCATTTGCATGTTCTTGGTATCAAGGGACATTTATGGATCTCAGGGAATGTATTCCCAGTGTCAGAAATATTGTGTATGTTACTAGGCTTGAGTAAATTGTGATGAAACAAAGGCGAATATAAATTATGATTTTTCTTTGCATCTTTGACAGTGAATAACACCATGCTAAAAATTACCAGACATGAAAAACTGAGCTCGTTCAGCACCTTCTTGAGATCACGTGTACAAAAAATCTAAGCAAATGAATAAAGGGAAGATGATTAACCTCTTAAGCCCGGAGCCTATTTTCTGAAAATCCGCCTAAAATACATACCTAAGTAAATGGAATATTGCTCCACTTCTACAAGCCCATTTGCATATTCTTGGTATCTAGAGACATCTATGGACCTCAGTGAATGTATTTCCAGTGTCAGAGCTATTGTGTCTATTACTAGGCTTGCTTAAATTGTGATGAAACAAAGGAGAATATGAATTATGATTTTTCTGTACATCTTTGACAGTGAATAACACAATGACCAGACATGAGGAACTGCCACTGATCTCGTTCAGTACCTTTTTGAGATTGTGTGTACAAAAAATCTAAGGAAATTAATAAAGGGAAGATGATTAAACAGAAGGTTCTGTAGATACAGTACTGAATTCTCCCATCCGGACCAATGCAATTTGAAATATTATTATAGAATATAGAATAGCAGGCTTATAAATGACCTTATTATAGCCAATTCGCACATTTATATATATACATATATTATCTTTCAAATGGCTGAGTTCAATTTGGATTTAGTATCAGGCGTGTATAAGAACAGATAATGAAATCTACTTTACTTTTTTATTTTGATCAGGGTTCAACCGTTTTCAAAAAGACCTCAGCTCCTTCACAGCTCCTGGCCGCAGGGACGTCATGCAAGGCAAAGTTCTAGAGGGGCACAAGTGTGTTTTCCTGTTCTATCTGGCACTTTACCTCTTAATCAGCTTCTCTCTCTCTCTCTCTCTCTCTCTCTCTCTCTCTCTCTCTCTCTCTCTCTCTCTCTCTCTCTCTCTCTCTCTCTCTCTCTCTCTCTCTCTCTCTCTCTCTCTCTCTCTCTCTCTCTCTCTCTCTCTCTCTCTCTCTCTCTCTCTTGCTCTCTCTCTATCTCTCCCGTACTCTCCTTTGCATAAATTACTAATTCACATAAAAGACTATATCCACAGTGCTAATTAATTTAGAGAGCATAGATAAAAAAGCCACAGATGAAAGGAGCCTGGCAACATGGCAAACACAAAGAAGCAGCATGAGCACAGATGAGACTGTGCTGACATCACATAGCAGTGTCTGCTCCATTGCCAATAAAGGCTCAGACTGAGCAGTAGTAACCTGTTTTCCAAACTGCTCAGCCTCCTTGGAAGATCCTCATCCACCATCACCACTAGCCTAAGTACATATAACCTGTGACCACACCTACACACAATGATAAAAATAACACTCTGCTGTAACCACCTCCTCCTCCGATGTGCACCTGCTTGGCAACCTGCTGGTGGAACCTTTGGAAGAAACCACTACCTTAGGGAAAGGGTGTGTGTGTGACTTTTTTAGGTATTGTGGCAGATATCATCCCCGTCTCATGGATATGTGAAGGACGGGAGATATTACTGCCACCAGGGATGTGCACAGGACTTTAGAGGGGCAGGTGCTCAAAGTCTGAAAAGGGCACTATATCATTCTATGCAAAGCGCGCAAGCCCGATTTTTGGGGGCCCTTTTTGGGGCGGGGGGCCCCCTTTTGCTTTTTGGTGATCAAATATTGAACTATAATAATCAGTGCAGGAGCTCACTTATCCTTGAAAGACACTTTTATCACTGTTTTAAAAGGCCCATACATCTCCATAAATGTTCAGGGGGGAGGGAATAAGTGCTTACCCTACAGACCCCAAGAAGTGCTGTATATTCTGTATTGTTTAATATAAATGCATTTTTTATTCCAATCCCGATTTGTATTTGAGATTCCCAAATCCCATCGGACTTGACTTCTTCGTGTCCCTCAGTGAGTGTAATACGAGCATTCAACTGTATGCGCCACAGCGGTTTCTATCATCATCATCATCACCACCCACGCTATGCATAAAATATATAGGTCTGCGGAGAGGCACGTTGAGGAGGCCGTGCAAACTGCAATGGAATACGGGGCATCTCTCTCTCTCTTTACCTAATATTTTTATTCTATCCTGACACTTTTCAGTTGGAAGGTCAGTCTATATGTGCAACGGTAAAAATTATTATAATTTTTTTTTTAAATGGCACTTTTTTTATGAGGCTCAAAAGGGCAGGTGCTCAAGCACCCCTTGGGCTCTATGTGTGCATGTGCCTGACTGCCACGGGAGGAGTGGAAGCAATTAGGTAGCTGATTAGTACTGATAGAACACACCTGTGCATCATTAGATAACCCACATCCCAGACACACACACTACAAATACACTAGGATAGAGAGAGTTGAGAGGTGAGGTAGAAGCGAGGTATATAGAGAGATTGTTGTTGACAGAGTTGTGCGAGGTGAGAGGTAGTGAGAGGAGAGGTGGAGGCGAGAAGGTGTTCATTGTGTACTGGACCCTAGACTGGCTGAGAAACCCCCTTGTGTACTGACCCTGGACCGAAAGACATTGACCATTGAGAATTGAACAATCCTTTTTTTTGTACGAGAGCCTGATACGTGTTTTGACCCTGGACTGTTTTTGGATTACCCTATTGCCCATTGGACTTGTGCTAGTGTAACGGAGGTACCGCGAGTATATCCACAGTCACGATGGACTTCAAGTGTTGTGAAGTGACTGTGGCATGTAGTGGTACTGCAAGTAAACTCACTCCCCCTTAAAAAAAAAAGGCATCCAGACACATTACCAAGGAGTGAATTCACCTCTTGGTATAGTGGTCTGCGATGTCGCCCGCAGTGTGGGCGCCCTGGGTTCGACTCCCACTCAGGGCATGTCAAATAAGACCGGTTTCAGTGGTGCCGTGACCCGGATGCCTTGGGTGGTGTGAGTTTTGGGGGGTGAGTGTAACGGAGGTACCGCGAGTATATCCAGTCACGATGGACTTCAAGTGTTGTGAAGTGACTGTGGCACATAGCGGTACTGCAAATAAACTCACTCTCCCTTAAAAAAAAGGCATCCAGACACATTACCAAGGAGTGAATTCACCTCTTGGTATAGTGATCTGCGATGTCGCCCGCGGCGCGGGTGCCCCGGGTTCGACTCCCACTCAGGGCATGTCAAATAAGACCGGTTTCACTGATAAACAATAAATATAATTTATTTATTGAAATTGTGCTTGTGTGGACATTGAAATAGTTTGTTTTGGTCCGTGTCGAGCTTGAACAACACCAGGCTTGTCACAGTATGATCTAATTACATAATTAGAAGAATACATTTTACTTATAATATAAAATGATCATAACTATACGTAAAAAAATAAAAACACAAATAATAATCCAGATATAAAAAATCTGAATGGGCATGACACTATTGTCATATCCTGTGCCTCTGGGTAATCTACCAGTCCATCACCCTTTCTCTCAAACAAGACAGGGGTTGTTTGCTCTCTCCCTCTCTCCATTTCCCATGTTTTCTGTTCCCCCATCCCTTTCTTGCCCTCTCTTTTTTCCTTCCAACTATCTCTCTCTCTCTTGCCTACATCTCTCTCCTCTGTCAATGCTCTCTCAGATCTCTCTATCCCTCTATCCCTCCTGTCTCTCTCCAGTTAGCGTGTGTGACAGAACGCAGTGCTCCCACGCAGTCCCAGTGACAGCTGGCTCTGGGCCGGAGGGGGGAGAGGTAGACGAGAGATAGACGTCGCCTCCTCTGCCCTCGTACCCCCCCTCTCTCTCTCTCTCCTTCCCCGTCAGCTCCTTCTCTCTCGTTGGTGGCAGGAGTTTTCCTCTTTGATGGCACTAGTGCTAACAGTACAGTGCAGTGGGAATGCCTTCCAGTCCCACAGACTTCTGCTCCCAATCAGCAGACGCTATAGAAGTAAATTGTTGTTCTCAGCTCGTCTCTGAAGTCGTAGTTTTTTTTTATATACTTTAAAAAAAAATTACAATTGCTTTGGCTTAAAGCTGATCATCATAATCAAATCTGTATACATATATATCTAGACCACCTGCCAAGCCTAGTAAGAGTCATGTAAAAGAGAGTTGCGACAGTCTCATAGGCTTTCATTGTTGTCGTGGAATGCGGAAGTAAAGCGCCTCATGTGGCGGACGTAGTTCCAAGCTCTGCGAGCAGGACATGTTTCCAGCTTTGAACGTGATTTCTTTTCATTGTTTACGAGACACTCTTGCTGGTAAGTTTACTTTACTTTACTTACTTTTTACATTTTAACGCATTAGCAGACCACTCATGGATTTAGTCAATATTGGTATTTTATGTAGCAAGCTTTAGTTAATGTTTATCGTAAGTTAATAGCTTGTTAGATTCTAAATGCAGTTAGATAACGTTACCATCAGGGGCGGGGCTAGGGGGTGGCTACTTGGGCTCAAGCCCGAATGTTTTCTGAAAAGCCCCGAATCTATTTTCCAAAAAAAAATATATACATTTTTTTTCTTTTTTTTGTGACAATTAATCATTGTTACATGAAAATATGTTTGCACCAGATTTAGCAGAAGCTAATTTCCATCTGTAGTCTATCCAGCTGCTAACTGTATTTGAGTGAGTTAAGTCTTGGTGTTATGGTAGACTCAGACCTAAGCTTTAAATCACAATCAACAAGTTGACAAAAACATAATTCTTCCACCTTAGAAACATAGCTAAAGTACGGCCATTTATAAATCAAAAGGATGCTGAAAACCAGATCCATGCCTTTATCTCAAGCCGACTCGACTACTGTAATGCACTCCTTACCGGCCTCCCGAAAAAATACGATGATAACTGTAACTGAGGGGTTACAAAACCCTGACTGTATTAAAGATTGTGATATATTAAACCACTACTAGTTATGTACTTTAATTACTGGCCATACAGTACATGAATATATATGGTGAACACCCACACAAGAATACGGCATTGACACATAAATTATATTGGAGGGTTATTTATTATTATTAAGCAATGTTAGGTTACAGATTGAGAATTAGGCTCGCGCTTGTATGGCGAAGAACATACGTAAAGTCAGTCAAGAGCATAAGTCAATGAGAATAGTATGAATACTATGATGGGTCTAAGCTGACGCCACCTGTGGTATAGCAATTATCTGGGCCACCGGTACCAACTGGAGACACTGGGGGGTTCCCTCCGGGGTGTATGGCCGGGAGGGGTAGAGGAATGTTCGGGTACACAGTCTGGGTCAACGAGGAATAAAGAGGCTCCAGATACAGGAGCCGGTGCATGTACTCCCTTGATCAGCTGACAAAGCAATAGTTGTAATCCAATATGCTCGATAGCATTGACGACAGCTAGCCAGCCCCTTCCAAGAGGCGGGCCCGAGTGGTGATCCTCACGAGGTTAACTCCCAAACGATAGTGGAATCAACGGTGCTCTTCTCCGGTGGTCACGGTCCCAAAGCAATATAATCCAACCAGAAAGGGTTCTGCAATCGCCGGTGTAGATTCTCCTGTGTACATATCCAACGGTTCTCGCCTAGGACTCCTCGGGTGTGGGCACGGATTTAGGCCGCACAGCCTGGATAAGTGCACTAGCTAAATACACGACGAACCGATGGTAATGCTGGTCACTGAAGAACTGTAGCCGCACGATACACAATAAATGATCGACTATTACTTCACATTAGATTAAATCGAACTCAACGTTACTGCGTTAAACTCTGACACTTTAACATTCTAATCGCACGCGGTACCGACATGCCCGGAGTTGCCTTTGAACTTGCCGTTGGGGGCTTGGTCGTTGGCGCCTGGGGTCGCTGTCCAATAGGAGAGCGAATATTACTCTGGTTTGTATGCAGGTAAAGGGATATTCCGTGTATATATACAAATAATATACAAGGTATATCAAACGATACATATATATATATTCAGTTTAATCTGGCCCTTTGCAACAGCCGCCTCCTAATTAGTCCGCACCTAATTAGTTAAAGCGAAGACAGATTAATAGTCCTGTCAACTACTCAATGTCTGTTGTGGGGAGTAGGGCAATTCTACAAAGTCAGTGGGTCATGATCGTCATCAGGGGAGTCAGGGAGCCTCGGCAACTCTATCAGCCTCGCCACGGGTCGGGTGTAGGTCCGCCCCTGGACAATAACTTCTGCCGCTCTGACCTTTCCGTCGGCACCAGTGATCACTTTGCTTACGCGGCCGCCCGGCCACGCAGCTCGGGGTAGTGACTGGTCTATGATCATAACGACTGTGTCCACTTTTAAGTTGTCCCTGTCCTTGACCCGCTTCTGACGGGCTGGAAGGGATGGTAGGGAGTTTAGGAGGAAGCGGGCCTGAGACTGGTTGATCTGTGATTGGCTGTGTCTCCATATCCTCCATCTGTTCCTCTTGTTCGGTCTGTACCCCGTCTGAGGAGGGGCCGGTTCCGGCCGCCCCATCAAGAAGTCGTTTGGGGTGCTGGGTTCGAGGTCAGCTACGTCGCTTGGAGCGCAGCTGAGGGAGGTGGAGTTCGGAACTCCCTCTTCTTGGGCCCACGGTTCTCTCACAGGCCTCTCGTCTAATGTCAATAGCCTCTCAACGGGCTGTACGAGAGAGTGGCCGGTGTCGCTCACCTTTGTGTGCAGGCAGCGTGTAGACGTGGGTTGACTGTCAAGTCCGTAGAGGGGGCCCTGGAGCGTCCACTCCAGTCGGGTCTGAACCGCGACCGGGCATCCTTTGGGTCCGATGTGGGCCGCCTCAATTGGGAGAATGAGGTCCGCGTGGTCGGAGCCTATGAGCAGGGTCGGTGTGGCGCCATCGATGAGCGGTATAGGTAGTTGACGTAGGTGCACGTACTTCGCCATCAGCTGTGGGATGGGGTAGGTGTACTGTGACAGGCCTATGTCGTGGCTGGTGAAGACGTTAGTGATGCTATACTGCTTCTCGGGCTGCTCGACCGCTGCTATCGTGAAGGAGACATTTTCACCCTTTATGGTCTTCCGGTCTCTTCTAATGGTACGGATTGTCATTGTTCCTTTGGCACCCCGCAGGCCCAACTGGGCTGCGGCGGAAGCGAGGAGGAGAGTCTTTTCAGACCCATCGTCTAGGACGGCGTAAGTGTCCAGGACCTTGTCCTCGTCACTTTGATGAGCACTCGGGGGCTCCCGCTATGCTGGTCTATGTGGAGCAATCCTGTTGGTGGGTTGCCTTGGATCTTCTGTAGTGGTGCTGACTCGCGGTAGTCCGAGTAGCACCGTGACTCCCAGTGTCTGCTGTAGCAGTCAGGACACCAGGGGGCGGTCCTATGGATCTTCTGTAGTGGTGCCACCGCCTCGGCCTGATACATCACCGTGACGGGCCCACTTTGGTTTCCTGGCGGACGCTTGTTGCTGTCGTGCAGGACCTCCAGGTGGGCGCCGTCGCACTTGCTGCATCTCTTCTTTAAACGGCACTCAGCTGCCATATGGCTGCGCGCGCAGCGGAAGCAGCGGCGGTTGGCTTTGATCCACTGACTCACCTCGTCAGTGGTCAGCTCCTTGAAAGTGTCACATTGAGACAGCCAATGTTCCTTTTCGCAGTACTGGCATACAATCTTCCACTCCCCCTTGGTCGGGGGGGTGCTGTGGTTCTTGTGCTGCGGCACTGACTCGGCCTGGTGCATAACGGTCACTGACCGGCGGTTATCGTTGGACCTCCGAGGTCCATCTCTAGGGCTAGAGTCACTCCACACGAATGTGTCCAGTCGTAGACTGCTGACCTCCCTGGCGAGGAAATCAGCTAGGTCTAGGAGGGATGCTTCTGGGCCGTTGGGGTCGCGGTGGTCTCTCTGCTGCCGAAAACGCTCTTGGCGGGCTGGAGGGAGCTTCTCCAGTATTCGCTCCACATTAGAGTTTGCATATAGTTCATGTCTCCCCTTCTCCTTTTGGGACCCCAGCATCCCCACGAGGGATTGTACCTTGATAGAGAGGTCATCCAGTGCTCTATTGTCTTTGGCTGGGGGGAGGCGGTCGATATCTCTTATTTCTTGTATCACATAGTCCCATATGCGTCCATAACGCTGGTCGAGGGCCACTAGAGCCGCGGAGTATGGGGTGCTTGAGTTGGAATATGCCAGCGCTATGTTATGCGCTCTGGGCACCTTGAGATGCTTGAGGAGGATGGCATATTTGTACGACTCGTCGGGGACGTCGGACATCATAGTCTCCAAGTACATCCGTAATTCCGTGTACTGTGCTCTGTCCTCGCGCGTAAAGTCTGGGAATGTCGGTGTGCCAAGGTACGATGCCATGGATAGCTGGCACATTGGTGAGCGTAGGGGAAGAGGCCTCCTGGGCGAGTCTCCCCGTACGTGTTGTCGTGGGTTGGTACTTGGTGGGTACCAGAGGCCGGGTACCCAGGTGCTGTTCCTCGGTGCTGACTGTACGTCAAACTCACCCGTGAGTTGGGTCGGGGGTTTGTAGTGCAGTGACTCGGGGCTGACGTCGGGGCTGTACTGGGCCTCCTGGTCCAGAGTACGTTGCTGCTGGTGGGCTTGACATTCCTCCTCTTCCTCTTCCTCTTCTAGGTCCTGGAGTCTTCTAGTCAGTCTCTCGGCGACGTAGGCCGGTTCTTCCCGGTGGCTGGGTCTCGTATGGACCGGTCGGGGAGGGGGGTCGGAGACGTAGACAGGATCCTCCTGTTGGCCGGGTCCCGGGTCGCTCGGTCGGGTAGGGGAAGGTGCCCTAGACCCTTGTCGTGATGATCTCCGGGAGCTCCGTGCGGAGAGAGGGGGTGTCGCCCTGGCAATCAATTGTTCTATCATCTGCGCCTGCAGCCTGTCGCGCTCTGCTTCGCGCTGGGCATTGGCGAGTTCTCGTTCAATGTTCTCTTCCGTCTGAAGGCGTCTCTCCTCCAGTCTTATGCGGTCGTCTTCACTCCTTTGTTGCGCCTGGAAGCGCTCTCGTTCGGTTGCAGAGTGTTCGCGCTCAATAAGAGCTTGCGCTTGGAGTTGCGCGTGAAGGCGCTCTCGTTCCGCTGCAGATTGTTCGCGCTCGCTTAATTGTTGCGCGTGGAGGCGCTCTCTTTCCGTGGCGGAGTGTTCGCGCTCACTAAGCGTCTTTGCTTGAAGCCGGTCGCATTCACCCTGAAGTCGGTCTCTTTCGGTGGAGGCTGTCAGTGTGGCGATCAAGGCTTGCGCCAGTATTTTGTCCGCCTCGCTGGGGGATGACACTGACAGAGGTGATCGGGTTCTGACAGGGCTTGTTGGAGATCTGTTCTCCTGGCGCGCTCCGAGGTCTATCTCCTGGGCGCAGTTCTCTTCTCTTGGTTGTGTGTCGGGTTCTATCCCTGGAGCGCTTTCTTTATCCTGGAGCGCTCCGGGGTCTATCCCGGTGACGCTGTCTGGAGGTATAGTCATGTCATGTCCCACCTGGTCCCCCCCGTGAGCTGAGTCAGTTTGGTCTGAACCCACTGGGTTCTCTACTGGCAGGGTCGCCTGGTCGATAGGATTTGACATGCTTTGACTATCCGCTTTATCCGTATTTAACGTCTGTTTAGATAAGCTAGGTGGTAGAACGACAGCGAATTCCTCCAGATAGGGAGGTGGCTGACGTTTGCGCTGCGGGCGTTCTAGCTTGGGAGAGCCGCTTGGGGAGTGTTCACCGCTGGCCATGGTTAATATTAATATTATATTAAATATTACACTGATACCCTCCGGCTCGAAGGACCAATTGTAACTGAGGGGTTACAAAACTCTGACTGTATTAAAGATTGTGATATATTAAACCACTACTAGTTATGTACTTTAATTACTGGCCATACAGTACATGAATATATATGGTGAACACCCACACAAGAATACGGCATTGACACATAAATTATATTGGAGGGTTATTTATTATTATTAAGCAACGTTAGGTTACAGATTGAGAATTAGGCTCGCGCTTGTATGGCGAAGAACATACGTAAAGTCAGTCAAGAGCATAAGTCAATGAGAATAGTATGAATACTATGATGGGTCTAAGCTGACACCACCTGTGGTATAGCAATTATCTGGGCCACCGGTACCAACTGGAGACACTGGGGGGTTCCCTCCGGGGTGTAAGGCCGGGAGGGGTAGAGGAATGTTTGGGTACACAGTCTGGGTCAACGAGGAATAAAGAGGCTCCAGATACAGGAGCCGGTGCATGTACTCCCTTGATCAGCAGACAAAGCAACAGTTGTAATCCAATATGCTCGATAGCATTGACGACAGCTAGCCAGCCCCTTCCAAGAGGCGGGCCCGAGTGGTGATCCTCACGAGGTTAACTCCCAAACGATAGTGGAATCAACGGTGCTCTTCTCCGGTGGTCACGGTCCCAAAGCAATATAATCCAACCAGAAATGGTTCTGCAATCGCCGGTGTAGATTCTCCTGTGTACATATCCAACGGTTCTCGCCTAGGACTCCTCGGGTATGGGCACGGATTTAGGCCGCACAGCCTGGATAAGTGCACTAGCTAAATACACGACGAACCGATGGTAATGCTGGTCACTGAAGAACTGTAGCCGCACGATACACAATAAATTATCGACTATTACTTCACATTAGATTAAGTCGAACTCAACGTTACTGCGTTAAACTCTGACACTTTAACATTCTATTCACACGCGGTTCTCAATGCTCTATTTAGATGCAAGGTTGCTCACTTCACTGCACGTTGACTCGTGGTGAAGGTATTAAGGTTTTGGTAAGACTACTGCTGTTTACACCTGCGCCGTATTTATACGTAAGGTGAATATCTAGTGCCAACCTCAGTTCTTGTCTCGTATTACTACGCAGACTCTGGGCATGTACCGACATGCCCGGAGTTGCCTTTGAACTTGCCGTTGGGGGCTTGGTCGTTGGCGCCTGGGGTCGCTGTCCAATAGGAGAGCGAATATTACTCTGGTTTGTATGCAGGTAAAGGGATATTCCGTGTATATATACAAATAATATACAAGGTATATCAAACGATACATATATATATTCAGTTTAATCTGGCCCTTTGCAACAATAACTATTTTATTGCAATGCACTATTGCATTATTTTATTCTATTTTACTAACTATTTTATTGCACTGCACTATTTGACTTTGTATCAGTAATAATCAAACCGTAAACAAAGACGCATATTAACACTTTCAGCGCCAGATGGCGCTGTTTACTGTTCTGTTGAAAGGCCAGCGCCTTTTAACATGGGGATACGTGGCTGTGTTTGCAGGCCTAAAGCTATATTATATATTATAGCTATGGATCTAATAATATAGTCGATTGTCATTGAGTTTCTTCCGGTCAAGATGCAAAAAACAAAAACATTTTCCATCCATACATTTCCGTTTTATACCGTCGTGAATATGAGTGTAGTTTCAGGGTGGTCTGGTGTCATTTCCAAAATGAAAACATTGTTTCAAATGGAGTGCAATAGCGGCCGCAAGGTGTTAGGCGGCGGTATTGGACTTTTGAGATCTCAGACCCATCCCCAGTTATAACACAGGCTGCCGGCATGTCTTTATGAATGGAAATATCGAATAAAAGAAACAACGATGAAAACCCGACTATACTCTGGTTATATTTCGTATTTGCATCGCGTCCCGCTCTGAGCCTTACGAGATACTCTGTGATACATATTGTATCTCCCACGAATAAAAAACACATGCACCCCACCTGTATGGGGCCCCGCCCCTAATGGTGGCCACCACCCATATAACCATGACTCTGGTCATGAAACACCCTTCCTCTGTTTTCGTCCCAGCGTATTGGATGCGTGCACCATACGAGTCTAGCGGAATGAAAAGATTAAGGAAGAATAATAATGTTGGAAGCTTACCGGAGGTTGCTGGCCCCTGGCATCTTCGATGCATGTTTTCGGCGACACGACGGGCCTGTGTTGATGTTCCTCGTTTGATGACTGCACATCGAGGTTCAGCTGTACAAGGCTGGCTGTCGGGCCAGCTTGTACTCAGGTAAGCCCTGTGTCTTCAGGCATGGGTATTAGTGTTAGTAATGCTGGTTTGTTTTGTTAACACAACCATGTTGTGTGTTGGTGCCGGGGGCAGGATGGTTTGGTGAACGTTCTCTGCAGGGAACGGTTTCCAAGCTGTCTTGGGCGTGCTGCTAAAACATCTGAAGCTATGCTACATGCTATCGCTACTGCCGCATGCTATTACTACTTTTAATGTCTCCGCCGTGAGATGTTGTCACTCTCCCGCCTCTTGCCCGGTTCATCAATGAAGGTCAGTCGGTAGCTGTTGTGGGGTTTTTGAGTTCTATTTACCTTTTTCGGGTAAATGGGTTGACAACGGGGTAGGTCGTGGCTAGGTTCCTAGCCAGGTATTTTACCTTGTGTTCCGGCGGGGTTTGTTGAACGGTGTTCCCATCTGGGTTGGCGTCGGGTAGTGGGGCTATGGGTCCAGCCGACATGATAAACATGTTGCGTGTCTGTGCACAGGCAATTGTTGTCTTGGGTCCCACATTGCCTGGCGTTAGGCTGCAGTAGTATAAGGGCAGGGCCGCCTGGGAGAAATGTGAGGCCCTGTGCGTTTTTAGACGCGAGGCCCCCCATCTCCTGGGGCGGCCCTGTGTAGGGGGCTATTGTTTCGTTTTGTCACTCTGCTATGAGAAGGTCTGTCTTGCTACAGCTTTCTCTCCTCTCAAACCATTCATACTGACGGTCAATCGGTATACTGGGGGAGTAGTGCGGGGGGGGGCTTTGTTTACCTTTTTTGGTAAATGGGCTAAACTAGGGCTGGTGTTCTGTTGTGAATATTTTGAATGAAGACGGGTCTGGTCCGTCTCCCCTTAAACTTTGTGTGTATGGGTTTGCTCATTCTACAGTTTTTGTGGTTTAGCTCTTTTATTCATTTAACCCTTTCATGGTGCACACCACAGTGGAGGGTGCTGTTTGCAATCACCACTGGTGCTCCATGTTAACGTGAGTCCTTTGTTTTTGATATATTGAAACAATGCCCCGCCCGGCCGACACCATGGGTGGGTCGGCCTGGCGAGTGGCTGGTGGGCTGTTAAGGCTTGTACCGCCACGGTATGGAATTGGCAACGATTAGAACTGTGTTCGAATTGGTGTTTTTTCTATTAAAGAAATGGTGTCTGGTGGAGGGGCCTTGAGGGCCAGCCGACGTCGACACATCGCGCGAGGTTGTTGACGTTATTAGCTTTGACCCAGCCGCAAGCTATAACCGCTCAGGGTTCCCCTCTCCGCAGGGGATTTTGGTCTTCTGCTGGAGCGCGGGCGGTATTGTCCTAGGCCCTACACCGCCTCACACCGCGGAGCCAGAAGAAGAGAGAGCACGGCCTCGTCAGCGGCGATGACGGGGCCCTCGACAGGCGGCCATGTTTTTCCCCCGCCAGAGGTATCCTGGGTGTTGATTCGACAGGTGTCCACAAGGCCGACAGCCTTGGCGGCCGAGGGATCGGCCATGTAGGATGGGTTCGGCTTGAACAAACAAGCCGTCACCGTCCTGCCGCGAGCAGCCCGCTCTCCGATCACTCCCTTCCCCAACACCAGCGGGAGAAGTGGGCTCTGATTGTTTCCTTTGGCTGCGGGCCGCGTGCCTTCGTTGATGCGCGGGCGGCCCCACTTTTCGCTTCTCATGGGGACAGGGGCTGACACCCAGTTGATGGCTGAGCCTGGGTCTGTCCGTGAGAATGTTGTGCTGTCAAGCGGCTCCCACACCTTGAACTGTGTTGGTTGAGCCTGGTGTTACGTCTGTCAACTTAAGTGTTGTCAGCAGGGGGGCTCGAAACCTTTTGAGGCACACAGTGCGGGCTTCCCCGGCCTCGCCTTCGCCAGGCCAGGTATCATGTTGGTGCCTCCCACTCCTGAAATATTGGCAAGTGGTCGCAGCTCACATGGTTTGGGGTGGTAGTAATATCACTGCAGGGCTACGGTGTGTAGGAACCCATGGGGGCCTTACACCTTGCATGTCCGGCTGCAGAACAACTCCTTCAGCATGTTCTGGAGGGGTGTTCAGTGGGGGGGCTTTTTTCATCGGAAGCCCCCCGTATCAGATCGGCCCTTTCTGTCGGGGTTCCCCCTTGGGTGCGATTGCCTCGTGGGTGTGTCAGGGTCAGGTGTTCCGACACGGAACGCGCTCCTCGCACCACGAGGCGGGTGTGTTGGGAGTGTCGTCACATATGACTACGGCAGTACCATATGTCGAGGTAGATGGAGAGAACGGTGAGGCGGGGACTTGTGTTTACACAACCCCACCCGTTTTCAGGTTTGGTACAGACCCTGTTGTCGGGGTCTCCAGCAGGGACAGCTCTGGTCGACGAGATCCAATCTCTGTGGACGAAGCAAGCCATCGTCGTGGCGTTCTCCTCCCGGTGTTCTCAGCCCGAGAAGTCGGGAGGGAGGGGTGTAAGACCCAGGCTGGACCTGTCCCATGGGAAGGTTCAGCATTTTTTGGATCGTCTCCTACCTGTTGAACACTGTCAGGTGGGGGTCTGGTTCTCCTCCATAGACCTGTAGGATGCGTATGCGCATCCCCGATCTTCCATCCTAGGGCTTACCTACGCTTCCTTTGCAGGGTTAGCGTATGAGTACCAGAGGCTGCCGTTCGGTTTTCTCTGGCTCCCCGCATCTTCACCAAGTGCGTGGAGACCGCACTGGGGCCTTTGCGTCGTCCGGGGTTACGGAGTGTTCTGCCCTGATGACGTTCTGGTCCTTCGCGGTCAAGGTGGATCGTCAGGTCTCATACCAGGCAGGTCTCTACCAGCCTGGGGTTGCTGTAGACTGGATGTAGAGTATTCCTCTTCCCAGTCAACGGTTGGAGGGCTATGGGCATCCATTTCAGAGCGTGATGTGAACACGCTCGGGAGGTTCCGTCCTAGGACGGTTACGGCGCTGTCTCACGTCGCATTTTCACCGACGCCTCCCTCGCTGGTGATGCGTCGGGCCAACGCAGTAGGGGGCAGCTGGCAAACCATGCTGCCCGGTCTGCGCTACGTTCAATGTGTTGGTGTTGAAAGCGGTCCTTCTGGTCCACAATGGTGTTGATCAGGACGGACGTTACGACGTCAGTGTCGTGTATCGACAGACAGGGAGGAGTACGCTCCCCCTGTCTGCACCAGGCGGCGGGCGGCTGGCTATGGGCGTCCTCCATCTGCGCGGCCTGAGGGCTCCCCACATCCCCGGCAGGGAGAATGTGGGTGCAGGTGTACTGTCGCGGGGCGGCC
Source organism: Notolepis coatsorum (assembly GCF_963971535.1). Lineage (NCBI taxonomy): Eukaryota > Metazoa > Chordata > Actinopteri > Aulopiformes > Paralepididae > Notolepis > Notolepis coatsorum. The sequence goes on from NC_140165.1 coordinate 278,850,496, forward strand.
CTCATCCTGACGGGTGAGGATTGCGTCTGGACATGGCCAGGCGGGTCTGGGACCGATGCCGTGCCGCCAGGGATTCTTCCCCATACATCTGTTAGGTCAGTTGTTGGGACGGGTACGTTGAGGGGCGCAGGTTCTTGATCCTGATGGTGTTACCATCTGGAATGCGCATGCTCCCTCCACTGTCGCGCTTACGCGGGCAGATGACGTATGTTCCAAGTGTGGTGTAAGGTGGGGGGCCGGGACTCAGTCTCCTGCCCCCTGGATGCTGTCCTTAGTTACCTCCAGTCTCTCCTTGATAGACTGTCGGCTTCGACGGTGAGGGTATATGCAGCAGCTATATCCTCCTATCATGAGGGGTTTGAGGGGATGTCTTGTTCAGCCACCCTCTTGTGAAGCGTTTCCTGCTTGGCGCTCGACACGTTAAGCCGGTGCAACGCTCCTTGGCTCCGACTTGGGATCTTCAATTGGTCCTCGGTCGGTTGTCCTTGGCCCCGTTTGAGCCGCTCGAGCGGGCGCCGTTGGGACAGCTGTCCTTCAGGACCGCGTTCCTTCTGGCTGTCACTTCCGCTAAACGCGTAGGTGAGCTCTGTGCTCTCTCGGTACGTCCAGAGTGCCTGTCTTTTCGGACCGATTGCGGTGTCACTCTGCGACCTGATCCTGCTTTCGTGCCTGAGAATATCCGGAGTTCCTTCCGCTCCCGGGATATTGTGGTTCAGGCGTTTCGTCCTCCTCCTCACACTAGTGAGTTAGATGCGGGCCTTCACCTGTCATGTCCAGTCCGTGCTTGGGGATTTACCTCAGCCGTACTCAGGATTTCAGGGTTACCGACCAGCTTTTTGTCTGTTACGGTGGGGCTCGTGCTGGTAAGGCACTGTCGGAGCAGCGTCTGTCCCATTGGTTGTGCAAGGGTGTTGCCCTCTGCTACACGCTGGCTGGGCAGGATCCCCCTGGGGGCGTCAGGGCGCACTCCACTCGTGGGGTGGCTGCCTCTGCCGCTCTCCTGGGTGGGGCCTCGGTGGAGGCCATCTGTGCTGCAGCTTCATGGTCCTCCCCGGGCTCCTTTGTAAGGTTTTACCTCATGGACATGACCGGGGGTTCTGTCTCCCAGGCGGTTCTGGGGTCTGTGGCCTTTCCTGCTTCCCGTCCTTTGGTCGGGTAGCAGGAGTGTGTGGGTATGGGCCACAGTGTGTTGGGTCACACGTGGTTCCGCCTGTACGGTGTGTTCAAGGGGTTCTAGCTCTCTCTTGTTCGCATTCAGGTGGAGTTGAATGCGCCCCCCCTTCATTAGGAAGGATGGGGTGACAGGGCTCCCCGCACCCCTTGATGTGGGCTTACGGGTCCTCAGGGGGTACATCTGTCGGGTCTCGCGCCCGCTCTTCCCCATTATCTCGTAAGGCTCAGAGCGGGACGCGATGCAAATACGAAATATAACGAAAGGTTATGTAGATAACCTAGTTATATTAGTATTGGCTGAGCGTCCCGCTCTGCGCGCCCTGAGTTCCCTCTTGAGGGATCTTTTCCTGGGACGGGTTTTTGGCGAGGAAGGGTGTTTCATGACCAGAGTCATGGTTATATGGGTGGTGGCCACCATTAGGGGCGGGGCCCCATACAGGTGGGGTGCATGTGTTTTTTATTCGTGGGAGATACAATATGTATCACAGAGTATCTCGTAAGGCTCAGAGCGGGACGCTCAGCCAATACTAATATAACTAGGTTATCTACATAACCTTTCGTTTTCGGGGGTCCTGGCGCTCAACGTTCAGCGAGTTAACCCTAGATCTTAGATCCTAATATGAAAAATGATGTGATTTAATGTTCTATGTCTTACCTTGACTTTGTCTATTTTACTGCTATCTATTTTATGCTTTATGTCTGCACTTTATGCATTGCTCTTGATCTGCCAATGTTGTGCTCATTTTATGCCTGTCTTTTTGTACTGCTGTGAAGCACTTTGAGCTGCAATTCTTGTATGAAAGGTGCTATACAAACACAGTGTATTATTATTATTATTATTATTATTATTATTATTATTATTATTATTATTATTATTATTATTATTATTATTATTATTATTATTATTATTATTATTATTATTATTATTATTATAAATTATTATAGTTTGCTTCATTAATTAAAGGGTGTGAATTTAAGTGTTCTCTAGTGCCTTTTGTCCGCTTTAAGGTGGTGGTATAAGTTAAAGGTTGTGGTGTCGAAGTACCTATCTGGGCTAAGCCCCGGATCTCCTACAATCCTAAATCCGCCCCTGGTTACCATATACTGACGTTGGCCTAACGTTATATTTACCAAATTATTTGCAGTTATTGGTGTTCGTTAGTTTATCTTTGTTTATTAGATTTATTGTTAAAGTGAGCAACACGTAGTTTAGATCGTATTCGTATTAGTACATCTGATTACAATCAAGAATCAAGAGGTTTATTTGTCACATACTACATACCAGGGCATACAGTGAAATGCGGGTGGCCATGCCCGCATTGATTGTGCAAAATACAATAATAAAATAGGCATAGAAAAAAATACCATGCATGGTAAAAAAAAAAAAAAAACATGTTAGGTTCCTGAGAAACTGGTTCCTATATACACTTCTATACAATATACAATTTACAATGTTAACCCTTAATGTATCTAAACTATACTATACAGTACCTCCTTCTTTTAAAGTGACTTAACACTTAGTAACCTTTCGGATGAAGAACCATAAAAGTCTGAACAATTAATCTGTGATCATCCACATTTATGCTGCTGTTATGTTTATGTTTTTGTGGGGTCAGGTGCAGGGCTGCATCAGCTCCTCCATTCTGAGACCAGGACAGGACTGGGAAATGTCTCCTTTGCATCCAGGAAGTCTGCCAAAAGGCTGGAGGAACTATGGCCTTTTGGTATTCCTCCATCTTGTGCCTACTCAGAGGGCCAGTGCCATTACTGGGTGGTGAGAGGACATGAGGTCAAACTAATGGTTCACATGCACAAGATTACAAGATTATAAACATCACAAAACAAACTGGTCAGACTACTACTTGACCTTACCCCTAGAACCCACCTCACCCCTGCCCACTTTGACAACCTAGGATGGCTTAGAGTAGACGACAGAGTACAGCAACTTGCAATGGGCCTGGTCTACAAGATACACTACACGACTAAGGTACCCATGTACATGTCAAAATACTTTCCAAAGGTCAGTGAATACCACGACCACAACACCAGAGGAAGCTCAACAAATCATGTTAAACCCAGATTCGGCTCAAACAAGGGACTAAACACGTTTCGCAATTATGCCACATCAATGTGGAATGCCCTACCCAAAGCTGTAAAGGAATGTGAATCCCTACCCACATTCAAAACCGCTCTTAAAGAGCACCTACGGGAGGCTGCAATTCGAAACTGGCCAAACCCCCCACCCCCTCCTAATAGACAGTCTCCTCCCCACCGCATGTATATATTCTCTTCCCGCCGTATGTATATTTCTCTCCCACCCACCCACCCCCTCCAAATGTACAGTCTCCTCCCCACCGTATGTATATTTCTCTCCCATGCAGCTCTCCCATGCAGCATGCAGCTGCAGAGCCGCAGAGCCGCGCTGTGAGGGCCGCTCAGCAGCGCCACCCACCCAATGGCTGAATTGGAGTATTGCACTGTGCGGGCACAGCTGATCCGCGCGAGGCCAGAGGATGTACATACTGTATGAGTAAATTAACTATACTTTTGCTCACACAATATCTTGAATGAATGCGTTTATTTATTTCGAACATAAATTGAAAATAAATAATAATAAAAAACAAGTAATAAACAGATTATAAAACAAACAAGCAGGAGTATGATGAAGTGTAAACGTATGTATTCCTACCCCCTTGATTGATTGATTGATTGATTGATTGATTGATTGATTGATTGATTGATTGATTGATTGATTGATTGATTGATTGATTGATTGATTGATTGAAAACTTTATTAACAGATTGCAGAATGGGTACATTACAGTACGGCTCAATACACACAATTGTTAAGGGGATGCAGACCAGAGAAAGACTTTCGTCTTGTTTACATCAGGGTCCCCCATTTTCAATTCATCATAACATATATGACATACATGACATACAGATAGACAGTATTCAGTATACCTTCACACTCTATTATCTTATGCAACTCATATTCACTCCACAAACAGAAATATACATACATTGTTGAATCAACAGCCTGTTTCTTGAAGTTAGACTATCCTCTAAATTGTAACCCCCCTCTCTATAACAGAATTTTTTGATGTTACCCGGAGTGAGTTGTTTCGTGCTTTAAACATGATTTGTGCAGTCTTAAATTCAGCCAGGTCCCAGAGTTTCATGGTATGTGATTAACAAAATTGTGTGTTTGTGTGTTCCAGATATCACCTTATTGATAATCAAATCAAAATCAAATGTATTTGCAAGGCCCGACAACACACGTAAGACTTCAGGCTATGGATTTGCGGTGTTTTCCAGCTTATTAAAAAATATATATATTATTTTGGAATATTGCAACTACTACACAAAAACGTGAGTACACAAGTTCAACTCATGTTCAGCCCTATGTTACTCATTAGCACTAAAAGTGATTTTTATTTATTGTGTACGAAACGTCAGGTTATCTTTCAAAAGAGACCAGGCTTATGCATGTGCTATAAGCATAAAGATAAGCTTTGCAAAAAAAGTATGCAGTCCTCAAGTTCAAGTAAATAAATTGCAACTTTTCTGGGCGCATGTTATGTGGTTACATTTGGGATATTGCAACCACTGCAGAGAAATGTGAGTGCACAAGTTCACGTTCAACTCAAGTTCAGACCTATATGCTACTATATTTCATTAGCACTAAAAGTGATTTTCCTTTTTCGCATTAGTAACTTCAGAATGTTATCTTTCAAAAGAGACCAGGCGTATGCGTGTGCTAAGCATAACGTATAAAGATAAGCTTTGTAAAAAAAGAATGCAGTCCTCAAATTCAAGTTAAAAAAAATTGCCGCTTTTCTGGGTGCATGGAGTTTAAAACAATAAAGGCATCTTTGAGTAAACTTTTAGTAGAGATTCAAGATTCAAGAGGTTTATTCATCACATAAAGTACAGTACATACACAATACATAGTGAAATGAAGGTGGCCATGCCTGCTTCGATTGTGCAAAGTATCATTAAGTATCTCAAGGCTGGGGCCAGCATGTCCTCTTTTTTGGAAATCAAAATATGGTCACCCTAAATAAACAGACTTGGCAACTCTGCTATGATGGGCGTGCTCTCAGCAGCTCACCGGCCAATGAGAATTAGCGCTTTCACGTTGCTAAGAAGAGTTCTGTGCCGTTGTGCCAATCCTCTGTCTGTGCGCTGCCTGTCATCCTCTAACTGTGCGCTGCCTGTCATCCTCTGTCTGTGCGCTGCCTGTCATCCCCTGTCTGTGCGATGCCTGTCATCCTCTGTCTGTGCGCTGCCTGTCATCCTCTGTCTGTGCGCTGCCTGTCATCCTCTGTCTGTGCGCTGGCTGTCATCCTCTGTCTGTGCGCTGCCTGTCATCCTCTGTCTGTGCGCTGCCTGTCATCTTCTGTCTGTGCGCAGCGTGATTTCTTTTCGAAGACGCTTTGAAAATGTCCACAGCAGACACTACTCCACCATCACGTCCTAAAAAGACAAAACGCCTCCAGAAGTACAGACCTGAGTGGGAACTGGCAAACCCCTGGCTTGATAGCGTCAGTGAAGAACAGCATGCCAGAAATATAAGAACGCAAAGGACACAAGCACATGTGTCACAGTTCTTCATGACTGAAACATCTCCTGAGATTGATTCTGTATGGGATATTACATCTTATTTATCTGGTTGTGTTTTTAACTAGATGTCATTATTTCTATTTACCTGCCTTGGCAGCCAGGAGCTTACTCTTCTTTGCACTTTATTTTTTATTAATCTTTTAATTTTTAAAAGTGTTCCCAGGCTTTGTTTTTACAGCACTTTATATGCATACAGTATTATGCTCAAGTTGAGGCTATAGTTCAGCCAATTTATTTAAACAATGTTAAATGCAAATAAAGCACTTTAAACTTTAAGTATGACTAAATGCTTTCTTGACTATAGTAACTGTTCCAAAATGCATAGATTTCTATGTATTTTAGGGGTTTGGGGGGCTAGCTCTTTTTAATATAAATGTCATAGATTGTTTTATTTAGATTTCATAGATTTCTATGCATTTCAGGAGTTTGGGGGGCTGGCTCCCCAAAATAATTGAATAACATAACCCTAAGCCTAACCCTAAAACCGAAATAAAGTAATAAAGTTTTTGACACGCCTCAGCTTCTGAGCTGAGCGGTCGTGTTTTTGCGGACCTCCCAAACTTTCAAACTTTAGACTGTTTTCTTTATACGTTTTTCTTTTTCTTTCTTTCTACCACAATACACGGCCACTGATGGATCCATGGGACTTGGTAAAGCACTATGGACCCAACTATGACCACTGATAAAAACGTAACTACACTAGCGTTATAAGAGCTAAACATTGCTACCTACCATACAAGTGCATTGGTTTAGTGCACTTCCGGTTGCTACTGAGCGGAAATGTTTGTGCGGACCTGTTCTCCCAAACTGGTAAGCAAATGACTGTTTTTACGTTATTTTCATTTTTACGTTACTATTATTATTATTATTATTTTTTTAAACATTGATCTTAACTGATCACTGTGACTTTATTGCTTTTATCGTTATATATGCCTATAATTGTGTACAGCACTTTGAGCTACATGACATGTATGAAAGGTGCTTTATAAATACTTACTTACTTACTTACTAAAAAAATAAATAGTGACAAAATCCGCCCATTTTCGCCCCAAAAAACCCCCAAAACCGGCACGCTCGATGATAGGTGTCCCTTATTTCTATTGGTCAAAGGTGGCAACCCTAGTCTCGCTCGCTCTTCATTGAGACTGACTGACACTAAATTGGCCTAAATCTCGTCTGTCCTCTTCGTCGTGAAGACATAATTCTCCAATACGATTGATAGCTGCTGCCAACACTAATGCTGTGTTGTCGATAGCTTTTCTGCTCAGAGCTCAGTCAGTGTTTACTTATGGAGATCACCGTCACCCTCCCCCCCCAACACTTAAATCAGCCCCTCCCCTCGACATTGTAGTTCTTTCATACTATTGCGGGGAAAAACAGCCTTACAATCGAATAACAATTAACACAACTCGATGACCTGGATTTTGCTGACGATCCGGCCCTCCTGTCACACAATAAGCACCACCAGCTATCAACAACATCCCTTGGAACAGGCCCCAGGATAAACAAGAAGAAGATGAAACTGATGAGGATTAACACCCCGACCACCATACCTGTCACCATAGATGACAGACCCATCAAATAAGTCGACTCCTTCACCTACCTTGGCAGCATTATCGATAAGCAGGGTGGCACAGACAGCGATGTCACTGCCAGGGTAGGCAAAACTAGAGCAGCCTTCATTATCCTGAAGAACATCTGGGCCACAAGGGATATAGCTACACCAACAACGGTGCGCATCTTCAACTCCAACGTTAAAAGCGTCCTTCTCTATGGTTCAGAGACATGGAGAATGACAAAAAAGACGTTGCAGAAGATACAGACATTCATTAACAGCTGTCTGAGGCGCATCTTCAGAATCAGATGGCCGGATAAAATCAGCAATAAGGAGCTGTGGCAGATAGGGAGCCAGGAGCCAGTAGAGAGCCAGATCCGGAGACGGAAGTGGCAATGAATTGTTCACACCTTGCGTAAACCAGCAGCTACCATCACACGCCAGGCCCTGACGTGGAACCCCCAGGGGAAGCGGAAGAGAGGAAGGCCCAAAAACAGCTGGAGGCGGGACACTGAGGCAGACCTGAAGAGACGTAGTACCAGCTGGGGAGAGGCGGAGAAGACAGCCCAAAGCCATGCTGGATGGAGATCATCGATGGCCTATGCTCCGCTTGGAGTTAATGGGCCAAAGAAGAAGAAGAAGTGTTAAATATGTGTTAACCTCTTAACCTGTTATTCCAAATCTTCTCTTTCCAATGGCAGAGTTCAATTTGGATTTAGTATCGCCAGGCGTGCAGCAAGATGTGAGGTTTGGTCCGCTCCCCACCCACTCGCTCCGTTCCTTTAAGGTATTTTGTTAATTAATTGCATTCCCCGCCACACGCTTCTTTCCTGTAAGATGCCGTGTTGATTGGTGCTCTTCCCACCACACGCTTCTGGAGCAATGATCAATTTCATCCCGCAGCTGTCACAGCTTGTCATCAGCGCCCTGTGGCTTTATATACCCTGATTCCCCTAGTATCGATGTTGGATCGTTTTGAATATTCCCTGCATCTGCCTGTCTTTCCCGTCGCTGTTCCCTGTCTGTTGCTCCCCAGGACTTTCGTGAAGTATCCCTGTGGAGAACCTGATTCCCCGTACGAAGCTGCGCCTCGTTTATCTGCCCGCTTTATGCGTTGCGCTCTGGTGAGTTTTTGGAAACAGTTCTTTTTGGATCACCCGTTTTTTGTGTGTTTGTGAAACACCGAAGAGATCCCGTTTTTGTTATACTGTTCTCACCTAATTTTTGTTGTTGGATTTACACTTTGGATTACCTTATTGTTTTTTTCTCTGGACTCTGCTAACTGTGTGTATCACACCGAAGATCAAGTCACTTGGATATTTATTTGGATCAGTCACCTCTCTGTTTCTGTTGTGCGCTGGGCTAACTGGGATTTCTCTCTCTCCCTCCGTTTCCACCTGGAGTGTATGCTGGGAGGATCTGCAGAGCGGCTCAGACGTCGCAAGCTAATTCCTCACCACCACCTACTGGGAGAATCTGCAGAGCCGCAACATTCTTCACATGCCAGATTCCCCGTTTGTTCTGTTGCTCAACCTAATTCTATCTTGTGACTCTGAGAATAAATACGCCCTTGCTTTGGCTAACTCTGAAACAACTCTCTCTGTGCCGTTGCGCTTGGGGTCGGTTACAAACCCTAACATTACAATCCAACCATGACGACCCCAGCCGACACAGAGAGAGTCAGAACAGTATTGGCAGGCCAGATAGAGTTAACCAAGGGCCACAGCCTACTGCTAGATGCGGCTGCGGCTGCTGTACAGGAACTCCGAGAGCAGGTCCTGCCTATTCAGGGGTCCCTGGGCTCTCTGGCTAACCAGCAGTCTAGTATTCTCCTCCACTTACACACGCTGAGTGAAACCGTTAACACCTTGCTTGTAACCCCACTTCCTTCAGGAGCCTTGGCCGGAGCATCACCCGCAGCCCTGGCAGGGCCCGCGCCTCCCGATCCCGCACCTCGGGAGCCCCGTCTCTCCGAACCACGGCTGTTCGACGGTAACTTCGAGGATTGTGCCACATTCATCATGCAATGTGAGTTGGTTTTTCGTCATCAACCCAGTCGTTTCACTTCAAGGGGAGCCCGAGTGGCCTACATGACTAACTTGCTCTCAGGCCGGGCAGCCCAGTGGGTCACTGCCTCCTGGGCAATGGAGGCAGACTTCTGTTTCTCCTACCCAGACTTCGTGGCTGAGCTCCGCAGGGTTTTCCACCATCCAGCCCGTGGTCAGGACCCTGGAGCCCGGTTGGGTACCTTCCGGCAGGGCAGCGGCGGGGTTACCGACTACGTGCTGGAGTTCAGACAGGCGGCTACGGAGAGCGGTTGGAACGATCAAGCACTTCGTCTTACCTTCATGAAGGGGCTCAACGACGCAGTCAGGGACCAGCTCGCGACCCGTGAGGAACCTGAGTCCCTCGAGGACCTGTTCAGCCTCGCCATTCGCATCGACAGACGCCTCCAGGAGAGAAGACGTGAGAGAACCCGACAGGGACCTCCAGAGGTACTCCGGACCCCCCGTACTCGTGACGGTACTGCTGGTCGCCCTGCTCCCAACACGACTGGTGGCTTTTTTCCCTCCCGTTCGGTACCCGAGGAGGAACCCATGCAGCTGGGACGTTCTCATCTTAGCCAAGCTGAACGGGAGGCGAGGTTCAGGTCCGGCCTTTGCCTCTACTGCGGTCGGGAGGGACACCGTATCGCCAACTGCCCCACCCGGCCAAAAGACCAGGCTCGCCGGGACCCCGGGAGATCCTGGTGAGCCGTTTTTTTCTCGTTCCCAGAGCCGTGCACCACCTGGCCATCTGATGAGCGTCACCCTGGCCTGGGCGGACCAACGGGCCACTGTGGAGGCACTCATTGACTCGGGGGCTGACGAGAGTTTCCTAGACTTCGAGTTTGCTACCCGGGCCAACATTCCACTTGAGGACCTAGTGAGGCCATTGGAGGTATTCGCATTGGACCAACACCGCCTGGCTGACATCACTCAACGCACCTGCCCTGTCCTGCTCACCATTGCTGGTAACCACGTTGAGAGACTCCAGTTCCTTATCACCAGATCCCCTCTTGTCCCAGTAGTCCTGGGCCGGCCCTGGCTCGCGCTGCACGAGCCCCACATCGCCTGGTCCTCCGGTACCATCAAGGGTTGGAGCTCCTCCTGTCATGCCCAGTGTCTTCAGGCGGCGTCCTGTCCCCCGCCCCGGAGATCCGTTGGTGAGCCGCCTCCGGACCTCTCGACCATACCCCCCGAGTACCACGACCTCATGGAGGTTTTCAGTAAGTCCAGGGCTCAGGCCCTTCCGCCTCACCGGCCTTACGACTGTGCCATCGACCTCCGCTCAGGGGCTCCCCTTCCCGGCAGCCGCCTCTACAGTCTGACCGTCCCGGAGAAGGCAGCGATGGATCAATACATCTCTGAGTCCTTGGAAGCAGGACTCATTCGGCCTTCCTCCTCTCCTGTGGCGGCCGGTTTCTTCTTTGTTGGGAAGAAGGACGGAGACCTTCGACCCTGCATCGACTATCGCCAGCTGCTCAACGAGATCACCATTAAGAACAAGTATCCTCTACCTCTCATGAACTCCACCTTCGAGCCTCTCGCCCAGGCTACCGTCGTTACCAAGCTGGACCTCCGGAGTGCCTACCATCTAGTCCGTATCCGAGAGGGCGATGAATGGAAGACCGCCTTCAAGACTCCCAGGGGCCGCTACGAGTACCTGGTGATGCCGTTCGGCCTCACCAACGCTCCGACGGTATTCCAGGCGCTCATGAACGACGTCCTTCGTGACATGCTGGAGGAGTTTGTGGTAGTATACCTAGATGACATCCTCATCTTCTCCAAGACCCTCGAGGAACACATCCAGCATGTCCGCCGTGTGCTGGAGCGCCTCCTCCACAATCGGCTCTTCGTCAAGGCGGAGAAGTGCCGATTCCACTCCGACTCCGTCGATTACCTGGGCTTCATCGTGGAGAAGGGCTTGACCCGAGCTGATCCTCGCAAGATCCAGGCCGTGGAGGAATGGCCGGAACCCACCTCTCGGAAGGAGTTACAGAGCTTCCTCGGGTTCGCCAACTTCTACCGAAGGTTCATCCGGAACTACAGTCAAGTGGCGGAACCGCTTACCAGACTGACCTCTCCCGCCCTGCCGTTCGACTGGTCCCCAGCGGCGTGTGCTGCGTTCCGCTCCCTCAAGAAGAGGTTCACTTCCGCCCCGATCTTGCTCCATCCAGACCCCAAGAGACAGTTCATCGTTGAGGTGGACGCCTCGGATACTGGACTGGGAGCTATCTTATCCCAGCGGTCGGCAACGGACCAGAAGGTACATCCGTGCGCCTTCTACTCGCGTCGGTTCCTCCCTGCCGAGAGGAACTATGACATCGGCAATCGGGAGCTGCTGGCGGTTGTGGCTGCCTTGGAGGAGTGGCGTCATTGGCTAGAGGGGGCCGAGGAGCCGTTTACCATTTGGACGGACCACAAGAACCTGACGTACATCCATGCTTCCAAGCGCCTCAATGGCCGGCAGGCAAGATGGGCCAGCTTCCTCAGTCGGTTCGACTTCTCGCTGACGTTTCGCCCTGGTTCCCGCAACACGAAGGCCGACTCCCTGTCCCGGTTACACTCCAAGGGGGCTCCAACCACTGAGGACCCGACTCCCATCCTCCCAGAGGCCAGGGTGGTAGGAGTCGTTACCTTGGGCTTCGAGGGGGTGGTAAGGCGTGCCCTACGCTTCCATCGCGCTCCAGGCAATGTACCGGTTCATCGTCTCTTCGTCCCCGACTCGGTCCGGTCCCGGGTCCTCCAGTGGGGCCATACCAGCCGGTTCGCCTGCCACCCGGGCGTTCATCGCACGTTCTCCTTCCTGGCTCGTCGATTCTGGTGGCCCACCATGAGGAACGACGTCAAGGAGTTCGTACTGGCCTGCGCGGTCCGCGCCCGCAGCAAGGCCTCCCACCAGGCACCCTCCGGGCTATTACAGCCGCTTCCCATTCCGAGCCGTCCTTGGTCGCATGTGGCGCTGGACTTCGTCACGGGTCTTCCCTCCTCCCAGGGGAACACGTGCCTTCTGACCGTGGTGGATCGGTTCAGCAAGGGGGTTCACCTCGTGGCCCTTCCCAAACCGAGACGGCCGAGACGGCGGACCTCCTGACACACCACGTGTTTCGCCTCCATGGTTTTCCCCAGGACGTCGTCTCGGACCGGGGGCCCCAGTTCACTTCCCAGGTATGGCGGGCTTTTTGCAAGGGATTGGGGGCAACGGTCAGTCTTTCCTCTGGTTATCATCCCCAGACTAATGGACAAACGGAGAGGATGAACCAGAGCGTGGAGTCTGCTCTTCGGTGTGTGGCTGCCGAGAGACCAGCTTCTTGGAGCCGTTTCCTTCCCTGGGTCGAGTACTCCATCAACTCCATGGTCAGTTACGCCACCGGCCTCTCACCCTTTGAGGTATCCCTGGGCTACCAACCCCCTCTTTTCCCTGCACAGGAGACGGAGGTGGCAGTTCCCTCCGTACAGGACCACCTCGACCGGTGCCGTCGGGTCTGGGAGATCGCCAGGACCGCGCGCCTGTCGTGGGGCTGACCGGCGCCGGGTTCCTGCGCCGACGTACCACCCTGGGCAGAGGGTGTGGCTTTCCGTGAGGGACCTCCCACTTCGGTCCTCGGCCAAGAAACGTAACCCTCGGTTCGTCGGACCTTTCGAGGTTCTGAAGGTACTCAGTCCGGCGGCGGTGCCTCTTAAGCTTCCCCACCCACTCGCTCCGTTCCTTTAAGGTATTTTGTTAATTAATTGCATTCCCCGCCACACGCTTCTTTCCTGTAAGATGCCGTGTTGATTGGTGCTCTTCCCACCACACGCTTCTGGAGCAATGATCAATTTCATCCCGCAGCTGTCACAGCTTGTCATCAGCGCCCTGTGGCTTTATATACCCTGATTCCCCTAGTATCGATGTTGGATCGTTTTGAATATTCCCTGCATCTGCCTGTCTTTCCCGTCGCTGTTCCCTGTCTGTTGCTCCCCAGGACTTTCGTGAAGTATCCCTGTAGAGAACCTGATTCCCCGTACGAAGCTGCGCCTCGTTTATCTGCCCGCTTTACGCGTTGCGCTCTGGTGAGTTTTTGGAAACAGTTCTTTTTGGATCACCCGTTTTTTGTGTGTTTGTGAAACACCGAAGAGATCCCGTTTTTGTTATACTGTTCTCACCTAATTTTTGTTGTTGGATTTACACTTTGGATTACCTTATTGTTTTTTTCTCTGGACTCTGCTAACTGTGTGTATCACACCGAAGATCAAGTCACTTGGATATTTATTTGGATCAGTCACCTCTCTGTTTCTGTTGTGCGCTGGGCTAACTGGGATTTCTCTCTCTCCCTCCGTTTCCACCTGGAGTGTATGCTGGGAGGATCTGCAGAGCGGCTCAGACGTCACAAGCTAATTCCTCACCACCACCTACTGGGAGAATCTGCAGAGCCGCAACATTCTTCACATGCCAGATTTCCCGTTTGTTCTGTTGCTCAACCTAATTCTATCTTGTGACTCTGAGAATAAATACGCCCTTGCTTTGGCTAACTCTGAAACAACTCTCTCTGTGCCGTTGCGCTTGGGGTCGGTTACAAACCCTAACACAAGAACCGTGAATAAAATCTACTGTAAATACAGTTACTTTTTTATTATGGAAACTGGTCCGCCATTTTTTATCGGATTGCAACACAGATTTTTTCTAAACGTTCACAGAAAGGTAGATGAACTAAAAACTGTGTTCTAATTTATGCCAATAATGTTGTTTTGTGGTAGATAATCCCGAAAAATAAGATAAATAAAAAAAGTTCATCCACAAGTAATTTGATTGACAGGAGCTGGCTTGAGCTGGGTAGTGTCGTTTTTCTGACGCTCATTGAAAGCCCTGTCTGTCCTTCATCATAATGACTACAAACAAAATGGCGGCTTGTATTTATTTCCATCGATATTTGCTAGCTTAACACTTTCTGCGCCAACAACAAGTTTACTCGTTATTGGCCGCCAGCGGTTGAGCGCCAACAACGAGTAAACTCGTTATTTGGTCCGTTTTTCTTTTTTTCGATTTTAATATTCTATTCAATGTCACATACCTGTATGTTGCTGTTAAAAGGCATACTGGGACCCCGAGGGTGCAGTACCGGCCATATCCTGCCAGGTGGCAGTATCGAGAGTGCAATAAACGCTGTTCCAGACCCTGTGTTACACTCAAATCTGGCACACTCAATCCATAAATTGTGCCAAATTATGTCCGGCACCAGATGGATACCAATACTGCGCGCACCACAGTTTGGGAACCACTGGTCTAGAGCGAAGAGCGGATTTCTCGCCCGCGCCGATCCACTCACATGCACTGCTATGGCTGCTGTTTTGACAGGATTAGGATTTACTCTTGGCTACATTTGAAAAAACGCAACATTAATCCATACAGTCTGAAGAGATGGATTTATGGCGTGATGTCATTTGCGGTCCGCCCCCGGACCGCTCGGGCTAAAGAGGTTAAATGGCAAATGTGTTTATGAGAGGCTTTGGCCATTAATTGGTAATAGTTAACTTTTGCACAAATTCAACTTATAACCTAAAATCACACCATATGTTTTCAGAATAGACATTATGTTGGGGATGGACTTGTTACATACAAAAGTTGGTAATCCGCATACAAAGACACTTTATTTTCCACTCCATGAATTCTCTCATAACTCTCTATGGACCCTAAACCAATGGCCAAAGGCTCGATGGCAAGTACAAATAAAAGTGGGAGCGGGTAACCCTGCCTTGTCCCCCTGTTGTAGAGGGAAGTAGGAAGATCTAATGGAGTCATTACTGAGGCAAGAGGGGATTGATGTAACAATATGACCCAAGCTATGAAATTCTCACCCAGAACAAAAATTCTCAAGAACAGCAAATATAATAATAATGCAGGACCTGTTGCAGAGGTCTTTATTCGGCATGCAATGACACTCAATGTTTTAGTGGTACACACAGCGGTTAGTTTAGCACACACACCGGAACACACACGCATGCATTGTCTCTTTAGGATCGCAGATGCGATTTGTCTCTGCGATTAACCCATCCCGTCGTCCTTCCCCCCCAAGGGCAGCCGGGAGCAGACAGGCGTCAACGTGAGCCGCGCCAGGGGACCAATCCAAGTGCTCCTGTCCGTCTTCGTCAAGGACGCCACAGCGTCAGCGATCTGTTGTTGTGCATGTTTTTCCATTGGGTTTATCTTATCGGGGGGGAAACCCTTGCGAGCACGGGGAGAACATGCAAACTCCACACAGAAAGGCCTGGGAGATACCCCACCTGGGTACCTGGCATCATGGAAACCTGGTCCCCAAGCGGGAATCGAACCCTGGACCTTCTTGCTGTGAGGCGACAGTGTACAGTGTAACCACTATACCACCGTCCAAAGTCCCATTCAACAGAACCTCTGACTGCTGGGGGTACTTGCGTATTTTCTAATAGTTTATTTATGACATGGGAATGCAATCGATTTGGTTTAGATCTGTTTTTATGTACACATAACTGAGTGCACTGTAACCTATCAAACAGGGCACATACAGTACATCTCCCCTAGCAAACAAGGAACACACTATATCCCCCCTACACTACATAGAAGCAGGTCAAAACAACAAGGTGGAACCTGAGTATAGAGCAACACAGTAGAAAGCATGCAAGCAACGCAGAACAGGTTGGTCCTCTGTTTAACCTCTTTAGCCCGAGCGGTCCGCCGGTGGACCGCAGATGACATCACGTCTCATGAAATCAATCTCTCTATGACATAATGTTGCATTTTCTTTCTCAAATGTATCCAAGAGTAAAGACCGTAACCATGTCACAACAGCAACACAACAGTCATAGTGTACATTTTCAGCAATACATTTGTTTACCAATAGGTTAAAGTGTTATTAGTGAGATTTTAGTTCATGTAATGTCTTTATAATTTAGCGAATATCCAGCATTTTGAATTAGCCCCGCTAAGAGTTTTGTAGTCATATGAGGAGAGGGCATCCAGAGCTCTCAATGAACGTTGAAATTTCAAAAAAATACCTTTCCCAGCCGATTCCAGCTTCCTGCAAGCAAATGACTTACTGATTATAATTTCTTATTTCTCTGGATTATCTACCACAAAACTGAACGTTATTGGCATAGATTGGAGCGCAGTTAGTGTGTCTACCTTCTGTGAACATTTAGCAACAATCCCTGTTGCAATCCGATCCAAAATGGTGGAGCCATTATCCATTATAAGAATGGAACTGTACATACAGTCGATTTAATTCTCGGTTCTTCCTGCATGCCTGGTGATACTAAATCCAAATTGAACTCTGGCATTGGAAAGAGTAGATTTGGCCTGATCCATATATGTGCAAGTTTAATAAGGTTATTTATAGGCCTGATATTCTATATTCTATACTAATATTTCAAATTGCATGTGTCCAGATGGCAGAATTCAGTACTGTATCTACAAAACCTTATGTTTAATCATCTTCCCTTTATTCATGTGATTTCAGGAAGGTGCTGAACAAGCTCAGTGGCAGTTTTTCATGTCTGTAAATGTTTTGCATGGTGTTATTCACTGTCAAAGATGCAAAGAAAAATCATAATTTATATTCTCCTTTGTTCCATCACAATTTACTCAAGCCTAGTGTGGTATCATTGACTGTGTATTTCATAACAAATCCATGTATGTATAAATAGAAAACCATAATGCAAAAGCCAGGTGTACCTTTTTAACAGCAGAGTGGATTTTCAGTGCTCAGCAAAAAGTGATATTGGTGTTACAGGAATAGTCAACAAACCCTCACACAAACAGATGTACTCAACTGCTTAGAACAGAAGGAAACAGTCACTCAACCCCCACTCGTGTGACTCAGGACTGTATGTAAATGTGGCCACACCTAACAGATTACAGGCAGAGAAAACAGAGGTCTGGTCACAGACCTAACTTGCTTTTGCTAAAGGTTCGTGGAAATGGTCATCAACAAGATCATATTAATTAAACTGACTTATTAGATAAAAGGTATTTGAATGTCATTTAGAATGTCAAACTGATTGAAGGTAATAGTGTCATTTCACTCCTGGGGTAAACCATATATAAAATAAGTCTCAATTACAGAGTTTTAATCATAGCTTGTATTAGAAAGTGTCAGTCTGGTAAATAAAGGTTGGTGCTGGCTCCTGTGGAGTATTTGGTATTAACCTAGAAGCAATGACTGTACTGGGTTAATGCTAAAGATAGTCCATAGATTCATTACACAAACCATATATATGGGAAAATCAAAATGGTACACGAAGGAATGTTGAAGTGTTTGATGCATTCAGAGGAGACACAGGCCTCAGTCCAACTGAGAAGGCCACAGCCCAAAGGAGGGGGGCCACATGAAGACCCCCGCTCTGTTGATACTGGAAGAACACACAACGAGGAGGAGATCGGTGGGGGCGGACCGCCCCCCCAGAAGACAAACCTAATTGGACCAAACGTATTATTAGAATGTGCTAGGATTGGTTGAGATCAGAGTATATAATAGAGAACGCATTGTTACAGAGACAGGCCAGACCCCCTAGGGTCTGCGTCTCTACCACCGCCCATCCAGAGACTACTGTGAGCTGTTTACATGTGAGTAAATCATGGAAAAACCAATGTTGTTTAGGTTAGAGTAATGTACAGATCCCTTATCTGTCAACCAGGTTTACTCATGTGTAATGCTCAGTAAGATTCTCTATTTCATTGATGTTAACATGACTACTGTTTTATGTACAGACTGGGTTTGATGTGCAAACCTTATTAATCCTTTGTACAACATGTTTTGATGTAATATGAAATAATCGTTGTATGTAAACAACAACCTTCTAATTCACTCTGAGCCCTTTGGCAAAATAAATCAGTTGAGTTGAACTATAGCTCTATTGTCTGGACTGCACAGTTTATTTCTCTACTCAGTAGAGAAGACCATTCTACCATTATGATCTTTCTTTCTTTCCAGATAGCAACCTCATTGTACTGTAAATAACCTTAGATATTGATTAGAATATACGACACTAGTAAGAGACACGACACTGGGAATACATTCCCTGAGATCCATAGATGTCCCTAGATACTAAGAACATGCAAATGGACCTTGTAGAAGTGGAGCAATCTTCTTCTTTACTTAGGTATGTATTTTTAGGCGGATTTTGAGAAAATAGGGCTAGGGCTTAACAGGTTAAATAGAGCGCCCTATTAGTGAAGTGTGCCTGTGATTGGTTTAGAATGTGAACGTGAAGCTGACCAATGGGAGTTTCCTGACTGAACACTCATGAGGAGCTTCCTCGCCTGCCTCGATGGAGCAGCCTCCACTTCAGTGGCGGCTCGCAACTGGTGGCGCTAGGGCGCCGACCCACCTGTTAAATGAGAGAAGAAGAAAAAAAAAAAACGTTTTTGTTTTTTGTTTTATAGCCCTATAAATAATATAAACATGTTTAAAATGAATAATATTTACTCATTTTAAGTATGTTTGTATTTCCAATGCACAATATAACGTTATTATCTAAATAAAAAAAACAGCGTTTTCATGGGCAGGAAGTGACGTTTTTTTTTATTTTTTCGTATTTATCGCCCGGGCAAGAAGCGATAGCGCTCTGACTGCGCGTCACAGTTTGATCGCTGTCTCCGTCACAGCCAATCAGTGCATACGCTGTTGTGCGTTGAAATATGACTATTATGTTGGAATCCGAGCGCGATTTGAAGCGGTCTAGAAAGCAGCGTGAACTTCCGTGAGAATTTCCATAGCCGCATTTCGCGGAGACGCTCTCTGATTGGCCGACGCCAGTATTTTTTTCTATGGCAGAATTTCACAGAGACGATCTCTGATTGGCCGAATCCAATTTCTAATGTTCCAATTCTAGCTTCTAGCTTGGTTCCTGGTACTAGGACTGTTGTTTGTCTTAGAGCGTGCCGTGCTGTGACTGCAAGTTCTTTAGACTGTTAAGCTTAGGCACTCTTTCAAAGTTGGTTAAGGTTAGAGTTTGTCTTAGAGCATGGCGATAGAACGCCAGGTAGTTTGCAGTCTGTTCGAGCGGAAATGGACAAAGGAATGTACTTGTTGAGTGTTGTGCTAACGTCGACGAGCTCAGCTGAGCTAACACTTGGCTAACAAGCTATATGGCGGATTATACACGTTTCCTGCCCTGGACGTTTCAACTAAACAGTGAGTCTCTCTCTCTCTCTCTCTCTCTCTCTCTAACGTTAGTAGTACTACTAGGCTGGTGCGGGCTAACTGGCTATCGTTCTGGGAGCTAACGTTAGTAGTACTACTAGGCTGGTGCGGGCTAACTGGCTTAACGTTAACGGTTGTAAATAGTTTTTTTAGGAGCAGTACTACTGCTGGCCATTCATGAAGCGAGACATTGCTGATTGTTTATTTATCGATGGCTCATTGATTTAACTACTGCAGCTCTCTCGGATTGAAAATACGTGGATTATGGCTTGTTCAATATTGTCTATGTTTGAATGAATGAATGAATGAGAACTTTATTAACAGATTGCAGAATGGGTACAATACAGTACGGCTCAATACACACAATTGTTAAGGGGATGCAGACCAGAGAAAGACGTTTGTCTTGTTTACATCAGGGTCCCAGATTTTCGATTCATATCGATAGTTTAATAGCTAGCCTTGGCTCGTTTAACAATATGCAAAATATGTGTACAGCCCTGTACTCATACTGAAGTTATTCTTGGTATATAATAGGTCTGATTGTGTAACGAATCGATTCCACGTCGCGCTGTGTGTGAGAGAGAGAAGGAGAGAGGGAGAGATCTGCCTGTGTTTGGAGACGGGCGAGTTTTGTTTCTAACTTTTCTATTTATATTGTGTTTCAAGTTGTGAATTAGAGTCTAGACTATACTTTATTTGACTGGTTGTGTGTTGTTGTAGTAACAGCTGAGCGACTCGTTCATAAGAGCCGATTCATTGCCGTGAGCGTGAGTCGAATCGCTCACGTCTTGCCATGAGTCTTGCGTGGTACAGTACTGTACTGTACATGTTTGCAAAATATTTGGTATAGCGCCCCTAGTGGCGAAGTACCCAGCGGCCGCCACTGCTCCACTTGCATGTGGAGGTGTGTGTGTGTGTGTGTGTGTGTGTGTGTGTGTGTGTGTGTGTGTGTGTGTGTGTGTGTGTGTGTGTGTGTGTGTGTGTGTGTGTGTGTGTGTGCGTGTGCGTGTGCGTGTGCGTGCATGCGTGCGTGCGTGCGTGCATGGGAAAGTGTGTGATCATTTGTGAGTGTAAGTGAGCATTCATGTTTGTTTGTCTATGTTTGTTTCTTTGTTTTGTGTGTGTGTTTATCAAAATAATATTGAACCTATGTTAGGTCTGTTGCCTATATATGTACAGTATGAGATATGATCTGTAGATGCAAATGAGCCATTGCAAAATGTGTGTGTGTGTGTGTGCACGCACTGGTATGTGTGTGAGGAGGTCAGGCCGATGTGTTTAAAGCCACTCCATCTGTTAGTGACTGATAGCTCAGAGCTGGAGGGCTGAGGCCTGTTGTCCCACTGTATCTGCTGAGGCTGGTCACGGTCGGCTAACCCCTGGAGCCCAGAGGCGTGACACACACACAGGCACACATACACACAGACAGATGTCTAACTAAAGTGGAAGGAATCTTTGTCTGTATGCTTGTCCTTCGTCTTTTCTCGAGAACTGGTCATCAGTTTGACTTCACACTCGGTGGGTGTATTGCTGATGACGCAAGAAAGTGCAGTGTTGAGTGTGAAGTTGATTGGAGGAGCGGTTCTCAAGAAAGCAGCAAGCAGCCATACCGGGGGCCAAGCACTTAAACATCATATAGACAGGGCTGTCAAAATTGGCCAAAAATTACATTTGACTATTCCTTAAAAAAAACACATATATCTATCATTGCGCATTTTGTCCAGATTGAGAAGGGCCTGTCTCAAGATCAAATTAATGAACGTTTAAGGTATACATTCATACACAGCAACATGCAAGGTGTGAAAAAAATGGAACAATTATTTTCCTTGAAAAGGGAAATAGTAATCAAACCATTGGGGACCTGTTGTTAGGGTGAGGTGTATTTTCTAGAACCCAGGAGCAGAACACAGGCACAGGAGAATAGAGTGATTTAGAATATTTTAATATGGAGTATGGGAAGCAAGGTCCAAGGTGGAAGAGGAGCTCAGAGACAAGGATCAAGGAGTCGAGGAGTGACATGTCGTGTGTGTGTGTGTGTGTGTGTGTGTGTGTGTGTGTGTGTGTGTGTGTGTGTGTGTGTGTGTGTGTGTGTGTGTGTGTGTGTGTGTGTGTGTGTGTGTGTGTGTGTGTGTGTGTGTGTGTGTGTGTGTGTGTGTGTGTGTGTGTGTGTGTGTGTGTGTGTATGTATCAGTGAATCTGATACTCTGTTCTCTGTACTTGCGTTGGTGTTAACCCGACTGTACCCTTCTTGGCAGAAATGGAGGTCCAGACATGCGCTCCTGAATTGTGGCAGTTTATTATCAGAAGCAGACGAGGGCTGCTTTGTAAAAACTCTTGCTGTTGCTCAAAAACACTGGAGGGTTACAATAATTCAAGGTTTGCATTGGATCTCCAAACTACTGTTACAAGAATGTTCATTGGTTGGTGAACACCGTCGTCCGTGATCTCCTTCTGTGTATAGCGCCGCAGATATGTAGAGTGGTTGAGGCTTTGTTCAATGTTCTTCTCCAATCTCAATCATCTCCTTCATTCATCTGCCCCTCACAGTCCTGGGGCCGCAGTTATAAAGGCCCAGATTGCAGGGTGATGTCATCACAGAAAGTTGACATCACAACCAGTTTTCCTCCAATCTCCAAACAGCTATTATGAATTTGAAATGTAGGCGTGACTTACCCTTAACAGCCCTGCTTAAGACAGCATTTCTTAAAAAAATCATTTTAAGGCCTAAATCATTGTTACTATTATAGTTGCCAAACCTGATACATAGATATTAATTAATGTCTTTCAGAGACGCACATGTCAATATAAATTGTTACCAGAATATACCAGATTACAACATAATGCTTAAAAGTCTTTGTTCTCATTTCATGGTATACAAGCATTTGACTTACTCCAGTTCTTCACCTAGATTTCTTAAAACAGAGCTTTTCTAAATAATTATATTAACTGATACTAATTTAACGAATAGCAATGAGTACTCAACTCAAATATCAGTTCAATCATATCAAAAGACAAAATAAACAAATCGTGTCATTTTTCTTGAAAAGGTTTATCTTTGAAGTAACCGTGGACTTAGTGAACTTTGACTAATATTACACCACATAGTGTGTATTGTTTGTACCTTTGATACACTTTGAAGATTTATTACTTTAAGTTATTTCCTAAAAGACTTATTCATTCAGCAGCTCAAGCCATGTGTTATTTCATGATTATATTTTGAATGATTTTCGAGATCAGCTGTCTGCCCCCACAACAGCTGTGGACATTGCTGTTTATCACTTCCATGTTACTTTAAATGCTATCCCTGTGTCCTGGCCGACCCATTGTTCTTAGCCATCGGGGGTGACTCCCCTCTGTTCTGGGTGGCTTTGAAGCTGGGCTAGATTTCAACAGTAATCAAGACATTCAAATCTGTTTCTTTTCTCTTACTTTGGTTGCTTAGTAACTAAGTGTTGTGATATTTTCATCCATTGTCACTGTATGTAAATGAACTCTGTGTGGCTGGCGAGTTGTTGTGGAGACTCCCTGACTCAGCTGTTTCTGTGTGGCTCCAGCGATGTCAGGGAGTCACAAGAAGATTTAAATAGCCATCTAAAATATGTATATTTTGTGTGTGTGTGTGTGTGTGTGTGTGTGTGTGTGTGTGTGTGTGTGTGTGTGTGTGTGTGTGTGTGTGTGTGTGTGTGTGTGTGTGTGTGTGTGTGTGTGTGTGTGTGTGTGTGTGTGTGTGTGTGCGTGCGTGCGTGCGTGCGTGCGTGCGTGCGTGCGTGCGTGCGTGCGTGCGTGCGTGCGTGCGTGCGTGCGTGCGTGCGTGCGTGCGTGTGTGTGTGTGTGTGTGTGTGTGAGAGGTCCATGAGGGTTCAGGCTGGTGAGGGTCCGTGGTTGAGGTGAGGTCCGGAGAGGTGAGGTCCTGGAATCCGAGAACAAGAGTTAGGATAGAGCAAAATTCACTTGGCACAAGAAGACATGATTCCATGAACGCTGAGGTCTGAATAGAGTCCTATACCACAGGAGGTGAAAACAACACTCAGACAAGGAGTGACAGGAGTGCAGGCCTCTTATTCTGGCTCCTTGATAATGTGAGGGTTCTCAGGTGTGTAGGCCGCGCCCAGGTAGACAGAGTGGTTGTGAAGCGGGAACAGGAAGAGGACCATGTATGGGCCTGGGAACCTGCTGACACACAGGGGAGAGAAAAGATGTGCCTCTAACACCTGCATGATGCTTCTGTCTCTATTACATTATTCAATATCTAGACGTTTTACTTTGACGGATGATTTACAATAAAGTGCTATTAAAACAAAAAGATGTTAGAACTCCCAAAACGCTAGCATTGGTGTAAAGAAAGAACGGTAGGCCAGCTGTAGCTTACATACAATTTTTTTGAGGTTCCACAAATTTGCCTTCTAGTGATAAAAATCCAAAGTAATTCCAAACAGGACTTTTTAGATTGCTCAGAGTGCAAATGACTTTCCTCGCGGCCGAATTGAGTTCTGAACTCTGCCATCATGCCATGCAGTTGAATTATTGGCACGTTCTTCAGCTTGAGGAATAGAGCTACATTTAATTTTTACTCCGCTAAATGAAAGTGACGTTGCATGTTCCTGTCCGTCATGCAGCGCATTCAGACCCACACAAGAAGTTGAGAGGAAGACAGCCAAATACTTTTTTTCCCCACAATTGAATGTATATATATATTTTTTATGGGAATCTTAATATGGGATTTCTTTTTACAATTTGACAATACAATCAATTTGATTATTAATTTGACTCTAGAATATTCGTTGACAGCCCTAGTAAACACTGACAAATGGTTCCAAAAACAAAAAAAACACATTTAGAAAGAAACAGAGACACGCACGTTCATACTCCAGAGATAAAAGAGAGAAACACACACACACTGGTACACACACACACACACACACTCATAGAAGTCGACTTATTGCCATGGGATACACATTCATATCTGAACACACACAAGTAGTGAGAAACATACACATTATTTGCATAAATAGGAACTAATTTAAACGCTTGTGTAAGTTCACACACATGCACATGCAAACACACACACAATCATATGTATACAAATATCTGAACACACACACACACTTGCATACATGCATGTACACTTTTTAAGACAAGCAAACACACACAATTTGCTTTCAAGCTCAATCATTTATCTTTCCTCATGAGTACAGTATGAATACAAATCCAGCCAGGTTCAATCAAACCCATGCAAAAACCTTAATACTCGAGCGCCATTTGGCCGCACTGAATGAAAGCCATTCCACAAATAGCCCCCTTCTGAAGTTGTGAAAAACTGGCATGTCAAAATATTTGCATTTTAATGTAGCCTCTGTCACTACCTGCACACTGACTGCGAAAATATGTTGCTGCATGAAAAAAAAGAGAAGAAAACTGACACGCAGGTTTATGACTAAGGTGAAGCCTGGCAGTATTTCTCATCCTTGGAAGTTTGATGGTAATTTTAGGTTTTACCAGGGTACTGGTAACTGTATAAATACTTTACCATGACATGACTATGGTACCATGTTCGTATTTAAATACTGTAATTCCATGGTATAATCAAATTTAACCGTTTCACTACCACACTACAGAAGGTTAACCCTTTGTTGTGTGGCAGTGAAAGAGTTAACCTTATGTAATGTCACAGTGAAAGGGTTAACCGCTTGGTAGTGAAAGGGTTAAGCCATGATACTGAGGGTATTTACATCATATTTTTGATGTAAAGAGAGCACATGCAAAGTGTTTTTATTTATGTATCCAAGGTAAGCCTGACTGAGCACACTTTCACACTCTTAGCAACATACATCATTTTATATCACACAAATAATTTACTTTTACTTTTGATATCCAAGTACACAATGACATATTTTAATACTTTTAGTTTAATCAAATTGTGTATGGATTATGTTTACTTTTACCAAAGTACTATTCCATCAGGTTACTTTTACTTTTGCTACAACAATTTGGGTAATTATTCTAGAGCCGTCCTGTTGCTGTATAAAATACACTGAAATGAGAAAAGGCTAAAACCTGAATACTTTTTTTTTTAATCCACTTTTTCTCCTCTTTTTCTCCTTTTTCTCTTCTTCTTCCCAATTCCACTTGTGCCAATTCTCCCCTCCCCTGTCTTGAACGTTGCTCGCATATGCCCCCCACTGGCCGGTTGTAGGGAGGATAGAAGCCTTGCATCACGTGTCCCCTCCGATACACAAGGAGGCAGCCTGTCACATCTTTTCACCTGCCAGCGCGGACTCTCATTGGAGAGGTGTAACATGTGGGAGGCTCACACTACCCCCGCCATTTCCTGTCTCTGCTGTGCAGGCGTCCCCAACCGACCTGTAGGAGTCGCTGTCCACAACGTCCAGATTACCACCCATCGACTTCCACCCGCTAACTCTGCCAATTGAGTTATTATGACGACTGGCCAGGGACGCAGCAAGGGGGGTGCTGCAGGGTCTGCACCCCCTCACCTTTAAAGGAAAACTCCAACATTTTGGGAAATTAGCTTATTTAACATCTTCCCTGGAGTTAGACAAGAAGATACATACCTTTTTCGTCTCTGTGCATGCATTTAGCTTTGGGAACAGTCGCTCCGTTAGCATAGCTTCATCACTGGAAGTGGGGGGGGACAATAGCCTGACGTTCCCTTACAGTGTATACAGTCACCAAATACACTCCAAATACAACTCCAAAACGTTCATGTAAACATGTTGTGACCTGTGTATTTACCACGTGGAGAAATAAAAAATTATTGAATTAGACAATTACGTTTTCTATTTCATATTTGCTTAGAAAACGTAATTGTCTAATTCAATTATTTTTTATTTCTCCACGTGGTAAATACACAGGTCACAACATGTTTACATGAACGTTTTGGAGTTGTATTTGGAGTGTATTTGGTGACTGTATACACTGTAAGGGAACGTCAGGCTATTGTCCCCCCCCACTTCCAGTGATGAAGCTAAGCTACGCTAACGGAGCGACTGTTCCCAAAGCTAAATGCACGCACAGAGACAAAAAAGGTATGTATCTTCTTGTTTAACTCCAGGGAAGATGTTAAATAAGCAAATTTCCCAAAATGTTGGAGTTTTCCTTTAAGGCACTATCGGGTGCAGCACCCCTATACATCACCGAGCTCATCACCCCCTACGCAGCACCCAGGTCACTAAGATCCTCCAACCAGGCTCGGCTGGTCCCCCCCCGCACCAGACTCAAAAAGAGAGGCGATCGCTCCTTCAAGGCCGTGGCCCCCAAGCTATGGAACCAGCTTCCCCTGGAGATCCGATCTGCCCCCTCGCTGGAGACATTTAAGGCCCGTCTAAAAACCCACTTCTATTCCCTGGCCTTCAATAAACCCTGATTCTCCCACACCCTAACTCACACACTCCCATGTAATTGTATCCTGCCCCCTCCCTCTTGTATCTCTTCTTATGCTCCTCTGTCCCCTGTGTGCTACTGTACTTTGTGTTCCCCTATCCGTGTGTTGTCCTACTGTCCTATTCTCTGAATGTACTGTCTTGTCCTGCTGTGCCTTTTTGTATTTTTGTATTTGTGTATTTTATATTAGGACATTGATTTTAAGCTTTGATTGTACAGCACTTTGGTTGGCTCTTGTGCTTTTAAACGTGCTATATAAATAAATTACTTGACTTGACTTGACTTGGAGTTGTAACTGCAAGGTTGTTTTGGCTTTTATTCCATTGTAATATCGTATCCTACTCAATGTCATTGAGCGGCACTGCAGATTTACCCTACTCTTAGAATTCGGAAAAGATCCTCATAGGGGCGCTGTCTCGATAATGCAGTGTTCCCTGCTATACAGACCGGTGTTTTAGGCATATAAACAAAGGGATCCCGAACACGGAACTGAAAGTGGGTTAGGGAAAATCTTTACGCTACCGGGCTGCACCGGGCAGAAAAGATTATTGATGCCAAGACGAAACGTTGCATTTTGCTGCATTCAATTAAGGAGGTAAGACAATGGTTAATCTATTATTGGATGCCTTCATTTGAACACTTAATTTGCACTATATATTAAAAGAGGAAAAAATGTGCGTGCAGCACGGTCATTGCCTCCCCTTCAGCGCAACCCGCCGGCGCCGCCTATGACGTTATTATTACTTATCTCAGCACCCCCAACGAGTTCCCGCGGCCCTGTCTCCGACTCCGACTGCACCCCCAACTCTGACTGACTTCCCGCGGCCCTGCGACTGGCCCAAGCCGGAGGCAACGCCGACAGCCGGAGTCGAACCCGGTGTATCTTGCGTTGGTGACGAGCGCAATGTCCGCTGCGCCACCCAGCCGCCTCTGAATAATCTTTTTTAAATACAATTTGAATTCATGGTTTGCAGAATGTATGACATCATCGTACATTAAATGGGCATTCCAGTGGTAATTCACCTCAATAACATTTCGTCCTTACCTTGGATTAATTGATTGCGCCATTAATCCTTCCACTTTGGTCTTTATTTCATTAGATATTTGGTCATAAAAGCTATTCCCTCATCTAAGTGTATAAAACAACTTAATAACGTTGACACTATATCTTTCCAGCAGTATCCTTCACTGAAGCGTTGGGTCATGCTAATAAAACCTTTTTATCCACATGCATAATTTCATTGAGCTTTAATTAAAACAACAAAGTTAATTGTCTTCCTGATGACATTAATCAGAGGACAATTTCACATTTAAAAAAACAAGTTCAGAGAGATAATGTATGACATATATTTCTTAATGTTGTCATATGTTTAGTATTTCTTTATATGATCCATACTCCTGGTGAAGTACCCTTTTCAGAAAAGGTTATTACATATGACTATACACATGACATATTTTATTAAAACTTGTAATAGTGCCATATCATATTCAAGGAATAAACATCAAACACTATGTTGCTGTAAAAAAAAAAATTTAGTAGGAGTGTAATTTACTCTGAGTTCCATTATTTACATTCAACCACCCAGGCTGCACTGTAGGTAGTCATCTATCAAATCAGAATTCAATCTGGAGTGGCAATTATACGAATGGAAAATATACCGTACATTACTGGTACATAACATTACTGGTTATGTAGGGGGGAAATTACTGTCATCAACTGTGCCTAATTTATGAACACAGTATTTATGAAATGTTGGTAAAAGTTGATAATGTGCCACATTAACTTACAAACACAAAATATTCATGTCAACAGATTTCAAGGACTCAGTATAATATAATTGTAAATGGAAGTGAGTTTTATAGTGTATATTTAAAAATCTCTCTTTTATAAATGTTTGTGTTGTTTGATGAATATGAATTTGATGTGGGAAGGGGGGAACGCAATTGAATTTTTCTGTATGTCTTGCACATTATGGGAAATGACAATAAAGTTGACTTTGATGAATGAGGTCGAAAGAAAGCCCAGTGGTTGAACAAATATTTTCGGGGAGGAAGAGAGTGTTCTTCTGTAAAAATCACACACAGATGGAGCTGATGCTGGAGAGTCTATTTAATGTTCCCTCTACATTTTTGTTTGAATCACAGTTGACTGTGGTGGCGTAATCATCCTTGTTCAGTATCTATGTTTAATTAATTGATAGTAATGACATCAATAATTTGTGGGAAATGGGTTTTGCCTAGTCTTTGTATGGATTTGGCAGCCTGACATCTTATTTAGACACTGGGGGGAAATTACATATTACATAATATACTCCTTACCGTTTGGCCAGGATTTTGCTTGCCAGGAACACTGCCGGTAGCACTTTATAATAACACCCTGTTATAATACATTTATAAGGTATTTGTAGATAATGAACTAATCATGAACAAACCATTTATATACATTCATAAATGATTATTAAATCATGTATAACTATATTTGTATAACATTTACAGATTAGTTCTACATTATTTATAACTCATTATCAACATTGTTTGTACTTGATTTGTTCATCATTAAATAATGTTGTTTAATGTGTAGTAACACATTTGTAGATGCTTTGAAAAATGGATATGAAAAAACGACTATAGTGTATCTCCATTTATTTTTCATGTTCAACAAATGATTTGTTAAGACATTCATAAAACATTTATAAATCATTTGCAGATGCTATCGTGGGGGCCAATCTAAAGTGAAGCCTATTCATCATTAACAAGTGTCTAATACAGTTAATTATTTGTTTACTTTTTCATCACATGTTACAAATGTTGTAGGCAGCTTTCGGATACACCCTTCTTTGTGACATCAAACAGTGACAGAATTAGGACTAAAGATAAATGCAATTTTATTAACATATAAAATACATGTGCATGACATATAGTGTAACATCGGGGGGCACTAGGACCCAGGAAGAGTATCTAGAGAGGAAGTCTCATGCGAGCGAGACTTGACGTCACGTGTTTTACCTTCTGTCTGGCTGAATGGAAGCACAAGTTATCCGTGCTGCGTCTATACTTTCGCTTTTAATAAGGTATGAGCAGGTTAAACACCTTTTTTTGTTGGTAAATCTATTCCAACATTTCCGACCTACAAACAACTCTTACATGTTGTGTAGACGTTCGTGTAGATGTGGTGGCCGCTAACGTTACATTTGTGTGCTCAGTGTGCTCAGTGATGATGACACGACACAAATAATTATTACTCTTGTGTGTCGTGTCGTGTCGTCATCACATACTGAGCACTGAGCACACAACATATAAGAGTTGTTTGTAGGTCGGAAATGATGGAATAGATTTACCAACAAAAAAAGGTGTTTAACCTGCTCATACCTTATTAAAAGCGAAAGTATAGATGCAGCGCGGATAACTTGTGCTTCCATTCAGCCAGACAGACGGCAACACACGTGACGTCAAGTCTCGCTCGCGTGAGACTTCCTCTCTAGATACTCTTCCTGGGTCCTAGTGCCCCCCGATGTTACACTATATGTCATGCACATGTATTTTATATGTTAATAAAATTGCATTTATTTTTAGTCCTAATTCTGTCACTGTTTGATGTCACAAAGAAGGGTGTATCCGAAAGCTGGCTACAACATTTGTAACATGTGATGAAAAAGTAAACAAATAATTAACTGTATTAGACACTTGTTAATGATGAATAGTTTCACTTTAGATTGGCCCCCACGATAGCATCTGCAAATGATTTATAAATGTTTTATGAATGTCTTAACAAATCATTTGTTGAACATGAAAAATAAATGGAGATACACTATAGTCGTTTTTTCATATCCATTTTTCAAAGCATCTACAAATGTGTTACTACACATTAAACAACATTATTTAATGATGAACAAATCAAGTACAAACAATGTTGATAATGAGTTATAAATAATGTAGAACTAATCTGTAAATGGTATACAAATATAGTTATAAATGATTTAATAATCATTTATGAATGTATATAAATGGTTTGTTCATGATTAGTTCATTATCTACAAATACCTTATAAATGTATTATAACAGGGTGTTATTATAAAGTGCTACCACACTGCCTACCTAATGTACTGCCCAGTTTGTAGAAAGCATTTTACTCGTGGGTGTGGGGTAGAGGTCTTCAGGTTTGCCCAAACCCCTGAAAACCTGTGGTTCCGGTCCAGGGTCCTTTAAAAAAAGAAAAGTGACTTTGGGTTGGGTACTGGATTGGATTCTCTGAAATTAAATGTCGGATTTTGTTGTCCCATGTCATAATCAACAAGTCTATGAAAGTTATTATGTGGGTGTAACTTTTTGAGTACTCTATGTCTATTATCTTTGAGAACATGGCAACAGTGTGTCTCTACAGCTCTCATGGGCAAGTATTTAAATCTGAATAAATGTTGTTTGACTCTGTGCTGCTCTGTGCCAGCATCCCACAAGTGGAACAACCTCTTTTTTTCAAAGGTGGTTGGGAGTCAAGCCAAAGTCAAGCCACTCGGTCACTCACAAAGCTGCATGTAAGAGAGGCAGGAGCAAAGAGAACAAAGACCAACAACAGATGGCCATATTGACCTGCTAAATGTAATATTACTCAGTACTCACACAATGTAGTGTCCAACTTTACTCTCACTGAGGTTCACTAAAACAGCCCCTGTTTCTTTAAGCCTCAGAAAAGTTGCAATTTTTTAACTTGAACTTGAGGACTGCATACTTTTTTTGCAAACCAAAACAACATACTTTATAGTTATAGCACATGCATGAGCCTGGTCTCTTTTGAAAGATGACATTCTGAAGTTTCTGATTCCAAAAAAAAAGCACTTTTAGTGCTAACGTAATAGAGTAACATAGGTCTGAACTTGAGTTGTAAAAAAGTGTTTCTGTAGTAGTTAGTAGTCCAGAGGTAGTATTTCCCCAGAAGGTTGTATGGCTACCAAATGATGGACCTCAATGCATTGCAACAACAGATACATTGTACAACATTGGTAAGCTACATTTTCCCTTTCAAGATCATACCCTGGATCCCTCGCACTTCAAATCACACAATGGAATTGTGTCCAACCTCCAGTGATGTACCTGAACGTAAGGTTATCCTATAACCCTAGTTATATGAATATTGGCTGAGCGTCTCGCTCTGCCTTCTGAGATATCATTATCTCCAGCACCTATTGTGCCCGTAGAAACCAAACACATGCACCCACCTGCACGTGACCACGCCACTCCCATGTGTGCCTCTACAATAGGCAGGAAGTGGTCACGCTTACACCCTTCCAAGTTCGAATTCCATACGCGGAAAACATCCAAGGGACCTCAGGGCACTGAAGAGCGAGACGCTCAGCCAGTATTCATATAACTAGGGTTATAGGATAACCTTACGTTATATCTCATACTGGCAATCGCGTCTCGCTCTGCCTTCTGAGATAAAGGGCTGAGCGGACGCGTGGCCACGTCAAATGCACCCCCTGAGGGCCCGTAAGCCCCTGCCAGGGAGAAGGGGAGTCCCATCAACCCACCCATCCTAACGAAGGGGGGGGAGGCAGTCAACTACAACCAATGTGCGAAAAAAGGGGAACTAGGCACCCCAGAACGCACAGCGCAAGCGGGACCACGTGTGACACAGCACTCCACGGTCCACACCCACACACTCCTGCTAGCCCACCTGATGGCGGAATGCAGGAGAGGTCCCGGACCTCAGGACTGCCTGGGAGACAGAACCCCCAGTCATGTCCATGAGGTAAAACCTAACGAAAGGACTCTGGGAGGATCAGGAGGCCGCAGCGCAGACGTCCTCCACCAAGGCCCCCTCCAACAGGGCAGCAAAGGCCGCCACACCACGAATGGACTGCGCCCTGACGCCCCCGGGGGGAACCCGTCCAGCCAACGTGTAGCAAAGGGCAATGCCCTCGCACAACCAATGTGATAGGCACTGCTTGGACAGCACCTTACCCGCGCGAGGGCCACCGTAACAAACAAACAGTTGATCGGAAGCCCTGAGAAACCCGCATGCGACTAAGGTAAACCTCCAGCGCACGGACAGGTCACGACAGGTGAAGGCTCGCCTCCAACCCACTAGCGTGAGGAGGAGGGCGAAACGCCTGAAGCACAATATCCCTGGAGCAATAAGAGCTCCGGATATTCTTTGGCACGAAGACCGGATCAGGCCACAGAGTCGCCTGCTATCGGCCCGAATAGACAGGTACTCTGACCGCACCGAGAGAGCACACGGCTCACCCACGCATTTAGCAAAGGTGATGGCCCCAAAAGGAATGCGGTCGTAAGATAGACGATCCAATGACGCCTGCTCAAGAGGCTCAAACGGGGCCCCCAACAGCCTTTCCAGAACAGTTGGAGGTCCCGACTCGGAGACAGAGAACGTTCCACAGGTTGAGACGCCGTGCGCCAAGCAGGAAACGTCCCACGAGAGGGTGGCAGAACAGTGTTCTGCCCTCAAAGCCCACATGACAAGAAGATATAGCTGCGGCATATACCTTCACTGTTGAGGCCGACCGCCCATCCAGGATAGACTGGAGAAGGACAGAACCGAGTCCAGGGGGCATTACACCAGGTCCAGGCCCCCAACCTCACACCACTCTCGAACAATACGCCACTTCCCTGCGTAAGCCGTGGTAGTGGACGGAGCGCGCGCGTTCCGGACGGCGTCAACCACAGAAGAGTTAAGACGCATCCCCACCAGATTCACACTTTCAGCAGCCAAGCCATTAGGGGCTGCCCCAGAACAGGAGGCAGAACAGAGTTCCGCGTGCCTGAGAGAGGGCCCGCGGTGACCACGGAACAGGCCACGGCGGGGTCACCAAGAGCTGAATCAGGGCCGGGAACCAGACAGCCGTGCCCCGGTCTGGCGCGACCAGGACCAAAGTCCCGTGCTCCTGACGCACCCGCCCCAACAGCTGAGCTATCAGGCGTATGGGGGGGAACACGTACAGAATCCCGGGCGGCCACGGACCGAATCGGCCGCCGCCCGGTGGAGAGGGGGGAGTGTACTCCTCCATGTCTGATGACATACGACGCCGACGTCGTGCTGTCCATCCTGATCAGAACATGCTCGCCCATCACATGAAGCACTGCCTTCAATTCCAACACATTGATATGTAGTGCAGACCGGACAGCATGGTCCTTGCCAGCTGCCCCCCACTGTGTCGGTCCGACACGTCCCCCCCCCCCCATCCTGTGAGGGAGGCGTCGGTGAAGACTGTGACGTGTGACAGCCTGCTGCCCATGGGGACCCCGCTGGTGAGGGCCCCAGGCCCCCCCAGAGGGCGAGGTCCCCCAGTACTGACATGGGAACCTTCAGCAGCTTCCACTTGACTCTCACAGGGTCTATTTTCACACTGAAAAACCCACCTCTGTATCCTCCTCATGAAGAGGAGGCCAAGAGGGACCACAGCTTGAGCAGATGCCATAATACCGTGCAGGCGTATCACGGTCAGCGCCGTAACCGTCCTGCCAGGACGGAACCTCCCGAGCGCGCGGAGAACATCCTCTCACCGCCGCTCTGAGAGGGATGCCCACATAGACCTTGAGCTTAGAAATAAGCCCAAGTACTCCACCCGTTGACTGGGAAAAGGAGTACTCTTCTTCCAGTCTACAGCAAAACCCAGGCTGGTGAGGAATTCCACCACCTGCTTGGTATGAGACCTGGCGATCTTCTCTGACCGGCCGAGGACCAGAACGTCGTCCAGAGTAGAATAAAATTCGTATCCCCTGACGACGCAGAGGCCCCAGCACGGTCTCCACGCACTTGGTGAAGATGCGAGGAGCCAGAGAGTAGCCGAACGGCAGCCTCTGGTCCTCGTACGCTAAGCCCTGAAAAAGGAAGCGTAGGTATGTCCTAGGAGGGAAGATCGGGATGTGAATACGCATCCTTCAGGTCTATGGAGGTAAACCAGTCTCCCACCTGACAGCGCTTAACAGGTGGGTGATGGTCAACATTCCGAACCTTCCATGGGACAGGTCCAGTATGGGTCTGACACCCCCCCCCCCCAATTTATCAGGCACCAGAGAATATCGGGAGTAAACGCCGCTCATCGCGTCCTCCCATGGGACCACAACGATGGCCTGCTTTGCCGCCAGAGAACGAATCTCCTCAGTGAGGGCTGTCACTGCCGCGGACTCTGACAATAGTCTGTACCAAACCCAAAAAACGGAGGGTGGGGGTGTGTAAACTGTAACACAAGCGCCGCCCTCAGCGTTCTCTCCATCCACACCGACATATGGCTAATACTGCAGCGATACGTGGTAAAAAAAGCTCCCCTGCCCCCAACTGCCGCTGGTCCGCTAGGAATCGTAGATAGGTGGCCCGGTCCCTCCCGCTGTGCGTTGTCAACCCTGGTCTCGCCAACCGCGCGAGCAGGGTGTCTCGCGGAGCCGGGATATCGCACCCTGACTCTACCAACGAGGCAATCGCACCCAAGGGGGGGACCCTGACAGAAGGGGCGGTCTGATACGGGGGGAGCGGCCATCACCCCTGGTGACATAGGCTCCCCTGCTGAGCATCTTCCCGGCTTAGCTTGCTGAGGACAGCCTGCTCTGCAGCTGGACATGCATGGTGTGCAGTGTTAATTTTGGCAGCTATTTTCATTTTAGTTTTAGTCTTAGTCATGTGTAAAGTGCTCCTTTTTCGTTTTTCATCATATTTAGTCATCTGCATTTATTTTTCGTTTAGTCAGTTTTAGTCAACTAAATGTCTGAGCATTTTAGTCTTAGTCAGTGTTAGTCTCGATTTTGTCTTTTTTGTTTTTGTCTAGATTTAGTCGCAGAAAACTGATGATTTTTGTCTAGTTTTCGCTAATGAAAAAAAGGCATTTTATATTTTTATATTGTAAATAATGCAATTCTATTTATTAAGTATAGTCTAGCCAAAACCCTATCAGCTGATTGGTTATTGGTATAAGCTGTAGTCACGAGAGACCTGGGACGTGGTTTTTAGCCTCACGTATGTTATGTAGCTTGGCTTTTAGCTATAAACGCTGCTGAGCTTAACCCGGAAACGGAAATGGGAAATGCTGAAATAATAACGTGACTTATTCTAAAAGTTATAATTATTTTGTCTCATCTTGTTTTAGTCAACATAAATTAAGAGAGAATTCGTCATGGTTTTTGTAAACTACATTTTTGTGTCCTCAGTTGTGGTCAACGATATTTAATTAATAATTTAGTGACGTTAGCATCACATGGTCTTCAATAACGTGACGTCACATCTCGTTGTCGTCGCGGGAAACAGCTTTGTTGACGAAGATCTTTCGTCATCAATTTCGTTGACAAAATTAACACTGATGGTGTGTGGTCCCCACGCTGCCCGATAGGGTGAGTCACTACACACCGTAGCCCTGTAGTGATATTACTACCACCCAAATTACGTGTGCCTGACTGGCCACCGCGGGATCGGAAGTCCAGACGGGGGAGGCACTAACGTAATACCCACGCTGCGACCTCCTGGGCCTAGGATTCCCCTCTGACAAAAATGTTTAGATACAGGGAACCCTGCTCCGTCGACAGATACAACACCAGGCTCACCAAACACAGATGCAGGACGTGTGGTGTGGGAGCCGCTTGACAGCACAGCATTCTCATAGACAGACCCAGGCCTAGCTAGCAACTGGGTGTCAGCCCCTGTCTCCATGAGAAGCGAAATGTGGGGCCGCTTGCGCTTCATTGGAAGAATGCGGCCCGCAGCCAAAAGGGACAAATCAGAGCCCTGAGTCCCGTAGTGTAGCGGGGGGGAGTAACCGGAGAGCGTGCTAGACACAGCTAGATGGCAACGTTTTTTTAGGGCATGCCCATCTAATATAGCCGATCCCTCGGCCGCCGAGGCTGTCGGCCTTGTGATCACCTGTTTTCTTTGTGTCCAGGGTATCTCAGGCGGGGGAAACATGGCCGCTGGCTGGGGGCCTCGTCGCAGCTGCGCTCTCACCTCTGGCTGCGTGGTGTGGCGCGGCGTGGAGCCCAGGTCAAATACCGCCCATGCCTCCGTGGACAGACCAAGGTCCACCCGTGGAGAGGGGAGCCCTGAGGAGGAGACCCCTCCCCTCCTCAAGGGGAGATTGCTCCAACCAAAGATGCCTTTGAACAACCGTTGACAGCATCCTAGCCCTCCCTGCGGTTATAGCTTGCGGCTGGGTCAAAAGCTGAATAACCTTAAAACCTCGCGCGATGGTTTTTGCAGAGTTTATCGCCGGCCACTAGAGGGCAGCGTCTTACCAGCATCCAACCAGACATGCCTTGCTCTGCGCACTTATTGCTGAGCGGCCATCTTAGATCTCATTCTTCACTTCGCCTCCTGCAGAGACGTTCGTTCACTCATTCACGTGAGATGCTTAATGCACCATTACTGTTCATTAGGGCTGTCCCCGACTAAGGATTTGGATGGTCGACTAGGATTGACCAAAATTTGCCGTTTGTCGACTATTGGTTGACTAAAAAAAATAAAAAGGTATAATATCTTTAAACTATTATTATTATTTTTTTATTAATTTTTTTTTATCATTCCATTTGGGCTGTGGGGGGTGCTTAATGTCTGAAGGAGTCGACTGAAGGCTTCTTGTCCTCTGCAAAAGCATGCAATTGGTCCACTGATGGATACATCTTGATATTTGTCTAGTCTAGTGTGTTCATTAGATGGGTGAAATCCTCTTTCAGTGCCTCTGTGCCTGTTTTCGTAGGCAGTTAGCCTCTGGTATGCTAGCCACGCTTCTAGGCCTATTTTCTTTTGGAAAGAATGATACAAAAAAAATTATAATAAATAAATTATTATTATATTCGACTAAGAGGTTGGCCAGTCGACTACGGCTCCTTTCGACCGATTAGTCGACTAATCGATTAATAGGGGTCAGCCCTACTGTTCATACATATTATATATATTATATTATATATGCATTATATAGATATATATATATTTATGTGTTACTATAGTGTTATTATGTATTCATGATATACGTTGTCAGCTGAGTTTGCTGTCGTTGTCTGTTTCAGGGTGTCTTCATCTTTGTCTGATATTAAATACTGAAACTGACATTGAGGAGTGTGTTTCTTCATGAAGACACCATGGTCATCGTTGGATGCGAAGTCCCCGGCTGTGAGTTCACATCCGGCAACGTGTCTGAAGCACTCGCCATTGCTATGTTGAACAATCATGGACTTGCCCACCAGCACGCAGCGCCTGTCATGGCCGCGCCGGCCCAGGCCCCAGCCCCTTGCGGCCCGAGACTCGATCGGCCGAGGGTTGACATGGGCGTGTCGATAGAGGAATGGAACGTGTTCATCTGACGTTGGGACGTATTGTGCACCGGCTCAGGCATAGAGGATGCCCAGGCCCCCGTCCAATTGTTTCAGTGCGCCGGGCCTGTGCTTGGAGACAGCCTGCTGAAAGCCGCCCCCGGCGCCGCTACCGGACCTTTGCAGGACCTGATCGCCGTCATGCGCTCTCTGGCTGTCATACCGGTCGCTACATGTGTCCTGCGCACCGAGCTACTTCAGCTACGACAGGAACGCGACGAGACATTCCGCGCACTCGCTGCCAGAGTGCAGGGCAAAGCAGAGACATGCGCATATAGTGCGGCATGCGTGTGTGGTGCAAACGTCGACTACACCGACCACATTATCCGCGATGTCCTGCTCAATGGCATTTATGACTCGGACATACGCCGCGAGATGCTGGGGACGACTGACATCCTGGTCAAGCCAGTTAACGAGGTAATCGCGCTGGTTGAGAACAAGGAGATGGCCCGTAACGCTCTCTCGTCGTCCTCCCTGTCAGCCATGTCATCATTCCGGCGCCTTAAGACGGCTCCACAGACGAGCCCCGCCCCGAGCCCTGCGGATGGGGCTAAACGAGCGTCATGCCCGGAATGCAAGAGCGTCTTTAACATTTTCATGGAGGTGCCTCGCGGGTGGAACCCTAAGCCTCACCAGGTGTGCATCGGCTGCTACAGGGCCCGCCGACAACAGAGGCGTCAACAGCCACCATCCGACGGTCAACAGGCCGCCGTGGGGTCGGAGCTGATCTCCCAGGTCTCATCGGTGCAAGCTGGAGCCCGCCCTGGCCGATGTTGCGGGAGCCATCGCCGAAGCCACGCCCCTACGCGTGTCCTGCGCACCAAGCTACTTCAGCTACGACAGGAACGCGACGAGACATTCCGCGCACTCGCTGCCAGAGTGCGGGGCAAAGCAGAGACATGCGCATATAGTGCGGCATGCATGTGTGTTGCGAACGTCGATTACACCGACCACATTATCCGCAATGTCCTGCTCAATGGCATTTATGACTCTGACATGCGCCGCGAGACGCTGGGGACGACTGACATCCTGGTCAAGCCAGTTAACGAGGTAATCGCGCTGGTTGAGAACAAGGAGATGGCCCGTAACGCTCTCCCGTCGTCCTCCCTGTCAGCCATGTCATCATTCCGGCGCCTTAAGACGGCTCCACAGACGAGCCCCGCCCCGAGCCCTGCGGATGGGGCTAAACGAGCGTCATGCCCGGAATGCAAGAGCGTCTTTAACATTTTCATGGAGGGGTCTCGCGGGTGGAACCCTAAGCCTCACCAGGTGTGCATCGGCTGCTACAGGGCCCGCCGACAACAGAGGCGTCAACAGCCACCATCCGACGGTCAACAGGCCGCCGTGGGGTCGGAGCTGATCTCCCAGGTCTCATCGGTGCAAGCTGGAGCCCGCCCTGGCCGACGATGCGGGAGCCATCGCCGACGCCACGCCCCTACGTCTCTCGGCTGTGTCAACAGGCCTGCACCTATCAGACTCGAGCACCACATCTTCTCCAAGGGCGAATGGAAACGAGCCAGGCTGAGAGACCACCCCCGAGCACTGATCACCATCTCGGTGGACATGCCAGTCGGACTGAGGGATGGCACCAGCAACCGGGGCTCAGCCAACGGGGCTTGGATATCTGCCGTCGCAGACACTGGCGCGCAGTCGGACCTTTGGTCTCTGGAGGAGTTCCTGGCCTGCGGTTTCGCGCAGGACGACCTGCGACCCGTCAGCCTCAGCCTGTCAGCCGCCAATCGATCCCCCATAGCCATCGAGGGAACGTTCTTCGTTAGGCTCTCGACGACCTGCAGCGGGGGGCGCGTTACGTCCTGCCGTTCTATGGTATACGTGAGCAGCTCAGTCCGGACCATGTTCCTCTCCTACGAGTCGTTGCTCAACCTCGGCTTCTTGCCTATGAGCTTCCCATCGGACAACGTTACAGGGGGGCCCAGGGACAGGCGTAGCCCTGACACGGCTGACACGCCAGACCAGCCGTTGTCCGTCAATGCTACGAGGTCAACCAACGGCGGCTGCGTAGGGCCAGGTGACCCCCAGGACGCACAGTGCTCATGCCCCCAGCGCACGGTCCCCCCCGCGCGCCCCGCGGCACTGCCGTTCCCCTGTATGCCAGAGAACAACAGCCGGATGAAAGGTTGGCTACTCGGGAGATATGCCTCGTCGACGTTCAACACCTCATCGGGCATTGCCATGCATGGAAGGACCGCCCATCGAGATGCACGTGGACCCCGCAGCTACAACCAAGGCATGCCACACTGAGCGACGGCGGTCCGGAATTCAAGGCGAGCCACACTGAGGACTTCCTCCGCCTATGGCACGTCAAGCACCGTGTATCCTCCGTCAGCTTTCCGCAGTCGAACGGGAGGGCAGAAGTGGCGGTGAAGACTGCTAAGCACCTCCTGATGTCCAACACCGGCACGTTGGGCAGCCTTGATCAGGACCACTTCCTGCGCGCGATGCTGCAGTTGAGAAACACACCTGACCCCGACTGCAACCTCTCGCCAGCGCAGATCATCTTCGGCCGCCTCCTTCGGGGCTCGCTCTCCATCGTGAACCGCCTCGAGAAGTTCTCGAACCCGCATATCCGCCTGCTGTGGTGCGAGGCATGGGCGGCAAAGGAGGACGCCCTTCGGACCCGTATGTCCCGTACCACTGAGTCTCTGGGGACTCACTCAAGACCGCTCCGCCCGTTGGCACTCGGTGAGAGAGTATTCCTCCAGAACCAGCAGGGCCCGACCCCTCACAAATGGGACAGGTCAGGTGTGGTGGTGGAGTCACTGGGCCACGACCAGTATCGGGTCAGGGTCGACGGTTCGGGACGTCTGACATTGCGCAACCGGCATTTCCTTTGCGCCTACACACCGGCCACACCCTGCGCCCATCAGCAGTCGGCTACGCCGTCGCCGCCACCTACTGCCCTGGGACATCTGCCCTCACCTGTTGTCCCCACCCCGGCCCCCACCCGTCAGCCCCCGCCCGCGATGCCCCAGGGGTTTACTCAGCAGCCGGCTGATGTGCCCCGCGACGCGGCTATGGGCGCCTTCCCTACGGCGCCTGCTGATGAGGCGGCCTCTGACCTCACCGCTCCTGCCGGTGCCTTCCCGAGTCCGGCAGCTGGATACAGGATTTAGACCGTTAATCTATTCCGACCCTTAGCTTTCCGGTCTGGGGGGGATGAAGAGTTTATCGCCAGCCACTAGAGGGCAGCGTCTTACCAGCATCCAACCGGACATGCCTTGCTCTGCGCACTTATTGCTGAGCGGCCATCTTAGTTCTCATTCTTCACTTCGCCTCCTGCAGAGACATTCGTTCACTCATTCACGTGAGATGCTTAATGCACCATTACTGTTCATACATATTATATATATTATATTATATATGCATTATATAGATATATATATTTATGTGTTACTATAGTGTTATTATGTTATGTGTTTCTTCAGTTTTGACGTTGGCTGGCACCACCACCCAATTTTTGACAGAAAAGCAGCCAATTGAGCAATGTTGTTAGTTGCTGCTAAATTCTGTACTGCTGCGGTATAAGCTTCATCAGCCCACCTGCCACCTTCCGGGCCGACTCGCCTCTTGGCGTCGGCCGGGCGGGATACCGTTCCACCATGTCAGGGCAAAGGACCGATGCCACCTGCTTCACTAAGCACGGAACACCAGTGGCGGCTGCTGACCAAAGTCTATTACTAGTGAAGCACTGCTCCACTAGTAGTCATGCAATAACCTCAACTGCGGCACCTCTGTGCACCCGTGTAAGGGATAAATGAATGAATGAACGAAAAACTTTATTAACATATTGCAGAATGGGCTAGCCCAATACACACAATTGTTAAGGGGATGCAGACCAGAGAAAAACGTCTGTCCTGTCTACATCAGGGTCCCCCATTTTCAATTCATAGATTCACAAATGCACACCTGCCCTGAGCCCTGTTGTCAGCCCATCCACCCATGTAAAGGGTAAATAAGCCTCAGCTAAACCCCCAACATTAGACACGATTGACCACCAGTAATGAAATGGTTAAGAGGAGGGAAGAGTGAAGACAGCCCCGGCGGGGTACATGGGAAACGGCGCCCCAAACATTGTAGCATTAGCATCAGCAGCTGCACCCAGCCCGCCACGCCAATACATCGCCCGGTCGTCTCACGAGACAACGAGCAGCATCAAACATGCCAGTACCAACGCACAATAGGTGCTGGAGATAAAGAAGATAGAAGACAGAGCGAGACGCGATTGCCAGTATGAGATATAACGCGTTCAATGAACTGAACGTTCTGTATTTCCGCTAAATGAACGTAATTGAGAACACGTTCATTCTCAGTGCTGTATAACGGCGTTCAAAAGTGTGTTCATTCTCAGCACTGTATTATAACAGCATTCAAAAGTGTGTCAGATTGCATATGTCTTTCAGCCGAAAACCCAGTTAAAACACACCGTAAACAGGCTTCAAAATAATGCGGAAAACCACCCAATCTGGCAACTGCTCTGGGCGGAGCTTCGGGGAGTCGGGTAGTATAGCAGCAGCACTTGCTCAGAGTCAGACTCTATGCGGCGTCTGCGTATGAGCATTTAAAAGAGTTTTAGTTAAAGTCAGTAAATGTTTTGCACTTTGAATATTGAACTTTGAGGTACAACCTTAGTTTCATACCTCAGCCTGGTTCAGAGTACCTCGTGTTGTGTTAGTACAGAGTTATGTCGGCACATGTTTATATGTTATATGTTTGCACAATGACTACTTTCACTTTTGGTGCTTTAAGTATATTTAGATTATTATACTTAATAAAGACCATTCAAGCAGCACGTTTTTCCTCATGTTTTTGAAAATATACTGTAGAGATGAAAGCTGCAGCTGCTACTAGTGTGGACTGAATGGACGGCAGCAAAGCGTTATGGAAATGCCAGTATTCTGATTGCTGTCTGTGTTTCTATATGGGTTGTGGCAATACATTTGACAAATAATAGCTTGCAGCAACGTATTGAAAAAAGAACTATAGAGGCTTCCGGTTTGGCGAGGAGCGGAAGCAGCTGCAGAACAGAGCTCCCGGTCCAAAATTCAAGAA
Organism: Notolepis coatsorum; assembly: GCF_963971535.1. NCBI lineage: Eukaryota > Metazoa > Chordata > Actinopteri > Aulopiformes > Paralepididae > Notolepis > Notolepis coatsorum. The sequence goes on from NC_140165.1 coordinate 278,893,820, forward strand.
CGGTAATAAAAGGTTACAACACACGATAAAAAGTAACAACTCGAAGATACAAGAACGATGACAAGACCCAGTGCCCAACACTCGAGGAGAAGTGAGAGAAGACAAAGAAAATACAACGAAGGGAAAGGTACAACACAAGGGGGTGACGCAGCAGGTAAAACAAGCTAACACAACATTAGATCACAGTGAGGCCTGGCTGGAGACGGAGCTACAAGCTAACATGGAAGCTAACACGATGAATATGCAAGCAAGTATTCAGATCAGGCTAGAAGCAATGCAGAACGCTAATGATGCTAACATGCAAACCAACACGCAGACTGGACTCGATGCAATACAGAATATTCAGAGGAGTATGGAGGCAAATTCAAAGGAAATAAAAGCGTTAGACAACAGCGAGGCTGGAGACGAAGCTACAAGCTAACATGGAAGCTAACACGATGAATATACAGATAGCATTCGGATCAGGCTAGAAGCAATACAGAACGCTAACGAAGCTAACATGCAAACTGTTACAAAGGGTCCGATTAAACCGAATATATATATTTATTGTTTGATATCCCTTGTATAATATTTGTATATCGTTTGATATCCCTTGTATATTATTTGTATATATACACGGAATATCCCTTTACCTGCGTACAAACCAGAGTAATATACGCTCTCCTATTGGACACCCCCCCCAGGCTCCAGGCAGTCTCGTACTCAGACAGGTGCAGTGGGCGAGTTTGGGACATGTTGGAACATGTCTTTGGCAGTGTAGTGATTCAGGACCAGAGTGACCAGGTTGGCACTAGATTGTCACTTACGTATAAATATGGCGCAGGTGTAAACAGCAGCACTTCGTTCATTACTAGTAAAGCCTTCACCACGAGACAACGTGCAGTGAAGTGAGCAACTTTGCCTCTAAATAGAGCCTTGAGAACCGCGTGCGAATAGATTGCTAAAGTGTCAGAGTTTAACGCAGTAACGTTGAGTTCGACTTATTCAATGCCGCCAATGCACAGCGCGACGCCGCCAATGCCCAGCGCGAAGCAGAGCGCGACCGGCTGCAGGCGCAGATGATAGAACAATTGATTGCCAGGGCGACACCCCCTCTCTCCGCACGGAGCTCCCGGAGATCATCACGACAAGGGTCTAGGGCACCTTCCCCTACCCGACGAAGCGACCCGGGACCCGGCCAACAGGAGGATCCTGTCTACGTCTCCGACTCCCCTACCCGACGAAGCGACCCGGGACCCGGCCAACAGGAGGATCCTGTCTACGTCTCCGACCCCCCTCCCCGACCGGTCCATACGAGACCCAGCCACCGGGAAGAACCGGCCTACGTAGCCGAGAGACTGACTAGAAGACTCCAGGACCTAGAAGAGGAAGAGGAAGAGGAGGAAAGTCAAGCCCACCAGCAGCAACGTACTCTGGACCAGGAGGCCCAGTACAGCCCCGACGTCAGCCCCGAGTCACTGCGCTACAAACCCCCGACCCAACTCACGGGTGAGTTTGACGTACAGTCAGCACCGAGGAACAGCACCTGGGTACCCGGCTTCCGGTACCCACCGAGTACCAACCCACGACAACACGTACGGGGAGACTCGCCCAGGAGGCCTCTTCCCCTACGCTCACCAATGTGCCAGCCATCCATGGCATCGTACCTTGGCACACCGACGTTCCCAGACTTTACGCACGAGGACAGAGCACAGTACACGGAATTACGGATGTGCTTGGAGACTATGATGTCCGACGTCCCTGATGAGTCGTACAAATATGCCATCCTCCTCAAGCACCTCAAGGTGCCCAGAGCGCATAATATAGCGCTGGCATATTCCAACTCAAGCACCCCATACTCCGCGGCTCTAGTGGCCCTCGACCAGCGTTATGGACGCATATGGGACTACGTGATACAAGAAATAAGAGATATCGACCGCCTCCCCCCAGCCAAAGACAATAGAGCATTGGATGACCTCTCTATCAAGGTACAGTCCCTGGTAGGGATGCTGGGGTCCCAAAAGGAGAAAGGGAGATATGAACTATATGCTAACTCTAATGTGGAACGAATACTAGAGAAGCTCCCTCCAGCCCGCCAAGAGCGCTTTCGGCGGCAGAGAGACCACCGTGATCCCGACGGTCCCGAGCCATCCCTCCTAGACCTGGCCGCCTTCCTCGCGAGGGAAGTCAGCAGCCTACGACTGGACACGTTCGTGTGGAGTGGACCAAGCCCAAGAGATGGACCTCGGAGATCTAATAATAACCGCCAGTCAGTGACTGTTATGCACCAGGCCGAGTCAGTGCCGCAGCACGAGAACCACAGCAACCCCCCGACCAAGGGGGAGTGGAAGATTGTATGCCAGTACTGTGAAGAGGAACATCGGCTGTATCAATGTGACACTTTCAAGAAGCTGACCACTGACGAGGTGAGTCAGTGGATCAAAGCCAACCGCCGCTGCTTCCGCTGCGCGCGCAGCCATATGGCAGCTGAGTGCCGTTTAAAGAAGAAATGCAGCAAGTGCGACGGCGCCCACTTGGAGGTCCTGCACGACATCAACAAGCGTCCGCCAGGAAACCAAAGTGGGCCCGTCACGGTGATGTATCAGGCCGAGGCGATGGCACCACTACCGAAGATCCATAGGACCGCCCCCTGGTGTCCTGACTGCTACAGCAGACACTGGGAGTCACGGTGCTACTCGCACCATATAGATTCTGTGGCACCACAGACAGGTGACAACCCCCCGGCAAAGGAGGTATGGAAGATCGACTGTACGTACTGCCGCGGAGGACACTGGCTGGACCAGTGCGACGTGTTCCCGAAACTGACCATCGCCGAAATGGAGCAGTGGATTGCGTCTGACCCTCCACAAGCCGGTCACCGCCGATTCCTGTGCGAGGATAACATGAGAAGAATAGCCCGACGAGGCAACCGACCAACAGGAGTGCTCCACATAGACCCCAAGCATAGCGGGACCCCCCGAGTGCTCATCAAAGTGGTCAGAGTGCTCCTGAGCTACGAGGACAAGGTCCTGGACACTTACGCCGTCCTAGACGATGGGTCTGAAAAGACTCTCCTCCTCGCTTCCGCCGCAGCCCAGTTGGGCCTGCGTGGTGCCAAAGGAAAAATGACAATCCGTACCATTAGAAGAGACCAGAAGACCATAAAGGGTGAAAATGTCTCCTTCAAGATAGCAGCGATCGAGCAGCCCGAGAAGCAGTATAGCATCACCAACGTCTTCACCAGCCACGACATAGGCCTGTCACAGTACACCTACCCCATCCCACAGCTGATGGCGAAGTACGCGCACCTACGCAGACTACCTATACCGCTTATCGACGGCGCCACACCGACCCTGCTCATAGGCTCCGACCACGCGGACCTCATTCTCCCAATTGAGGCGGCCCACATCGGACCCAAAGGATGCCCAGTCGCGGTTCAGACCCGACTGGGGTGGACGCTCCAGGGCCCCCTCTACGGACTTGACAGTCAACCCACGTCTACACGCTGCCTGCACACAAAGGTGAGCGACACCGGCCACTCTCTCGTACAGCCCGTTGAGAGGCTATTGACATTAGACGAGAGGCCTGTGAAAGAACCGTGGGCCCAAGAAGAGGGAGTTCCGAACTCCACCCCCCTCAGCTGCGCTCCAAGCGACGTAGCTGACCTCGAACCCAGCACCCCGAACGACTTCTTGATGGGGCGGCCGGAACCGGCCCCTCCTCAGACGGGGTACAGACCAAACAAGAGGAACAGACGGAGGATGTGGAGACACAGCCAAGCACAGATCAACCAGTCTCAGGCCCGCTTCCTCCTAAGCTCCCTACCATCCCTTCCAGCCCGTCAGAAGCGGGTCAAGGACAGGGACAACTTAAAAGTGGACACAGTCGTTATTATCATAGACCAGTCAGGCCGGCCGCGTAAGCAAAGTGATCACTGGTGCCGACGGAAAGGTCAGAGCGGCAGAAGTTATTGTCCAGGGACGGACATACACCCGACCCGTGGCGAGGCTGATAGAGTTGCCGAGGCTCCCTGACTCCCCTGATGACGACCATGACCCACTGACTTTGTAGATTGCCCTACTCCCCACAACAGACATTGAGTAGTTGACAGGACTATTAATCTGTCTTCGCTTTAACTAATTAGGTGCGGACTAATTAGGAGGCGGCTGTTACAAAGGATCAGATTAAACCGAATATATATATTTATTGTTTGATATCCCTTGTATAATATTTGTATATCGTTTGATATCCCTTGTATATTATTTGTATATATACACGGAATATCCCTTTACCTGCGTACAAACCAGAGTAATATACACTCTCCTATTGGACACCCCCCCCAGGCTCCAGGCAGTCTCGTACTCAGACAGGTGCAGTGGGTGAGTTTGGGACATGTTGGAACATGTCTTTGGCAGTGTAGTGATTCAGGACCAGAGTGACCAGGTTGGCACTAGATTGTCACTTACGTATAAATACGGCGCAGGTGTAAACAGCAGCACTTCGTTCATTACTAGTAAAGCCTTCACCACGAGACAACGTGCAGTGAAGTGAGCAACTTTGCCTCTAAATAGAGCCTTGAGAACCGCGTGCGAATAGATTGCTAAAGTGTCAGAGTTTAACGCAGTAACGTTGAGTTCGACTTATTCTAATGTGAAGTAATAGTCTATCATTTATAGTGTATCGTGCGGCTACCGTTCTTCAGTGACCAGCATTACCACCGGTTTGTCGTGTATATAGCTAGTGCACTTATCCAGGCTGGGCGGCCTAAATCGTGCCCCCACCCGAGGAGTCCTAGACGAGAACCGTTGGATATGTACACCGGAGAACCTACACCGGCGACTGCAGAACCTTTTCTGGTTGGATTATATTGCTTTGGTACCGTGACTGCTGGAGCAGAGAACCGTCGACCCCACTATCGTTTGGGATCTACCCCCCGTGAGGATCATCACTCGAGCCCGCCTCTAGGAAGAGGCTGGCTAGCTGTCTTCCATGCTGTCGAGCATACTGGATTATAGCTGTTGCTTTGTCTACTGATCGGGGGAGTGCTGCACTGGCTCCTGTGTCTGGAACCTCGTTATTCCTCGTTGACCCAGACTTTGTACCCGAACATTCCTCTGCCCCGGCCGGCCTTACACCCGGAGGGAACCCCCCAGTGTCTCCAGCTGGTACTAGTGTGCCCTATGTAATTGCTATGCCACAGGTGGCGTCAGTTTAGACCCATCTTAGTATTCATACTATTCTCATTGACTTACGCTCTTGACTTACTTTACGTGTGTTCTTCGCCATACAAGCGCGAGCATAATTCTCAATCTGTAACCTAACGTTGCTTGATAATAATAAATACCCTCTAAATAGTACTTTATGTGTCAATGCCGTATTCTTGTGTGGGTGTTCACCATATATATTCATGTACTGTATGGCCAGTAATTAAAGTACATAACTAGTAGTGGTTTAATATACCATACTCTTCAATACAGTCAGGGAATTGTACCCCTCAGTTACACAAACCAACACGCAGACTGGACTCGATGCAATACAGAATATTCAGAGGAGCATGGAGGCTAATTCAAAAGAAATAAAACAAATTACCCCCAAAAGAGGGACAAAGAGACGCTGGATACAACCGGACCAACCAGGACTCGGGCACTGAGGCCAACTGGATCATCCGTGATGCAAGCAAGCCAGGAGATCGCCCAGGCCGGCCAAGATGCGAGCATTGAGGCCACACACTCCAACCAGGAGCCGAGCACCGAGATCAACCAGACCAGCCAGGATTCAAATAACGTGATCTCACACACCAGACAGGACTCGAGCACTGAGGTCACACACACTGACCAAGATTCAATACCACATATACATATTATTTGAGAGTGAATGGAAGTTATGACTCGAGACACACTGCAGATAACACACAGACCAATGGGAATACAGACAAGGTAAACACATTAGTTGGGAAATTGGGTCTTGATTCGGGACATACAGTATAATATAAATAACACGTACTAGACTAAACTGTAGACACTAACACACATGAAGTACAACCAAGAAGATGGGGAACATGGGGCAACACATTCGGAGACCTGACCTGGAGCTCTGGAACTGTACTATCATGAAAGATAAAAATTATAATAAAATGTTGGACAATAATAGGGGCATTGGAGAATCCCCACTGGGGTATCTCCATCATTATAGGAGGGGCCCTCTCCAGGAGAGCCTTACCCCTTCAGCCCGCCAACGGGGGTAAAAACCTGGGAAGTGCCAATTGTCTTTAATCCTTTTTTTGTATCTGAGTTATGTTAGAATAGCAGTTGCTCTAAATGTGCACATGGACAATTGTGAATGACAAGAATTCAAAATGTTGGACATGAAGAGGGGCTTGGAGAATCTCCTTGGGGGGATATCTCCGTCTCTAGGGGGGGGGCTTATTCAACAGGAGAGCTGATTCCCCTCCAAACCGCCAACGGGGGAAAGAGTGCCAGTCATATGGCTTATTTTATCTTCATTTCATTTTTTCTTATTGTGTTGTCAGTGTTATTTTTTCATAAATGTATATAGTGATATCAGTGACATGGGAGGTACAGAGGTGGGCGGGCTGAGTTCAGTGGGGGGGAATTAATGGGGGTCAGGGCGGCTGAGCTTTGCCCAATGGGGCCCTGTGTGTTGCGGGGTCGGTGGGGGTGGGGTGGGGCTCTCGGTGACATGGGAGGTAGCGGGCTTGGCTCGGTGGGGGGGAGAATCGGTCCCTCTCCTCTACTGGGCCTGGCCCAGTTGATTCAAGGGACCCCTGTGGCTGGGGGCCCGGCTCCGCGCACATCGGCCTGGGATATGTGGGAGTTCTACAGGCTTGGCTCAGGGGGGGGAATGTCGGGGGGGAGCCATCATCTCTGCGGTTTGGCCCGGGAGAGTGGGGTCTCGTGGGTTGTGGGTTCATGGTGCGTGGGGTGGGGTGCTTGGTGACATGGGAGGTAGCAAGCTTGGCTCGTGGGGGGGGAGTACCTCCCCTCGCCCCTCTACTGGGCCTGGCCCAATCAAATTCAAGGGACCTGTGTCGCTGAGTGCTCTGCCCCGCGTGGGACGGACCTGGGATGTGGGGGAGCCCGGTTTCTAGGGGTGGATGGTGGGAGGGGGGGGGGCCCTCTTATGGGGGTATAAGCGGCTGAACGACGCCATATTCAAGGGACCCATATTTGTATATTGTTATGGATGTCATTGTAAGTATTGTCTAAGTGTTTCTCAACTGGTGGGTCGCGGCTGAAGACAAAGCGGAGGAACATATTGGACATTGAGCATGACCTCAGAGTTGCTTTGCCTACCATCACCCCAGACTTTGAGACTCTTGTCAGGAGCAAACAACATCCCCAGTTATCCCATTAGTTCCCTGGGATGTTAAGCTAAGAAGGATATATTATTTATTATTTTTATTTTATTTCATTGTGTTTTTAGCCCTTAGTTGCACTTTTGTTGCAACCCCAGTTCTGTATCGTATCGCTCTCGCTCGGCATCGCTCTCTGCACTATCTCGCATACGTGCACGCGCACTGAATAAAGACCACAATGTACCTTTAATCCCAATATTTGTCTGACCACACCCCTATCAGCTTACCCATATAAGCAGGGGTGGGGCCACCCACTCTCCTCCTTCTCGCTTTCACCACAAGGAAGAAGTGCCTCGGTAGATCCCCACACTTGACACCATGATGGAAGAAAGGTTTAGGAGCAGCTTTGGGAAACAAGGATACGTTGACATCATATCTTTATTTTCTCTCTCACTATTTTCGAGAAAATACGGCGATATTGTCTTCGTACTGGAGTGTCTGGAAGATGATGATCATTCTAAAAACCCTCCACCGGTTTTCGTATTGGGAGCACGCCGCTGCATGCTTCTCAACTGCAGTTCCTTGCTGTGTTTGTTGGGGTGAAACCTGTCAGGCCACAGCTGAACTGTCGGACATGCCGCTGTTGTGAGAAGCGGTGCGTTCCAGGTTGGGTGAGTAGTGTTTGCTGGCGGGCTCCACTTGTCTGTTAGTGCTATGGGGGCTACTTGACAAAGTTTATGGAAACCGGCCCCAGGCTAGGGTCCTTTGTTTAGCCACCTAGGCGACAGAAGACCTTGGTCTGAAGACCATTATAGTTTTAACTAGTGGGCCGCGACCATTGACACTGGTGATCCCTGTGTGTTCTGGACGAGTGGATTCTCTCTGTCACCGTGTTAAGGCCCCATCTTTCATATCCAAATGAGAGTATTCCTTCACGAGGGGATATGTGCATGTAATGTGCGATAGCGGCAGATTCATGTTCAAAGTCAGCTACACAGGCCAGTTGGTACTGTGCTGATTCCGTCGGATGTGGTAAAGTCACCGTTGTGAAGCGGTGTTGACATCTTGTTTTCTCTTTTCTCTTAAAAAGTGAGGAGAGGTTCAGAACGGCGGCCTGTCTGGGTGAGTGTTATGTCATTGTTTACATGTTCATAGCTTACGGTTAGCCAGTCAGCTGTTAACTGCTGCGTTAGCCTGCTGGATCGCTGCATGGCCTGCTTAGGGCCTACTATTTAGCCAGTCAGCTGTTTGCTGCGGGGCTAGCATGTCGTGGTCGCTAGGTAACGTTAGCTTGCTGCTATGGCCATGGCCTGGCGCGGGGTAGTTTAGCTTCTCGCGCGCCGCCGTGAGCTCGCTTCTGATCGCGTGCGTCGTTAGGCTATTCTGTTGAACGTGCTTTGATTTTAACATGTTTTACACTCTTGACCGCAACGTCATCCTTGACAGGGGATGTTTCGTCGACCCTGCCCTGAGCCTGGACGGCAAGATTGCATCAACAGGGGACTGTAGTACGGGTTGGGGCGGTGACGCTACCCAGTTCGGACAACACAGGAGCGGCTGTGTTTCCTACGGTGTCTGTGACTGCACTTCGCTGATCTGCGTTCCGGGTAGGTACGGGGTTGACCAGACCTCATAACACGTCTTCTGGTTTTACTTTGCTAAGTGTATTGTGAATAACGGTGTTTTTTCCCAAAACGTGTGTTGTTGCAATGCATTTAGGATACGTTGCGGGTTATGTGTGAGCTGTTTTTTGTCACTGGCAGTTAGCTTCTCCGTGCAAATCGGATCTGGTTGTTGTGTGAGAAACATCATGGTGTTTATATGCTCACAACTAAGGTAACTAACCTATGAAGCTATGCTTGGTGACAAGTGAGTAAAAGAATGTTCTTTCTCAGACTGTAATGACAATGAACAGTGTGTTCACACATTAACAGGTTTTCCTGTTTTAACTGGCCGTATTGAGGGTAAAATAGGAGGATTGTGTTTTTCCCCCCCGGTTCCCTGGGGACTTTTTCATCCTCCTGTCAGACATGTTGTGCATTAATTGTGTCTTTTGTGTGGTAGGGATACGATGTAACTCTTAGCTTGATTGCTGAGGTTGTGCTAAATCTGCTGGAGAAACTTATTTCCTAAAGGGAAATTGGTTTGGTTGCTGTCATGTGTGCTTAGCAAGGCCTGTGGTCGATACTAATCAAGAATGATGTATTCTCTCATTGTGAAAAAAACGGCGTTCCTCTGTTGAGTGTTTTTGCCATTTTTTGTAGGTGATGATGGGTTGTGTGTGTCATGTGACCTACAACTGGGTTGTACTGGCCACAGAAGCACATGTGTATGTTGGACCGGGGTTCTTAGAGCCCTCTCTATTCTGTGTTTTTCCTTAGTAAAAATCAGATAGCAGGTTAGCTCATGCGCTGCGTGGAGCTGTGAAACGCTTCATAGAGCTGACTATGACTGTGTCATATTCTCTTTTTGTCGTTACATCGTATCATGGGTGTGGGGTCGTAAAGGGGTGAACTGGTAACCTTTCCTCTCCCCATTGTTCTGTCGGTCAGGGGTACACCTCCTGTCCTTCAAGGTTCCCGTCACGTGGCGGTTCGGCACGTTACGGGGGGGGGGGGGGGGGGGAGGGAGTTCCTGGTCCCACGGCCTGGTATATTGGGCGTGTGCACCGCAGGAATTCCCCCGCCATAGAGTACGTCACCGTGCGCGTCTCTGTTGGTAGGACTTCCGTGTGCTGTTCAGGTCCATGTGATGGATCTGTTTTCAGGGGGGGTGGTCAGGGCTCCTCCTCACCAAGCGCCTATTCAGGCCTTCTGTGAGTTCGGACTCCTTCTTCCATGTGAGGAAGCCTCCATCAGAGTACAGAGCCTTCCTCCTCAGATTGTCAAAGTGAGTGGACCCTCTAGAAGGGTCCTTTTCTATTGTATGTATATTCGATTCAATTCGTTTATTGAGTGTGTATGGGTTCAGTGCCTCTTCCCCGGAGGCCCTAAAACCAGTTTTTTACATGGCTCAAGGTGCAATATATTCTTTTCAATCTGTACAGCTCGCGTGGGAAGTCTCTCTGGGGATCCCCGTCTCTTTCCTATGGGAGGGTGGTGGGATGTAAAAATGTGAAAATTTTTTACCCCGGCTGTGTAGACTGGGATACATACTGTTGATGCTTCCTTCTTTCTATTCCAGAAGTGTTGGAGTTAGGGAGTGTCACACCCCTCTTGTCGTTCCCCTGGGCGCCTTGGGGATTCAATGACAGGTCTAATTAGCCTGTTCATTGATGGGGGTGTGTCCCGACGCACGTATAGTGCTAGCTCGCGATAACAGGCGATTGACTGGCACGCCTTGGTTGCTTGTGGTTGAAACAGCGTTTTTATAAAGCAACTGAGATGGGGGTTTTTCCTCTTCCGACGACCACATCCCATGACCTGGGTGGGTTGTCGACGGATTCTCGTTCATGTCTGGGGGATGATGACGGGATGGATCTGAACATATGTGGTGGGGTCTCACGCCCTTGGGGTGGGCCACCAGGCGCGGTTCGTCCGAACGTCTGGGTGGCGCCTTCTTTTCATGTTAAGATCAACACGCATATCTGCCCTTCTCCTGGAGTAGGCATGTCGGCGTGGTTAGGGCACGGGACTGGTTCTGGTCACGCTGGTCCAGATCAGTTGAACCCGTTGTCCGCCGGGGATGCAGATCTGCTGTTCTGGTACCCTGAGGGACTTGGGCTTTTTTCAGGGGGAAAAATGCCAGGTCGGTCTGGGTGTCACAGGGTTAAGCGCTATGGAGACCCTGGTTGGGTATGTTTTTACTCAGCACTGTCGTCATGGCTTACAGCCATGCCATTCTGTACGCGCTCGATCTCGTCGGATCTCGGCCGCTACACAGGTTGGTCCTGGTTAGTACTTGGTTGGGAGACCGCCGGGGAATACCAGGTGCGGTGTGCTTAGGGGCTGGTTCTCCATTATTTTTCGCTCCTCTCTCACGCATGGCGAAGAGGGGCCTGTGGGGGTGGTTTTTTGACCTCCTCTGGTGACCCTGTGCTTCCCGTACCGCCAGGCCCGGTCCGAAGTGATGTTTGCGACCCGTAGGCCTGGGTTAACCCTTTTTGGAAACTGAAACACTTGTACTGCGGTATAGCCGGTGTATACCCGCAGGTGTGTTTTGGAGTTTTTTCTTGAGGGGTTATAGGAACAACCACCGCATTGGGTAACACCGAGGTGGTTGATTCCCTGGTGTGTTGGAGCAGTGTCAACTCCCGGGTTCACCGTTTGAGGGTGCCCCTGCACGTTCATGACGTCTGCCAATCGTGTCAGCCTTCTCTGCCTCGACCCCTCTGGGTGGGGGTTTTTAAATGGAGGCTTGGTCATGCAACACCGCCAGCTTACGCTCCTTCCGCCGGGGCGGCTGTGTTCAGCTGTCCCCTCTGGCGCCTGTCTCGTCCGCAGTCTCCAGGCTAGGGTTAACAGCCTGTTGCCTGGTTTTTCCCCGGTGCGCTGCCTGCTTCCGTTGGTTAACCTTTTTTGTGTGCTTACGGCCATGCTGACTGCCTGTTCTGCAGGGTCAGTGTGCCAGGCGGTGTACTATTGGGGGGACGGGGCCCGCTCGGCTTACGGCCATACCAACCTGAACACGCCCGATCTCGTCCGATCTCGGGAGCTAAGCAGGTTCTGGCCTGGTTAGTACTTGGATGGGATTCCGCCTGGGAATACCAGGTGCAGTAACTGAGGGGCCTTTGTCCGAATACGCTGGCGATGTGGGGGGCGGGGCACTACGTGCCCACCTGGTGGGGTCTTGATGCTGGCATCATGGACTTCTCCGGGCCCCCATTCTAGGGAGTCCAGTCCTTTTGGTGGGTCTGGGTCTTCCTTCGTGCTCCGCTGCTACGGCCTTGCCACGGGGTTGGGTTTGCCCTTGACCCCGTGATTCTGGGGGCAGTAACGAGGTTGTTCCTCCGTTCGTTCCCGGGTGGCATGCGGGTTGTGCGTGTGTGTAGTCGTGGGGTCAAGCCACGGTCTGCTCACCCTGTGCGTTGAGTTGCTTGAGTGCCTCTTCGCACGGTCGGGTCCGTCGCCCTCCCGTGAAGCCCCTAATAGGGGGGGTGCCCGCCATTAGGGTGGGTCGGGGGGGCTCGGCCCTCCCTGTTCTGATGGTTTGTGGGGGGCTGTCAGCGGGGTGTATTTGTCGGCCGTTGGCTCTCGCTCGGCCTCCCTTGTGCAGAGAGCGATGCCGAGCGAGAGCGATACGATACAGAACGTTAGGTTATGACTATAACCAAGTTCTGTTAGTATAGCGAAGCTCGGCATCCGACGCCGCTGCAGACTTTGACCTCGCCTTGTGGCGAAAGCTTGGGAAGGAGGAGAGTGGGTGGCCCCACCCCTGCTTATATGGGTAAGCTGATAGGGGTGTGGTCAGACAAATATTGGGATTAAAGGTACATTGTGGTCTTTATTCAGTGCGCGTGCACGTATGCGAGATAGTGCAGAGAGCGATGCCGAGCTTCGCTATACTAACAGAACTTGGTTATAGTCATAACCTAACGTTATCCCATTAGTTCCCCCAAACTTAGGTCTGTTATGTTAAGCTAAGAAATCGGCTAAGAACCATATTATTTATTATTATTTAATTTCATTGGGTTTTTAGCCCTAGTTGCACTTTTGTTGCAACCCCAGTTATCCCATTAGTTCCCCCAAATTTAGGTCTGTTATGTTAAGCTAAGAAATCTGCTAAGCATATATTATTTATTATTATTTAATTTTTTTAAAGATCTATTTTTTATCGTTTATCGCTTTTTACTACTGGGCAGTCCAGTAGAGAGAGAGAGATAGGAAGAACAGGAGACAGAGCGGGGGGAAGACATTGGGCAAATGACGCCGGGTCCGGGAATCGAACCCGGGTCGGCCGTGCCGCAACGCAGCACGTTACATGGTTCGCCACTTGGGCGCCCCATTATTATTTTATTTCATTGGGTTTTTAGCAATAGTTGCACTTTTGTTGCACTTTTTTGTGTTTTTTCATGTTTTGAAAGATTGCGTATTACTGCAATTTTCTTTTTACATAAATCATAGTGGTTACAATTTTGGGTCGCGACTTAATGACTAAGGAAAATGTTGGGTCCCGAGGCTAGACCAGTTGAGAACCACTGGTCTAAGTGTTGTATGTCTATAAATGTTAAATAAAAATTTAAGTTAAAAAATATATAATAATAACTATAAACTATCAGTTAGTTAATTTTTTAAACCATGAACTTTAGTTAAACATTTTGAATTATGAACTATGAACTGAACTAGTTCATTTTAAAATTTGTGAACTGTGAACTGTTCATGTAGAAAGTGAACTTTCCCAACACTGCCAACCTCATATGGGGAAAACAAAAGGGTCACAAAACAACCTCAGCTCTGAACTAGGCAGAATCTGCACCTGGCTCGCTGATAACAAACTATCATTACACCTGGGTAAAACATAGTCCATGCTCTTCGGCTCAAATAACAAACTCAGCTAGACCGACGGCTTCTCTGTTACAGTGGGTGACAATATTGTCACAAGGAAAGATGAAATTTCTAGTGCTGTCAGGCGATTAAAAAAATTAATCTAATTAATTACAGGATTTGTAATTAATTAATCTCGCATTTTAATCGCATAACCATGTTATGCCTGATATTCTATATTCTATAATCATATTTCAAATTGCATGTGTCCAGATGGCAGAATTCAGTACTGTATCTACAAAACCTTCTGTTTAATCATCTTCCATCTATTAATTTGCTTAGATTTTTCAGGTCTGGTCAATTTGAGCATGGTGTTATTCACAGTCAAAGATAAAAAAAAATGTATTGATATTCTCATTTGGTTCATTACAATTGACTCAAAATAAAAATGTCATTCAATCAATCACCGCGCAGATTGATTGATTGAATGAAAATGTTATTAACAGATTGCAGAATGGGTACAATACAGTACGGCTCAATACACACAATTGTTAAGGGGATGCAGACCAGAGAAAGACTTTCGTCTTGTTTACATCAGGGTCCCCCATTTTCAATTCATAATGAATTGTAAGTAAGGGTGCATCTTGCACCGTGCAATCCATTCTTTGTGGATCTAGCCTGTTATGTTTGTTGTTTCCAGTATTCCTAACTAGGAATAAACAGGCTAGGCTAGGGTTTCTTTACTGGCTTTTATTTACGTTGTCTATCCGTACATCAAGGCACTGTCTCTGTTGTGCATCCGTACATCAAGCTCTCTTCCTGTACCCCGGTCCTCGGTCCGGGTACTACCACAACATGGCGGAACCAATCTTATGTATTATAATATCAACACATCTTCCCTTCTTTTAAACAGAAACAACTTGTTCTTTTCCTGTAGTCGTCTATAACAAAACGTTCGTTTCCGACTGTTCTTAAACCTGTACATTCCAATAATAAACATAAATTTTAAACATGAACGTATGCATTCAAACAATAAGCATATGCATCAAATCTTTCTTTACAATCCTTTTTTTTTTTTTTTTTTTTACATTTTCTTTTTCATTTAACCTTCATCATCAAGTGTCCTCTTTTCTTTACCCTATCCACGTCCACAGTCCACATGCCTTTCAGCACTGTGCAATAAGTCTCTCAGGAGGTTTAACAGTCCTTTTAGGCCTGCAGCAGGTCTCAGAGGGCGTACTGCCCCCTTTTGGCATGACAGAGTCACTGCGGTCTGGGGAACTCTGACAAAACTGCTCACTCCTGGGAGCATCTAACACCTCTGCAGTGCTTCGTTGTTGAGAGTCTGTCTCTGGGACTGTCACCTGTGGTCTCAAATCCACACGGTTTCGTCTCAGAGAAGCACCATGGTCTGTCTGGATCTGGTATGAGCGTGGTGAAACTTCTCTTTGCACGCGTCCTCCTTGTCTCCATGTGCCTGTTGTGTGATCCAGGATACGGACTGTATCGCCTGGCTTGAGGCTTGGTAAGTGTTTTGCCTTCTTGTCATGTTGCAATTTGTGTTTCTCTTTTTGTTCTTGTTTCCTTGAGCTGATTTTGTGCGCTCCTTCTGGTGTCAACAGGTTCTCATGGATAGGAAGGTTAGTGCGTAAGCGCCTTCCCATCAGCATCTGGGCTGGGGACAAACCATTTTCCAATGGGGCACTCCTGTATATCATCAGACTCCTCTGGAACTCCTCCTGTCCATCTTGAGCCTTCTTCATGAGGGCCTTGACGATCTTGACTGAACTCTCTGCGAGCCCATTGGATCTCGGGTAGTTCGGGCTTGAGGTGGCGTGGTGAAAACCCCAGTCCTCTGCAAATGAAGCAAACTCGCTGCTGGAAAACTGTGGCCCATTATCTGAAAACAGCTCACAGGGAACTCCATGTCTCGCGAAGACTGTTTTCAGGTAGGCTATGACTGTTTTGCTGGATGTTGACTGCAGTGTTACAACTTCCGGGTAGTTGGAGTAGTAATCTGTGACTACAATGTTGCTTTTACCGTTACAGTCAAACAAATCGACTCCGACCTTCTGGTACGGGCGATCAGGTACAGGGTGGGGCATGAGCGGCTCTGCTTGTTGTTTAGACCTGTAGGTGAGACATATTTCACATGCAGCTGTGGTGTGGCTGATGTCTTGGTTGAGTCTTGGCCAGTACATTACTTCACACGCTCTACGTTTACATTTTTCCTCACCCAAATGTCCCTCATGCACTTTCTGCAGCATTTCCTTGCGCATGGATGCCGGGATGACAAACTTGCTTCCTTTGAAAACAATTTCATTAGCAACTGAGAGCTCTGATCTGCATGCCCAGTAATCTTGGATCTGACGCGGGCATTCACGCTTTTGCTCAGGCCACCCTTTCAGTATGGTCTTCTTGAGCTCTTTCATTGTGTCATCTAGTTCAGTTGCTTTCCTGATCTTCTCTGTTCGCTCAGCAGACACAGGAAGTGATGTGACAATCATGTCAACATAGGCTTGTATTTCTATGCTTTTCTGTTCATTTGGACTTTCCATTTTGTTGACTGCGCGTGAGAGCGTGTCAGCAGTAAACATGAATTTTCCTGGTGTATAGACCATGTTCACATCATATTTCTGCAGTCTGATTGACAGTCGCTGAATCCTCAGAGGACAATCATTGAGGGGCTTGGCCATTATTGATACTAGGGGCTTGTGGTCTGTTTCCACTTCAAAAGCCTTTCCGTATATGTACTGATGGAAACGTTCACATGCATATGTGCTGGCTAAAAGTTCCTTTTCTATTTGTGCATATCTAACTTCAGCACTTGTCAATGCACGAGATGCGTAGGCTACGGGCTGCCAGCTGTTGTCATACATCTGTAGCAGTACTGCTCCTAGGCCGTACTGAGAAGCATCTGCCGATATCCTAGTGCTCCGTTCTGGGTCATAAAACTTGAGCACTGGTTCCTTGGTTAAGATCTCTTTTAGCATTTTGAAGCATTCTTCCTGCTCATGAGACCATTCCCACTCGTTATTCTGCTCTAGAAGCCCTCTGAGTGGTGCTGACTGGGCAGACAACTGGGGGATAAACTTAGCCAAGTATGTGACCATTCCCAGAAATCTCCTCACATCTTCTTTGCTCTGTGGACGTTCACTATGGCCGACGTCTTCCTTGGATCCGGCTTGACACCTTGCTCTGAAATCACATCTCCCACAAAGGTAAGGCTTTTCACTGCAAACTCACACTTGTCTCGGTTTAATTTCAGATTGGACTTGCGTGTCAGATTCAGTACTTCCCTCAGCCGTGCATCATGTTCTTCTCTTGTGGATCCCCACACGATGATGTCATCCATCATGGTCTCCACTCCCTCTATGTGCTCATAGATCATATGGATTGTCTTGTGGTAAACTTCGGGCGCAGACAGAATACCGTAAGGTAAACGCAGAAAGCGAAACCTTCCTTCTGGTGTATTGAACGTGCACAGTTTTGAGCTTGCCTCATCCAGATTCATCTGCCAGAAGCCTGTTGACGCATCCAGCTTGCTAAACCATTTAGCACCGGCAAACTGTGACATGATCTCTTCTCTTGTTGGAAGCTTGAAATGCTCACGCTTTATAGCCCTGTTTAGATCCCGTGGATCGAGACAGGTGCGTAGAGATCCATTTGTCTTCGTCAATACTACTAGTGAGCTCACCCAATCTGTTGGCTCATCTATTTTCTTTATGACGCCCATCTTCTCCATGCGGGCTAACTCCTTTTTGAGTTTGTCTCTCAGTGCAAATGGAATCTTTCTGCACGCATGCACTACAGGAGTCACTGTGTCATCCACACATATCTTGTGCTCACCAGGCAAGCATCCTAGTCCTTCAAAGACATCGCTGTACTCCTGCATGACTGCTTTGTGGTCTGTGCTAGTCTGGGAATTCACTACAAACACCCTCCTCACTAAGTCAAGCTTTTCACAAGTACTCAGACCTAGGATTGGCTGTACGCTCTTCTCTACTATGAGCACCTGTGCCCTTAACTGCTGTCCCTTGTGCTTTAGAGTCACTACACAACACCCCTTAACTGGAACAGTCTCTCCTGTATAACCAGTCACTTTTACTTTCACAGGGTGTATTTTGCTCTTAACTGTGAGGGTCCTGTAATCGTCTATGGACAACAGGTTGACCTGTGCACCAGTGTCTATCTTAAATGGAATTATGGTCTCATTCACAGTTAATGGGACTATCCATTCTGCCGCCTCTGCCGTGCTAGACTGTACTACTGAGTCCACAAAGAACTCCTCTGGCTCTTCTTCCACTGTGTTCACTTTCATCCCTGAAGCCTCAGCTCTGCAATACTTCGCAAAGTGGTTATCCTTCCCACACTTGTGGCAGACTTTCCCATAAGCAGGGAATGCCCTAGACATATGCTTGCCTCCACATCTTCCACATCTACTGTTTGGACTCCTGGGACTTTTCTCTGTAGGCTTTTGTTTTACAAACTGTTTTGGGCGCTGTCCCTCTCTTTTCACGGCATGCACTGCTGCCGACTCATCCGTGCGCAGCTCCTTTGCTTGTGCACGAGTGGTTTCTGCTGCTCTGCACATGTGAACTGTTTTCTCTAGCGTTAAATCATGTTCACGTAGTAATCTTTCTCTGAGCCCATTATCAGGAATTCCACATATTATTCTATCTCTGACTAATGAGTTTCTTAAATCTTCGAATTCACATGACTTGCTCAACGTAAGTAGTTCAGTTAAGTACTGATCAAAACTGTCACCTGTTTTCTGACTGGCAGAGAAAAACTTATATCTCTCAAAAGTGACATTTTTACTGGGCACAAAGTACTCCTCAAACTTTGTCACTAGCTCAGTCAATGTTATATTTCCCTCATCTATCTAAAGCTGTTGTAAATATCCAATGCATCTTCTCCTATTACATGCAAAAATATAGCCGCTTTTCTGTTCTCATCTCCTCCCCCCGCCCCACTTGCAGCCAAGTAAATACTAAATCTCTGCTTAAATCTCTTCCAATTATCAGCAAGATTGCCACTGAACTGCATGGGTGTGGGAGGACTGAGCTTATCCATGACGGGAAACACTACGGGTGCAGGATTTTCTTGGTCTCCTTCTTGATTGGTTGAAACGTTTTCACTCACGTTGTTAGCTTGATCACTTTCACTTTCACTAGACATGCTCGCATGCTGATCCTCTCGCTAGCAGTGCGCACATTTGTGCCTTCGGAATCCAGCACATTCCTTCTTGACGTCGATTCAACCCCGCTTCTGACACCATGTTATGTTTGTTGTTTCCAGTATTCCTAACTAGGAATAAACAGGCTAGGCTAGGGTTTCTTTACTGGCTTTTATTTACGTTGTCTATCTGTACATCAAGGCACTGTCTCTGTTGTGCATCCGTACATCACGCTCTCTTCCTGTACCCCGGCACAGTATTTCTGACACTGGGAATACATTCCCTGAGATGTCCCTAGAATCAGATACCAAGAACATACAAATGGACCATATTAAAAAAAGTCTGTAAATGTGTATTCTACATTCTTATGGAATGAATGAGATACAAAAAAAATATAAAAAAAAAAATTATAAAAAAAAAGAAATTATAAAAAAAAATTGTAATTCATTTTGAGTTAATTTTCATAACGCGATAATTTGCTGTGTAATTAATTAAACTAATTAACGCGATAAACTGACAGCCCTAGAAATTACATACCTAGGTTCCATCCTAGAGGCAAATCTTTCCTGTGACAAGATGGCATCCAATGTAATAAAAGAAAGTCAACCAACGAACTAGATTCTTGTACCGGATCTCCTCTCTGGTAAACAAGAATACCCTGAAGACTCTGGCAGGAGCACTCATTCAAGGGTACTACGACTATGCTTGCACCTCATGGTACCCAAGGACCTCAAAGGCGCTAAAAACTAAATTACAAACATCTCAAAACAAACTGGTCAAACTACTGCTTGACCTTACTCCTAGAACCCACCTCACCCCTGCCCACTTTGACAACCTAAGATGGCTTAGAGTAGACGACAGAGTACAGCAACTTGCAATGGGCCTGGTCTACAAGATACACTACACGACTAAGGTACCCATGTACAGTACATGTCAAAATACTTCCCAAAGGTCAGTGAATACCATGACCACAACACCAGAGGGAGCTCGACAAATCATGTGAAACCCAGATTCGGCACAAACAAGGGACTAAACACATTTCGCAATTATGCCACATCAATGTGGAATGCCCTACCCACAGCTGTAAAGGAATGTGAATCACTACCCACTTTCAAAACCACTCTCAAAGAGCACCTACGGGAGACTGAAATTCGAAACTGGCCCCTGTAAATGTCCTAACCAAACCCCCTCCAATGTACAGTTACCCACCCCGCCTACCCAACCCCCTCCAATGTACAGTTCCCCCCCCCCCCCAACCCCACCTCCTCCAATTTACAATTTCTTCATCAAATGATCTCTTTTTTAGACTATTTTTGTATCACAAACAGTACTGTTTTTGTAAATCTGGTATGTCATAAATGTATAGTTGTAGCAGTACTGTCTATCTGTATGTCATGTATGTCTTATATGTTATGATGAATTAAAAATGGGGGACCCTGATGTAAACAAGACGAAAGTCTTTCTCTGGTCTGCATCCCCTTAACAATTGTGTGTATTAAGCTGTACTGTATTGTACCCATTCTGCAATCTGTTAATAAAAATGTCAATAAATCAATCAATCAATCAATCTATGGAATCAGTCACAACAGTGTCACAAATCCAAATGAATGAAGTCCAATGTTAATCTCTTGCCAACGTTTTACCAACTAATATACTTTTGTACAGTAAAACTGAAGTGGTCTCTCTCTCCCTCTCACACAGTACCATGAGGTTATTTTCATTGTTTGGGCATATTGTTCAGAAGAAGTAAGGTGCCCTGTTTTCTAAACCCTCTAAAGCAGGTGTCGCCCACGTGACACTAGACATGTTTTGCAAAACATTAAATATCTTTAGAACCGTTTGTGATAATGACTCACTTTAAATTGTATCTGAATCAGGATCGGGAGATTCTCCAATGTAAAGTGCATCTGGCAGTGTGTGGAAGGAAGGCTCTTGAATTATCTAGATCAGTTGTTTTCTTCCGAATGCATCTGCATCTAGTCCGCTGTATCTATCTATCTATTTCTATATCTGTCACTAAGCTTTTAGCCTATAGTCAATGGAAATGGTAGAAATGGTCACGTGGGCTGGGAGAACCAATGGAAAAATTCCTATTTAATTTCAGATTGGACTTGCGTGTCAGATCCAGTACTTCCCTCAGCCGTGCATCATGTTCTTCTCTTGTGGATCCCCACACGATGATGTCATCCATCATGGTCTCCACTCCCTCTATGTGCTCATAGATCATATGGATTGTCTTGTGGTAAACTTCGGGCGCAGACAGAATACCGTAAGGTAAACGCAGAAAGCGAAACCTTCCTTCTGGTGTATTGAACGTGCACAGTTTTGAGCTTGCCTCATCCAGATTCATCTGCCAGAAGCCTGTTGACGCATCCAGCTTGCTAAACCATTTAGCACCGGCAAACTGTGACATGATCTCTTCTCTTGTTGGAAGCTTGAAATGCTCACGCTTTATAGCCCTGTTTAGATCCCGTGGATCGAGACAGGTGCGTAGAGATCCATTTGTCTTCGTCAATACTACTAGTGAGCTCACCCAATCTGTTGGCTCATCTATTTTCTTTATGACGCCCATCTTCTCCATGCGGGCTAACTCCTTTTTGAGTTTGTCTCTCAGTGCAAATGGAATCTTTCTGCACGCATGCACTACAGGAGTCACTGTGTCATCCACACATATCTTGTGCTCACCAGGCAAGCATCCTAGTCCTTCAAAGACATCGCTGTACTCCTGCATGACTGCTTTGTGGTCTGTGCTAGTCTGGGAATTCACTACAAACACCCTCCTCACTAAGTCAAGCTTTTCACAAGTACTCAGACCTAGGATTGGCTGTACGCTCTTCTCTACTATGAGCACCTGTGCCCTTAACTGCTGTCCCTTGTGCTTTAGAGTCACTACACAACACCCCTTAACTGGAACAGTCTCTCCTGTATAACCAGTCACTTTTACTTTCACAGGGTGTATTTTGCTCTTAACTGTGAGGGTCCTGTAATCGTCTATGGACAACAGGTTGACCTGTGCACCAGTGTCTATCTTAAATGGAATTATGGTCTCATTCACAGTTAATGGGACTATCCATTCTGCCGCCTCTGCCGTGCTAGACTGTACTACTGAGTCCACAAAGAACTCCTCTGGCTCTTCTTCCACTGTGTTCACTTTCATCCCTGAAGCCTCAGCTCTGCAATACTTCGCAAAGTGGTTATCCTTCCCACACTTGTGGCAGACTTTCCCATAAGCAGGGAATGCCCTAGACATATGCTTGCCTCCACATCTTCCACATCTACTGTTTGGACTCCTGGGACTTTTCTCTGTAGGCTTTTGTTTTACAAACTGTTTTGGGCGCTGTCCCTCTCTTTTCACGGCATGCACTGCTGCCGACTCATCCGTGCGCAGCTCCTTTGCTTGTGCACGAGTGGTTTCTGCTGCTCTGCACATGTGAACTGTTTTCTCTAGCGTTAAATCATGTTCACGTAGTAATCTTTCTCTGAGCCCATTATCAGGAATTCCACATATTATTCTATCTCTGACTAATGAGTTTCTTAAATCTTCGAATTCACATGACTTGCTCAACGTAAGTAGTTCAGTTAAGTACTGATCAAAACTGTCACCTGTTTTCTGACTGGCAGAGAAAAACTTATATCTCTCAAAAGTGACATTTTTACTGGGCACAAAGTACTCCTCAAACTTTGTCACTAGCTCAGTCAATGTTATATTTCCCTCATCTATCTAAAGCTGTTGTAAATATCAAATGCATCTTCTCCTATTACATGCAAAAATATAGCCGCTTTTCTGTTCTCATCTCCTCCCCCCGCCCCACTTGCAGCCAAGTAAATACTAAATCTCTGCTTAAATCTCTTCCAATTATCAGCAAGATTGCCACTGAACTGCATGGGTGTGGGAGGACTGAGCTTATCCATGACGGGAAACACTACGGGTGCAGGATTTTCTTGGTCTCCTTCTTGATTGGTTGAAACGTTTTCACTCACGTTGTTAGCTTGATCACTTTCACTTTCACTAGACATGCTCGCATGCTGATCCTCTCGCTAGCAGTGCGCACATTTGTGCCTTCGGAATCCAGCACATTCCTTCTTGACGTCGATTCAACCCCGCTTCTGACACCATGTTATGTTTGTTGTTTCCAGTATTCCTAACTAGGAATAAACAGGCTAGGCTAGGGTTTCTTTACTGGCTTTTATTTACGTTGTCTATCTGTACATCAAGGCACTGTCTCTGTTGTGCATCCGTACATCACGCTCTCTTCCTGTACCCCGGCACAGTATTTCTGACACTGGGAATACATTCCCTGAGATGTCCCTAGAATCAGATACCAAGAACATACAAATGGACCATATTAAAAAAAGTCTGTAAATGTGTATTCTACATTCTTATGGAATGAATGAGATACAAAAAAAATATAAAAAAAAAATTATAAAAAAAAAGAAATTATAAAAAAAAATTGTAATTCATTTTGAGTTAATTTTCATAACGCGATAATTTGCTGTGTAATTAATTAAACTAATTAACGCGATAAACTGACAGCCCTAGAAATTACATACCTAGGTTCCATCCTAGAGGCAAATCTTTCCTGTGACAAGATGGCATCCAATGTAATAAAAGAAAGTCAACCAACAAACTAGATTCTTGTACCGGATCTCCTCTCTGGTAAACAAGAATACCCTGAAGACTCTGGCAGGAGCACTCATTCAAGGGTACTACGACTATGCTTGCACCTCATGGTACCCAAGGACCTCAACGGCGCTAAAAACTAAATTACAAACATCTCAAAACAAACTGGTCAAACTACTGCTTGACCTTACTCCTAGAACCCACCTCACCCCTGCCCACTTTGACAACCTAAGATGGCTTAGAGTAGACGACAGAGTACAGCAACTTGCAATGGGCCTGGTCTACAAGATACACTACACGACTAAGGTACCCATGTACAGTACATGTCAAAATACTTCCCAAAGGTCAGTGAATACCATGACCACAACACCAGAGGGAGCTCGACAAATCATGTGAAACCCAGATTCGGCACAAACAAGGGACTAAACACATTTCGCAATTATGCCACATCAATGTGGAATGCCCTACCCACAGCTGTAAAGGAATGTGAATCACTACCCACTTTCAAAACCACTCTCAAAGAGCACCTACGGGAGACTGAAATTCGAAACTGGCCCCTGTAAATGTCCTAACCAAACCCCCTCCAATGTACAGTTACCCACCCCGCCTACCCAACCCCCTCCAATGTACAGTTCCCCCCCCCCCCAACCCCACCTCCTCCAATTTACAATTTCTTCATCAAATGATCTCTTTTTTAGACTATTTTTGTATCACAAACAGTACTGTTTTTGTAAATCTGGTATGTCATAAATGTATAGTTGTAGCAGTACTGTCTATCTGTATGTCATGTATGTCTTATATGTTATGATGAATTAAAAATGGGGGACCCTGATGTAAACAAGACGAAAGTCTTTCTCTGGTCTGCATCCCCTTAACAATTGTGTGTATTAAGCTGTACTGTATTGTACCCATTCTGCAATCTGTTAATAAAAATGTCAATAAATCAATCAATCAATCAATCTATGGAATCAGTCACAACAGTGTCACAAATCCAAATGAATGAAGTCCAATGTTAATCTCTTGCCAACGTTTTACCAACTAATATACTTTTGTACAGTAAAACTGAAGTGGTCTCTCTCTCCCTCTCACACAGTACCATGAGGTTATTTTCATTGTTTGGGCATATTGTTCAGAAGAAGTAAGGTGCCCTGTTTTCTAAACCCTCTAAAGCAGGTGTCGCCCACGTGACACTAGACATGTTTTGCAAAACATTAAATATCTTTAGAACCGTTTGTGATAATGACTCACTTTAAATTGTATCTGAATCAGGATCGGGAGATTCTCCAATGTAAAGTGCATCTGGCAGTGTGTGGAAGGAAGGCTCTTGAATTATCTAGATCAGTTGTTTTCTTCCGAATGCATCTGCATCTAGTCCGCTGTATCTATCTATCTATTTCTATATCTGTCACTAAGCTTTTAGCCTATAGTCAATGGAAATGGTAGAAATGGTCACGTGGGCTGGGAGAACCAATGGAAAAATTCCTATTTAATTTCAGATTGGACTTGCGTGTCAGATCCAGTACTTCCCTCAGCCGTGCATCATGTTCTTCTCTTGTGGATCCCCACACGATGATGTCATCCATCATGGTCTCCACTCCCTCTATGTGCTCATAGATCATATGGATTGTCTTGTGGTAAACTTCGGGCGCAGACAGAATACCGTAAGGTAAACGCAGAAAGCGAAACCTTCCTTCTGGTGTATTGAACGTGCACAGTTTTGAGCTTGCCTCATCCAGATTCATCTGCCAGAAGCCTGTTGACGCATCCAGCTTGCTAAACCATTTAGCACCGGCAAACTGTGACATGATCTCTTCTCTTGTTGGAAGCTTGAAATGCTCACGCTTTATAGCCCTGTTTAGATCCCGTGGATCGAGACAGGTGCGTAGAGATCCATTTGTCTTCGTCAATACTACTAGTGAGCTCACCCAATCTGTTGGCTCATCTATTTTCTTTATGACGCCCATCTTCTCCATGCGGGCTAACTCCTTTTTGAGTTTGTCTCTCAGTGCAAATGGAATCTTTCTGCACGCATGCACTACAGGAGTCACTGTGTCATCCACACATATCTTGTGCTCACCAGGCAAGCATCCTAGTCCTTCAAAGACATCGCTGTACTCCTGCATGACTGCTTTGTGGTCTGTGCTAGTCTGGGAATTCACTACAAACACCCTCCTCACTAAGTCAAGCTTTTCACAAGTACTCAGACCTAGGATTGGCTGTACGCTCTTCTCTACTATGAGCACCTGTGCCCTTAACTGCTGTCCCTTGTGCTTTAGAGTCACTACACAACACCCCTTAACTGGAACAGTCTCTCCTGTATAACCAGTCACTTTTACTTTCACAGGGTGTATTTTGCTCTTAACTGTGAGGGTCCTGTAATCGTCTATGGACAACAGGTTGACCTGTGCACCAGTGTCTATCTTAAATGGAATTATGGTCTCATTCACAGTTAATGGGACTATCCATTCTGCCGCCTCTGCCGTGCTAGACTGTACTACTGAGTCCACAAAGAACTCCTCTGGCTCTTCTTCCACTGTGTTCACTTTCATCCCTGAAGCCTCAGCTCTGCAATACTTCGCAAAGTGGTTATCCTTCCCACACTTGTGGCAGACTTTCCCATAAGCAGGGAATGCCCTAGACATATGCTTGCCTCCACATCTTCCACATCTACTGTTTGGACTCCTGGGACTTTTCTCTGTAGGCTTTTGTTTTACAAACTGTTTTGGGCGCTGTCCCTCTCTTTTCACGGCATGCACTGCTGCCGACTCATCCGTGCGCAGCTCCTTTGCTTGTGCACGAGTGGTTTCTGCTGCTCTGCACATGTGAACTGTTTTCTCTAGCGTTAAATCATGTTCACGTAGTAATCTTTCTCTGAGCCCATTATCAGGAATTCCACATATTATTCTATCTCTGACTAATGAGTTTCTTAAATCTTCGAATTCACATGACTTGCTCAACGTAAGTAGTTCAGTTAAGTACTGATCAAAACTGTCACCTGTTTTCTGACTGGCAGAGAAAAACTTATATCTCTCAAAAGTGACATTTTTACTGGGCACAAAGTACTCCTCAAACTTTGTCACTAGCTCAGTCAATGTTATATTTCCCTCATCTATCTAAAGCTGTTGTAAATATCCAATGCATCTTCTCCTATTACATGCAAAAATATAGCCGCTTTTCTGTTCTCATCTCCTCCCCCCGCCCCACTTGCAGCCAAGTAAATACTAAATCTCTGCTTAAATCTCTTCCAATTATCAGCAAGATTGCCACTGAACTGCATGGGTGTGGGAGGACTGAGCTTATCCATGACGGGAAACACTACGGGTGCAGGATTTTCTTGGTCTCCTTCTTGATTGGTTGAAACGTTTTCACTCACGTTGTTAGCTTGATCACTTTCACTTTCACTAGACATGCTCGCATGCTGATCCTCTCGCTAGCAGTGCGCACATTTGTGCCTTCGGAATCCAGCACATTCCTTCTTGACGTCGATTCAACCCCGCTTCTGACACCATGTTATGTTTGTTGTTTCCAGTATTCCTAACTAGGAATAAACAGGCTAGGCTAGGGTTTCTTTACTGGCTTTTATTTACGTTGTCTATCTGTACATCAAGGCACTGTCTCTGTTGTGCATCCGTACATCACGCTCTCTTCCTGTACCCCGGCACAGTATTTCTGACACTGGGAATACATTCCCTGAGATGTCCCTAGAATCAGATACCAAGAACATACAAATGGACCATATTAAAAAAAGTCTGTAAATGTGTATTCTACATTCTTATGGAATGAATGAGATACAAAAAAAATATAAAAAAAAAAATTATAAAAAAAAAGAAATTATAAAAAAAAATTGTAATTCATTTTGAGTTAATTTTCATAACGCGATAATTTGCTGTGTAATTAATTAAACTAATTAACGCGATAAACTGACAGCCCTAGAAATTACATACCTAGGTTCCATCCTAGAGGCAAATCTTTCCTGTGACAAGATGGCATCCAATGTAATAAAAGAAAGTCAACCAACGAACTAGATTCTTGTACCGGATCTCCTCTCTGGTAAACAAGAATACCCTGAAGACTCTGGCAGGAGCACTCATTCAAGGGTACTACGACTATGCTTGCACCTCATGGTACCCAAGGACCTCAAAGGCGCTAAAAACTAAATTACAAACATCTCAAAACAAACTGGTCAAACTACTGCTTGACCTTACTCCTAGAACCCACCTCACCCCTGCCCACTTTGACAACCTAAGATGGCTTAGAGTAGACGACAGAGTACAGCAACTTGCAATGGGCCTGGTCTACAAGATACACTACACGACTAAGGTACCCATGTACAGTACATGTCAAAATACTTCCCAAAGGTCAGTGAATACCATGACCACAACACCAGAGGGAGCTCGACAAATCATGTGAAACCCAGATTCGGCACAAACAAGGGACTAAACACATTTCGCAATTATGCCACATCAATGTGGAATGCCCTACCCACAGCTGTAAAGGAATGTGAATCACTACCCACTTTCAAAACCACTCTCAAAGAGCACCTACGGGAGACTGAAATTCGAAACTGGCCCCTGTAAATGTCCTAACCAAACCCCCTCCAATGTACAGTTACCCACCCCGCCTACCCAACCCCCTCCAATGTACAGTTCCCCCCCCCCCCAACCCCACCTCCTCCAATTTACAATTTCTTCATCAAATGATCTCTTTTTTAGACTATTTTTGTATCACAAACAGTACTGTTTTTGTAAATCTGGTATGTCATAAATGTATAGTTGTAGCAGTACTGTCTATCTGTATGTCATGTATGTCTTATATGTTATGATGAATTAAAAATGGGGGACCCTGATGTAAACAAGACGAAAGTCTTTCTCTGGTCTGCATCCCCTTAACAATTGTGTGTATTAAGCTG
This sequence comes from Notolepis coatsorum, assembly GCF_963971535.1. Lineage (NCBI taxonomy): Eukaryota > Metazoa > Chordata > Actinopteri > Aulopiformes > Paralepididae > Notolepis > Notolepis coatsorum. The sequence continues at coordinate 278,922,245 of NC_140165.1, forward strand.
TACTGTATTGTACCCATTCTGCAATCTGTTAATAAAAATGTCAATAAATCAATCAATCAATCTATGGAATCAGTCACAACAGTGTCACAAATCCAAATGAATGAAGTCCAATGTTAATCTCTTGCCAACGTTTTACCAACTAATATACTTTTGTACAGTAAAACTGAAGTGGTCTCTCTCTCCCTCTCACACAGTACCATGAGGTTATTTTCATTGTTTGGGCATATTGTTCAGAAGAAGTAAGGTGCCCTGTTTTCTAAACCCTCTAAAGCAGGTGTCGCCCACGTGACACTAGACATGTTTTGCAAAACATTAAATATCTTTAGAACCGTTTGTGATAATGACTCACTTTAAATTGTATCTGAATCAGGATCGGGAGATTCTCCAATGTAAAGTGCATCTGGCAGTGTGTGGAAGGAAGGCTCTTGAATTATCTAGATCAGTTGTTTTCTTCCGAATGCATCTGCATCTAGTCCGCTGTATCTATCTATCTATTTCTATATCTGTCACTAAGCTTTTAGCCTATAGTCAATGGAAATGGTAGAAATGGTCACGTGGGCTGGGAGAACCAATGGAAAAATTCCTATTTAATTTCAGATTGGACTTGCGTGTCAGATCCAGTACTTCCCTCAGCCGTGCATCATGTTCTTCTCTTGTGGATCCCCACACGATGATGTCATCCATCATGGTCTCCACTCCCTCTATGTGCTCATAGATCATATGGATTGTCTTGTGGTAAACTTCGGGCGCAGACAGAATACCGTAAGGTAAACGCAGAAAGCGAAACCTTCCTTCTGGTGTATTGAACGTGCACAGTTTTGAGCTTGCCTCATCCAGATTCATCTGCCAGAAGCCTGTTGACGCATCCAGCTTGCTAAACCATTTAGCACCGGCAAACTGTGACATGATCTCTTCTCTTGTTGGAAGCTTGAAATGCTCACGCTTTATAGCCCTGTTTAGATCCCGTGGATCGAGACAGGTGCGTAGAGATCCATTTGTCTTCGTCAATACTACTAGTGAGCTCACCCAATCTGTTGGCTCATCTATTTTCTTTATGACGCCCATCTTCTCCATGCGGGCTAACTCCTTTTTGAGTTTGTCTCTCAGTGCAAATGGAATCTTTCTGCACGCATGCACTACAGGAGTCACTGTGTCATCCACACATATCTTGTGCTCACCAGGCAAGCATCCTAGTCCTTCAAAGACATCGCTGTACTCCTGCATGACTGCTTTGTGGTCTGTGCTAGTCTGGGAATTCACTACAAACACCCTCCTCACTAAGTCAAGCTTTTCACAAGTACTCAGACCTAGGATTGGCTGTACGCTCTTCTCTACTATGAGCACCTGTGCCCTTAACTGCTGTCCCTTGTGCTTTAGAGTCACTACACAACACCCCTTAACTGGAACAGTCTCTCCTGTATAACCAGTCACTTTTACTTTCACAGGGTGTATTTTGCTCTTAACTGTGAGGGTCCTGTAATCGTCTATGGACAACAGGTTGACCTGTGCACCAGTGTCTATCTTAAATGGAATTATGGTCTCATTCACAGTTAATGGGACTATCCATTCTGCCGCCTCTGCCGTGCTAGACTGTACTACTGAGTCCACAAAGAACTCCTCTGGCTCTTCTTCCACTGTGTTCACTTTCATCCCTGAAGCCTCAGCTCTGCAATACTTCGCAAAGTGGTTATCCTTCCCACACTTGTGGCAGACTTTCCCATAAGCAGGGAATGCCCTAGACATATGCTTGCCTCCACATCTTCCACATCTACTGTTTGGACTCCTGGGACTTTTCTCTGTAGGCTTTTGTTTTACAAACTGTTTTGGGCGCTGTCCCTCTCTTTTCACGGCATGCACTGCTGCCGACTCATCCGTGCGCAGCTCCTTTGCTTGTGCACGAGTGGTTTCTGCTGCTCTGCACATGTGAACTGTTTTCTCTAGCGTTAAATCATGTTCACGTAGTAATCTTTCTCTGAGCCCATTATCAGGAATTCCACATATTATTCTATCTCTGACTAATGAGTTTCTTAAATCTTCGAATTCACATGACTTGCTCAACGTAAGTAGTTCAGTTAAGTACTGATCAAAACTGTCACCTGTTTTCTGACTGGCAGAGAAAAACTTATATCTCTCAAAAGTGACATTTTTACTGGGCACAAAGTACTCCTCAAACTTTGTCACTAGCTCAGTCAATGTTATATTTCCCTCATCTATCTAAAGCTGTTGTAAATATCCAATGCATCTTCTCCTATTACATGCAAAAATATAGCCGCTTTTCTGTTCTCATCTCCTCCCCCCGCCCCACTTGCAGCCAAGTAAATACTAAATCTCTGCTTAAATCTCTTCCAATTATCAGCAAGATTGCCACTGAACTGCATGGGTGTGGGAGGACTGAGCTTATCCATGACGGGAAACACTACGGGTGCAGGATTTTCTTGGTCTCCTTCTTGATTGGTTGAAACGTTTTCACTCACGTTGTTAGCTTGATCACTTTCACTTTCACTAGACATGCTCGCATGCTGATCCTCTCGCTAGCAGTGCGCACATTTGTGCCTTCGGAATCCAGCACATTCCTTCTTGACGTCGATTCAACCCCGCTTCTGACACCATGTTATGTTTGTTGTTTCCAGTATTCCTAACTAGGAATAAACAGGCTAGGCTAGGGTTTCTTTACTGGCTTTTATTTACGTTGTCTATCTGTACATCAAGGCACTGTCTCTGTTGTGCATCCGTACATCACGCTCTCTTCCTGTACCCCGGCACAGTATTTCCCCCCAACCCCACCTCCTCCAATTTACAATTTCTTCATCAAATGATCTCTTTTTTAGACTATTTTTGTATCACAAACAGTACTGTTTTTGTAAATCTGGTATGTCATAAATGTATAGTTGTAGCAGTACTGTCTATCTGTATGTCATGTATGTCTTATATGTTATGATGAATTAAAAATGGGGGACCCTGATGTAAACAAGACGAAAGTCTTTCTCTGGTCTGCATCCCCTTAACAATTGTGTGTATTAAGCTGTACTGTATTGTACCCATTCTGCAATCTGTTAATAAAAATGTCAATAAATCAATCAATCAATCTATGGAATCAGTCACAACAGTGTCACAAATCCAAATGAATGAAGTCCAATGTTAATCTCTTGCCAACGTTTTACCAACTAATATACTTTTGTACAGTAAAACTGAAGTGGTCTCTCTCTCCCTCTCACACAGTACCATGAGGTTATTTTCATTGTTTGGGCATATTGTTCAGAAGAAGTAAGGTGCCCTGTTTTCTAAACCCTCTAAAGCAGGTGTCGCCCACGTGACACTAGACATGTTTTGCAAAACATTAAATATCTTTAGAACCGTTTGTGATAATGACTCACTTTAAATTGTATCTGAATCAGGATCGGGAGATTCTCCAATGTAAAGTGCATCTGGCAGTGTGTGGAAGGAAGGCTCTTGAATTATCTAGATCAGTTGTTTTCTTCCGAATGCATCTGCATCTAGTCCGCTGTATCTATCTATCTATTTCTATATCTGTCACTAAGCTTTTAGCCTATAGTCAATGGAAATGGTAGAAATGGTCACGTGGGCTGGGAGAACCAATGGAAAAATTCCTATTTAATTTCAGATTGGACTTGCGTGTCAGATCCAGTACTTCCCTCAGCCGTGCATCATGTTCTTCTCTTGTGGATCCCCACACGATGATGTCATCCATCATGGTCTCCACTCCCTCTATGTGCTCATAGATCATATGGATTGTCTTGTGGTAAACTTCGGGCGCAGACAGAATACCGTAAGGTAAACGCAGAAAGCGAAACCTTCCTTCTGGTGTATTGAACGTGCACAGTTTTGAGCTTGCCTCATCCAGATTCATCTGCCAGAAGCCTGTTGACGCATCCAGCTTGCTAAACCATTTAGCACCGGCAAACTGTGACATGATCTCTTCTCTTGTTGGAAGCTTGAAATGCTCACGCTTTATAGCCCTGTTTAGATCCCGTGGATCGAGACAGGTGCGTAGAGATCCATTTGTCTTCGTCAATACTACTAGTGAGCTCACCCAATCTGTTGGCTCATCTATTTTCTTTATGACGCCCATCTTCTCCATGCGGGCTAACTCCTTTTTGAGTTTGTCTCTCAGTGCAAATGGAATCTTTCTGCACGCATGCACTACAGGAGTCACTGTGTCATCCACACATATCTTGTGCTCACCAGGCAAGCATCCTAGTCCTTCAAAGACATCGCTGTACTCCTGCATGACTGCTTTGTGGTCTGTGCTAGTCTGGGAATTCACTACAAACACCCTCCTCACTAAGTCAAGCTTTTCACAAGTACTCAGACCTAGGATTGGCTGTACGCTCTTCTCTACTATGAGCACCTGTGCCCTTAACTGCTGTCCCTTGTGCTTTAGAGTCACTACACAACACCCCTTAACTGGAACAGTCTCTCCTGTATAACCAGTCACTTTTACTTTCACAGGGTGTATTTTGCTCTTAACTGTGAGGGTCCTGTAATCGTCTATGGACAACAGGTTGACCTGTGCACCAGTGTCTATCTTAAATGGAATTATGGTCTCATTCACAGTTAATGGGACTATCCATTCTGCCGCCTCTGCCGTGCTAGACTGTACTACTGAGTCCACAAAGAACTCCTCTGGCTCTTCTTCCACTGTGTTCACTTTCATCCCTGAAGCCTCAGCTCTGCAATACTTCGCAAAGTGGTTATCCTTCCCACACTTGTGGCAGACTTTCCCATAAGCAGGGAATGCCCTAGACATATGCTTGCCTCCACATCTTCCACATCTACTGTTTGGACTCCTGGGACTTTTCTCTGTAGGCTTTTGTTTTACAAACTGTTTTGGGCGCTGTCCCTCTCTTTTCACGGCATGCACTGCTGCCGACTCATCCGTGCGCAGCTCCTTTGCTTGTGCACGAGTGGTTTCTGCTGCTCTGCACATGTGAACTGTTTTCTCTAGCGTTAAATCATGTTCACGTAGTAATCTTTCTCTGAGCCCATTATCAGGAATTCCACATATTATTCTATCTCTGACTAATGAGTTTCTTAAATCTTCGAATTCACATGACTTGCTCAACGTAAGTAGTTCAGTTAAGTACTGATCAAAACTGTCACCTGTTTTCTGACTGGCAGAGAAAAACTTATATCTCTCAAAAGTGACATTTTTACTGGGCACAAAGTACTCCTCAAACTTTGTCACTAGCTCAGTCAATGTTATATTTCCCTCATCTATCTAAAGCTGTTGTAAATATCCAATGCATCTTCTCCTATTACATGCAAAAATATAGCCGCTTTTCTGTTCTCATCTCCTCCCCCCGCCCCACTTGCAGCCAAGTAAATACTAAATCTCTGCTTAAATCTCTTCCAATTATCAGCAAGATTGCCACTGAACTGCATGGGTGTGGGAGGACTGAGCTTATCCATGACGGGAAACACTACGGGTGCAGGATTTTCTTGGTCTCCTTCTTGATTGGTTGAAACGTTTTCACTCACGTTGTTAGCTTGATCACTTTCACTTTCACTAGACATGCTCGCATGCTGATCCTCTCGCTAGCAGTGCGCACATTTGTGCCTTCGGAATCCAGCACATTCCTTCTTGACGTCGATTCAACCCCGCTTCTGACACCATGTTATGTTTGTTGTTTCCAGTATTCCTAACTAGGAATAAACAGGCTAGGCTAGGGTTTCTTTACTGGCTTTTATTTACGTTGTCTATCTGTACATCAAGGCACTGTCTCTGTTGTGCATCCGTACATCACGCTCTCTTCCTGTACCCCGGCACAGTATTTCTGACACTGGGAATACATTCCCTGAGATGTCCCTAGAATCAGATACCAAGAACATACAAATGGACCATATTAAAAAAAGTCTGTAAATGTGTATTCTACATTCTTATGGAATGAATGAGATACAAAAAAAATATAAAAAAAAAAATTATAAAAAAAAGAAATTATAAAAAAAAATTGTAATTCATTTTGAGTTAATTTTCATAACGCGATAATTTGCTGTGTAATTAATTAAACTAATTAACGCGATAAACTGACAGCCCTAGAAATTACATACCTAGGTTCCATCCTAGAGGCAAATCTTTCCTGTGACAAGATGGCATCCAATGTAATAAAAGAAAGTCAACCAACGAACTAGATTCTTGTACCGGATCTCCTCTCTGGTAAACAAGAATACCCTGAAGACTCTGGCAGGAGCACTCATTCAAGGGTACTACGACTATGCTTGCACCTCATGGTACCCAAGGACCTCAAAGGCGCTAAAAACTAAATTACAAACATCTCAAAACAAACTGGTCAAACTACTGCTTGACCTTACTCCTAGAACCCACCTCACCCCTGCCCACTTTGACAACCTAAGATGGCTTAGAGTAGACGACAGAGTACAGCAACTTGCAATGGGCCTGGTCTACAAGATACACTACACGACTAAGGTACCCATGTACAGTACATGTCAAAATACTTCCCAAAGGTCAGTGAATACCATGACCACAACACCAGAGGGAGCTCGACAAATCATGTGAAACCCAGATTCGGCACAAACAAGGGACTAAACACATTTCGCAATTATGCCACATCAATGTGGAATGCCCTACCCACAGCTGTAAAGGAATGTGAATCACTACCCACTTTCAAAACCACTCTCAAAGAGCACCTACGGGAGACTGAAATTCGAAACTGGCCCCTGTAAATGTCCTAACCAAACCCCCTCCAATGTACAGTTACCCACCCCGCCTACCCAACCCCCTCCAATGTACAGTTCCCCCCCCCCCCAACCCCACCTCCTCCAATTTACAATTTCTTCATCAAATTATCTCTTTTTTAGACTATTTTTGTATCACAAACAGTACTGTTTTTGTAAATCTGGTATGTCATAAATGTATAGTTGTAGCAGTACTGTCTATCTGTATGTCATGTATGTCTTATATGTTATGATGAATTAAAAATGGGGGACCCTGATGTAAACAAGACGAAAGTCTTTCTCTGGTCTGCATCCCCTTAACAATTGTGTGTATTAAGCTGTACTGTATTGTACCCATTCTGCAATCTGTTAATAAAAATGTCAATAAATCAATCAATCAATCTATGGAATCAGTCACAACAGTGTCACAAATCCAAATGAATGAAGTCCAATGTTAATCTCTTGCCAACGTTTTACCAACTAATATACTTTTGTACAGTAAAACTGAAGTGGTCTCTCTCTCCCTCTCACACAGTACCATGAGGTTATTTTCATTGTTTGGGCATATTGTTCAGAAGAAGTAAGGTGCCCTGTTTTCTAAACCCTCTAAAGCAGGTGTCGCCCACGTGACACTAGACATGTTTTGCAAAACATTAAATATCTTTAGAACCGTTTGTGATAATGACTCACTTTAAATTGTATCTGAATCAGGATCGGGAGATTCTCCAATGTAAAGTGCATCTGGCAGTGTGTGGAAGGAAGGCTCTTGAATTATCTAGATCAGTTGTTTTCTTCCGAATGCATCTGCATCTAGTCCGCTGTATCTATCTATCTATTTCTATATCTGTCACTAAGCTTTTAGCCTATAGTCAATGGAAATGGTAGAAATGGTCACGTGGGCTGGGAGAACCAATGGAAAAATTCCTATTTAATTTCAGATTGGACTTGCGTGTCAGATCCAGTACTTCCCTCAGCCGTGCATCATGTTCTTCTCTTGTGGATCCCCACACGATGATGTCATCCATCATGGTCTCCACTCCCTCTATGTGCTCATAGATCATATGGATTGTCTTGTGGTAAACTTCGGGCGCAGACAGAATACCGTAAGGTAAACGCAGAAAGCGAAACCTTCCTTCTGGTGTATTGAACGTGCACAGTTTTGAGCTTGCCTCATCCAGATTCATCTGCCAGAAGCCTGTTGACGCATCCAGCTTGCTAAACCATTTAGCACCGGCAAACTGTGACATGATCTCTTCTCTTGTTGGAAGCTTGAAATGCTCACGCTTTATAGCCCTGTTTAGATCCCGTGGATCGAGACAGGTGCGTAGAGATCCATTTGTCTTCGTCAATACTACTAGTGAGCTCACCCAATCTGTTGGCTCATCTATTTTCTTTATGACGCCCATCTTCTCCATGCGGGCTAACTCCTTTTTGAGTTTGTCTCTCAGTGCAAATGGAATCTTTCTGCACGCATGCACTACAGGAGTCACTGTGTCATCCACACATATCTTGTGCTCACCAGGCAAGCATCCTAGTCCTTCAAAGACATCGCTGTACTCCTGCATGACTGCTTTGTGGTCTGTGCTAGTCTGGGAATTCACTACAAACACCCTCCTCACTAAGTCAAGCTTTTCACAAGTACTCAGACCTAGGATTGGCTGTACGCTCTTCTCTACTATGAGCACCTGTGCCCTTAACTGCTGTCCCTTGTGCTTTAGAGTCACTACACAACACCCCTTAACTGGAACAGTCTCTCCTGTATAACCAGTCACTTTTACTTTCACAGGGTGTATTTTGCTCTTAACTGTGAGGGTCCTGTAATCGTCTATGGACAACAGGTTGACCTGTGCACCAGTGTCTATCTTAAATGGAATTATGGTCTCATTCACAGTTAATGGGACTATCCATGCTGCCGCCTCTGCCGTGCTAGACTGTACTACTGAGTCCACAAAGAACTCCTCTGGCTCTTCTTCCACTGTGTTCACTTTCATCCCTGAAGCCTCAGCTCTGCAATACTTCGCAAAGTGGTTATCCTTCCCACACTTGTGGCAGACTTTCCCATAAGCAGGGAATGCCCTAGACATATGCTTGCCTCCACATCTTCCACATCTACTGTTTGGACTCCTGGGACTTTTCTCTGTAGGCTTTTGTTTTACAAACTGTTTTGGGCGCTGTCCCTCTCTTTTCACGGCATGCACTGCTGCCGACTCATCCGTGCGCAGCTCCTTTGCTTGTGCACGAGTGGTTTCTGCTGCTCTGCACATGTGAACTGTTTTCTCTAGCGTTAAATCATGTTCACGTAGTAATCTTTCTCTGAGCCCATTATCAGGAATTCCACATATTATTCTATCTCTGACTAATGAGTTTCTTAAATCTTCGAATTCACATGACTTGCTCAACGTAAGTAGTTCAGTTAAGTACTGATCAAAACTGTCACCTGTTTTCTGACTGGCAGAGAAAAACTTATATCTCTCAAAAGTGACATTTTTACTGGGCACAAAGTACTCCTCAAACTTTGTCACTAGCTCAGTCAATGTTATATTTCCCTCATCTATCTAAAGCTGTTGTAAATATCCAATGCATCTTCTCCTATTACATGCAAAAATATAGCCGCTTTTCTGTTCTCATCTCCTCCCCCCGCCCCACTTGCAGCCAAGTAAATACTAAATCTCTGCTTAAATCTCTTCCAATTATCAGCAAGATTGCCACTGAACTGCATGGGTGTGGGAGGACTGAGCTTATCCATGACGGGAAACACTACGGGTGCAGGATTTTCTTGGTCTCCTTCTTGATTGGTTGAAACGTTTTCACTCACGTTGTTAGCTTGATCACTTTCACTAGACATGCTCGCATGCTGATCCTCTCGCTAGCAGTGCGCACATTTGTGCCTTCGGAATCCAGCACATTCCTTCTTGACGTCGATTCAACCCCGCTTCTGACACCATGTTATGTTTGTTGTTTCCAGTATTCCTAACTAGGAATAAACAGGCTAGGCTAGGGTTTCTTTACTGGCTTTTATTTACGTTGTCTATCTGTACATCAAGGCACTGTCTCTGTTGTGCATCCGTACATCACGCTCTCTTCCTGTACCCCGGCACAGTATTTCTGACACTGGGAATACATTCCCTGAGATGTCCCTAGAATCAGATACCAAGAACATACAAATGGACCATATTAAAAAAAGTCTGTAAATGTGTATTCTACATTCTTATGGAATGAATGAGATACAAAAACAATATAAAAAAAAAAATTATAAAAAAAAAGAAATTATAAAAAAAAATTGTAATTCATTTTGAGTTAATTTTCATAACGCGATAATTTGCTGTGTAATTAATTAAACTAATTAACGCGATAAACTGACAGCCCTAGAAATTACATACCTAGGTTCCATCCTAGAGGCAAATCTTTCCTGTGACAAGATGGCATCCAATGTAATAAAAGAAAGTCAACCAACGAACTAGATTCTTGTACCGGATCTCCTCTCTGGTAAACAAGAATACCCTGAAGACTCTGGCAGGAGCACTCATTCAAGGGTACTATGACTATGCTTGCACCTCATGGTACCCAAGGACCTCAAAGGCGCTAAAAACTAAATTACAAACATCTCAAAACAAACTGGTCAAACTACTGCTTGACCTTACTCCTAGAACCCACCTCACCCCTGCCCACTTTGACAACCTAAGATGGCTTAGAGTAGACGACAGAGTACAGCAACTTGCAATGGGCCTGGTCTACAAGATACACTACACGACTAAGGTACCCATGTACAGTACATGTCAAAATACTTCCCAAAGGTCAGTGAATACCATGACCACAACACCAGAGGGAGCTCGACAAATCATGTGAAACCCAGATTCGGCACAAACAAGGGACTAAACACATTTCGCAATTATGCCACATCAATGTGGAATGCCCTACCCACAGCTGTAAAGGAATGTGAATCACTACCCACTTTCAAAACCACTCTCAAAGAGCACCTACGGGAGACTGAAATTCGAAACTGGCCCCTGTAAATGTCCTAACCAAACCCCCTCCAATGTACAGTTACCCACCCCGCCTACCCAACCCCCTCCAATGTACAGTTCCCCCCCCCCCCCAACCCCACCTCCTCCAATTTACAATTTCTTCATCAAATTATCTCTTTTTTAGACTATTTTTGTATCACAAACAGTACTGTTTTTGTAAATCTGGTATGTCATAAATGTATAGTTGTAGCAGTACTGTCTATCTGTATGTCATGTATGTCTTATATGTTATGATGAATTAAAAATGGGGGACCCTGATGTAAACAAGACGAAAGTCTTTCTCTGGTCTGCATCCCCTTAACAATTGTGTGTATTAAGCTGTACTGTATTGTACCCATTCTGCAATCTGTTAATAAAAATGTCAATAAATCAATCAATCAATCAATCTATGGAATCAGTCACAACAGTGTCACAAATCCAAATGAATGAAGTCCAATGTTAATCTCTTGCCAACGTTTTACCAACTAATATACTTTTGTACAGTAAAACTGAAGTGGTCTCTCTCTCCCTCTCACACAGTACCATGAGGTTATTTTCATTGTTTGGGCATATTGTTCAGAAGAAGTAAGGTGCCCTGTTTTCTAAACCCTCTAAAGCAGGTGTCGCCCACGTGACACTAGACATGTTTTGCAAAACATTAAATATCTTTAGAACCGTTTGTGATAATGACTCACTTTAAATTGTATCTGAATCAGGATCGGGAGATTCTCCAATGTAAAGTGCATCTGGCAGTGTGTGGAAGGAAGGCTCTTGAATTATCTAGATCAGTTGTTTTCTTCCGAATGCATCTGCATCTAGTCCGCTGTATCTATCTATCTATTTCTATATCTGTCACTAAGCTTTTAGCCTATAGTCAATGGAAATGGTAGAAATGGTCACGTGGGCTGGGAGAACCAATGGAAAAATTCCTATTTAATTTCAGATTGGACTTGCGTGTCAGATCCAGTACTTCCCTCAGCCGTGCATCATGTTCTTCTCTTGTGGATCCCCACACGATGATGTCATCCATCATGGTCTCCACTCCCTCTATGTGCTCATAGATCATATGGATTGTCTTGTGGTAAACTTCGGGCGCAGACAGAATACCGTAAGGTAAACGCAGAAAGCGAAACCTTCCTTCTGGTGTATTGAACGTGCACAGTTTTGAGCTTGCCTCATCCAGATTCATCTGCCAGAAGCCTGTTGACGCATCCAGCTTGCTAAACCATTTAGCACCGGCAAACTGTGACATGATCTCTTCTCTTGTTGGAAGCTTGAAATGCTCACGCTTTATAGCCCTGTTTAGATCCCGTGGATCGAGACAGGTGCGTAGAGATCCATTTGTCTTCGTCAATACTACTAGTGAGCTCACCCAATCTGTTGGCTCATCTATTTTCTTTATGACGCCCATCTTCTCCATGCGGGCTAACTCCTTTTTGAGTTTGTCTCTCAGTGCAAATGGAATCTTTCTGCACGCATGCACTACAGGAGTCACTGTGTCATCCACACATATCTTGTGCTCACCAGGCAAGCATCCTAGTCCTTCAAAGACATCGCTGTACTCCTGCATGACTGCTTTGTGGTCTGTGCTAGTCTGGGAATTCACTACAAACACCCTCCTCACTAAGTCAAGCTTTTCACAAGTACTCAGACCTAGGATTGGCTGTACGCTCTTCTCTACTATGAGCACCTGTGCCCTTAACTGCTGTCCCTTGTGCTTTAGAGTCACTACACAACACCCCTTAACTGGAACAGTCTCTCCTGTATAACCAGTCACTTTTACTTTCACAGGGTGTATTTTGCTCTTAACTGTGAGGGTCCTGTAATCGTCTATGGACAACAGGTTGACCTGTGCACCAGTGTCTATCTTAAATGGAATTATGGTCTCATTCACAGTTAATGGGACTATCCATTCTGCCGCCTCTGCCGTGCTAGACTGTACTACTGAGTCCACAAAGAACTCCTCTGGCTCTTCTTCCACTGTGTTCACTTTCATCCCTGAAGCCTCAGCTCTGCAATACTTCGCAAAGTGGTTATCCTTCCCACACTTGTGGCAGACTTTCCCATAAGCAGGGAATGCCCTAGACATATGCTTGCCTCCACATCTTCCACATCTACTGTTTGGACTCCTGGGACTTTTCTCTGTAGGCTTTTGTTTTACAAACTGTTTTGGGCGCTGTCCCTCTCTTTTCACGGCATGCACTGCTGCCGACTCATCCGTGCGCAGCTCCTTTGCTTGTGCACGAGTGGTTTCTGCTGCTCTGCACATGTGAACTGTTTTCTCTAGCGTTAAATCATGTTCACGTAGTAATCTTTCTCTGAGCCCATTATCAGGAATTCCACATATTATTCTATCTCTGACTAATGAGTTTCTTAAATCTTCGAATTCACATGACTTGCTCAACGTAAGTAGTTCAGTTAAGTACTGATCAAAACTGTCACCTGTTTTCTGACTGGCAGAGAAAAACTTATATCTCTCAAAAGTGACATTTTTACTGGGCACAAAGTACTCCTCAAACTTTGTCACTAGCTCAGTCAATGTTATATTTCCCTCATCTATCTAAAGCTGTTGTAAATATCCAATGCATCTTCTCCTATTACATGCAAAAATATAGCCGCTTTTCTGTTCTCATCTCCTCCCCCCGCCCCACTTGCAGCCAAGTAAATACTAAATCTCTGCTTAAATCTCTTCCAATTATCAGCAAGATTGCCACTGAACTGCATGGGTGTGGGAGGACTGAGCTTATCCATGACGGGAAACACTACGGGTGCAGGATTTTCTTGGTCTCCTTCTTGATTGGTTGAAACGTTTTCACTCACGTTGTTAGCTTGATCACTTTCACTTTCACTAGACATGCTCGCATGCTGATCCTCTCGCTAGCAGTGCGCACATTTGTGCCTTCGGAATCCAGCACATTCCTTCTTGACGTCGATTCAACCCCGCTTCTGACACCATGTTATGTTTGTTGTTTCCAGTATTCCTAACTAGGAATAAACAGGCTAGGCTAGGGTTTCTTTACTGGCTTTTATTTACGTTGTCTATCTGTACATCAAGGCACTGTCTCTGTTGTGCATCCGTACATCAAGCTCTCTTCCTGTACCCCGGCACAGTATTTCTGACACTGGGAATACATTCCCTGAGATGTCCCTAGAATCAGATACCAAGAACATACAAATGGACCATATTAAAAAAAGTCTGTAAATGTGTATTCTACATTCTTATGGAATGAATGAGATACAAAAAAAATATAAAAAAAAAAATTATAAAAAAAAAGAAATTATAAAAAAAAATTGTAATTCATTTTGAGTTAATTTTCATAACGCGATAATTTGCTGTGTAATTAATTAATCTAATTAACGCGATAAACTGACAGCCCTAGAAATTACATACCTAGGTTCCATCCTAGAGGCAAATCTTTCCTGTGACAAGATGGCATCCAATGTAATAAAAGAAAGTCAACCAACGAACTAGATTCTTGTACCGGATCTCCTCTCTGGTAAACAAGAATACCCTGAAGACTCTGGCAGGAGCACTCATTCAAGGGTACTACGACTATGCTTGCACCTCATGGTACCCAAGGACCTCAAAGGCGCTAAAAACTAAATTACAAACATCTCAAAACAAACTGGTCAAACTACTGCTTGACCTTACTCCTAGAACCCACCTCACCCCTGCCCACTTTGACAACCTAAGATGGCTTAGAGTAGACGACAGAGTACAGCAACTTGCAATGGGCCTGGTCTACAAGATACACTACACGACTAAGGTACCCATGTACAGTACATGTCAAAATACTTCCCAAAGGTCAGTGAATACCATGACCACAACACCAGAGGGAGCTCGACAAATCATGTGAAACCCAGATTCGGCACAAACAAGGGACTAAACACATTTCGCAATTATGCCACATCAATGTGGAATGCCCTACCCACAGCTGTAAAGGAATGTGAATCACTACCCACTTTCAAAACCACTCTCAAAGAGCACCTACGGGAGACTGAAATTCGAAACTGGCCCCTGTAAATGTCCTAACCAAACCCCCTCCAATGTACAGTTACCCACCCCGCCTACCCAACCCCCTCCAATGTACAGTCCCCCCCCCCCCAACCCCACCTCCTCCAATTTACAATTTCTTCATCAAATGATCTCTTTTTTAGACTATTTTTGTATCACAAACAGTACTGTTTTTGTAAATCTGGTATGTCATAAATGTATAGATGTAGCAGTACTGTCTATCTGTATGTCATGTATGTCTTATATGTTATGATGAATTAAAAATGGGGGACCCTGATGTAAACAAGACGAAAGTCTTTCTCTGGTCTGCATCCCCTTAACAATTGTGTGTATTAAGCTGTACTGTATTGTACCCATTCTGCAATCTGTTAATAAAAATGTCAATAAATCAATCAATCAATCAATCTATGGAATCAGTCACAACAGTGTCACAAATCCAAATGAATGAAGTCCAATGTTAATCTCTTGCCAACGTTTTACCAACTAATATACTTTTGTACAGTAAAACTGAAGTGGTCTCTCTCTCCCTCTCACACAGTACCATGAGGTTATTTTCATTGTTTGGGCATATTGTTCAGAAGAAGTAAGGTGCCCTGTTTTCTAAACCCTCTAAAGCAGGTGTCGCCCACGTGACACTAGACATGTTTTGCAAAACATTAAATATCTTTGGAACCGTTTGTGATAATGACTCACTTTAAATTGTATCTGAATCAGGATCGGGAGATTCTCCAATGTAAAGTGCATCTGGCAGTGTGTGGAAGGAAGGCTCTTGAATTATCTAGATCAGTTGTTTTCTTCCGAATGCATCTGCATCTAGTCCGCTGTATCTATCTATCTATTTCTATATCTGTCACTAAGCTTTTAGCCTATAGTCAATGGAAATGGTAGAAATGGTCACGTGGGCTGGGAGAACCAATGGAAAAATTCCTATTGTTTCTTAAATACTCCAGTGCGCTCCGCAGATCGGGCCGCCAGACAGACATGCGCTGCTTGCGCATAATGGAGGATAGAGGGGAGTTTTTCCCTGGTTTTCAGGGAGATATTGGTCCAAATAAAGGCAACACTAAAAATTATTCATTTTCACATTATCTGCTAAAAAACACCCAGAACAATATCCCAATAAATGGCTGTCACTCACTGAGGAAAAGGTGTATTTGCACCAGATTCCAGATGGAGGTGGAACATTTAATTTTCCATGTTGACAAAACAATAATTCCCTGGTAAAAAAAAAAAAGGGGGGTTTTCTCTGGGCGTTTTTTCTTCTTTTATATATGCTCACACAAAGGTAATGTATGATGGTGACTTTACATTGCCCCAGAAATAAAGGTTCCCATGAATCATAAAAGGTAGAACACTTGACACTGACACAATGAATAAGCTCAGAATTGGCTAAATAAACACTAGCCTTTGACCAGGCAAACCTTTGTATGTAGGCTTTAGAGGTATGTTTTACAATTAACCAAAAAATTAAGTATACAGTATATATATTGTTTCATGTGCGTTATGCGTCAAATAATTGTGGCATTAACCCTTTAATCGCCAAGGACGACTTAACACGTCATTCTCCGCCATGCGTAATCTGCCAATGACGTCGTACAGCGTCTTTGAGATCAATATTTCAGTTCTGTGTCATACTAGCTCCCGCTCAGCGTCATATTGCATATATCTCGCTTCAGCGTATATACACTGAATAAATTTCAAAATGTACCTCTACATGCCAGCATTCAACTGGCCACACCCCCATCCGCTTACCTACATAAGCGGGGATGGGACCACACACTCATCTCCTTCTCAAATTTCATCATAAACAACGTGCTGCTCACATGCCCACTTGACGGGGGTGAAACCCTCCAGAGACACAGCTGGACTGTAGGACGCGCAGACCAGGCTGCAGAAACAAATTAGTGGGGGGGCATAAAATGTTCTCGGGGGGGCACAATGGTTTTTCAACACAGGTTCCCTTTTATACGTTTCAGCTGGGACAACGGCGCTGTGGCTTGCTTGGCGTTGCCCACGGTGCTGAACTAAACAGCAGAGAGGCAATTGAAAAATCTAATTTCTCTATCTTAAGAACATTCACTTATACAAAAACAGACTGAACGGATATATATAACAGACCTGCTGGGGCAGCGGACTGAGAGCAGGGGACACAGACAGGCTGGATAAGCTGGTCAGGAAGGCCAGTAGCGTGGTTGGGGTGGAGCTCGATGCCCTAGCGAGGGTGGCGGAGAGGAGGAGCCTTGCTAAGCTCCAGGCCATCAGGGAAAACCCCTCCCACCCACTATACACAGACTTGGCTGACAGGAGGAGCATGTTATAGGCTCACACTACCTAAATGCAGCACTGAACGGCACAGGAAGTCCTTCATTCTGACAGCCATCAGACTATACAATGCATCACTGTGCCTCACTGCATCACTCAGCACAGAGTGACAGTTACCATCTTCCTGAACTCTTACTTTTTAAACAGCACTGTGCAATATTACACCTACTGTAGACTTCAGTATATTTTTACTGTATTTATTTACTGTATCTTTTATTCTATTTTTATTTTATTTCATTTTATTCTATTCTTAGGCCATTTGTTTTGTTATTCTTATTCGTGACTTGTTCTGTCTAAATGTTTAATGTTGAGTGATTTGGAGTGTCAAATTTCCCTCAGGATAATACATTTCTACTTATTTTCTATATCTTTGAAAAGTCTCCATTTATTCAACACGTCTGAATTCACTGACAAACTGAACTGAACTGACAAAAATAAAGTGCATAAAAAAGCAAACAAAATTCCTCCACAGGCTACTCACCATCGTTTGGGGACAGAGTGAAATATTCTTAAAACACTGCCCCTCCACTCATTCCTGAACTTTTTTGTTAAGTCCTTCTCAAATGCCAACTGAATTAAATTGGCCTTGCGTCGATGAAGCATACTAAGGCGATGTTCTGTAAAGATGTTCTTGAGGGCAGAAAACGAATTCTCACAGAGTGCTGTGCTAGCTTCAGTAGTGTTGTTGTTGACATCAGTGCCCACTAGGGCTGTCCCCGACTAAGCATTTGGATAGTCGACTTTGATTGAATTTCTTTTTTTTTTTTTTTTTTTTTCCATGGTGGGCACAGCTGACTCAGTGGGCGGGCCAGGCCCCCCAATGCCCGCCCATGGCGCCGGGTCTGAGGACGCGCCACTGTTGTGAGAAGCGGTGGGTTCCAGGTTGGTGAGTAATGTTGCTTGCGAGCTTCACTTGTCTGTTAGTGCTATGGGGGCTAGCTGACAATGTTTACGAACACCGGCCCCAGATTAGGGTTCTTTGTTCAGCCTTTAGGCGACGGCGGAGGACCTTGGTTTGAAGCCCATTATAGCAACTAGTGGGCCACACGACCAGTAACTGGTGATCCCAGGATCTCTGGACGCGTGGGTACTTCTCTGTCACTGTATAAGGCCCCGTCTTTCATATACAAATGAGAGTATACCCTAAACGAGGAAATGTGAGCATGGATGATCGTTATCGGCTTGTACCGGCTCCGCCGGATGGTAAAATCACCGTTGTAAAACTGTGTTAACATCTCGTTTCTCTTCTCTCTTAAAAGGTGAGGAGGGTTTCAGAACGGCGGCCTGTCTGAGTGGCTTGTTATATCGTTGTGTACGAATTCAGGTGATAGCTGCTTAGCTTGCGTGCTAGTTGTGGCCTACTGTGTTAGCTCGCTGTGTTTACCAAGCCTGTTGTGTCACTAGGCTAGGTAACGTTAGCTTGCTGCTATCGGCCGAGTGCTGTTGAACGTTCTGAGACTATAACATGCTTAAACACTCTGACTACGACGTCATCTTTGACAGAGGGTGTTAGTCGAACCTACCCTGGGGCCAGCCGGCGAGGACTGCGTCAACAAGGGGGACCGTAGCGGTGGGATGGAGCGTCGACGCTGCCCATGGCGACAACACAGGACGGCTGTGTTTACTACGGTGCCTTGTTAGAGACTGCAGTTTCGCTTGATCTGCGCTCACGGTAGGAAGGGTCCTGACCAGACCTTGAACACTTCTTCTTGCTTTCCCTTCTAAATGTTTTGTAAATAACGATGTTTTCCAAAACGAGTGTTGCTGCACTACATTTAGGATACGACACGAGTTATGTGTGAATTGTCTTGTCACTGGTAGTAGCTTCTCCATGCAAATCGGGTTGTTTGTTACAGATGTGAAAATGATCTGGTTTGTTGTGTTGAGAAACATTGTGTGTTCATGTACCGTGTACTCACAACTAAGGGGGTTAAACGAACCTATAAAGCTATGCTTAGTGACATATGAGTAAAGAATTATTCTTTTCTCAGCCTGTAATGACAATGAACAGTGTGTTCACATATTAACAGGTTTACCTGTTTAACTGGTCGTATTAAGGGTAAAGTGGGAGGGGTGTTTTTTCCCCCCGGTTCCCTGGGGACTTCTTCACCCTCCTCTCAGACGTGTTGTTACAATATATTGTACACTGTGTGGTAGGGATACGATGTAACCCTTAGCTTGATTGCTGGGGTTGTGCTAGGACTGCTTGAGAAACTATATTTTCATAAAAGAAAAGATTGTTTGGTAACTTTTTCGTGTGTGCTTAGCAAGGCCTGTGGCCGATACTAATCGAGAATTATGTATTCTCTCATTATGAAAAACGGCGTTCCTCTGTAGAGTGTTTTGCCATTTTTTGTAGGTGATAAAGGGTTGTGTGTGTCGTGCGACCTACAACTGGGTTGGGTTGGCCACAGAAGCACATGTGTAAGTCTGGTACCGGGGCTCTTGAGAGGGCCTTCTCTATTCTGTGTTTTTTCCTTAGTAAACATCAGATAGCAGGTTAACACATGAGCTGTGTGAAGCTGTTAAAAAGACACTTCATGTAGCAGAATATGACTTGTCATACTCCTTTTTTGTCATTACATCGTATCATGGGTGTGGGGTCGTAAAGGGGTGAACTGGTAATCCTTTTCTCCCCTTCTTTGATGGGCAGGGGTTAAAACCTCCTGTCCTTCAAGGTTCCTGTCACGTTGCTGTTCGGCACGTTACAGGGTAAGAGGGGGGGGGGGGGGGGGGAGTTTCCTGGTCCCACGCCCTGGAATATTGGGCGTGTGCACCCCAGAAACTCCCCCGCCGTAAAGTACGTCACTGTGCGCGTCTCTGTTGGTAGGACTTCCGTGTGCTGTTCGGGTCCATATGATGGATCTGTTTCGGGGGGTGGTCAGGGCTCCTCCTCACGAAGCTCCTATTCGGGCCTTCTGTGAGTTAGGACTCTCCTTCCATGTGAGCGAGCCTCAGAGTACAGAGCCTCCTCCTCAGATTGTCAAGGTGAGTGGAACCTCAAAAAGGAGTCCTACTCTATTGTGTGTGTGTATTCGATTCAATTAGATTATTGAGTGTGTATGGGTTCAGTGCCTCCTCCCCGGAGAGCCCTAAAACCAAACTTTTACATGGCTCAAGGTTGCAATATATTCTTTTCAATCTGTACAGCTCGCGTGGGAAGTCTCTCTGGGGATTTCCGTCTCCTCCCTATGGGAGGGTGGTGGGATGTAAAAATGTAAACAATCTTTACCCCCGGCTGTGTAGACTGGGATACATACTGTTGGTGCTTCCTTCTTTTCTATTAAAAAGGGTTGGAGTTAGGAAGCATCACACCCCTCTTGTTGTTCCCCTTTGGGCGCCTTGGGGATTCAATGACAGGTCTAAATAGCCTGTTCATTGATGTGGTTGTGTCCCGACGCACGCATAGTGCTAGCTCGGGGTGTTCTGTTGAAGATCAGGCGAATGACTGGCACGCCTTGGTTGCTTGAGGTTAAAACAGCGTTTTTATAAAGCAACTGGGATGGAGTTTTAATTTAATTTTATTTTTTTTGACGACCTGTTTTGTTTGTCGACGGATTCTTGTTCATATCTGGGGGATGATGACGGAATGGATCTGAACATATGTAGAGGGGTCTCACGCCCTGGGGGTGGGCCACCGGGCGCGGTTCGCCCCGAACGTCTGGGTGGCGCCTTCTTTTCATGTTTAAGATCAACACGCATATCTGCCCCTTCTCCTGGAGTAGGCATGTCGGCGTGGTTAGGGCACGGGACTGGTTTTGGTCACGCTGGTCGGGATCAGTTAAACCCGTTTGTCCGCCGGGGTTGCAGAACTGCTGTTCTGGTACCCTGAGGGACTTGGGCTTTTTTCAGGGGGAAAAATGCCAGATCGGTCCGGGTGTCACAGGGTTAAGCGCTATGGAGACCCTGGTTGGGTACATTTTGTACTCTGCACTGTCGTAATGGCTTACGGCCATGCCAACCTGTACACGCTCGATCTCGTCAGATCTCGGCCGCTACGCAGGTTGGTCCTGGTTAGTACTTGGTTGGGAGACCGCCTGGGAATACCAAGTACGGTGTGCTTGGGGCTGGTTCTCCATTCTTTTCGCTCCTCTCTCACGCATGGCGAAGAGGGGCCTGTTGGGGTGGTCTTTGACCTCCTCTGGTGACCCTGTGCTTCCCGTATCGCCGGGCCCGGTCCGAAGTAATGTTTCGTCGACCCGTAGGCCTGGGTTATCCCTTTTTTGAAAACTGAAACACTTGTACTGCGGTATAGCCGGTGTATGCCCGCAGGTGTGTTTTGGAGTTTTTTCTTGAGGGGTTATAGGAACAACCACCGCATTGGGTAACACCAAGGTGGTTGATTCCCTGGTGTGTTGGAGCAGTGTCAACTCCCGGGTTACCCGATTGAGGGTGCCCCTGCACGTTCATGACATCTGCCAATCGTGTCAGCCTTCTCTGCCTCAACCCCTCTGGGTGGGTTTTTTTTAAATGGAGGCTTGGTCATGCAACAACGCCAGCATACGCCCCTTCCGCCGGGGCGGCTGTTTTCAGCTGACTCCTTTGGCGCCTGTCTCGTCTGAGCCTGTCTGAGCCTGTCTGAGCCTGTGCTCCAGGCTCAGGTTACAGCCTGTTGCCTGGTTTTCCCCGGTGCGCTGCCTGCTTCCGTTGGTTAACCTTTTTTGTGTGCTTACGGCCATGCTGACTGCCTGTTCTGCAGGGTCAGTGTGCCAGGCGGTGTGCTATTGGGGGGAAAGGGCCCGCTCTTGGAGGGGCCTTATCCGAATACGCTGGCGATGTGGGGGGCGGTGTCACTAAGTGACCGCCTGGTGGGGTCTTGATGCCTGGCGTCATTGACCTCTCCGGGCCCCCGTTTTCCAGGGGATCCAGTCCCTTCAGTGGGTCTGGGTCTTCCTTCGCGCTCCACTGCTACGGCCTTGCCACAGGGTTGGGTTTGCCCTTGACCCCGTGATTTCTGAGGGCAGTAACGAGGTTGTTCCCTCCGTTTGTTCCCGGGTGGCATGCGGGTTATGCGTGTGTGTAGTCGTGGGGTCAGGCCACGGTCTGCTCACCCTGTGCGTTGAGTTGCTTGAGTGCCTCTTCGCACGGTCGGGTCCGTCGCCCTCCCGGGAACCTCCAATAGGGGGGGTGCCCTCCATTAGGGGGGGTCGGGGGGGCTCGGTCCTCCCTGATCTGATGGTTGTGGGGGGCCTCAGCGGGGTTCATTTGTTGAGCTTCTAGCTCCCGCTCAGCTCCTGTTATGCAATATGACGCTGAGCGGGAGCTAGTATGACACAGAACGTTAGGTTATGTATATAACCAAGTTCTGTTAATACTAGTGACGCTCAGCGTCTAGACGCCGCTGCGGCCCTTGATTTTTCATTGTGGTGAAATTTGTTGGGAAGGAGATGAGTGTGTGGTCCCATCCCCGCTTATGTAGGTAAGCGTATGGGGGTGTGGCCAGATGAATGCTGGCATGTAGAGGTACATTTTGAAATGTATTCAGTGTATATAAGCTGAAGCGAGATATATGCAATATGACGCTGAGCGTCACTAGTATTAACAGAACTTGGTTATATACATAACCTAACGTTATCTGTCATGGCAATCATATTTCACCCACGGAGACTTGAGATCTCCTGTAGATCTCCTCTCAACTCTCCAACGGTTCAAGACCGCCATCTGGTGGCCGATCGGCGAATCGCCAAAACCGGAAGTGACGCGCCGGAAGTGGTGCTCGCCCATATTTCGTCCGGGCACTCGCTATCGCTAGCGGGACTCCATCTTGATACACTTGTAAGATTCTGATCAAACTGGCCAGTATCACGTCTTCGTCTGTTTGGCCCTCCATCCAATTCCTCTGCGTTGTGTCATTTTAATGGTCCTGACGTCTCCGATACTGGCAGATAAGATCCTTATCTCCCCCGTTAGTGCAATCCATAAACCATAATAATTCTCCACTTCCGTAAGAATTCGACACTCCGACACCGTGAGATACCTTATGAGGAAAAGCGTTGTTTTATTGCTATAAACAGAACCTCATAATCAGATGTTATCAGATGTTATCAAATTGTATCGTCCTTGAAGAGTCTATTCTAATGATCTTTCGGTGTGTTC
The DNA here is from genome assembly GCF_963971535.1 of Notolepis coatsorum. NCBI lineage: Eukaryota > Metazoa > Chordata > Actinopteri > Aulopiformes > Paralepididae > Notolepis > Notolepis coatsorum. The sequence continues at coordinate 278,945,375 of NC_140165.1, forward strand.
GTCTATCGTCCTTTTGTGATTCAGTCCAATAGTGTTCAGGCCTGTTCGTTAGCCTAAGACCATCCTCGTGGTAGCCGAAGCTACTGGTGATGTGGCATTCTCCCCCCCCCCCCTCTCTCTCAATGAGAGGAGAGAGTGTCTGTGTGATCTCAGTCCTACTCGCTCTTGGTCGGATTCTAGTCTGCCCTACACCCGGAAACACCGTTCAGATATAGATGTTCGTCGTCGCAACGACGGCCCCGCCTTCTGGTTGTCATGCGACGTGTTGTCATGACAACTGCGTAACCTTTAACACCATTAAACTTTCATTAAGATGAACCGCTCTCCCTCGCTCTGGGAGACACTCCGTCTTATCTCAGATGTTCTTCCAAGGAATGTCAACAATCGGCTGGCTGCTAAACATTCTGCTGGCTACTGGACCACTGTTCTATCACTCTCTTCATAGGCAAACCATGCACATTTTGATCTCTCTGACCCGGCACCGTTTTAGCTGTGGTCATCTCCCCCCAATCTATACATCACATACATTGAATAAACCCTGTTTCTCTCATTCCCCCCTTTGATTCTTAATCAACCTTCAGAATCAACAGACTACTTGGTTTTTCAATTAATTATACACAAAAAATAGACTCATAACAATTAGGGCCCCGCCGTCTGCTGTTTGCCTTGTTGTTTTCCATTACCCGCATCACACCCAAACCAGAAAGGATAAACAACGGTCAGGGAGGAGAGAGAGAGAGAGAGACAGAGAAAAACACAGATTGCAACTTTTCAGACGACACACCCTAAACCCTTCGGCCCCCCTATTAGGTACCCCACGTCCAAATCAGAGCGCTCCCTTCCCTCTTACAGTACACCTCCCATCTTGGGCCGGTCCCATCTTCTAGGGCAAGGGCCCCTTTCAGTGACGGCTCCTTTCCTGAGCTGGTCCCCCCTCCAGGGCGCGGTCCCCTAGGCAAAAATGTCTCCCCTGGTCTGCTACTGCTCAGTGTCTCTGGCTGTCCTCTCCACATCTGCTCCTCCACCGCCGCCGTCTCCTCCCTCTCGTCGTGGATCATCTGTGTACCAGGCTGCGGTGCCTGGCCCCTGCGGCTTCCTCCTCCTCCAGTCTGTCTCCTGGTCATCTCCATCGCTGTCGGTGTCGTTCCCCCCTTGAAAGCAGAAACACAACACCGGCAGTCGTCTGTACATTCGACTTCCCTTGTTTTGCTATTAGTCTACCACCTTCTCCACACCTATTATCCATCTTACAGGGCGGTTCCCTGTTTGTTGTCTTCCGGCATGACACTTGCAGTTTCCGATACCCACTCCGCGCAACTCTTCATCCCAGTTTGACCCCCAGCGCGCGCCAGTTCTTCTGGTGACGTGTCTTCTGAAGACCCTGCCTATCTATTAGGTGTGAGAAGGCCCCACTGGAATTCTAACTCCCTCTTTATTCCATAATTAACCCATTCAAATCACTGCACCATCTTTCTGTGCAATTCTTATTTTATCCATTGTCTAATTAAACTCTATATCTAATATTATTATTATAATAATAATCCACTCTCTGTGCTCATTAGATTGACTATCGAATCACTCCCCCACTCCGCCACTAGATGGTAGTACAGGCCTATATCTAAATATTCCCCTATGGGTAATGAAAACTCCCCAGCACTACCCCCCCTCCGCCACTAGGTGGCGACCTACTCCTCCTCTATGGTGTTTTGTCACTTCCTGATTCTAAACCCCTCGTGGCTCTGCGGCCATTTTGACTCGGTACAAATGGCTACTCTCTCAACAAACGGCCGCTGCCCTTCCTTCCAAGGCCTAAAAACGCCGCTGTTTTTCCTCTCTTTCCTATCCATTATCAGGGGACGCTTTCTCAGACTAATACTCTTGCCTGATCGGACATAATACACACTGGTACAATCTCCTTTCGACTTTCCTTCTGTTATGAAAACAGTCCCGCCATCAACAATTTTCCGATCTGATTCAAGCGCCCCCCCCCCCCCCCCCCTTTCCTCATCTCACATTTACCCTCCTTAAACCAAAACTGTGCAGCCTGCCTCGTTTGCTTTTCATTCTCTGTAGATAACACCCTCGATTTTCACCATGGCTCTCTGCTCATATTATCACAGCTGGCTTCTCTGTCGCTACTTATTTACGGATGCACTATCTTCGTTCCTTTTTATTTGGCTTAAAAGATCAAAACAACCATGTGTGCACAGTGAACTCACATCTTTCTCCGGAGCGCTGTTTCTCCTACAGCGCTGGTCCGCCTCATGACTGCTCGACTCGACGCTCTCTCCCAGGGCTGGCCGGCCTTGCTTCGATCATGATTCTCCCACACATTGATGACTGTTGTCCACTGTCGCCCCATTATTGAAAAAGGCTTTTTCCGTTGTTCTTATCTCTCGGCAACCAGTCTTTTTCCGTTGTTCTTATCTCTCGGCAACCAACTGCTCCTGTTGTTTTAATCTCTTGCAAATCCGGGTCACGGCACCAACTGTAAGATTCTGATCAAACTGGCCAGTATCACGTCTTCGTCTGTTTGGTCCTCCATCCAATTCCTCTGCGTTGTGTCATTTTAATGGTCCTGACGTCTCCGATACTGGCAGATAAGATCCTTATCTCCCCCGTTAGTGCAATCCATAAACCATAATAATTCTCCACTTCCGTAAGAATTCGACACTCCGACACTGTGAGATACCTTATGAGGAAAAGCGTTGTTTTATTGCTATAAACAGAACCTCATAATCAGATGTTATCAGATGTTATCAAATTGTATCGTCCTTGAAGAGTCTATTCTAATGATCTTTCGGTGTGTTCGTCTATCGTCCTTTTGTGATTCAGTCCAATAGTGTTCAGGCCTGTTCGTTAGCCTAAGACCATCCTCGTGGTAGCCGAAGCTACTGGTGATGTGGCATTCTCCCCCCCCCCCCCTCTCTCTCAATGAGAGGAGAGAGTGTCTGTGTGATCTCAGTCCTACTCGCTCTTGGTCGGATTCTAGTCTGCCCTACACCCGGAAACACCGTTCAGATATAGATGTTCGTCGTCGCAACGACGGCCCCGCCTTCTGGTTGTCATGCGACGTGTTGTCATGACAACTGCGTAACCTTTAACACCATTAAACTTTCATTAAGATGAACCGCTCTCCCTCGCTCTGGGAGACACTCCGTCTTATCTCAGATGTTCTTCCAAGGAATGTCAACAATCGGCTGGCTGCTAAACATTCTGCTGGCTACTGGACCACTGTTCTATCACTCTCTTCATAGGCAAACCATGCACATTTTGATCTCTCTGACCCGGCACCGTTTTAGCTGTGGTCATCTCCCCCCAATCTATACATCACATACATTGAATAAACCCTGTTTCTCTCATACTGGACATCGATCGGTTGCAAATAACTCGATAAACAACATGATTTGGACGCATATAGTATTATACAACCTGGAAATGGATCGCATATATCAACATCCCATAATAGTGATCTTTCTGCTCCACGCTGATCACCCAACGGTCAGAGGAAGCCGCGGTGAGTTTCAGCGTGTTTGATTATTATTAACCGTATAATCTGCTCTGATATATATATATCGCCCATACTACATGAATCATTTAACGTCGGCCATGGACTTATAACCCCCCCCCCCCCCCCCCTCCGGTCACCAGCAGATGATGAGGCATGACGTTTAGGACCTTGTACAATTGAAATTTTGTATCTGACGTCAATCGGTATCAAACTACATTTGATGATCTAATATATGTATTTGTGGCTATAACTCACGTTCTATGGAATGCTGCAGAAAACGATAAAAACATATTTATACTTTAGACCATATTTTAGTATGAATGTGTGAATGAAAAAGTAGAATGTTGCTACATCCTAAACGATAGATACTTGATGTTGAATGGGCCATAGTAATGTCAATTTAGCAATACAATTTAAAAAGTTATAGCCCTGCAAAGAAGAGGAACATCTCCATAGACAAATAGAGCTGGCAGAGGACGGTATAAAACCAGAATAATCCCTGGCAGATAAAGGGTTAAAATGCATTTGCGTTAACACATTATTAACGTGATCTAATGCTCACCGCTGCAGAGAATGATAGCCCTGGAGACGCCACTAAATGACAGTTTTGCCTTCAAGATGACGTTGAGGAAAAAGAGGGTATACCTGGCTTGATGTATTGGGGCACTGGCCACTGGCCATAGCAGCAAACTGCCACGTAGTGCAGCGTTGAGCAGTAGCAACTGGGACTTATTATGGACCTTCTCTCACACAACCCCACACCAATTTTCTGTTCCACTTCCAGTGTTTTTCCATTCACAAAACATCTCAATTATGACCTCTGAAGAAAGCTGGATTCAATGCGGCCACCGAGATGACAGCAATTACAGTATGTGACTTTTCCGTCACTCGCACTTCAGTCGAAGTGAACAGCCCAGCTTGTTTAAGTAATTAGTTTGGCTTGCCAATGCTGCCAGGGCACACTGCCATTGTGGAGTGAGGGCCTAAATGGATTTTGTCGCTAAAAGCAAGGAAATTAAGTGCACAGAGGAGACATATAATCACATGCTATTAGTACCCACTAAATAAGGTTTTGGCAGGTAGCAGTGGCTGCCTATCACTAACTTTCTCAGAAAGGATGTTATCTCCCATCTATAGACGTGGCAGATGTGGAAGTTTTCCTCTGAGGCCTCTGTTCACTAGTCCTCTACTAAACTCCTGAACTTTCATTTGTATTTGATTAGCAATGCTTTAACAATAAATTTGTATCAACCATGATGATTTCACAATGCACATAATTTACCTCTCCGGTTCTACCACACAAATTAGTCCTGCCTGAAGCCTATAAGCCTAATATCTATGGGGGGTAGATGTTTGGAACCTGGGCTCAAATCCAGGTTGGTACATAGGCAGAAATGTTTAGATATTGGCAGGGTCCTGTGGATATGTCATGTAAATAGGAATCAAACTTGTGTGCCTATCTCTTTATTTGGTTATATTACTTATTTTGTTTTATCATATTGTTTTATTTTGCCTTTGTACACTATCTTCCAACCATTGTTGGGTAGTACTGTCACACAATTTCCTCCCAGAGATAATAATAACAACATGTATTATTCTATCTTATCTTATGCAGCTTTGTATTCAATCATACTGAGCAACATATCTTCTCAGATGATGGTCCTTGGGGCAAAATCTCATTCAATATAAACAGAAGGTTCTTGGCCCAAAGCACATCTAAACCCTTTGGGAACCCCTGGTATAAAACATGTGAGCCACACAGTGGGTCCAGTATGTCTGAATATACACCTGGTGTGAACATAACAACTATGTACCCTTCCTAAACCTTGGCGTTGTCCTCACCACGGCATGCGCCATACCAGACTGTCATTAGGTGATTCACGGTTAACTGCCAAACAGGCAGAAACTGACTCATTAGCAGTGATACGGCGAAAGAGAGGACGAATTTGGCCAAGTTTTACATCGAGGTGCAATAAAGATGACAGAGAGAGAATGGAAAGAGAAACATTGAGAGAGCGTTTTAAATCATGGAGGAGGGGCTGACTGAGATGAGATGGTAACAGTGAGGGACGTCAGCAGAGTGATTCACTGTTCACTTTTCCTGTGCCTGTGTGTGATATATGTCTTGTGTTATGTATTTTCTTCAAACTGGCTGTTATTATGAATTCATTGTCTGTTCACAGCCATAGAAAGGTTTCCAGCCAGCTATCAGTGTCACAAGGTCTGCAACCCCGTCTACACAAGCGTAGAGCTTTCCAGATATGTCCATGGCTCGACTCACGGATGCCAAAGCAACTGCCCTATGCTAAATCAACTAGCAATGGTCCTCTTTCTCGAACGGACATACAAGAAAGTGTTTGAATATTGCAGGTTTTATGCTAATATAAGACTATCCATAAAATTATCTACCATATCTATCTATTTATAAATGCCATCTATTGTAAATGACTTAAACAGTGCCTACAATGTACTTATCTACTGTGTTAAAACTGATTATATGTGAATTGAATATATGACAATATAGTTGGGTCATCTGTGGCACTTCCGTGACCATGGAGAGCGAAGGTCAGTTACTCAATGGATTTGTCATCTAGGAGGGTAATTAAGCACATTTCTTTATTTTTTAAAAAGGCGGGGACAATTTGCGAGAGACCAAAATCCAAAATGGCTGCCGTGGAAATTAACTTTTGAATGGTTTGACCTACAATGATGCACAATACATGGTTTCAGAGCTTATTTTGGTCAAGGAATACATATTTGGTGTTTATATAATGATTTGACCTATTGTTGACCTTCAAATGCAAGATGGCTGCCATCGCCGTTGTGTCCTTGGGCAAGACACTTAACCTACTTGCCTCGTATGAATGTGTATGCATGTGAATGAATGTTGGTGGTGGTCAGAGGGGCCGTAGGCGCTGATTATTCGCCACGCTTCTGTGAGTCTGCCTCAGGGCAGCTCTGGCTGCAATTGTAGCTTACCACCACCGCTATGACTGTGTATGAACGAATAATGGACTCTGTGAAGCGCTCTGGGTGACATGAAGAGCGCTATATAAATCCAAGCCATTATTATTATTATTATTAATTGTGTGCTCCAAAAGGGATTTTTTTCAAAATCGTCACAGATTCTTCATATTAGGCTCTAATGAAAGCTCTGCTCATGATGAGTTGAATAATATACAGTATAACACAGAAGTAATCTCTGAGGTCAATAAAGTCAATGTTTGTGTGTAAACAACAGTTGCTGATTTGCGGTTTTTCCATTAAATAGGGTTGGCTACTGAGAATATGGTGTCCAGTTCATCCCATCACATTTTCATAATGAACCAACAATTAGTAAACACAGTTTACAGTAAAGGGAACTTGACTTCGAACCCAGCTGACTGTCTAGCCCTAATCCCTGTTGCGCAATGTCCCTTTTCAGTAAAGTGATCCAGTATTGCATCACTGGACAGCATACTACCACTGCTATCAACCTGGGCGTAAATGTCCATAGCATGACATGAGTAAAGATCTGGTAGACACTCTGCACAAGAGTGGTGTCTGCATCAGCTATGCAGATACACTGCTCCTCTATGACCACTGGGCTCTGATGGATATGGAGGCATCAGCAACCTGCCCACAGGAGATTGCAGACAGCAAGCCAGCTATCGTGATCATTGACAATGACGACTTCAAGATTGACACAATTGCCGGTGACTCTACAGGAGCGCATCGAACAAATGTCATGTACGTGCAACCAGAGAGCTATCAAAAGAAACCAGGCAAAGAGACCGCCGAAACGCTCACCAAGACGAAGAAAATCTCTGCACAGCTAAAGCAGAAGTGTGCAGAACTGACAAAGGTTTGCCAGTACAGATGCCCCCCTGGTAGCAAGAGCGAGCCACCTGCTCGTCCCAGGGTAGATCCACCAGTGGATGGGTCACCTCCGCAGCGTGCTCGCTCTGTGTGATACATGCACAGTCTCGTGTAGACAATCATGGTACAAGACCACCACCTGAAGAGCAGCGAGTTCCCGGATACAGTGGTATCCTGCTGTCATCCACCACCCAACAAGAGCAAGCCTTACTACCACACAACATACAATGGACCTCCAAGCAAGTCAGTGGTGAATGACATCATGGTGAAACATGTGGAGGCCATGCGGCTGAAGAATATTCCATTCTCCTTTTTTTTTTTTATCCACTTTTTCTCCCCATTTTCAATTTTTCTCCCATCCCAATTTCGTATTATCCAATTCTTCCCTCCCCTGTCTTGAACGCTGCTAGACTATGCCTCCCACTGGTCGGCTGTAGTGAGGACAGAAGCCTTGCATCACGTGTCCCCTCCGGTACACGAGGAGGCAGCCTGTCGCATCTTTTCACCACAGCAGCTCAAACTCTCAGTGGCGAGGAGTAACACGTGGGAGGCTCACGCTGCCCCCGCTACTTCCTGCTTCCGCCGCACCGGCGTCACCAAACCGACCTGTAGGAGTCGCTGTCCACAACGTCCAATCCTCACCCACCGGCTTTCCCACCCTCTAACACTTGCCAATTGTGTTAGTATGAACGACCGGCCAGCCGGTAGCAATGCCAAGAGCTGGGCTCGAACCCAGCATCTCCTGCGTTAGTGGCGAGCGCCTTGCCCACTGCGCCAATCAGCCGCCCATCCATTCTCCTTTCTTGATGGTGATCTGCCCACCTACAAGACGATCACTCAGATCAAGGCGGAGAATCCAGAAATGTTCAAGGACATCATCCCAATCGTCTGAGCTTTCCACCAGCTGATGTCCTACATCTATGTCATCTACAAGAGATTCAAGGGCTCTGGAAAGGCATACACTCTTGTTACAGCAGGGGTAGTAGTGGAGGGGTCAGTAGACCAAGCACTACGAGGAAAGCACTACAGACAGGGTGTGCGGTGCATCCTGCTCTTGAGAGAGGTTCTTATCCAAAATCAACTGTCAAATATTCTTGAGCACAAAGAACTATCGGAAGACATCAAGGAGAACCTCAACATTCTGCGGAATGCACTGATTGAAACTCAAGAGGCTCTACAGAGTGACCTCAGTGTGATCTTGAGAATGATGGCAACATGAAGGAGCTGATCAACAGAGTTTATGAGAAGCCTGGCACAGACATGGGGGACTTTTGGGTCTCATTCTTGGAGATGTCTGACCCACTTGTACAATGTCTTGATGCATGTCCTGCAAGAAATGGCTCTGAGTACCTATCGTCAACCTACAACATGCTGCCAGGACTGATGGCATATGACAACCATGACTATGGGAGGTGGTTGCCAGACTACTGCGCAATGCTCTCTTCACTGTCAGATGAGCAAATGGAGTTCTAAAAACAATCACTTTACCATGTCGATGACAGGGCTACCCTACTCCTGCCAGCCCCTCGATCTTTGGATAGAAACATCTATGAATCTGAACTCAAAGCTAAAGCAAGGATGGACTCAGCTTTTGCAAGGGTGAAGTCTACTGTGAAGCGGGACCTCCAGTGCCAGCGTCGTCACAGGAAGCATTTCGAATGCCAGCCAGCGAGGATGAAGAAGGATGAGCAAGCAGTTCAGGACCTGCAGGCATGCATGAGGGATTTTGAAGCTGACCCATTTGACATCTCCTCAACTACACTGAGGTCACTACAGTCTGGCCTGGTTGCCTCACCAGAGTTACTGCATGACCTTAAGACTGCAATTTCAGATGGCCAAGCTCAGGTTGAGACTTTACTGCAAGAGCGGGTGTTCACCAAGATCAAGCCTCTTACTGCAACCATCCACAGGAATAAGACATGGCATTTTGCAAGTGAAAAGATCTGCGCACCTTCTGGTGCTCATATGCAGGTGGCCCATATGGAGAGATCAGGACTAGCGGCCCTGGTGGACCTAGCAGAGGGATCTGGTATGATACAACTTGAATCAGCCCTTGAGAGAAGAGGAGTGCCTTTCACTCTTCAATGTGGATGGGTCAATGCGCAAGACTGTGAAGAGCAAGTTGTTAGAGCTTTTCACCCTATAACTTTTTGCTTCACAGACTGACTGAGCTAAACTGAGAATGCTTGACTGAAAAAGGGGTGTTGCAACAAGGTCAAGATTAAAAGTCCATACTCTTAGCAAAAACTAAAACTTTACTGAAAAGGGACATTGCGCAACAGGGATTCGGGCTAGACAGTCAGCTGAGTTCGAAGTCAAGTTCCCTTTACTGTGTTGATGAAATTTAGTAGCCTAGGATTCTGTTTTATCGCCCCCACCCTTTGAAACCTTTTTTTCATACCCAGTGTCACATTTAATTCCCTCCGGGTGCAGTATTTTGGGTCAGGCGAGTCTAGCGGTTTACCCAGGGGCGGACCTAGCACATTTGGCGCCCTAGGCAAGATTCACCACTGCGCCCCCCACCCATTATTATTATTATTATTATTATTATTATTATTATTATTATTATTATTATTATTATTATTATTATTATTATTATTATTATTATTATTATTATTATTATTATTAATATTATTATTATTATTATTATTATTATTATTATTATTATTATTATTATTATTATTATTATTATTATTATTATTAATATTAATATTAATATTATTATTATTATTATTATTATTATTATTATTATTATTATTATTATTATTATTATTATTATTATTATTATTATTATTATTATTATTATTATTATTATTATTATTATTATTATTATTTAATTTTTTTTTTTTTTTTTTTTGCTCTGCACAGTTTTGGCGCACCCCTCTATATCTGCAACCATTATTTTTACATAAAATAAATTCTAACATAAGGGAAAATGAGCCAAAAATCTAAAGCGGTCGGTCGGTCTGAGCCTCCCCCCCCCCCCCCCCCCCCCCCCAAAATCAAAACATCGCCGCGCTACCAACCGGTTAACCCTTTTCACTGCGACAATACACCGAAGGTTAACCCTTTCACGACCGTCGGTTGTGTGATAGTAAAGGGTTAACCCTCCATCGTGTGGCAGTGAAAGGGTTAACAGTTATACAGTAAAGTACTGCACCTATAATTTTTTGCAAGAACAAGAGCTAAGAATAAATGTAAAATGCACACTAAAGAATTAAAACAAATAAACAACTTAGCTAACACACAATAATAATAATAATAATAATAATAATAATAATAATAATAATAATAATAATAATAATAATAATAATAATAATAATAATAATAATAATAATAATAATAATAATAATAATAATAATAGTAATAATAATAATAACAAACAATAAAATAACGTGCAAATTTGCTTTAAAAGAAAATTATGTATTGTAAAATATGTTACACATATATAATCAAAATATAATATGCTAAATAAACAAACAAATAAATAAAAATTACAAATTCACTTTGTCTAAAGAACTATTTACATTCCACTCCCTATCATCACACTTCAAGGTTAGCCTGTAGCTCCTACTGGTTTCCATTTACAGTGCAATCCTTCTGGCCTTCCTCGCTGCAAAGTCATCAATCACATCAAATTGTCCAACTCCTGAGCCAGCTCCTTCCCATCCAAATCAGATTGCCCTCCATGGTTTAAGGTGTGTACAAGTGCCTCTGCTTGCTTCATCAGCTCTTGGTGTGGCAGGTCTTGGCAGTTGTACAAAATTGCATACCTTTCACCTTGGCACGTTTCTCGTCTTCTTCTTTTCTTCTCTTTTTAAACTGGATGGCCGGATGGCTTTTGCCTCTTCATAGTTCTCTAACGTTAGTCTTTCTTTCCTCATCGCTCAATTCTATAAACACTTGACCAATAGCCATCAATGCACAGCGCTCTAGCATGTTCTGACTGTGAACACCTAAAGCTGAGGCTCAGACCGACCGACCGTTTTAGATTTTTGGCAAATTTTCCCTTATGTTAGAATTTTTTTTATGTAAAAATAATGGTTGCAGATATAGAGGGGGGCGCCAAAACTGCACAGAAAAAAAAATATATTATTATTTTTTTTGGCGCCCCCCTCTGGGTGGCGCTCTAGGCGACCGCCTATATCGCCTGTAGGAAGGTCCGCCCCTGGGTTTACCCGATCACATTGAAACGCGCCCAATGCCCCCGATGCATGTGTTGTGCCAGATTATGTTGGTCGTTACCATCTTGGGGGACTAACTTTCATAGTGATTTTTGGGAAGGTATACACCCCTACTGCTAGAAAATATGTGATAGCAATGCAGCAGTTGCCTCCAAATGTGTTAACGTAAATATCATCTAATATAACGTATCCAATGTTCCCCCTAAGGTGCGCACACATGGCAAAACGCTCCCGCGCACATCTGAAATCTGTCGCGCACAGAAACGTTTGTGTAAAATATGCATGTAGTTAAATTGACTGGCGCGTTGCACCGAATACTACGGTAACCTGTTGCATGTGACGTTACCAAGAGAGCCTCGCTTTCAGTGCTTTGTGGGCGGCGCTACTGCACGCTCACACAGACACACACAACAGAGCAGGAAGCGGACAGATCCGACCAGCATCGCTGGCTCCTCACAATGCAAACGCGAAAATGTACATTACAGATTAACTGCAGAGAAAATTCCCAATTTATCGTCCCGGTCGAGACTAATTGGAAGCGGAGTGCAACGCATGCAAAGCTTGACCATATGTTTCTGTGTCTAATAAAGGTGCTGGCGATCTCAAAGCTCACATGGACACAGAAAAACATTACAAACAAAGCAGTGCGAGGCAAGAGTTTGATGGCAAAGTTGACCGAATTGATTGAAGCATGCAGCTATACAGAGAGAAAGAAAATAATTGAAAACTATTTTGATGCCTCAAAATGATGTTTTGGTTTGATAAGATGCTTGTTATGATACAATTATTCTAAGGATTATGTGTGTAATAAATTAGTTTAGTACACTAATCGCAACAAATCTGAAACTGCATAGTGCACTTTTAAATTAGTATCTTTGTGAGGTTACTGTTTTATAATTTACATTACATTGAAAAGATACAAAGATATATTTTTTAAGCTGGATTTTCTAATACAGAAGAGGTATTATTTAGAACATTACTTCATATTTTTCTTGTTATTTATTTTGTCCAGTAAGACTTGAAAATATATATTATTTTGTCATAGGTTGATTGTTATTTTCTTGAGATTTGTCAGATAGATTACTTTAGGCATAATACAGCATGTTGAGTAACTTTGGTTATAGAGAGATATTATTTTGTTATATAAAATAATATAAACAATAATTTTATATCCATACAGAGGAGGCATACTTTAAATATATTATAATGATAAGGCATCTTTGAGTAAACTTTGAGTATCATTAAGTATCTTGAGGCTGAAGGCAGTGTCCTCTTTAAAAAAGAATCACAATATGGTCACCCTTGAAGTCGCATTATAATTCACTTAATAAAATAATGACGAGTCAGCCTCCTAAAAAGACAAAAGTTAGTGACACGACTCACACCGCCGCCGCCAAAGTAAGGACTTTGCTCTGTATCGTCAATCAATGGTCAAATAAATATTTGATTAAGGAATATAATATGCCTTTTTGTATTATTTCTCGGTGTATCAGCAAAATTTGTATATATTTATGTTAGACATTGAGGGAAATTAAGATTCTCAGATTTTTTACAAACCGCCGCTTATCAACTAACCGGTTAATCGGCAGGTGATGTATGTTGCTCAGTAGTTGCTGATGTCTGCTCAGGAGGTTTGAGTGTTTGCTCAGACAGAAATAAAATTAGAGGGAACATTGAACGTATCTTTGATCGATCGTTCTGAACTAGTATAGTGGAATTTCCCTTCTCTCTGCGTTGTTGCATTCAATTGGTTTCGTTGGCAGGAAGTAGGCACGGACGAAATTCGCTCGAGTTCAACCAGACGGATCTGTTTTTATTCACCAATAAAAAGCTACAGATCTTATTATAAAAGTGGTTTCCAGCTGTTCCCATATTGACAAGATACGAGCTGGATCCCATAAATGTGCACAAAGTGATGTTTCCAGCCTCTGCTATTGCTTCTGCGAGAAAAGTATTCTCTGGTTTGTTGATTCAGGTCGGCCTGGCAACACGAGGCTGGTTCTTTTGTTGTGCTGGTTTCCCCCGGCAACTCTGGTCTCAGCGATCCTCTGGCGTAGCGAGGGGGTGCGCTCGTTTTCCTGCTGCTCCTCTCTCTGCGCCAGCTCCTGTAGTTAAAGACACCTCCCCGCCCCCTTTCCGCGTCGTCCTAGTCACGATCGCTAGGGGCGTCACTTCTTTTTATTGGCTAAGCTTGATATCGGCCATTTTGGATCTTAAAGGGGACTGGTAATTTCCTTAAATGGAAGTTTCTAGTTTTTAACGGGCCGTCTCTTCTTGAACAGAAATAACCCATAAGTTGCTTCCTAATTTAACAGATAAAAGTACTTTGTCATGCTTTTATTGTCCTTTCAATAAGAGATTATTCTTTATTTTGACTAGACAGTTTCTAACAGTCTTTTCTTGAGTTTCTTGTCCTTTGACTATCTAATTAAACCTATTGTTGCTTTTTAACCATGCTTGTTGTATTTCTATATTCTAAAGTAATCGTTGGCTTAGGTTTGAACATTTTAAAACACTAAGCATCTTGATCTGACTTCTAATCTTTGGTTCATAATATATATAAATATATAACATATAATGTTTTATAGTGTAACTCAACTTTTAAAGGATCAATCTGTATCTTTATAGTTTTATACTGAGTTGATCAGCAAGACCTATTCTTCTCTGTTATTGCCTTGTACAGTATGAAGGTCTACTTATTACATTTTGCCATGTTTTTAGTCTCCTAGTATGTCCTTTTATCAAAAGTAGGCGGGTTTTGTTGCAGACCCTTTTTCCCATCGGCTGACGCCTTGTCTGTGAAACCAGCTGTTTAGGAGGTATCAATGGTTATTTTAACTTTCTTTAAATCACTTACCCATGGCTATTATTTATCTTGTTTAGTCTCATACGGATCCATACAATATTCTAACCAGGTCTAGTCTATGTTTTATAGTTAATTATGTATTATTTTCTAGTTCACTGTTCTCTAAACGTTAGGCAATTAGTTTCTCCTTTATTGAAGTGTAAACAAAGGAGTTCCGGTGACTAGCAGGCGACCAGCTGCTCCTTTTTGAAGTCGGGCCCTCAAGATAGGCTTGTGATCTAATCACCTATTTTAACAGTTGGTTTCCTGAATGACCTTTTGGGTCTTGGCAAAGTAAATAGATGAACTGTTGAGATACTAACTTTAGCTTGTCTCCAGGCCTAATCATCCATTGGGGGAAGGGTTGGTTCAACAGTGGCCTGTTCAACTGTTTAACTTACTGGCCTCAAGGCCCCCAGTCTCTCTGTCTTAAAGATAATAAGTGACTCTGGTGACCTTTTCCTTTAGAATGTGTGATTGGGGGGAAGGTTTTTACAACGCTATCTTTAGGCTTTGTGCCAGAGTTACAGATAGATGATTTGATCCAAATTCCCTACTACCTTTTACCACTTACAACAGCATGGTCCCCTGCACATGTACATTCCTTGGGATAAGACATGTTTAATTTTGATAATTCACGACAGTGTGCTATCACAGCTTTTATAACACTACCAAGCATATCTTTCAGGCCTTCTGTCCGAAATGACATGCCCCAAATGAATCATGATAGCTCCTGAACCATAAGGCCTATAAGTATGTTTCTGGTCTCCTTTGATAGGTAACAAGCTAGGACATATGACAGTGTAAGTAAACCCACATCTATTACGAGTCTAGAGTAAATGGAGATACAATGAAGGAAAACATCATATTTTTACTCTCGCCTGGTACATAATCTTAATTTAAAAGGCAATATGACCATTATAACCAATAACCCATGGATAATAATCCATGGGTTATAATAATTAATGTGTTCTACTACTCCTTGACTACAAATCTAACTCTGGATGTGATGAAAATACACTAAAAATACAACATTTATGATACCGTTTAACTCAGATGATGTTCAAGTTTCAAGTTTCAAGTTTCTTTAATAGTTGTCATACAGAAGTACAGAATACTTTTATACAAAATGCTTCTTACTGTTACGCTCCAGAGACTGTGCTAGACAAGATAAGTATGAAATAAAATAGTATAGCATGTAAAATAGAAGTAAAAATAGAGGTCACAGTGTTCAGTATAGACATATGTACAATGTTCGATGCAGAATAGAAGTAACTGAGTTACCATACAATATACAATATACTATGCAATGTACTAATATACAATACTATATAGTGCAGAGCAGAAATGGGATGAGGTACAATTTAGGTACAATTTACAGTAAGGTGTACGAGTTGTAGTAATCCTTTACCAATAAATATAAAGTGTAAAGTGTGTTTAGGTGATCTAAAGTGTGGAGAGTGGGTGCTGCAGTGTGTTGTTTGTTTAAGTGAGTGTGTGCGTGTGGGTGTGTGTGCTGTGTGCATTTGATGGTTGTTGCATAGTGTTTATTGTTCGTTGAGCAGCCTGATGACCTGGGGATAGAAGCTTCTTCTGAGTCTTTCTGTGCTCGCCTTAAGACTCTGGTATCGCTTGCCTGACCGCAGCAGTTCAAAGAGGCAGTTGTTCGGGTGGCTGGAGTCTTTGATGATTCTCTTAGCCTTCCCCCTGCACCGCTTGTTGTAAATGTTCTGGAGGGTGGGAAGCCCCCCTCCAATTGTGCGTTCGGCTGAACGTGTCACTCTTTGTAGTCTGCTACGGTCTTGTGCAGTGCTATTCCCAAACCAGGAGGTGATGTTGCCAGTCAGGATGCTCTCTATTGTACATGAGTAGAAGTTCTTAAGGATCTTCTGACTGACTTGGAACTTCCTTAGGCGCCTGAGGAAGTAGAGGCGTTGTCGTGCCTTCTTCACAACAATGTCAATGTGTGTGGTCCATGTCAAGTCCTCGGATATGTGGGCTCCGAGGTACTTGAAACTGTTCACTCTCTCAACCGGTGCCCCGTCGATGCTGAGGGGGCTGTAGTCCTTGACCCCCGACCTCCTGAAGTCCACAATCATCTCTTTTGTTTTGCTGACGTTTAGGGAGAGGCAGTTCTCCTGACACCACTGTGACAGATTCTCTACCTCTTCCAGGTAGGCCCTCTCGTCTTTGGCAGAGATCAGGTCCACCACTACTGTGTCATCAGCAAATTTGATGATTGTGTTGTTGTTCCGCTGTGCCACGCAGTCATGTGTGTACAGGGAGTAGAGGAGGGGGCTCAGAACACAGCCCTGGGGGGCCCCTATGTTGAGCGTGATGGATGAGGAGGTGCAGTTGCCTGCTCTTACCACCTGGGGTCTGCCCGTCAGGAAGTCCAAGACCCACTGGCAGAGGTCATAGTTCAAGCCCAGGTCCCTGAGCTTGGCTATGAGTTTGGAGGGGACTATGGTATTGAATGCTGAGCTGTAGTCGATGAACAACATTCTCACATAGTTCCCCTGCCTCTTGTCCAGGTGTGATGCTGCTGTGTGCAGCACATGGGCTATGGCGTCCTACGTGGACCTGTTAGGGCGGTATGCAAATTGCAGGGGGTCCAGGTTGATGGGGAGGGAGGAACAGATGTAGCCCTTCACTAGCTTCTCAAAGCACTTCATGGCTATGGAGGTGAGAGCTACAGGGCGGTAGTCGTTGAGGCAAGCGGGCGTAGATTTTTTGGGTACAGGGATGATGGTGGACTTCTTCAGACAGGTGGGGATGACAGCCTGTTCTAAGGACAGGTTAAAGATGTCAGTGAATACCGGGGCCAGTTGGTCGGCACAGACTTTTAGGACGCGGCCGGGGATGCCGTCCGGTCCTGCTGCCTTCCTGATATTCACTTTTTTAAAGGTCCGCCTCACCTCATGCTCTGTTACCCTGAACACTGAGTCTCCATCAGCAGACCCCCCCCCCATTGCCGTGGCTTGTAGGCTGGTGTTGTTATTCACAGCCTCAAACCTTGCATAGAAGGTATTGAGATAATTTGCTAAGGAGATGTCACTGTTCAGTTTGAGGGAGGTGCCTTTGTAATCTGTCATTGTTCTGAGGCCCTGCCACATACCTCTAGAGTCAGCCTGTTCAAACTGAAGTTCAACTATATCCCTGTAACGCCGTTTTGCCTCTATTACTGCTCTCCTGACGTTGTATCTTGCCTTCTTGTGTTCTTCCTGTGTGTTGCCTGTCACAAGCCCGGTGTTGTAGGCTGAGGTGCGCACTTTCAGAGCCTCACGGACGGATTTATCTACCCAGGGCTTTTGATTTGGGTAGATTCTAATTGTGGTAGAGGGGATTGTTTCTTCTACCAGAGTACAGACAAAGTCAAGCACCGTTTCAGTGTATTCGTTAATATTGGCTGTGTTATCACGGAATACACTCCAGTCTGTGCATTCAAGTGCAGCCTGGAGTGTCTCCTCTGACGTCACAGTCCAACGCTTAACCTCTCGCGATACTACCGGTGTTCGCTTGAGACTCTGTTTATACTTTGGCAAAAGAAAGATGGCGGCATGATCGGATTTACCGAATGGACTAAGAGCGTGTGACTTGTACCCATTCTTAAATTGCGAGTATACATGGTCTAATATGTTCTCGCCTCTGGTGGGACAGGTCACATGCTGATAGAAATTCGGCTACACCTTTTTAAGACGCGTGCTGTTGAAATCGCCCAGAACCAAAATGGCAGCGTCAACATTAGCTATCTGTAGTTTATTTACCTCGTCGTGTAGCTTTGAAAGTGCTGCCCCAGTGTTCGCTTGTGGTGGGATATATACTCCGATCATGATGATGGACGTTAGCTCCCTCGGGAGAAAGAAGGGTCGGCATTTGATGGTGATATACTTCAGGTCTGGGGAGCAGTGGTTAGACAATTCCTTTGCGTTGCCTATATCGCACCACTCCTTGTTTACCATGAAAGCAATGCCGCCTCCTTTCGTCTTTAGTGATTCTTCTGCCGTTCGGTCCTTGTGGAGAACGAAGAAGTGATCTGCCGGTTCTATTGCATGGTTTGGGACGTCTGGAGACAGCCAAGTTTCTGTGAAACAGAGGACGTTGCAGTCCCGAATGTCCCTCTGGAATTGGATCCGTGCTCTGATGTCGTCCAGTTTGTTTCCTATCGATTGCACATTGGCCAACAATATGCTGGGCAATGTGGTTCTGTGTCGTTTGGATCTCAATCTATTTCGGACGCCGGCTCTTCTACCTCGTCGTCGCGCCTTCTCCTTGCCTCGGCCACAACAAAGGATCTCCACTGGCCACTGTTGTTGCTCAGAAATCCGATCCAGAGAGCAATCCAGTCGGTAAGTTTTCCTTAATCCAATGTCAATGAGTGACTGACGGTCATACACATATAATGCACCAACAGTTGGTGCAAATAAAACTCTTAAAACTATAAAAATTAACAAAAGTAAGCACAGTCTCGACGGAGCGAACAGAAAGGCAGCCGGTCGGAGCAGCGGAGCAGCGCCATTCTCACTAAATGTTTTGGCCATGGTTACCGTTTACATGTTGACTGTTTGCTGGTAATTTTACTCCAAAACACTATTTCTTTCAATACTGCCATGTTACAAAAACATAGAAATCCCCAAAACATTGAAATAGTAATAAAAACAATGAATATTGATCAATATGCATATTCAACCTTCATATAGGGCCACAGAGTGTTTTCATCCCAGTTAGACCTATACAATGATATAATGCTTATTGATTTTCAAAAAATATTGGTTTATTTTGGAAAGTACAGACAGTTCTCAGTCTCTATCGGTGGCGCTGTTGGTGGCGCTCTACAATTGGTTTACTGTTAATAACCTAGTAATCATAATAATTTTCAGAACTTTCCACACTATCTGAGGTGGATGCCTGGTTCTCACAGTCTGCCAGTCTACACATGTCAGTGCACCTGAGGCCATTTGCAACACACATACATCTTGGGAGTGAACATTTCTTTGGACAGTTACATGCCAGTAGATCCAGGATGGCATCGGGTGCTGGCTGGCCTTCCATCCAGTCCACCACCAACTGTTCAGCTTCCTCTTCTCTCTCCATTTTCCAGCCTCTGCCAACAGGGCTTGGCACTTGTGGGTCCTTCTCCAAACATCTTCTCCATATACCAGCCTGGTAGTTTATTTATTTTTTTGTTGTTTATTTAAACGGATCCCCATTAGCTGACGCCTTAGCGGCAGCTAGTCTTCCTGGGGTCCAACAACAATTACCTCCACACACCTGAAGGGAGTTTTCGAATCAGCTCGAAGGGAGCCCTTATATACTTGGGGTTTCTGAAGGTTCATTGTCGGGTCGTTTTGCTAACCTCCGCCTGCAGCTTGTTCCTCCCGTGTTGTTCTCCGTTAGTTTCTCCAGTACGCCTTGGAGTTCGCCGCTGTTGCTCTTCTCTGCTCCCGTGGACCTTTGCCCCGTATCTCACTTTGCCCCTTGGTGAGTTTGGAAGTATATTTTTGACGCTCTGTTTTTCCTCGTTTTTCCTGGACTCAAGACCCTTCTTTTTTTGTGTGTTTGGTTAACACTGAAGAGGTATCGCCTTTTGTCATTTCTGGATTCAGCTTTATTACGGGACTGCCTCGTAATCCCTGCGTTCGGTTATTGACATTCCTCTGTTTCTCTGTTCCTCTCCGAGTGGATAGACAGTAAGCTGCAGAGCCGCAGAGCCAGAGGCCGCAGCGCCACAGAGCCAACTCTGCTCTGGGCCGAGCTGCAGAGCCGCAGAGCCTACTCTGCTCAAGGACATTCCCCCTGAATGCTTTATGTTGTTTTTTCACTCTTTCTGTTTGTAAATAAATACGCTTTTAGTTTTTGGCTAACTCTGAACTACCTGCCTGTGTCGTGCTGTTGGGGTTGTTTACAAACCATAACATTACGACCCGACCATGTCGACCCCAGCCGACACAGACAGTGTTAGAGCAGCTTTGGCGGTCCAGATCCAGCTGACCAACGACCACACCCAACAGTTAGGTGCAGCTGCGGCTGCTGTGCAGGACCTCCGGGCCCAGGTCCAGCCTATTCAGAATTCTCTTGACACTCTAACAACCCAGCAGACTACCCAGGGGAATCAGCAGGCTGATATTCTGCACCAGCTACAGGCTCTCAGTGCAGCATTTAATGCCCTGCTTTTAACCCCACCTGTGGCAGGAGTCCCAGCCAGATCACCACCGCCGCCGCGACAGACCCTGCACCTCCCGACCTCGCTCCTCGGGAGCCCCATCTCTCCAACCCTCGAGT
This sequence comes from Notolepis coatsorum, assembly GCF_963971535.1. Classification (NCBI taxonomy): domain Eukaryota; kingdom Metazoa; phylum Chordata; class Actinopteri; order Aulopiformes; family Paralepididae; genus Notolepis; species Notolepis coatsorum. The sequence goes on from NC_140165.1 coordinate 278,966,055, forward strand.
GTTCGACGGTAACTTCGAGGACTGTGCCACGTTCATCATGCAATGTGAGTTGGTTTTCATTCATCAACCCAGCCGATTTACGACAGAGGGAGCCCGAGTAGCTTACATGACTAACCTGCTCACAGGCCAAGCAGCACTGTGGGTTACTGCTTCCTGGTCAATGAGGGCTGATTTTTGTTTTTCATACCCAGACTTCGTGACAGAACTCCGAAGGGTTTTCCACCACCCAGCTTGTGGCCAGGACCCGGGAGCTCGGTTGGGCACCTTCCGGCAGGGCAGTGGCAGTGTCACAGACTACGCGCTGGAGTTCAGACTGGCCGCAACCGAGAGTGGTTGGAATGATCGGGCGCTTCATCTCACCTTTCTGAAGGGGCTCAATGACGCGGTAAGGGACCAGCTCGCGACCCGGGAGGAGCCCGATTCACTCGAGGCCCTAAACAGCCTCACCATTCGCATCGACGGACGCCTCCAGGAGAGAAGGCGTGAGAGAGCCCGACTGGGACCCCCAGACGTTCCCCAGACCCCCCGTACTAGTGACTGGACTGCTGACCGTCCTGCCTCCTCCGCGACTGGTTGTCTCTTTCCCTCCCGATCTGTGACCAAGGAGGAACCCATGCAGCTGGGACGCACACACCTTAGCCCGGCCGAACGGGAGTCCAGGCTCAGTTCCGGCCTTTGTCTCTATTGCGGCCGGGATGGACACCGTATCTTCAATTGTCCTACCCGGCCAAAATACTAGGCTTGCTGGGACCCCGGGAGATCCTGGTGAGCCGTTTTTCCTGTTCCCACACCCATGCACCTCCTAACCATCTGACGAGCGTCACCCTGGCCTGGGCGGACCAGCGGGCGACGGTGGGTGCACTCGTTGACTCGGGTGCTGATGAGAGTTTCCTGGACGTTGAGTTTGCCACCCAGGCCAACATTCCACTTGAGAACCTCGAGAGGCCCTTGGAGGTTTTCGCGTTCGATCAGCACTGCCTGGCTGACATCACTCAACGCACCTGTCCTGTCCTCCTCACCATTGCTGGTAACAACGTTGAGAGACTCCAGTTCTTTATTTCCAGATCCCCTCTTGTCCCCGTAGTCCTGGGTCAGCCCTGGCTCGCACTGCATGAGCCCCACATCGCCTGGTCCTCCGGCACCATCATGGGGTGGAGCTCCTCCTGTCATGCCCAGTGTCTTCAGGCGGCGTCCAGTCCTTCGCCCCGGAGTTCCCCTTGTGTGCCGCCCTCGGACCTCTCAACTATTCCCCCCGAGTACCACGACCTCGGGGAGGTTTTCAGCAAGTCCCGGGCTCAGGCCCTTCCTCCTCATCGGCCTTACGACTGTGCCATCGACCTCCGCTCTGGGGCTCCCCTTCCCGGCAGCCGCCTCTACAGTCTGACCGTCCCTGAGAAGGCAGCGATGGATAAGTACATCTCTGAGTCCTTGGCAGCAGGCCTCATTCGGCCCTCGTCCTCCCCGGTGGCGGCCGGCTTCTTTTTTGTTGGGAAGAAGGACGGAGATCTTCGGCCCTGCATTGACTATCGCCAACTCAACGAGATCACCATCAAGAACAAGTATCCTCTTCCTCTCATGAACTCCACCTTCGAGCCCCTCACCCAGGCTACCGTCTTCACCAAACTGGACATCCGGAGTGCCTACCATCTGGTCCGTATCCGAGAGGGCGATGAATGGAAGACCGCCTTCAAGACTCCCAGGGGTCATTACGAGTATCTGGTGATGCCGTTCGGCCTCACCAACGCTCCAGCGGTATTCCAGGCGTTCATGAACGACGTCCTCCGTGACATGCTCGAGGAGTTTGTGGTGGTATACCTTGACGACATCCTCATCTTCTCCAAGACTCTCGGGGAACATGTCCAGCATGTCCGCCGAGTACTGGAGCGCCTCCTCCACAACCGGCTCTTCGTTAAGGCAAAGAAGTGCCGTTTCCACTCCGACTCCGTCGATTACCTTGGCTTCATCGTGGAGAGCGGCCTGACCCGAGCCGACCCTCGCAAGATCCAGGCTGTGTAGGAGTGGCCGGAACCCTCCTCTTGGAAGGAGCTACAGAGCTTCCTCGGTTTCGCAAACTTTTACCGGAGGTTCATCCGGAACTACAGCCAAGTGGCGGAACCGCTTACCAGGCTGACCTCTCCCTCCCTGCCGTTTGACTGGTCTCCAGCGGCCTGCGCTGCGTTCCGTTCCCTCAAGAAGAAGTTCACCACCGCCCCGGTCTTGCTCCACCCAGACCCCATGAAGCAGTTTATTGTGGAGGTGGACGCCTCGGATACTGGACTAGGGGCTATCTTGTCTCAGCGGTCGGCGATGGACCAGAAGGTCCATCCGTGCGCCTTCTACTCTCGTCGTTTCCTTCCAGCTGAGAGGAACTATGACATTGGCAATCGGGAGCTGCTGGCGGTAGTGGCTGCCTTGGAGGAGTGGCGTCATTGGCTGGAGGGGGCCGAGGAACCGTTCACCATTTGGACGGACCATAAGAACTTGACGTACATCCGTGCATCCAAGCGCCTCAACGGCCGGCAAGCAAGGTGGGCCAGCTTCCTGAGTCGGTTCGACTTCTCGTTGACCTTTCGCCCTGGGTCCCGCAACACGAAGGCCGACTCTCTGTCCCGGTTACACTCCAAGGGGGCTCCAACCACTGAGGATCTGACTCCCATCCTCCCAGAGTTCAGGGTGGTGGGAGTGGTCACCTTGGGCATCGATACCGTGGTCAGGCGTGCCCTACGTTTCCATCCCGCTTCCAGCAACGTACCTTTCCGTCGCCTCTTCGTCCCCGACTCAGTCCGGTCCCGGGTTCTCCAATGGGGCCATACCAGCCGGCTTGCCTGCCACCCCAGCGTTCACCGCACCTTCTCCTTCCTGGCTCGTCGATTCTGGTGGCCCACCATGAGGAACGACGTCAAGGAGTTTCTTCTGGCCTGCACGGTCTGCGCCCGCAGCAAGGCCTCCCACCAGGCACCCTCCGGTCTATTACAGCCACTTCCCATTCCGAGCCGCCCTGGGTCCCATGTGGCGTTGGACTTCGTCACTGGTCTTCCACCATCCCAGGGAAACACAATCCTTCTGACTGTGGTGGATCGTTTCAGCAAGGGGGTTCACCTCATTGCCCTTCCCAAGCTTCCCTCAGCTTCCGAGACAGCGGACCTCCTGACAAGCCACGTGTTCCGCCTCCATGGTTTCCCCCAGGACGTCGTCTCGGACCGGGGCCCCCAGTTCACTTCCCAGGTATGGCGGGCCTTTTGCAAGGGATTGGGGGCTACTGTTAGTCTTTCGTCTGGTTACCATCCACAGACTAATGGACAAACAGAGAGAATGAACCAGAGCGTGGAGTCTGCTCTGCGTTGTGTTGCCGCCAAGAGACCTGCTTCCTGGAGCCGGTTCCTCCCCTGGGTCGAGTACGCCATCAACTCCCTGGTCAGTTCCGCCACCGGCCTCTCGCCGTTCAAGGTATCCCTGGGCTACCAACCCCCTCTTTTCTCTGCACAGGAGTCGGAAGTGGCAGTTCCCTCCGTGCAGGATCATCTCGACCGGTGTCGTCAAGTCTGGGAGATCACCAGGACTGCGCTGCTCCGGGCATCGGAGCGCACCAGTCGGGGAGCTAGTCCCCTGTCCCGAGTGAAGCCTGTCTCGCTCAGTCCCCTGATGCCTCCTGCTCCAGATCTGCCTCCTCCCGAGTTGGTGGACGGACACCCCCAGTGGAAGGTCCGCCAGCTCATGGACGTCCGACGGCGAGGACGGGGGTTCCAGTATCTGGTGGACTGGGAGGGATACGGTCCGGAGGAACGGAGCTGGGTCTCCCGCCAGCTCATCATGGATCCCGCCCTGATCACCGACTTCCATCGGTCCCATCCGGGGAAGCCGAGGCCGGGCAGGTCGACGGGTGGCTCCCGTGGAGGGGGGGTACTGTGAGGATTGGTCCATTACCACACGCTTCCAGGTACCAATTACCTCCACACACCTGAGGGGAGTTTTCGAATCAGCTCGAAGGGAGCCCTTATATACTTGGGGTTTCTGAAGGTTCATTGTCGGGTCGTTTTGCTTACCTCCGCCTGCAGCTTGTTCCTCCTGTGTTGTTCTCCGTTTGTTTCTCCAGTACGCCTTGGAGTTCGCCGCTGTTGCTCTTCTCTGCTCCCGTGGACCCGCGCCCCGTATCGCACTTTGCCCCTTGGTGAGTTTGGAAGTATATTTTTGACGCTCTGTTTTTCCTCATTTTTCCTGGACTCAAGCCCTTTCTGTTTTTGTGTGTTTGGTTAACACTGAAGAGGTATCGCCTTTTGTTATTTCTGGATTCAGCTTTATTACGGGACTGCCTCGTAATCCCTGCGTTCGGTTATTGACATTCCTCTGTTTCTCTGTTCCTCTCCGAGTGGATAGACAGTAAGCTGCAGAGCCGCAGAGCCAGAGGCCGCAGCGCCACAGAGCCAACTCTGCTCTGGGCCGAGCTGCAGAGCCGCAGAGCCTACTCTGCTCAAGGACATTCCCCATGAATGCTTTATGTTGTTTTTTCACTCTTTCTGTTTGTAAATAAATACGCCCTTAGTTTTTGGCTAACTCTGAACTACCTGTCTGTGTCGTGCTTATGGGGTTGTTTACAAACCATAACACACCTAGTATATATCACAAAGACAATTAATCAGAATAGAGTAAAAACATGTATCATAGAAAAAAAGAAATGTAAAACAGGAGATGAAAAAACAAGAGATAAAATCCAGTTATACCAAAATAAAACAATTTATCAGGCTGTGCATGTATTCCAGCTGTGCTGAATACAAAATGTTAATGTGTGTGCAAGTGTAAATAGTGTTTAAGATTTCTTTTAAAACTAGCCTTTTCTTTGATGTTCCTAACATCTCTGGGAAGACAGTTCCAGGATACTATCTCCCTATAAAATACTGCCCTTTTCATAAAATTAGACTTAGGTAGAGGTAAATGAATCAATCCACCTCTTGCCCCTCTGGTTGAATGTGTGTGAGTACTTGCGCTGTACACAATGTAATTATACAGGAACTTTGGAGTTTGAGTTTGAGTAACTCTATGAAAATATGTAATTAAGTTAGCATTTAATCTTACCTTAACACTGAGCCAAGAGAGACGTGCATGCATGTCAACTACACTAGCCCTAGGTGAGCAGACTAGGACCAGTCTAGCTGCCTTGTTTTGAGCTACTTGTAGTTTTCTGAGTAGACCATTGGATGCAGATGACCATACTACAGAGCAGTAGTCTAAATGACATAAAACCATAGAGCACACAACTTGACGAAACAGCACTGATGTAAGATAAGGTGAGCACTTCCGTGTGACTGCAACCGCTCTACCCATTTTGGCAACCACCTTGTTGATGTGATCGGACCAAGACAATGCACCATCAAGCCAGAGTCCTAAAATCTTCACAGTCTTTACCTGTTCAATGGTTTGACCCTCAATCTGTAAATAAAATTTGGGATTGTGTGATTGTCTATAATTAGAGCCGAATATTATGCACTTTGTTTTTGATAAATTAAGTATACGTTTATTTGATTGTATCCAGTTATAATGCTCAGCTCACTAGACAGAACCTGACTAAGCTCTGTAAATGTTGCAGCCGCATAATAAATAGTGGAATCGTCGGCATACATTGTCAAATTAGCTCTACTAATTGCAAACGGCATGTCATTTGTAAAAATTGAGAATAAGAGGGGTCCTAGGCAACTTCCTTGCGGGACCCCGCAGTCCAGGGCCCTACTGCTCGATAGAGCCCCATTAAAATAAACTCTCTGCGACCTGGCCGACAGATAACTCCGAACCGATTGGATTGCAGAGGATTTAAAACCATAGCACACAAGTTTAGACGTTAAAATGTCGTGGTCGATTACATCGAAGGCTGCGCTAAAATCAAGTAATACAGTACCACTGAGCTTTGAGTTGTCCATAGAGGTGAGCCAACTATCAGACATTTGAGTGATGGCGTTACAGGTGGAATGACCAGGCCTATACGCATGTTGGAATAAAGTAGTTAAACCATTAGCAGAGAAATAGACTTGTATTTGCTCATACACAATTTTTTACAACAGTTTGCTAAGTACTGGCAAAATGCTGATAGGCCTGCTATTGGGACCACATAAAGTTGCTTTTGTGTCTTTAGGTATTGGGATGATCTTTGATGATAGTTGGCTCTCTGTGCATGTTTTGTTAAGCAGTCCTTGCATGGTGGGAGTTGATGACTTTCAAGTTCACCTTTTTTGGCACAGAAAAGGTGATATCTGAGCTCATTGACGTTGGTGGTTGATGCTTTTGGGGCATACAGGAGACATGTAAATGCCTCTAGTTTGTCCATCAGCTCTGGGGAGAGATCCCATTCCTGACCCAACTCTGAGAATGTGTCCTGATTTTGCCTGTTGATGGTCAGAATTTTTAGGGCACTGCCTAAAGCACTTACAGTGTCACATCCTGTATATGCATGCAACCCGATGAGAGCCCTACACACCTCTACGCCAACACTGGTAGCAACCTTCCTGATGTCCACAAGCCTTGCACAGGATTTACTGCCACACATCTGGAACAATGGGGCCTCAATCTTGTCACAGAATGCTAAAGACATGATAAAGACATCTGTGTCTTCTGAGCAGATAACTACAGATGGGCATCCCTCCCTTGTGGCATGGGCAGCCTGGAGAAGTAGGCGGCCATCTGCTTCTTCTTGTCTTGTAGCTTTGCTCTGTACTCTGCTTTCCTCCATTCATCGACTATAAAGCTAATGAGACTAGTTTTGTTACTGACTTTGGTCAGGAAGCTCCTCCACTGCCTCACCATCTGTGTGCCTGTGATACCTTGCAACTCATGACCAGTCTCTTCACCCCGTAGAGATCTTTCACTGTTCTTGATAGAGTTCTCCTTGTATGTGTCAAACACAACATCTATTCTGCTACTCTGACTGCCTTCCCTCAGAGCCATACCCAGAACTGTTGTGGCAACATCTCAAGTCAAGTCAAGTCAAGTCAAGAGTTTTAATTGTCACGGCATACAGGTATACAATGAAATGCGGGTGGTCTTGCCCGCAATGATGTGCAATACAGTGGTACAACATATAATAGAATCAAAAAATGAAAAAACAACATTGTGCAGTAAACAGGTAACAGGTAACATGGAGTGACATCTCGGTATCTGTACATAGTTATTTACAGAGCATGTGGGACATGCTAGTTAGCTTTGGTAGTGCAATACACTGTTCCTGTTATTCTAATTTAAAGTGTCCTTTCCTTTGGCCATAAGTGTGCGTGTGTGCGACATGAGTGTGTGCCCGCTCATGTTAAAGTGTTAAGTGGCTGCTCGTGTGTGAGCGTGCACAGCGTGTGTGTCGTGTGTGTGTTCATGTGTGCTTGTGTTTGGATAGTTCAATGTTCTGAGCACTCAATGTTCATTGTTCATGGCTCTGATGGCCTGGGGGAAGAAGCTGAGCCTAAGCCGCTCTGTCCTAGTAGCTGGGGTTCGCAGGCGTCTGCCTGACCTCAGCAGCTGAAACAGGCTGTTATTGGGGTGGTGAGGGTCTTTCATTATCCTGCAGGCTCTGGATTTGCACCTCTTGTTGTATAGAACCTGCAGGGGGGTAGTGCAATACCCGTGGTACGCTCGGCTGAGCGCACCACTCTCTGTAGGGCCTTCTTGTCCTGTGCCATGCTGTTTCCATACCAGGCAGTGATGTTTCCGGTCAGGATGCTCTCTACAGCTCCTGAGTAGAAGGACTGGAGTATCTTCCCCGATACTCTGAACTTCCTTAACTGTCTCAGGTGGTAGAGGCGCTGTTTCGCCTTCTTTACTACTGTGTCTATGTGTGTTGACCATGTCAGGTCCTCTGAGATGTGGACCCCCAGGTACTTAAAGCTGCTCACCCTGTCCACGGTAGCCCCGTTAATCATCAGTGGTGTGTGCGTCTCCTGCTGTCCTCTCCTATAATCCACGATCAGCTCCTTGGTTTTACCAATGTTCAGGAGCAGGCTGTTGTCCTGGCACCAGCGTTCCAGTACCTCAACCTCCTCCCGGTAGGCCTTCTCGTCGTTGTCCGAGATCAGCCCCACCACCACCGTGTCGTCTGCGAACTTCACTATGGAGTTGGAGCTGAACTTGGCCACACAATCGTGTGTGTAGAGTGAGTACAGCAGGGGGCTCAGAACACAGCCCTGGGGGGACCCGATGCTCAGGGTGATGGTGTTGGAGGTCTGACCCCCCACCCTGACCGCCTGGGGTCTTTCGCTCAGAATGTCCAGTACCCAGGCGCTCAGGGTGGAGCTCAGACCCTCTCTGAAAGTAACTTGATCACCTTTCACTCTTTGGACCAAGTTCATTCCATCAACCACTGTAGCAGAGTTCCCTGGGAGTTGCTCTGCTACTGCTACATTTTTCTGCAAGGTCATGGCCAAAGTCGCTTTATTGGTCTTTCTCAGCAATCCGTCTGGTGTGGACAGGGCCCAGGGCAATGGCCCAAGAGGATGAGAAAGGATATCCTCCATATGTAGACGGCGCCCTTGTGCCATCACTATGATGCATCCAAACAAAGACCTGTCTGGTTTTAAGATGACTGCCCTCCCACTTGATTTAACTTCTTTCTTCTTACACATATCACTGAATGTTTTCAGCCTGTTCGTTTTCATTGGGTCATGGAATTTCTTTGCTGGTGGGTCTTTCTCCAGTCTCTCATCCTTGAAGATTGTATTGCTCACCAATCTAATATGCATTCATCAGGTCGGAGGCAATCTCCTTGGGGGCTGTCTTTGCTGTAGAGATGCTAATGAGGTCCCGCTTCTCTGCAAATGGGTTGACCCATTCCTGTATGAGGCTAACCACTGCTGAAACTGCTTCCTCATCTTTCTGGATTCTTGGCCGCTGTAGCTCTGCATGACAAACCTCTGATTTGTTACCTTGCACCATCTCCCTTAACTGTCCCAGGAATGCACTGCGGTGCTCAGCTGTTATGTAGTGGCGCTTGACAGCTCCGGCATTCAGGCTGAACCTTGTTGTGCCTCCAGGAATCTGTGTGTCTTTGTTAACTGTGACTTCAGTAGCCTGGTCCACAGGGATCCGTCCAAAGGGGTTGTTACTTGACAGCTGCACTGAGAATTGGCCTGTCTTGAAGGCCTCATACACAGAAGGATGCTTCTCTGGGAGGTTTGTCATCTGAGCAAAGTAAGGGGATAGGTACCTGGCATCATTTATCTTATCATAGGCAAAGCACCATGGGATCATGCTTCTTATAGCATGGAGGTGCAACTCCCAGTCCCCCTCCCAAGAGGCACGCAGAAGGCCAAGTATTACGTCCTCTACCATGTCAATGTATGACATCCAGAATGCAGAAAGCTCTCCATTGTTGTGACGGAGGTGTTCCAGAAAGTCTGTCCACAGGGTTATCAGCTCAGCTAAGAGAGGACTTGGCAGCAAATTGTGCGCCGTCTGTTGATTCAAGTCATTGGCCATGTCTTTCACATTGTCCAAGAGTGATTTGATCATCCCATCTCTGGAATTCTGTCCTCAACCCACAGTGTGAACTCTGCCCATGCAAGTCTCATCAGTGCTTCATAGATGTACTTGTGGACCCTGACAGCACGGTTATAGTGTTTACCATCAAGGACTCCATTGACCGAACCCTCTGCGACAATTCCAGCCTCTATGCATATGTTCCAGCCTCTTTTAGACCAGCATCCCGAAATCGCGTTCCTAGGATGGCTAAGGCATTACATATGGTATGGAATGTCCCCATTCTGAGAAGAATGTTGGAGAATGTGCTTCCAGGCTATTTCAGTGGCTTTCGCATAGAGTGCTTGATCCATGACTACCACAATTGTTTCTAGATGCAGTTCCTTCCTGATTATCTCTGATTGATTCAGGATTTCAAACACTGTGGTCAACTGTGTGGCTGGTGAATTGATGGTTGGCAGATACCCAACTATATCTTGTGAGATTGGTTCTTGGTCCCTGGTGTCTAAAGATCAAAGATGAATCTTGACTGACCCAAATTTGACCCAGAGTTACCCACAACATTTAAATGTACTGCTGGGTCTTCCCAGACCTGAACACCAAATTATACACTTTTGTTTTAGAGAGACCTTCAGAATTTGCAAAAAATTGTCAAAATCAATTGTGTAGTGTTTATATAGCTATCGTGAAGGATATCATGAAGCCTCGTTCCAATGTTATTATATAATTTAAACTTGAAACGGGTCATGGGAGACTCGAACACAACATAAGGGTTAAACACAGATTATGTACTTTGACATCTTAATCTGCACAGTAACATGTTAACATCGTAACCTACACCGTAACATGTTAACATCTTAACCTCTTAACCTGCACAGTAACAGCTTAACCTCTTAACCTGCACAGTAACATGTTAACACATCTTGGCCACTGTGTGAAGTGCTGAGCAGTATGCCTTAGCCTAAACCTCCGTATTATGCCTTTAATCATTGTTTGATCTGTGACCAACGCAAATTTTCTCAAACTGGATTCGCCCCCGTCAGAAACGGTAGAGAGCTTGGAAGACTACATTGACTCGTATCACAATAAAGTTATGCCGAACCAGGCAGACAAACGCACTAGGTCTGAACTGGGCTCTAGCGACATTGACGACTCATCGGGTGACATCCGTGAGTCTCTAACAGCGATAAAACAGCAACTCCAGAAGCTTAATTTACTTGATCAACTGACAAATGACGTGAAAGATCTCAAATCTTCTGTGGAGTGGAATAACTCCCTCATCGAAGTGCTAAAGGAGGACAATGCCTTACTTCGGATTGAAGTCAACAAACTGAAATGTTTGACAGGCGAACTACAAAAGGATCGAGCCAGCATGGCTAATGACATTCTGGATCTTCAATGCAGAAGCATGAGGGATAATATTATAATTCATGGACTTGCGGAAATACCAAATGAAACTCACCTGAAATCCGAAGTACTGTTAAAGTCATTTCTGACTAACAACTTGAAAATGGGGACGGAGGAAACCGAAGCAATCCGCTTCTCCAGGGTGCATCGCCTGGGGAGGGCCAGAGTCGACCAGCAGCGGCCCCGTCCGATTGTGGCCAAAGTTACCGACTCCAAAATGAAATACTCTGTCATGTCCAAGGGGAAAGAGCTGAAAGGTTCCACATACTCCATTAGTGATCAATTCCCAGCCGAGATCATGAACAGACGGAGGCTGCTGTACCTGTTCTTGTCAGAGGCGAGGAAAAACGGGAAGAATGCTCGGCTCTTTGTTGACAAACTATATATCGATGGCATCCTTTATAGGAATCCTCGCACAACATACTGGCTGAGTGGTGGTGAAGATAATATCGTTCGCGATGCTCAGGATGATCTTTGGACTATCCAGCATGCTGCCCCAGTAACCAGGGTTACTGCCCCAGCGACTGTAAACACTTGAAGCATGCTTCACAGCCGATGTAAACATGGACGCATGGTGATGACGTCAGCAGCACGCTGTCCTTACCAAGACTACCTGGACTGCATTCTGTGATGATGATCCTGCAGACAACTGTAGTTAAGTTTCTCAAGACATTCTTTTGCCTATTTTTCCACTTTCTTTTAATGTTCCTTCTCATATATTATTTCTTCGCATATATTATTATTTCGATTACTATTAATATTGGTTATACTAGTTAATGAATTGATTGGTTGGTTTACTGATTAATAATTAATATTATTATGTTATTTTCCTTTTCTTTCATTTAGAATTCATGTATTTTGAATTATGTGTATGCACGTAGAAGATATGTATGCACATATGTAGGTGTGCATGTTTGTATGAAGGTATGCATGTTGTGTACATGTTGCGTGTGTATGTGTATATATGCATGTTGAATGTTTCTGTGTGCGTATGTGCATGTGCATATGTATGTGTGCGTGTACCTATTTGTACATATACCTATGTATTTCTGTATGCACTGATATCATTGTCCATCCGATCTCTCTCTCTCTCTCTTTCTCTCTCCCCCCCCCCCCCCCCCCATCTATATTCTCATCTTTTGGCTAGGGAGTTGTGGTTATTGTTAGGCTACTCACCCAAAATCCTTGGACCTACTGTGGTTAAGGTTAAATGGGCTGGGTGGTTCTGTGTTGGTTGTTTTGATATGAAACAGGCAAAGCTCAGTGGGGTGGAGGTTCTTGCCTACTCACCTGAATCCTTGGGCCTAAGGGGTCAAGGAGCAATGGGCCAGTCTTGTGTTCCGTTTTTTGTTTTTATGTTTTCTGTGTGTGCCAGTTACGTGTTCTGTCTGTTTTTCCTGTATCTGTGTGCTTTTGTGTCTTATAACTGTGTATTTTGTCTGTTTGTCCTGTATTTACACATACTTATAACAAGTGTAATTATGTCTCTCATCTCCTTTCTACAATGGTTGGTTGCTTTTACACACTGGGGTGGTCTTACACTCTTTATAAACTTGATGTGCTCTGATGGATGGTGTTAAAGGTCTAAAAATAGTTCATCAGAATATCAGCAGTCTGTTACCCAAAATGGATCTACTTAAGGCATGGGTTTTTCAACACAGGCCAAGCATAATTACATTATCAGAGACCTGGCTTAACGATAAAATAACAAATGAACAAATTAAACTAGAAAATTATGTGTTGTATAGAGAGGACAGATCCCTTAAGAAAAGTGGTGGAGTTGCTACTTATGTATTATCTAGCTTGGTCTCTGAATTAATCATCCCTGAAGTTGGGCCTCTAGACTTTGAATGCATTTTTGTCAAAGTCACCCTGCATATGAATAAATACTTAACTATTGGAAATATTTATAGACCACCTTCAGCACCTGCAGAATCATTTAATTCTGTTAAAGCTACTTTAAATTCTATTTCATGTAATAATGAACTTATAGTTCTTGGTGATTTTAATAAGAACTGTCTAGCTACATCACTAACCAAAGTTAAAAATATATTTCTTAATTTAAACCTAACCCAGTTAATTGATATGCCTACCCGAGTCACAGCTACCAGTGAATCTTTGCTTGACTGGATCCTAGTCTCTCATCCCAACAGATTTTTAAAAGCAGGGGTTTTGTCAGATTGCCTTAGTGATCATTCTATTGTGTACTGTATTTGGAAAATTAGACTACCTAAAGCACCACCCAAAGTGATTCAAATCAGGCAACATAAGAAAATGAATGTGGATCAATTTATCAATGACCTAATCTCAATCAACTGGGATAGGTATCAATTAATACCAAATGTTCAAGACTCTTGGGATTTCTTTTACTCCGAATTTTCTGAAGTGTTGGATAGGCATGCTCCACTAAAATCTGTTAAAGTTAAGGGAAGTCATCTTACATGGATAACACCAGATCTTATTAGCAGCTTCAGGCATAGGGATCGAGTCTGGGCCAGATTCCGAAAAGACAAGGACCCAGTTGTCTGGGAGGAGTATAAACGGCTGAGAAATGTTAGCAAGACTATGGTCAGAAATGCCAAATCCAATTATTTTAAGGACTCCTTAGCTCGTGATTTCAAAAATCCCAAACAATTCTGGAATAAGATTAAAACTTTAACTGGTGTATCCAAAAATAATATTATTGACCAGATAAAAGTGAACACTATTATACGAGATCCACAGCTGATTGCACAGTCATCCAGCATTTTTCATCTGTCACTGCTGCATCATCACTCGATCCCGTGTCTGATCTCTTCAGTAATAGGCCTCCTGATCATAGCTTCTCTTTTATGAAAATTTTACCTTTGGAAGTCTTTGATGCCATCAATAGCCAAAAAGTAAGTGGTGGTCCTTGATTAGATGGTTTAGAACCTAAGTTCCTCAAACTTGCATCCCATATTCTAATGTACCCATTATGTGATCTGTTTAATATGTCACTGTCCACATTCGAAATGCCTGACATATGGAAGTGCTCTCGTATTACCCTGTTGCATAAAGGTGGAGATGCACTTGAAATGAATAATTATAGACCAATCGCAATTATTTGTTCTATTGCCAAAGTGTTTGAGAAATTGATATATAATCAGCTCTCTAAATTTCTTAACAAGTACAATATTTTATCACCTCATCAATCTGGTTTTAGGTCAAAATTCTCAACATCAACAGCTCTATTAAAGCTTACAAACGACATCTTTTCTGCAACTAACGATGGTAAATTAACTGGTGCATTTTTTATCGATCTGAGCAAAGCCTTCGTTTAACGGCAACATGCCGGTGCCGTTTCCTGGTGTAGACGGGGAGTGAATCCATATGCGCTCAACGTCCAAAGAAATAGTTTTCCACACATTAAGCTCCGTTATCAGACACCGAAGTGGTGACCCGATTTAATTAGAATAAGTAGGTTACATGGGAGGGTTGATCACAGTGATCCTAAACGTCATATAACCTGGTCTAATTGCTTAAAGTGTAATCTAAACAGTTTCCGAAAGCGTCCTGAAGCGCTGAAGCGGTAAGAAAATCATATGCTTTCCCCATCGGCTACCGCCCAACAGCTGATTCCTATCACCTATCTAATGATCTCCGCTGCGCTGTCGCCGATCACCCGACAGGTGCAGGTGATCCACTCACAGCGCAACAGAGTCCACCCAACAGGCTACACAGAATCATAACATTCCCCTCAATCATTACATTCCCATAAATTGTAACCTTCTATTGATAAAAATAATGATAATGATAATAATAATACTAATAATAATAATAATAATAATAATAATAATAATCAATAACAAAAAACACTCATTCAGCCTTTACACCGGCCCCTAATTGTGCATACACAATTACAAAATACGGTCGGGCGAGTGTTCATTACAGCTGGCAATCCTCCTTTGACTCCAGTAGTAGGCAAAGCTTCGTGATTGGCCTCTGTAGCACATTGGTCTTGGTCTTCACCCTGACACTTCGTACCAGGCCCTTGTTATCCGGAAAGGTTTCCAGGATCCGTCCAAGCGGCCAGGAATTCCTGGGCGCTGTGTCGTCCACTATGACCACCAAGTCACCAGGGGCGAAGTTCTCTTTCTGGGTCTGCCACTTGCATCTTTCCTGCATCATGGGCAAGCACTCCCTCACCCAGCGTTTCCAGAAGATGTCGGCCAGGTATTGTGCCTGTTTCCACCTTCTGCGGGTGTACATATCCTCCTTCTCAAATACACCTGGAGGCATAACAGGTTGTCCCTTCAAGAGGAGTAGGTGGTTTGGTGTAAGGGGTTCTAAATCTTTGGGGTCGTTGGACACCGTGGTAAGTGGGCGATCGTTCATAATGGCTTCCACCTCACACAGTGCCGTGAGGAGAGTCTCATCATCCACCTTTTGTTCCTTCAGGACCGACTGGAGGATCCTTTTTGTCGACTTGATCAACCTCTCCCATACCCCACCGAAGTGGGCCGCAGAGGGGGGATTGAAAATCCAATTTACTCCAGAGTCCGCCATTATGGTGGTAATTTTAGTTTGGTCCAGCTGCTTGAGGGCCTGGTTTAGCTCTCTCTGGGCACCAACAAAATTGGTCCCTTGATCCGTCCTTATGGAGCGTACTGGACCCCGTCTGCAAATGAATCTTCTGATGGCGTTTATACAGGATGCAGTGTCGAGGAAGTGTGCTACGTCAAGATGAACGGCCCGTGTCACTAGGCAAGTAAAAATGACACCCCATCTCTTGACGGTACTCCGTGCTCTCTTTACCTCTATGGGGCCGAAATAATCAATACCCACATGAGTAAAAGGTGGGAGGTCCGGCGTTATCCGATCCACGGGTAGGTCTGACATTTTCTGTACACCAGGCTTGGCTAGTACACGTCTACAGACTACACATTCCCTAATGACCTTCCTGGTCATGGAATTAGCGCAGGGTAGCCAGTATCGCTCCCTTAGCCTGGAAAGGGTGTGTCCTCTCCCAGAGTGTCGCAGTTGTTCATGGATCTGCCTCACAATCAAGCCTGATATGCGAGTGTGTTTGGGCAGGATCAGTGGGTGTTTCTCTTCCACTGGCATGGCCATTTTGTTCAGCCTACCTCCCACTCTCAGCAATCCATCATCCAGGAGTGGATCCAGTCTTAAAATGGAGCTGGATAGCTTCACAGATTTTCCCCTCCTGAGGGATGTTATCTCGTCCTTGAAGTGCTGCTCTTGAGAGTAGCGTATGAGCGCATGCCTGGCCTTAGTCAATTCCTCTACTGACAGGCTAGTTTGCACTATGGAGTCGGTGGAGGCTTGATCCATGCTAGGGCCTCGCTCCTTCTTTTGGAGCCTGGCTTGAAGTAGTCGTTTTAGTCTTAGGAACCACGCAGCTGCTCTTGTCAACCTATTCCAGGTTGAGTAGTGCCCAATCAGCTGACTTGTCGGGTTCGCCTCTTCTACCGTAACACTACTTACAAAGACCTCTTTCTTGACTTCTGGGTCATCTTGGTGCACCGAACCATATAATTCCTCTGGTCTATTCGGCCAGTGCTCCTCTCCCTTCTGTAGGAATTCTGGGCCACTGAACCATTGCTTTGACCTGAGCATCCTGTCAGCATCCAAACCTCTTGATGCCTCATCTGCAGGGTTCTCCTTCGAGCTCACGTACCTCCATTGAGATGCCGTGGTGAGGTCCTGAATAATGGCGAGGCGATTGGCCACAAATGTCCGAAATCGTCTTTTCTCATTGTAGACATATTTTAGGACTGTCTGGCTGTCTGTCCATAGTACCGACTCTTTCAGTGTCAGGTGTAGCTCTTTTCTGAGCATTCTGTCCATACGGGAAGCCAGAATAGCTGCGGCAAGTTCCATCCGAGGGATTGTTACTTGTTTCAGAGGGGCTACCCTTACTTTTCCCATCACAAATGCCGTGTGTATCTTGCCCTGGTCATTTGTGTACCTTGCGTAACTCACTGTGCCGTATCCTGATTCGCTTGCATAGCAGAAGTGGTGGAGTTGAACAGCTTCCAGTTTCCCAAAACCGGTGGGTTTCATGCACCTGTTTATCCTGAGCTCTGACAGCTTGTCCAGGTCTGAAAACCACCCTTGCCACCGTTTTGCCAGTGGCTCCGGGATATCTGTATCCCATCCGCACTTGTTCCTGCAGAGCTCTTGAAGAATCATTTTTGCCGTGAGCACATAAGGAGCTAGGAAACCAAGTGGGTCATACATGGAACATACAATGGAAAGAATGCCTCTCCTGGTTAGGGGTCGATTCCTGATGGTAACTCGGAAATTGAATGTGTCACTTTCAAGGTTCCATTGGATGCCTAGAGCTCGTTCAGTGAGTGGTTTCTCCCAATCAAGATCCAACTCAATGTTCTGCTTGGCCTTGTCCTCTTCAGGGAGGCTAGCCAGCACCTCTTTACTGTTGCTCACCCATTTGGTGAGTCTGAATCCACCTCTTGCACATGCTTCTCTGAGTCCTTCTGTCAACTTGACGGCTTGGCTCACTGTCTCCACCGACTTCAGGCAGTCATCAACGTAAAAGTTAGACCTGATGGTATCGGTGACTTCTTGGCCGTAATGATCACTGTTATCCTCCGCTGTCTGTCTCAGAGCAAAGTTGGAACAACTAGGTGAAGATACAGCACCGAACAGGTGTACCTTCATCCTGTACTCTTCCAGCGGCCGGGTGATATCGCCATCTGGCCACCATAAGAATCGGAGAAAGTCAATGTGATCTGGATGGACTCTGACCTGATGGAACATTCCTTGTATGTCTGCCATGAAGGCTACTTGGTCTTGACGGAATCTTAACAACACTCCTATTAGTGTGTTTGTCAGGTCTGGACCCTGAAGCAGTTCATCATTGAGTGATGTACCTTGGAATGATGATGTGCAATCAAACACCACTCGTAATTTCTTCTTTCTTTTGTGATACACCCCGTGATGGGGTATGTACCAGACATGGCCATCTTTTTTGCTTAGCTCTTGAAGAGGTACTTTCTCTGCGTAGTCCTGGCTGATTACCTCTTCCATGAAGCTTTTGTACTCTGCATGGTACTCCTCATTCTTCCTGAGCTTCTTTTGCAGGCCTATGGCTCGTTGTGTCGCCACCTGTCTGTTGTTGGGCATCATCACATCTCCCTTTCGAAAGGGGAGTGGCAAGTGATAATGACCATCTTTTAAGGTTATTGAACTGGTGGCGATCTTTATGAACTTTTTGTCCTCTACCGATGGCTCATTCTGCTCATCATGGTGCTTTTCAGAAAAGTCCTGATTGTATTGTTCCACAAGCAGGTCCTCCAGTTTCGCGATTGATATTCTGTTTGCTGTGGCTTTGGGTCTTCCCATCTCATCCACCGCGTTGATGTTAAGTGGACCACAAACCGCCCATCCCAAGAGTGTCCTCACCGCATATGGCCCGTCATCCTGACTGTTTATGACCTGCCAAGGTTCCATGGCTCTTGGGGTATTGACTCCAATCAGAAGTTCCACATCTGCATCAATCTGAGTGGTGTGAACATCCTTCAGGTAGGGCCATCTTTTCAATTCCTCTTGAGTAAGGATGTTTTCCTTTGACACAGGGATGGCTGGTTGAGTGTAAATTGTAGGCAGTGCAAGAAATGTGTCGTCATCGATGTTGCCTACCTCCAGGCCTGATATCTCATATGCCGGGACTGGTTTCTCTTGTGCCATGGTTGTAAGGAGAATTGAGGTTTTCCGGCCCTTAGCATTCAGCTTCCTCATGAGGCTCTCTGTGCAAAAGGATGCCGAGCTGCCATGGTCCAAGAAGGCATATGTAATTACATACCTACTTCCGTCAGCTTGTTTCACCTTAACTGGCACGATGGCTAAGGCACAGTCCTTACCGGCCCCATTATCTTCACCCAGCCTCACCAGAGCACTACCCACAGTTTTCTTGGTCACGGTTGGTGTCCTCACCTGTTGAGGTGTTTTCACCTTCCATGTCGTAGACCTGACTGTTCCCTTTTGATCGTCTGGTCCTTCTTGGTCATTTGTCTCTATGTGTAGCAGAGTCAGGTGTTCTTTCTGGCAATGCTGACACCTCATCCGCTGGCTACAGTGCCTACTGAGATGTCCCTTGGTGAGACAACCAAAACAAAGTCCTTTCACCTTTAAGAACTCTATTTTGTCTAGATGTTTCTGAGCTCTTATCCTCCTGCAGGCTTCAAGTGAGTGATCGCCTGCACAGTACAAGCAAGGAGTTCTAAAAGCCACAGAGCCATCTGCCTTGCATCCTACATTACCGACGGTTGACGGTATGTTTGTGGCCGGTGTCACTGTCGTGGCAAAGCTGCTTCTCTCCTTTCTCTCTTTAACCGGTGCGGCTGATGCTCCTGCTCGTGCTTGCCATCCAGAGGCTGCCGTCTTGAGGTACCTTGGGGCAGCTCTGTCAGTACCATAGTCCTGAATATCACCGAACAATGGGTCGGAGGCCATTTTGGCTTGTTTTTCCAGGTAAGCCACAAGGTCCTTGAATTTGGCTCTTTGCCCAGTGCGCTCCTGGATGTCGTAGGCTGTTGACCTCCACCTTTCTCTGATCCTAAAGGGTATCTTGGATAAGATCAGTCGTAGGTTAGATGGATTGTCCAGCTCATCCATATAGTGGAGCTCCTGCATTGCATTACTGCATCCTCTCAGGTAGAGGGCGTAGGCGCGCAAAGCCTGACTATCCTCCGGTTTGATGCTGGACCAGTCCAAGGCCTTCTTTATATAAGCATTTGTTATCCTTATTTCATCACCGAAATTCTCTTTAAGTAGTCTTTTGGCTTCCACATATCCATCCTGTGGATGCATGTGTAGGCAGCTCCTCACAAGATCTTTAGGTTGCCCTGTGGTGTATTGTTCTATAAAGTAGAGTCTATCTTGCTCGCTGGTGGTTCTATTTTCTATGCCGTACTCGAAGGCTCGCATGAATGACCTAAAGTTCATAGGATTTCCGTTAAACATGGGAATCTCCCTGGTTGGGAGTAGCGCCAGATTCTGCTGTGAGACAAGTATATCTGCAATGTCGTTCTGCCTTGCCATGACATTTGATAGAACCTGGTCTGTTTGGGTTTGACCCTGTTGTCCTGCAGTAGCTCCAGATGGTTGTAGCTGAAGCTGCACAGGGTTCTGATGCTGATATGGTGCATGTGGTTGTTGCCAGGGTTGTGGCTGAGGTAGCCCATATGGTAGTGGTCGATACTGTACAGGTGGTAGTGGCTGTACATATGGCTGTTTGGGTCTCACTACTTGTGGAGACCTCTGTTGTTGTTGTTGTTGTTGTTGTTGTTGTTGTTGTTGTTGTTGTTGTTGTTGTTGTTGTTGTTGTTGCTGTTGTTGTTGTTGCTGATGTTGTTGTTGTTGTGGTTGCTGCTGTTGTTGCTGCTGCTGTTGCTGCTGCTGTTGTTGTTGCTGTTGTTGCTGATGGTGTTGCTGATGTTGTTGTTGTCGTGGTTGCTGTTGTTGCTGCTGCTGTTGTTGTTGATGCTGTTGTGGTTGTTGCTGTTGTTGTTGTTGTTGCTGCTGCTGTTGCTGCTGTCGTTGTTGTTGCTGATGTTGTTGTTGTTGTTGTTGTTGTTGTTGTTGTTGTTGTTGTTGTTGTTGCTGCTGTGGTTGATGCTGTTGTGGTTGTTGCTGTTGTTGTTGTTGTTGTTGTTGTTGTTGCTGTTGCTGTTGCTGTGGTTAATGCTGTTGTGGTTGTTGCTGTTGTTGTTGTTGTTGTTGCTGTTGCTGTTGCTGCTGTCGTTGTTGCTGCTGTGGTTGTTGTTGTGGTGTGTGCGCCCATGCATACTGGTCCAAGAGCTGTCTTTGCACAGGGGTTTTTGGAACAGCATTTATGGATGCATATTCTACCGTGGATTGCAGGATCGGTAGTCCTTCTGAGGTGTCTAGAGCATGTGCTTGGTCAACATAATCATTCATACCATCTCTATGTTGCATCTTGTACACATATCCGTCCTCTTGAGAGGGTGGCTGGTTAATTTGTGATGGATACCTCATGGTTCTAGATGAGTTGGTTTGTGATGATGTCTCATAATCATCCAGTATCTTGAGTTTGGCCGCTGATACAGCCATGTCTGTGTCAAAGTAAATTTTATCCTTCTCAGCCTTTAATATAGCCCTGGCTTTAGCCTCCTGCAGACTTAATTCAGCCTGTAATTCAGCTTCCTTTGAGCTAGACTGCAGACTTAATTCAGCCTGTAATTCAGCTTGTCTTTTAGCCTTGGTTAGATTTAATTCAACCTCTAATTCAGCTTCCTTTAGGCTTAGAGATTGTCTGGCTGAAAGTGCAGCGGCTTTTGCCTGAATGGTGGCCCTCTCGTTTTCAGCCCTTCGACGGGCGGCAGATAACCTGGATGATTGGCTGGTACTTGATGATTTGGATGATTTGGATGATTTGGATGATTTGGATGATTTTGATGGGGCCCTGGAAATGCTATCCTCTGGGCCTATTGTAGCCTGAAGGTCCCTTTCCAACTTATCTTGAGTCTCTACTGGAGACTCTTGGATCCCAGACCCAGTTGGACTTTGGGCTGGAGTTTGCCTTTCCTTATTCCCTTCCATCAACCATTTTTCCATCACATTAATAAATGCATTGAATTCATCTATTCTTGGTTTATACCGTTGTGTTTCATCCTCATCGCTTTCCTGTAAATACGGCTGTACAGACTCAATTGCTGACTTAAAAGCACTGAGTGTCTTATTGAACAGTGCCATGTCCGTTCTTACTCCTTGTTCATCATTTGATTTCATCATCAGAATAATCTCATTTTTCTTGCGGGTGCATGCTGCAAGCCTGGCTTTACGTGATGCCATTAGTTGTTTCAGCTCAATATCCGCTTGTGTCAAATCCATGTTCTCTGTTTCAATATCTGACATCTTGTCTATATTTATCCACCAGTTCTTAAGACAGTTTTATAATTTGGCTTATATTCCACAGCGCAGTTTGCGCGCGCCACGTACGCGGTAGTGTCTATTCCATTCATACATTCTACTCACGCACGTTCCCTTTGATGTCCTCGAGCCGGGAGGGAGGATCCTCCCCTCTTGGTGGTGATGCTTTCGTTGATCGATCCTGTTGCTGATCACAGGCAGCGATGTCCTCGGGCTGTGATCATTCACTGTGCTGGTGTGGATCGATTCCTTCCTGCTGATCGATGATCTTTGATTATTTGTCTCTCACAACAATGCTGGATCCTTGTTGTCAGTCCTCTTGCGAGTCCTCCTCCTCTGGTGTTGTCCTTATTGACGCGCGCCTCTGCCTTGGGTCGCGTCAATATCTGCGCGAGTCCTCTTTCACTTTATTGAAGCTGGTTGGGGTTCAATAAACGCGATTTTCTTACTTAATTTAACGGCAACATGCCGGTGCCGTTTCCTGGTGTAGACGGGGAGTGAATCCATACGCGCTCAACGTCCAAAGAAATAGTTTTCCACACATTAAGCTCCGTTATCAGACACCGAAGTGGTGACCCGATTTAATTAGAATAAGTAGGTTACATGGGAGGGTTGATCACAGTGATCCTAAACGTCATATAACCTGGTCTAATTGCTTAAAGTGTAATCTAAACAGTTTCCGAAAGCGTCCTGAAGCGCTGAAGCGGTAAGAAAATCATATGCTTTCCCCATCGGCTACCGCCCAACAGCTGATTCCTATCACCTATCTAATGATCTCCGCTGCGCTGTCGCCGATCACCCGACAGGTGCAGGTGATCCACTCACAGCGCAACAGAGTCCACCCAACAGGCTACACAGAATCATAACATTCCCCTCAATCATTACATTCCCATAAATTGTAACCTTCTATTGATAAAAATAATGATAATGATAATAATAATACTAATAATAATAATAATAATAATAATCAATAACAAAAAACACTCATTCGGCCTTTACACTTCGACTTAGTTGACCACCACCTACTTCTAGATAAACTTCACTCTGTTGGCCTATCACGCAATGCATTACTCTGGTTCAATACATACCTTCATAATAGAAAACAATGTGTTGTCATCCAAGGGTTCAAATCGGATACAATGGTCCAAGAACGTGGTGTGCCGCAAGGTTCAACCCTTGGTCCACTTCTTTTTTCAATATTTATAAATAATATACCTTCTGTCTGTTCTGATTGCAGCGTTCATCTTTATGCAGATGATACAGTGTTGTATACATCCAAAAATAATGTAGCACAGATTCAATCAGCCTTACAATATGACTTTAAGACACTACAGAAATGGCTTGCTGAAAATAAACTAATACTAAACAAAACCAAATCGCACTTTATGATTTTTGGTACTCGGAAAAGACTGAAGGCAACCGAATCTAAGGCATGCATTATCTTATGTGCCGATAATACACCTCTGCATAAAGCTGAACGCATCAAGTATTTGGGAGTATGGCTTGACCCCGAACTCTCATTCAATTTCCATATTACCTCTACTGTTATTAAAATGAATCGCAGCATTGGAGCCCTTTATAGAGCTAGACATTGTTTTTTGCTTCACTGTTAGAAAGAGACTTGCACAACAACTTATTTTGCCATTAATGGACTATGCGGATGTTGTCTATCAAGCTGCTTCCAAAACCCATTTATCACCTCTAAATGTGGCTTACAATAGACTATGCAGATTTGTTCTTGACTGTCCGTTCACAACCCACCATTGTACTATGTATCAAACCTTAGACTGGCCTTCTCCTACTTTAAGAAGACAGAGACATTGGCTGCAATTGATTTTCAAATGTATCCATTCTGACTATCCTGCTTACCTGAAACAGTTGATGGTCCCTTTCTCTTGCACTTATCGTCTAAGACACTCTGTACAGTATTTTTTCACAGTTTCTCCATTTTCAAAAGCAATGGCCAAAAAATCTTTCATGTTCAAAGCCCCTTCGGACTGGAACAATCTTCCGGTGTCCATTCGGTCCATATCTTCATTTTACCTCTTTAAAAATGCTCTTTGTTCTAATTTTATTGGCAAGTGTACATGCTTCCTTGGTGGGGCTCCTGTGCTGGTGAGGGGACGTGGGGCACAGCCGTCCTTTATGCGGGTGTTACGGGTTAGCTAGTTGGCTCTACTCCTATTTTTAGGCAGGGGGGGCCGATTGGTTGATTTGGGGCGCTTGTTGGGCAGGTTGATTGCTCCTCTTCTCCTGCCAGTCCTGGAGCTCAATTTCTATTACATCCTGTATTCTACTCACCCTTTGAATGTTTTGTTGGGCCTTTCTCGCGTTGGCTGCCTGGCGGTGTCATCGCAGGGTAAGCATATTTGTTTGCCCTGCGGTGGCAGCGTCATGTGACTGCCGGGGAGTGGGCCTCTTATGATGGAGATTGAGACATATCCTCTTATCCTCTTATAATGAGACATATCCTCTTACAATGTGTACTTGTTCTGTTGTGTTTTTGTATGTCCTGTATTTATTAAATTTTTGTTGTTGTTGTGTGTCATGTGTTACATTGCACAAAATGTGGGACCATCTCGAAAACGAGATACTGTATCTCAAGTGGTTTTTCCCAATAAAAGAATTTCAATATAATATCTTAACCTGCACAGTAACATGTTAACATCTTAACCGCTTAACCTGCACAGTAACATCCTAACCTCTTAACCTGCACAGTAACATGTTAACACATCTTAACCTGCACCGTAACATGTTAACATCTTAACCTTTTAACCTGCACAGTAACATCCTAACCTCTTACCCTGCACAGTAACATGTTAACACATCTTAACCTGCACAGTAACATGTTTAAAACATGATTAATTGATTAAAATGTCCCTTATGCTTTCTCCTAGGATCACGATCGTCCATGCTTGCTGAAAGAAGGGTGTGGCTCTAATGCAGTCCACTTTAGATGATGTTAGAACAGTGTTTTTTTGTTCATATGGGTGGGTGGAGTCAGATGACAATAATTATAGATCTAGACAGCCTTGAAAAGTAATGTCCATAGATCGAATGGGATATCTTTATGAATTGTATCATAAATGTTGTATTTTTTGTGTATTTTCATCACATCCAGAGTTAGATTTGTAGTCAAGGAGTAGGAGAACACATTCAGTTGCATTATTATCCATGGGATATTGGTTATAATGGTCATATTGCCTATTAAATTAAGATTATGTACCAGGCGAGGGTAAAAATATGATGTTTTCCTTCATTGTATCTCCATTTACTCTGGAATGGTAATAGATGTGGGTTTACTTACACTGGAATCATATGTCCTAGCTTGTTACCTATCAAAGGAGACCAGAAACATGCATATAGGCCTTATGGTTCAGGAGCTATCATGATTCATTTGGGGCATGTAATTTCGGACAGGAGGCCTGAAAAATATGCTTGGTAGTGTTATAAAAGATGTGATAGCACACATTTGGAGGCAACTGCTGCATTGCTATCACATCTTTTCTAGAAGCAGGGGTGTATACCTTCCCAAAAATCACTATGAAAGTTAGTCCCCCAAGATGGTATCCGCCGCCCAAATTTGGGGCCCTGGCTCATATATAAAATGTCTAACATTCCTGTGGACCTATATAACAGGCACCAGCGAGTCTGTGTTCTAATAATGTTGAGCTCAGTTGTAAGCCAATCCTACCTAGCTGACTAATACCTATTTCTTTATTTGGTCTTGTGTCAGTCTTGTTTCTCTGATCCTATTTCTAAAGATGCATTTCTATTGGCTAATGGACAAGATATAAGTCACTTGTTACTTTCGGCTCCTGGCAGAACCTAGAATGTCTGCCCGTTGAAAATGACCACATTTCAACGTATTGTATACCTGTCTGTAACTTGTGCTGAATCACTTCTTGGAATAAAACCATTGAAAGATGTTCTACCTTTCATTATTGGATATGATTGACCATGACAATTTGGATGATAATCCGACTGGATAATGTGACAATTTATAAATCAGGATTATTTCACAATTTCGATGAAATACCTTACAAAAGTCACCAAGAAATTCCTTCGTAACTCGATTAAGGAACTTCTTTGACATTCTCGAACGGCTTTGTTTTGTAAATTCGTTTGTAGGATTTACGACATCGAAACTTGCCGTAATTCAGAGAGACCAGTGTGCGCCCGAGTTTTTAACAGCTTTATTTGGGAGAAGTCCTTGGGGATTGTGGTCACTTAGTTTCTACAGACATCCTGAGAATTAAATAATTATAACAATAATAATAATAATGACGCTATATAATAACTGGATGCCCTGATCGATCGGCCAGCAATCGGTATCGGCCGATATTCAGTATAAATATGAGATCAATGAATTCCGATAATGCTTTATTTTCGCCGATCATGAAAACCGATTGATGACAAGCGCGAAAAACATGATCCAATTCTCAGCGGAGTTCTCACTCGCTGTCTTCTCTCTCAGGCACGCACAGCTGCTGCTGCACGCCTTGCCCCTCCCCCTCACAGACCCATGTCAAAAATGCTCCGGCAAGTCGAGTGCATGAGCACCTCTTTCAACATAACTGGAGCATTAAACAAAATGGCCCAGTCAACTATTCACTTTAGTTTAATGCATGAGGCGTTGTCTAATGTTATCTACCTGGCTAGCTACTGATAGCTCCTGATATCAACGTCTGATATCACCATTTTGGCATTTGTTTTCGCAGTTGTTGGCTAGCGTTGGCTAAGTAGCTATCGTTGTTCCATGAGCTAACGTTAGCTACCTAGCTAACGTTACTGTTTAAACAAAATGACCCAGTAAACGATTCACTTTAGTTTAATACATGAGGCATTGTCTAACGTTATCTAGCTGGCTAGCAGTAGCTACAGATAGCTCCTGATATCAATGTCTTATAACATAATTGACATCATTAGTTTTTGCAGCTGTTGGCTAATTAGCTATCGTGCTTCATAGCTGTAACTGAACACTGAGAACATCTTATGAAGTTTCTGTTCATAGGAAAATACTTTGACTATAATGGTCAGAAGTAAATTAACTTAGATACTGTTCACCCAGTACTATTCACTTTACTTAATTTCTAAGATTAGATTAAATAATTTAGACTGGACTTTGAGAATGCCTGTTTTAGATCTACAGTATAATACTGCCAGCTGCTATAAGAAAACCAAAAACGATTAGTATCGGCAGTGTATCGGCCGATATGACTCATAGACGATCGGTGATCGGTATCGGTGGCAAAAAAACGTGATCGGGGCATCCCTAATAATAACCATATTAATTTCTTAGTGGTTATCTTACATGCATTTACTGCGTAATCATGCACTGGTTACAAAGTAACAAAGTGACGAAAAATGTAGCCTCATCGAGAAGTGCAAGTTTTCACAGGTTTGATAAGAAGTTCTAAATGTCCTTGTTTGAGAAGAACTGATGAATGTTGATTCATAATGAATAATGTTGGGTTATTATTTCAATAAGGTAATTATTATTTGCTGGGCTAATTCTTACTTTTGGAGGGGTAAAAAAAGAAAAGTATTTGAATACTGATTTTGATGTCAATTACCGTGGCAACGGTGGAAGCTTCAAAGCATTTGGGTCATTAGTCATCCGAGACGTGGTAAGGATACGTCCCCAACGCCCATGATGATGACATTTCTGGGACGCACAATTTTGTCTATGGAAGTCTCCAGGGACAGTCTGGATGAAACTCTGCGACGTCCGAAGACCTGTCCGTGCATTTGGTTATTTTCACCAAGTGCATTCATCAAGCATGTCCCCGGACTCTCTGCTGCTGAAAGACAGCAGAGTGCAATAATAGCCTAACCAGGTATGTAAGATCCTGACCCAGCTCTAATGCTCACCGCTGTAGAGAATGAGAGCCATGGAGACGCGACTAAATTACAGTTTTGCCTTGAAGATGACGTTGAGGAGAAAGAGGGTATACCTGGCTTGATGTATTGGGACACTGGCCACTGGCCATAGCAGCAATGTGGTGTTTGCATTTTGGTTGCTCACCCAATGTTCACAGGTGTAGTGGACCCACAACATTATTGGGATTTTAAAGCAATAAAGCAACAACAATTTATGAAATTTTTTAGACAATATATGGTTCATATTTGTAATTTACCTCTGCTAGATCACGTTTATCAATAAAAGTGCTATTCTTTTTTGGGGATAAAATATGGGATACAAAAACGAAAGGTAATCCATAATAAGATAGACATGAATGGAATAAATCATGTTTATCTTGAAAAATATAAATGAAACAAGGTGTAGGCAGATAGTAAAGTTACACAGTGAACCTTTTTGTTTTGTTTTTACCTTATTTAATTTCACCTACAATTTCCACACTTTCTGGTCCAGTGGACCTGAACACTGCGTATGTAATATAAATGTGTAGGGGGGGTACACAGTGTGCACTCAAAGAAAATGTGTTATTTTAATATCTCAGGTAGTTCAAGTTTCAAGTTTCTTTATTATTTGTCATACAGAAATACAGAATACTTTGCATGAAATGTTTCTTTCTGTTTCGCTCCTGAGAGTGTGCTAGATAATAATAAGATAGTATAAATAAGTATAATAAGTAAAAAATTGAAAGTCAAGAAGTCAAGTAAACACAAGTGTAAACAACAATTGTTCAGTATACCTCTATATACAGTATGTACATCTCGTACAAAAATGGTGAGGTATAGCTTAGCTTGTGGTGCCACCGTTGTGGTGGTGAGGTGCAATAAGGAATGAGAGATGTGCAATTCCCTTACCAATAATATAAATATAAAGTGTAAAAGTGTAAAGTGTGATAAAGTGGGTGCTACAGTGTGTTGTTTATTTAAAGTGAGTGTGTGTGTGCTGTGGGTGTGTTGCTGGCCTGTTATTGTTCATTGTTCAATCATTGTTCATTGAGCATTGTTCATTGAGCATCCTGATGGCCGGGGGATAGAAGCTCCTTCTAAGACTCTCTGTGCTTGCCATGAGACTCCGGTATCGCTTGCCTATAACCGCAGCAGTTCAAATAGGCAGTTGTTTGGCTGGCTGGAGTCTTTGATTATTCTCTTAGCCTTGCCCATGCACCGCTTGTTGTAAATGCCTTGGAGAGTGGAAAGCCCCCCTCCAATTGTGCGTTCGGCTGAACGGGCCACTCTCTGTAGTCTGCTGCGGTCTTGTGCAGTGCTATTCCCAAACCAGGAGGTGATATTGCCAGTCAAGATGCTCTCTATTGTGCATGAGTAGAAGTTATTGAGGATCTTCTGACTCACGTTGAACTTCCTTAAGCGCCTAAGGAAGTAGAGGTGTTGTCGTGCCTTCTTGATAACACTGTCAATGTGTGTGGTCCATGTCAAGTCCTCGGATATGTGGACTCCGAGGTACTTAAAACTATTCACTCTCTCAACCGGTGCCTCATCGATGTTGAGGGGGCTGTAGTCCCTGACCCCCGACCTCCTAAAGTCCACAATCATCTTCTTTGTTTTGCTGACTTTCAGGGAGAGGCTATTCTCTTGACACAATCCCGCTAGAACCTTAACACTTTGACGACCGATGGGCTTAGTCTAATTAGTGGCTAGAGGACCGGGGAATGTAAACAAACATGTGGGTTTTCAAACAGCTATATCTATACTTTATAGTGTTGCTATCTGTCCATTCTCATTGTCAATTGAGTGCATAAACCGTCCCTTCAGAATGGCTTAAAGAAAAAAAAATCCATCTGTAGGTTGTCATTTTATAGCGCCGTGAATATAAGCTTTATCGCAGATTTCGTATCATCTATTTTCTGGAAAGCTAGTTATAGAGCTAAAGGCTACTAACGTTATATTCAACGGCATTTCCGTTGTATATATGCTAATGAAATAACACAAACTGCTTATGATCCGGACTATCCCAGAGCATTTATGGATGAAAGGGGGGGACGTCGATGAATATTATTGATTACCAATACAGTGTCCGTGTAAGTAGCCACATTCACAGATCGATTGCTTGCAAGCTCCGATCCGGCTATAAATTAGGTGATAAATGTCTTACCGTCAGCCTGTGTGATACCCGGCAGCATTTCCCCGTTATCAATCGGCATCTGGAAGATCGATATGTCCATTGGTTGATGATAAATCCCCTTATTCCATGGTGAAATCTCCGCTTCGAAACGTGATACATGGTGCATGCTGTTGGTTTGTGATCAGAGTAATATGATACTCCGTTGGAGGGTAAAATAATAATAATTCGATTCGCCCACAATGATACTGCAGTGGAGCGATGGCGCCCCTAAGAGGATCTGGCCGGTATTGCATGTTGCCGATTCCACAGAGGCGGGTAGATCTGCAGAGTCGATCGGGGATCTTGATCCGGTTATTAATATGGAATAAAACAATAACAACTTGCCACGGCTATATACGTGCCTCTGGTCCACAACGCATGGCACCGAAACACATATATATACGTGGCTGGTCCTTAAAGTGTTAACCTCCTCCAGGTAGGCCCTCTCGTCGTTTGCAGAGATCAGGCCCACCACTACTGTGTCGTCAGCAAATTTGATGATTGTGTTGTTTTTCCGCTGTGCCACACAGTCATGTGTGTACGGGGAGTAGAGGAGGGGACTCAGGACACAGCCCTGGGGGGCCCCTATGTTGAGAGTGATGGATGAGGAGGTGCAGTTGCCTGCTCTCACCACCTTGTATAATGTATCTTTTAGTAAACATTGAAATTGGGTCCCTGAACACCACACAAGGGTTAAGGACTTTCTCACACACAAGACCACGCCAATTTTCTATTTAACTTCCAGACTTTTTCCAGTCAAAAACATCTCATTTATGACCTTTTAAAAGAGCTGAATTTGAAATGGCCACTGAGACGACAGCAATTATGTGACCTTTCTGTCAATTATGTGACCTCACGCTTGACAAGTGAGCACCCTGGCTTGTTTAGCTAATCAGTTTGGCTCAACAATGCTGCCGGGCACGCTGCCATTGTGGAGAGAGACTAAATAGATTTTGTTGCTAAAAGCAAGGAGGCCAATTTCTCTATTCTAACATTTGGGTTTGAAGAAACATATAATATATAATCACATGCTATTAGCACCACACAGCTAACAACAACGACTGCTGCTCCCACCGCACCGCTAAATAATGTGGATTTGACAGGTGGCAGTGAGGATGTGGCCAAGGTGGGAGAGAAGTAGAGAGGGGTGTTTGTTGCGAGCAAAACACGATGATGCTTATAAAACTCCTAATGATCTATCTGTTATACTCTTTTTCTGAAATTGTTTGTTCTACTCTATTCACAACAAACACTGGTCTTGGTATCTAGGGACATCTATGGACCTCGCGGAATGTATTCCCAGTTTCAGAAATATTGTGTCTGTTACTAGGCTTGAGTAAATTCAATTGTAATGAACCAAAGGAGAATATAATTTTTTTTGTATCTTTGACCGTGAATAACACCATGCTAACATTGACCAGACATGAAAAACTTCCACTGCCATTCAGCACCTTCTTGAGATCAAGTGTACAAAAAATCAAATGAAATGAATAAAGGGCAGATGATTTACAGGGTTTTTTGTAGATATAGTACTGAATTTTGCCATCCGGACACATGCAATTTGAAATATGAATATAGAATAACAGGCCTATAAATTACTTTATTATGGCCAACTCACACATCTATGGATCGGGCCAAATCTCCTCTTTCCAATGGTAGAGTTCAATCTGGATTTAGTACCACCAGGCGCCCCTAACAGGGCAGCACAAACCGTGAATGAAATCTACTATAAATACAGTTACTTTTTTGTAATGTAAATTGCTCCACCATTTTTCATCTGATTGAGCCGCGTTTTTTTCCTTGACGTTCACAGAAGGGTAAAGAAACTAACTACGTTCTATTTTATGGCAATAACGTGCAGATTTGTTTGATTGATCCCGAAAATTAAGTTGAAATTTTTTTTCACGTCAGATGGCTCAAAGTTTGACAGGGGCTGGCATGAGCTGGGTAGTGTAGTTTTTCGAAATTCTATAGCCCATCGAAAGTCCTGCGTCTCTTCTTTTAAAAGACTACACTCACTTTTGGCTGTGCCACTTCCTCTCGTCAATATGCGCCAGTTTACAACTCAATGCACTGAGATTTCTATAAACTCATATTTCACGGGCGGTCGGGTGGCGTAGCGGAGATTGCGCTCGTCACCAATGCAAGAGGCTGCGGTCTTGACTCCCGGAGTCAGCATTGCCTGCGGCTTGGGCCGATCGTCATACTAACTCATTTGGCTGAGTTAGCGGGAGGGAAGAAGTGGGTGGTAATCTGGCGTTGTGGACAGGTCAGGTCTGGGCGACTGTTCAGCGAAAGGCAGGAAGTAGTGAAGGCAGCGTGACCTCCCACGCGTTACACTTCACCAATGAGAGTCCTCACTGCCAGGTGAAAAGAGAGCCACTGGCCATGTGTCGGAGGAAGCATGCGGTAGACTTCAGGGTTCCCTTGTACCGACCAGTAGGGGGAACATGCGCACAACGACCAGGTAGGGGAGGGGGGGAATTGGCATAACGACTAAATTGGGATGGGGAGAAAAAGAGAAAAATCTGAGAAAGAGAGGATTAAAAAAAATAATAATCATATTTCACTAATAACACTTAAAATTAGAAATGTCCGATATTATCGGCCTACCGATATTATCGGCCGATATTGCCATTAAAATGTAATATTGGAAACGATCTATATCGGTTTTAACTTTTTTAGTGACACAACCTTTACACACCATGCACATTTTATACATCAAACTCTTCAGCTGCTTCTCCTCTCACTCAAAATGTCAATATGAGGGCGCCCCAGTGGCGAACCACATACCGTGCTGAGTCGCGGCACGGCCGACCCGGGTTCGATTCCCGGACCCGTCGTTATTTGCCGAATGTCTTTCCCCCACTCTGTCTCCCGTTCCTCTTCTCTCTCTCTCTCTCTCTCTCTACTGGACTACCCAGTAGTAAAAAGCGATAAACGCTAAAAGAATTTCAATTTGAGAGATGTGATGTATAGTTCTTGAGATATTTATGTTAGTTTGGCACAACTCGCAATAAAAGCTTTCACATTTCTGAGCCGACCCTGAAGATTTTGGCCAGACGTCTGTCGGTGCGCGCTTGATGACATCATCAAACTGCTTCGTCACTTGCAGCATAACAACAAGCCTGTTAGTGGAGTCGCTCACTATGTCTTTGATTTGGAATTATTTCAAAGTGTCTCCAGATATTAAACTTGCCGTTTAAGTTAAGGGACAACTGGGTGTTTTTTCTTTCCGGTTTCAGCTGTTGCATGTATCGTTGGGGATTATCTTTCTGAGGTGGGCGTAGTGACTGTAAAGCGGAGGTGATGTGAGGAAGAACCAAGACGTCTTCCTTCAATACTTCAAATTGAATCTTCCACCTCAGGAAGAATCATCCGGAGATACACTCAACATTTGTGCAGCAAAACGATGAAAAGAACAGCCGACACCGGAAAAACCCACCCAGTTGTCCCTTAACACATTGGGTGCCATGCAGTATGTCCATCTTTACCACTCTCTGCCAGTGCTGTAACCCTATGGAGTGGCTCACCTTCTTTGCAGGGCTATAACTTTTTTAATATTATAGCTATATCGACATTACTATGGCCCATTCAACATCGGGTATCTATCGTTCCGGATGTGGGAACGTTATATTTTTCCATTCATAGATTGTCGTGTTAGTACCGTCGAGAATATAAGTATGTTTTTAGACTGTATAGCAGTAACTCCTAGAACACACGTTATAGGCCCTGACGCGTATTATACATTATCGATTGGTTTCGTCCCTATACAGGCTATATTAAAATTTTCAAATGCATATGATCGCTATACATTATGCTCCATCATGCGTGAAGGAAAGGGGGGGGGGGTCATTTATGATTCCTTGATTGTCACTAACGGCTTTCTTTAGTAAGACACCATACGTTGATTGGACAGATTGCAATGAAATAAATGGACAATCGAGCTGGAAATAACGTTAGATGCCTCTTACCTCTGGCTGATGCGTCTGGAGAAAAGAAATTCCAATTATTTGACGTCGATCTGCTAGATCCATTTTGCGTTTGTATGACGCAATAACGGGCGAAAGCATATTGATTATTGCGTCTCGAAAGCGATCCAATGCACTCGAGGTGTGTATATTGATCCACGTAACAACATATTTCTGGCGGAGCTTTTTCCCAGATGAACCGAGCGCCACTTCCGGTTTAGAGTGGAGTGTAACTCGCCCGAAATCCACCAGGCGGCGGTATTGAGGCGTTGCAATATCAGACAGGGTCCAGCTGGCTCCCGGAGACTTCCTGGATGAATTATGAATGCCAATGGCGGTGGCAATTAATGTGTTAACACTTTTTCGGGCCCCATCTATTCACTGCCACGCTTTAAAAGATAGGAGTCCGACACCTTGTTTGTAGAGCTATAACTATATTCTATATTATAACTATGGATACAATACTATGGTCATTTGACAGTGACTTTCTTCCGGTCAAGATGCAAAAATAGATACTTTTTCCATGCATACATTCACACGTTATACCGTGGTGAATATAAGTATGTTTTTAGATCGGTCTGGGGTAATTCCTGAAATGCTGAGGAATAGCCTTATGCGTTTATTATACTATAACTGTTACAAAGGGTCAGATTAAACCGAATATATATTTATTGCTTGAGATCCCATGTATAATATTTGTATATCGTTTGATATCCCTTGTATATTCTTTGCATATATACACGGAATATCCCTTTACCTAGGTACAAGCCAGACCATAATATTCGTTCTCCTATTGGACAGCGACCCCTAGGCGCCAACGACCATACCCCCAATGGCGAGTTCAAAGCCACCGCCAAGACATGTCTCAACATGTCCAGGTTTGCGCAGTAATACGAGACAGAACTGAGGTTGGCACTAGATTATTCACTTTACGTATAAATACGACGCAGGTGGATACAGCAGCACTTAGTCCACAGTTCATTCAGTTCATCATTCGTTCAAAGTAACGTATCGTCTTAACGTTGAAGCCTTCACCACGAGTCAACGACCAAGTGAAGTGAGCAACCTTGCGTCTAAATAGAGCACTTAGAACCGCGTGCGAATAGGATAGTAAAAGTGTCAGAGCTTAGTGAAATAACGTCAAGTTCGACCTAGTTAAATGTGAAGTACCGTGCACAGGATAATCTACACCGGCGAATGCAGAGCCTTTTCCGGCTGGATTATATTGCTTTTGGTACTGTGGCTGCTGGAGCAGAGAACCGTCTACCCCACTGCTGTGTGGGATCTACCCGTGAGGAGCATCACTCGAGCCCGTCTCTAGGAAGAGGCTGGCTGGCTTTCATCCATGCTGTCGCGCATACTTGGATTATAGCTGCTGCTTTGTCTGCCGATCGAGGGGAGTATATGTACCGCTTCCCGTAGCTGGAGCTTATTTATTCCTCGTTGAACCAGACTTTGCATCCGAACATTCCTCTGCCCTGCTGGCTTACAACCGGAGGGAACCCCTTAGTGTCTCCAGCTGACTACGAGTGTGCCTTATGTAATTCTTATGCTACAGGTGGCGTCAGTTATACCTGGACTTACGCTCTTGACCTACTTAAGTGTTCTTCGCCATATAAGCGCAATTCATAATTCTCAATATTGTAACCTATTGTTGCTGCTCTGATAATAAATACTTCTAAATATAACTTTCTTTGTTAAGCTGTATTCTTGTGTGGGTGTTCACCAGATATACCGTGTACTGTATGGCCAGTAATTAAAGTACATAACTAAGTAGTGGTTTAATAATACCATACTCTCAATACAGTCAGGGAATTGTACCCCTCAGTTACAATAACCGTTGCCGTTTCTTGCCTGAACCCGCTATTATTCTCAAATCAAATCTATATCATAGGTATTATGTTTCATCATGAATGCATGAAAGGGGGGGTGGTAGTTTTTTGATGCTTTGATCGCCACCAACTGCATACGTTGTGGACTAACGTTACACACACACGTTCGGATCGAGGTGAAGACATGCTTGGATCAACGCAAGATTGATATCATCCTTACCTTGACTAGGATGTACCCCAAAAAGGTTATTCCAATTATCTGATCGCGATTTCAAGTATTGATGTCCATTGTGTCGCCAACATAATCCACCACACATCATGCATCCGCAGCATTTGATTCTTCTCAATCCGACCGTTATAACTGCTCAGCTTGAGAGAAAAAAAAAACGACCCGGACCCATTAGATCGACGCACAGGCCAAGATACAAGGTTTCAAAGGGTGCTCGATACCGCCGTCTAGCTGGATGCGGCCGGTATTGCACTTTGGCGACCTCAGACTCATTCCCTATGGTAACAACACGCTCCCTGGATAAATAATTAATAAAAATATTGAAAAAAGGAAAAACGACCCAGAAACGGAAAAAGTTGTTTTTGGCACTCAACGGTCGGGGCCCAGAAACTACTTACGTCGTTTTTGGCACTTAAGTGTTAAATAGTCGATCGATAAAAAACAAAAATACATTAGTATTAGCCAAATGATGGCCACTGGCCAGTTACATGTGGAGCTAATCTCAAGCAGGGCTTGATCCCAGTTTATTTTAAAATATTGTGTTACAAAGAACTGTTGGAGTTCTTTTAAAATTAGTTTTTATCTTGTTTCAGTTGTTTGCACTTTATCTCACAATTGTATAGGTACAATGTTGTTTACATTTTGTGAAGAAGTAGAAATGTGCCCTATGTAGTGGGCGTTTGTCAGGATTATCTCAGGGAGAGTGTGATCCAAGCTGCTGTTTGAGACAAAATAAAGATGGCACTTTTTTCCAGAGCCTAACTTAAGTTGAAGTAGTTGTCATAGTTTGCACAGATAATGTTTACATTTAGAAGGCCTTGTTGAATGCATCCAGTGAAATTAACACATCAATACATACTTTTATCAGTGGTGAATCCTCCTGGAAGCCAAGGGAAGCCAGGCTTCCCCATTAAAATATGTATATTAAATATGAAATATGAAAAATAAAAAATAGAAATAATATATATGTTTTTATATAGTTTACAATCATAATAAAAAATCTTTATTTTTCATCTCTGTGTTATAATTTGTTTTTGAATTTTCTCACTCTCTCTACACTGTCAGACTCACTGAGGCAGGCTGGCAGTCACTGTGCTCAGTCAGTCACTGCAGCTCAGGCAGGAGGGGAGGAGGGAGGTGTCTTTCCCTAGCTTCCACCACGTGATTCATGGGTGTGGAGTCCAAAACCAATTATTAGCCAATAGGATTCGAGCTTAATAAAGCACTTTCCACATGATAACACGGGTCTCTCTGACAGAAAAGTACTCTAGCATCCACATACTGGCATCTAACGTGAGTCACGTGACAACGTCTGAACGTCATCCCCTCGCGGGATTGATTGATTAAATTTTCATTAACAGAGCAGGCACGTACGAATCCTCTATTAGTGTATCAAACATTTAGCACTTTATTAGCCACTTACTTTTCGCCGGCGGGACATTTACTGAGGACCAGCACAGCACACCACTGTGGATATTATGATCTATCTGTCCAGGAGGAGCGAGGAGGACCACATTATTGGCCAGGTAAGCAGCCTAGCTAAACTACTAACGTTATCAGGCTAGCTTGGATGCTAACTAACGTAAGCTGGTCATGGTTCATGGTGACTAACGTGAGCTGTTTGTGTTATAACGAGACAGCAAATTAATGAATGAATGAAAACTTTATTTAACAGATTGCAGAATGGGTACAATACAGTACGGCTCAATACACACAATTGTTAAGGGGATGCAGACCAGAGAAAGACGTTCATCTTGTTTACATCAGGGTCCCCCATTTTCAATTCATATAGACATTTATGACATACACAACATACATGACATTTATGGCATAGGGACATATAGGTATTTAGTACTGATACATCTGTGACATATGCGGTATCCAAATATACAGTACTGTTACCCATAGATCCTGACAGAGTGGTGGTGTACATGGTGACTGCTTGGCTTAAATATATTTAAAAAAATAAATATATATTCTTTTTAATAACTTCTTTTTTGGCATCCCCTGTTATTTTACCCACGCGACGCCACTGACTTTTATTGTCAAAAGTATGCATAGTGTTGTGTTAATTCCACAACAAGAGATATGTGATGTTAGTTACCTGAAATGATTTCGTTTTTGGGGGGGGGGGGGGGGGGGGGGGGGGGGAACCCCACATATATATCGGATATCGGTAAAAAAGCCATCTTGGACTCAGACCTGACCTTTAAGTCTCATATAAATAATAATAATGGATTGGATTTATATAGCGCTCTTCTCTGACTGACTGTTGCTCTTCACAGAGTCCATTATTCGTTCATACACAGTCATACCGGTGGTGGTAAGCTACAATTGGTGGCGAATAATCAACGCCTACGGCCCCTCCGACCACCACCAACATTCATTCACATGCATACACATTCATACGAGGCAAGTAGGTTAAGTGTCTTGCCCAAGGACACAACGGCAATGGGATGGACATGGGCTTGAGCGGGATTCGAACCACCAACCCTTCGATCATTGGACGCCCCGCTCTACCCCTGAGCCACGCCGCCCCAAATAAGGCCATGAAAACGTCATTCTTCCACCTAAGAAACATAGCGAAAGTAAGACCTTTCGTAAATAAAAAGGATGCAGAGACACTTATTCATGCTTTTGTATCAAGTCGGCTTGACTATTGTAATGCACTGTTCACTGGTCTTCCCAAAGCAACCATTGGGAAGCTTCAGCTTATCCAAAACTCTGCAGCTCGATTACTAACTCATACAAGGAGAAGAGAACATAACTCATAGAATTGATTTTAAGGTCCTTTTCCTAACATATAAAGCTCTTAATGAGCAAGGCCCAAAATACATAGCAAATTCTCTAGTTAGTTATCTGCCCTCAAGAACGCTACGGTCATCCACTACAGGTTTACTAGACACGCCCAGAAACCAAAAGAGGATAGGAAGTATGGCATTTGCCAACTATGCCCCAAAACTATGGAACACACTACCAATACACATCAGAAACGCCAGCTCCATACACATTTTTAAAGGAAAATTTAAAACGTACCTATACAGTCTAGCTTACAAATAGTTATGGCTTGGAAAAACCTGATGGATCCATGAGGCTAGGATAAGCCTTGTGGACCCAACTTTTTAGATGAAGGAACGGGTACATACGCACACAATACACGACCACTGATGGATCCGTAAGGCTTGGAAAAGTCTTGTGGACCCAACTCTTTAGATGAGGGAACGGGTACATACGCACACAATACGCGGCCACTGATGGATCCATGGGGCTTGGATAAGTCCTGTGGACCCAACTCTGGCCACTGACCACATGAGGGAACGGGTACATACGCACACAATACACGGCCACTGATGGATCCATGGGACTTGGAAAAGTCCTGTGGACCCAACTCTGACCACTGATAAAAACGTAACTACACTAGCGTTATAAGAGCTAAACATTGCTACCTACCGTACAAGTGCATTGGTTTAGTGCACTTCCGGTTGCTACTGAGCGGACATGTTTGTGCAGACCTGTTCTCCCAAACTGGTAAGCAAATTACTGTTTTCATTTTTACGTTATTTTCATTTTTACGTTATTATTATTATTATTATTATTTTTATTTTATTTTTTTAAACATTGATCTTAACTGATCACTGTGACTTTATTGCAGTGGCGGCCGCTGCCGCTGGTGCCTTGTGGGTCGCAGTTCACGTTAATAGGTCGAGTTGAAAATGTAATGCTCTGAGATGCTCTGGAGCAATCTCTCTCTGTCTCTCGGATCAATCAAATCAAATAATTAACACATGTATGTTGTCATTTTAAACAACTCACCATTCATTCATTATGCATCAGCAGCAGCTAAATAAATGTTATAGTTCACAACACAGCAGCGCGTTTTGAATCGCCAGCCTATTATCGTCTCAGCAAGCACAGTCAATACTTTTTTCCGTAGCCGCATTTCGCGGAGACAGCTGTGTATAGCGAGAGAGAGAGAGAGAGCGAGAGAGAGAGAGAGAGTTACGTATCATGTATTAAACTAGAGTTAAGATCGCTAATCTACCTTGTTGTTGGCTTGTTGATAAAGTATATCCACTCTATGGCATTGTCCATCCAGCCTGTGTTGATGTCCATCCATTGTGCGCATCCATATAGCTTGTTGTTAGCCAACAAGCTGTGTGAGTGAAGAGCTGTGTCTTTGTCCATTTCCGCCTCGAACAGCCTGCAAACTACCTGGCGTTCTATCGCCATGCTCTAAGACAAACTCTAACCATAACCAACTTTGAAAGAGTGCCTAAGCTTAACAGTCTAAAGAACTTGCAGTCACGGTACGCTCGTCTAAGACAAACAGCTGCCTGCATCATTCTCACAACAACACTATCTCCACCGATCACCAACCTAGGAATAATAACCTAGAAATTGGATTCGGCCAATGATTTGTCCGTCTTTCAAACGGTGTTGATTTGATGGATTTAACAGAATTATCCAATTCCATGGTGGTAGCTTTAGCTAACTATAAATCGAAATGAAAATACTCAGTCCTTGAATAAACCTGGCGCATTCTCTCTCTAAGCAAGAACCCGAGAAATGCGGCTATGGAAAAAAACTGGCATCGCGTCGGCCAATCAGAGCGTCTCCACGAAAATGCGGCTATGGAAATTCTTCACGGAAGTTCACGCTGCTGGGCTAGACCGCTTCAAATTGCGCTCGGATTCCAACATAATAGTCATATTTCAACGCACAACGCCGTATGCACTGATTGGCTGTGACGGAGACAGCGATCAAACTGTGACGCGCACTCAGAGCGCGATCGATTCTAGCCCTCGGGCGAGAAATACGAAAAAATAAAAAAAACGTCACTTCCTGCTCAAGAAAACGATGTTTTTTTAATTTAGATAATAACGTTATATTGTGCATTGGAAATACAAACATACTTAAAATGAGTAAATAGTATTCATTTTAAACATGTTTATATTATTTATAGGGCTATAAAACACAAAAACGAAAAAGTTTTATTGTCTTCTTCTCTGATTTAACAGCAGCTGGCCAGCAGGTGGGTCGGCGCCCTTGCGCCCACTAGTGGCGAGCCGCCACTGCTTTATTGCTTTTATCGTTATATATGCCTATATTTGTGTACAGCACTTTGAGCTACATGACATGTATGAAAGGTGCTTTATAAATACTTACTTACTTACTAATATCAAACATCCCTACTTAAAATCATTGGTAAACAAACGTAGTAATGAAAATATACACTTTGACTGCTGTTTTGGGTTAGGGTCTTTACTCTTGGCTACATTTGAAAAAGAAACGCAACATTAATTAATACGTTCTGTATTGATCGATTTATGGCGTGATATGAATCTCGTCCCTGTACCGGGCCCGTCGGGCTTAACTCATTGACTGCCACGCTGTTTTTCCATCTTTACTCCCTGGCGCCAGCGTTATTGACCATTTTCACGTTGTTTGCGGACCCATCGTATATTCTATTGGCGCTTTTCCACTGCATGGTACCTACTCTACTCTACTCTACTCTACTCGGTATTTTCGGTTTTCCATTACCAAAGTACCTGGTACTACCTGGTACCAGGTACTTTTTCGGGTACTTTTTTAGTCCCTGCTCGACTCTGGTTCCAAGCGCGAGCCAAGCGGGTAGAACTGGTACCATAAATGTCACGTGAAAAACTGCAGACCACTGATTGGTCAGAAGAGAGACGCGTCACTGTTTGGAGAGTCTGAACGAAAACAGAGAGCCGCCATCTTGAATGTCTCGCATAGGATTTCATTATGGTTGCAGCAGGCACAAGTTCAATAAACAAACAATTCACTGTGTATTCTGCCTCATTTATTGATTAAACAAAACCGACGTCAACACAATTTGCCACCGAGCGGAGAGTTTATTCTCGCAAAAAGATCGCTGACTTGTTAAGGCTTAAGATTATGTTGTGCTGATGTTGTGCTAGCGTTTTAGCATGGCTATCGTACATAGCGCGATCAATATAACTCGCTATTGATTGTTTGTATGAGTAACGTTAATGCTAATAGAATAGACACAACGTGAGGTAATCACCATCCATTTTAAACCGGTTATTACCTAATGCTAACGTTAGCAAATAGACGCGACTGGTAACGTTACAGCTTGTTAGCCTAATGCTAACGTTAGCATAGACAGCCTAGCTAACGTTAACGCTTGTAGAATAGACACAATGAGAGGTAACGTTAGCGTTATCAGAATAGACACAACGAGAGTCTCGTTAATGTTGATTGATTGAAAACTGTGTTTTACTCTGGCTTGCGCCTACTAGCTCATGACACGGACATAGCTATGCTGGTGGAGCTCTCACAGAGCTATGGAGCTCTCAGCTGTACACCAGCAGCCCCGCCTCCCCACACGGAGACAAACTGAGTACTTTATTTTAGTACCTGCAGTGGAAAAGGAACGAAGTACCAGGTACCTAAAGCGAGTAGAGTAGAGTAGAGTAGAGTAGAGTAGGTACCATGCAGTGGAAAAGCGCCATATGTGGTTCTCAAACTGTGGTATGCGTACCACTAGTGGTACTTGGTGGTACTGCTGGTGGTACTTGAAAACATTTCCAAAAAAGCTAAAAAAAAAAAAAAAAAAAAAAAATTGCAGTCAGGCCACTGAACTTAGAAGCAGGCCTGGCCAGTGTTTCTGGTTGCGGCAGCGCGATAGTTAGATAATCTATAATCTATGATCATAACCATTTATTTTTAGATTTCTTGTAATGTCAGATAAAAAATGAAATACTCCTACTTTTCTGAAAAGAGTTGGTGTTAAATCTGACATTACAAAAAATCCATCAAAATATGTGTTTCTGCTAATCATTGACACATGCCTAGCCTGTAATAATCCCCCCCAGAAAAATGTACTTTGCATTTGATATATTGTAAATATTTTACTTTTTGTGTGTTTTTTTTAACAATAATTTGTGATGCCATCACACAAACTGGCATTTAAAGGGTAAACATTCAAAAATGTATTGAATATGTGTTTTCTTTTCTTTTTTACAATAATTTGTGATGCCCATCACAAACACTGGCATTTAAAGGGTAAATAAAAATTAAAAAATTCCTGCACCAGAATGCAGGAAATTAAGTTTTTGTAACAAAATAATTGTGTGTGTGTGTGTGTGTGTGTGTGTGTGTGTGTGTGTGTGTGTGTGTGTGTGTGTGTGTGTGTGTGTGTGTGTGTGTGTGTGTGTGTGTGTGTGTGTGTGTGTGTGTGTGTGTGTGTGTGTGTGTGTGTGTGTGTGTGTGTGTGTGTGTGTGTGTGTGTGTGTGTGTGTGTGAGATATATATATAGAGAGAGGGGGGGCTTTGGTAGACTATTGCATTGGTCCATTCATTGAAGAGGAACGCAATGCGACATCCTTTACTAGGCTCACCCACCAACAGTGCAGGTGCTGAATTGCTGATCCGAATGTATAGGTAAAAACTAGGGATGCTCGATATTGGCTTTTTTACCGATACCGATATTCCGATATTGTCCAACTCTTAATTTCCGATACCGATATCAACCGATATCAACCGATACCGATATATGCAGGGTTTCCCCATCCAAATAATATCGGACAACCCTAGTAAAAACCATATTATGCGTTTTCATCAATAAATAAATGGGCAAAAAAAAATCTCTTGCGCGCTTACGCGCGCTCACATTCACTGGGGGCCTACAAATACATTCTTTCATGGGGCCCACAATCTACGGCTACGCCCCTGATTATAGCTATGGAGACAATAGTATGGCTCATTTGACAGGCACTATTTATACTCCACCAGGGACAAAACTGTTTATTTCTACATACCTTCGTTTGTGCGCTATACCACAAAAAAATCGTCCCATTTCACAATAATCCAGGCTGGTTTTCTTGATATAATTTTTATTCAGTGTTTTAACAGATACAAACAAAGCAGACAGGACAGACAAAATCAAGACATCACAGCAACAAGAATTAAAAAGATATATACCCTCCCCCCTCCCAAAAGAAATAAATAAAAAATGTAAAATTAAAAAAACAAGACAACCAGTCACTCCTTCGTGTCTCTTACCAGTGTTAGACATAGACATATCAAATCAGATATTGAGAATATATATCTATAATAGACCACATAGTCCAGTTATAGTCTTTGTACAAAATACCATCAGGTCATCAAGAGTCCCTTTAGTTGATGCCTATAGAGCAGACCTGGGCATTGTACGGCCCGCGGGATGATTCTGACCGGCCCGTGAAAGATTACATGATAATAAAAAAAAACAAAAAAAAAATAAGAAAATATTTAATTTTTAATTTAAATTTTTTTATGTCAACGTTCACACGCACAATATATGCTTACCTAGGATTTGACTTGATTCAACAACAAAGCAGTCGGGGCAAGCCGAAAACGGTCGAAAGTGTGGTTATTTGAAGTTTGGATTTCTTTTTTCACAACTGAGGTACTGTAGGTAGATACATTTTTTTGAGACTAAAGTACAGAAAAAAGGTATCGATTCACAGGTACCGGTACCGTATCGGTTCAAATGTGAACGGTACCCATCCCTACTGAACACACAACTGCAGGGCAAGGGCATTTTTGCTCATGAAATGCATAGCCATGTGAAAGCCTTCATGACAAAGTTGCAATTAATTTCAAGGCAACTAGGCAGCAACAATCTCAAACACATGAAAACCCTGAAAGAAGTCAAACCATCAGCTGATCACCGGCAGGGGCGGATTTAGGATTGTAGGAGATCCGGGGCTTAGCCCAGATGGGCCCCCTTTTATTTTTTTTATATATATATTTTATATATATATATATATATATATATATATATATATATATATATATATATATATATATATATATATATATATATATATATATATATATTTTTTTTTTTTTTTTGGGCAGGCAAGGGGTGGTTTGGAGGGTGTCTGGCACGACCCCCTCCACGACAGATTTTTTTTTTATTTAATGAACCTGTACGTGCAATTTCCTGCAATA
Organism: Notolepis coatsorum; assembly: GCF_963971535.1. Taxonomy (NCBI): domain Eukaryota; kingdom Metazoa; phylum Chordata; class Actinopteri; order Aulopiformes; family Paralepididae; genus Notolepis; species Notolepis coatsorum. Next base: position 279,010,854 of record NC_140165.1, read on the forward strand.
TAGAGCCTTCAATCTTGACCAATAAAGCTGCTCTTTTCACTATAAACTCAGTTAATGGTTAGATTTATATATTGGGGGGGGATATATCATATTTTTCATATAATCAAAAAGTGGTGGAGCAAGATCATACCTTTGCTCCCCCAAGTTCAATAGTGGGAGAGCAGAGATGCTCCGAATGCTCTTATGGCCAGGCGTCTATGATTCACTGATACAAAGTAAAATAGTGCAGTGCAATAAAATAGTTAGTAAAATAGAATAAAATAATGCAATAGTGCATTGCAATAAAATAGTTATCATCGTATTTTTTCGGGAGGCCGGTAAGGAGTGCATTACAGTAGTCGAGTTGGCTTGAGATAAAGGCATGGATCTGGTTTTCAGCGTCCTTTTGATTTATAAATGGCCGTACTTTAGCTATGTTAGGTGGTAGGTAGCTAGGTGGAAGAATTAAGTTTCTGTCAACTTGTTGATTGTGATTTAAAGCTTAGGTCTGAGTCTACCATAACACCAAGACTTAACTCACTCAAATACAGTTAGCAGCTGGATAGACCACAGATGGAAATTAGCTTCTGCTAAATCTGGTGCAAACATATTTTCATGTAACCATGATGAATTGTAAAAACAACAAAAAAAAAAAAAAATCATTTTTTTTTTTTTTTTAAATAGATTCGGGGCTTTTCAGAATACATCCGGGGCTTGAGCCCAGGTAGCCACCCCCTAGCTCCGCCCCTGATCACCGGCACAGGTACTCATCCATGTTGGGAGCACTGCATGATGAATTTTCAAGGCGTTTTCAAGATTTCAAAAAGGTTGAGGATGAAATGCAGCTGGTTTCCTCTCCCTTTACCTGCAGTGTTGATAGTGCACCCACTGATGTTCAGCTTGAACTCATTGACCTGCAGTCTGATTCACTACTGAAAGAGCACTTTAAGTCAGCATCACTGCTAGAGTTCTACTCTGCTCTCAAGGAGGAGAACTTTCCAAACATGAGGAAATATGCTCAGAAGATGTTGGTTCTCTTTGGATCCACCTATATGTGAACAGACATTCTCAGTCATGACGTTTACCAAGTCCAGGTACAGATCCTCTCTCACTGATGAACATCTGGCAGCTGTGCTTCGCATCTCCACCTCAGACATGCAACCTGACTTTGATGGACTTGTTAAAGCTCAACAGAGACTGGATTTATCACACTGAATGAAAAAAGAAAAGAGCTGAAGAACACTAAAATGTGGAAATATATCAAGTGAAATGGGACACTTGATATTTTTTTTTCTTTTTTTTGCACAGTTCTGAAAACATTACATGTTTAATATAGGCATGTAAAGTACAGTTACACAGTTCAGTGACATGTCTTGTTTATTTTGGCTATAAGATGATGTGATGTCTTTAGAAAGCTAAGAAAATCCTTGTTTCAATAGTATATGAAACTCAAAATAATAACTTTATTTGTATAGCACTTTTTCATACATGCCCTTTGTTATTAATGTTTCACATTTTGTTTATCATTTTGGAAATAAATTCTATTTGAATAAATGATATTTTTGAAAGCTAACCTCACCTTTTAATTGCCAAATAATAACATACACTCTTACCAGGGGTCAAAACGTTAGGTTATGGCTATAACCAAGTTCTGTTAGTTAGGGGCGACGCTTGGCATCACCTACTGCACTCCCTCGCGTACGTGCACGCGTACTGAATAACATTCCACAAATATACCTTTAATACCAGTATTAGTCTGACCACACCCCTCATCAGCTTACCTTCATAAGCAGGTGTGTGGTCACCTGCTCTCCTCCTTCCCAAGCTTTCACCACAAGGTGAGGTCAAGGGCTGCAGCGGCCGTCTGATGCCAAGCGTCGCCCCTAACTAACAGAACTTGGTTATAGCCTTAACCTAACGTTCTGTTTCGTTAAGGGGCTCTGCTTGGCATCACCTACTGCACAAGGGAGGCCAAGCGGAGCCGCTGGCTGACAAATACACCCCGCTGACAGCCCCCCACAACCATCAGAACAGGGAGGGCCGAGCCCCCCCGACCCCCCCTAATGGAGGGCATCCCCCCTATTAGGGGCTTCACGGGAGGGCGACGGACCTGACCGTGCGAAGAGGCACTCAAGCAACCCAACGCACAGGGTGAGCAGACCGTGGCTTGACCCCACGACTACACCCACGCACAACCCGCATGCCACCCGGGAACGAACGTAGGAACAACCTCGTCACCGCCCCCAGAATCACGGGGTCAAGGGCAAACCCAACCCCGTGGCAAGGCCGTAGCAGCGGAGCGCGAAGGAAGACCCAGACCCATCAAAAGGACTGGACTCCCTGGAATGGGGGCCCGGAGAAGGCCATGATGCCAGCATCAAGACCCCACCAGGGGGGCACCTAGTGACCCCGCCCCCCACATCGCCAGCGTATTCGGACAAAGGCCCCTCAGCCGAGCGGGCCCTGTCCTCCCCAACAGCACACCGCCTGGAACACAGGCCCTGCAACAGGCAGACAGCATGGTCATAACACACAAGAGTTAACCAACGGAAGCAGGCAGTGCACCGGGGAAAAATACCAGGCAACAGGCTGTCAACCCAAGCCTGGAAAACTGCGGACGAGGCAGGCGCCAGAAAGGACAGCTGAAAACAGCCGCCCTGGCGGAAGGGGCGTATGCTGGCGTTGTCGCATAACCAAGCTTTTAAACAGCACGTCAGAAGTGGGACCCATAGACCACTCGACCCCTGACAGCTGCCCACAGAAAAAGCCCATACGATCGGCAGACGTCATGAACGTGCAGGGGCACCCTCAACCGGAGAACCGGGAGTTGACACTGCAGCAACACACCAGAGAACCAACCACCCAGGCATCACCCCATGCAACGGTTGGTCCCATAACCCCTCAGGAAAGAAACCCCAAAACACATCTGCGGCACCGCCGCAGCCTGCGTTCCGGTTCCCAACAGGGCTATCCCGGGCCTACGGGTCAACGAGCATCACCCCGGACCGGGCCCGGTGATACGGGGAGCACAGGGTCCCCCGAGGAGGTTAAACCCACCCAACAGGCCCCTCAGCGCCAAAACGCAAGAGAAGAGCGTAAAAATGGAAGACCAGCCCCAGCACCCCGCACTCGGTATTCCCAGGAGGTCACCCAACTAAGTACCAACCAAGACCAACCCGTACAGCGGCCGAGATCCGACGAGATCGGACGCGTACAGGTCGGCACGGCCGTAAGCCATTACGACAGTGCAGAATACAACGCACCCAACAAGGGTCCCATAACGCTCAACCCTGTGACACCCGGATCGACCTAGCATTTTTCCCCCTGAAAAAACCCCAAGTCCCTCAGGGTACCAGAACAGCAGATCTGCATCCCCAGCGGACAACGGGTGCAACTGATCTGGACCAGCGCGACCAGAACCAGTCCCGTGCCCTAATCACGCCGACCTGCCAACCCCAGGAGAAGGGGCAGATATGCGCGTTTGATCCCAACACAAAAAAGAAGGCGCCACCCAGACGTGTCGGTATGAACCGCGTCCGGTGGCCCACCCCTAGGGCGTGAGACCCTTCCCCATATGTCCAGACCCATTCCGTCATCATCCCCTGACATGAACGGGAACCCATCGACAACACACAGGATGTCGGAAGAGGAAAAACCCCCATCCCAATTGCTCCATAAAAACGCTGTTTCACCCAAGCAAACAAGGCGCGCCAGTCAGCCAATGGCCCAAAAGCACATCCTGAGCCAGCACTATGTGTGCGTTCGGACATACCCACATCAACAATAGGCCGTTTAGACCACCATATTGAATCCCCAAGACGCCCAGGGAAACGACAAGAGGGGCGAGATGCAATCAAATCCATGAATGAATGAATGAAAAAATGTACCCAACAGACTGCAGTACAGGAATACACACAATAGGATAAGGGGAGGCAGACCTGAGAAAGACGTTAGTCTTGTTTCCATCAGGGACCCTCATTTCCAATCCATCAAGACACATTCAACTCTTTATAAAAATAAAGAAAAGGCATCACCCGTATGACCTAACTGCACAGCTGGGAGTAAAAACCCTGTTTTTCACATGATTTTAATCCAGTCACTCCTTTTAGTGTGTAAGACCAGACCCTCCCAGAAACACCTTCCCACATGAGACTACGGTCAAGAAAAAAGATATGTAAACTGTGAGACACGTGACCAATAGACTCAAGTTTGACACATAAACCGGGCGCAGCAGGCCTGTAAGCCCTGCGCCCAACCTCGACATCTTTAAGACACCAGCTCACGGAAGGCGTCGCCATAGCAACAACGCTACAACGGGCGGGGAAAAACCCACCGGATCCTGTCATAACAGGAGTCGGTAGAATACCCCTCCCCCCCCCCCCCCCCCCCCCTGTCAAGCACTGGCTTGGCCCTGACTGGCTCAGCAGAAAAGATCAAAAATCCCCTAAACCAATCAAGTGGGAAAGGAGGGGTTTATTCAACACCCCCTCCCGAAAACACACCCTCTATCCCTACACACAGAAACGCAACCGTAGCCATCTTGAAAAACCTCCGGTAGAAAGCAATGCATAGCATAAGCTAATACAATGCCTGCTACCCACAAAAAGTGTAAGAGGTTTCACAACAACATAAGTCGCCTGTGCGTGAATCCTATACCCGTTGCCTATGTCATACATAGGAAAAACGCCGAACGAGAGTAACGGCTAGGCCGTGAAAAAGTGTGCGTACGAGCATTACTGCAACTAAACAACACGGCATTGTGAAACACATATACTTAGTTAAAGCAATGGAATAACACCAGTTCTAATTGCATGTGGAGCATCAAGCTAAAAAGAACCTATTACCGAGTGTAAGTTGCAGACCTTGCTTAACCTCGTAACACAACACAACTCACCCCCCAACGTAAACAGGGTAGATTCATATATACACAACCCCACCATATGATTTGTTTGAAGAAACACACAGTTTGTTCGGCCAAAACACAGTCCCCCTTATGTCGGGGAACTTTTTTTATTAATACTAATAAAGTGTAAGGCACAAAAACATAGAGGGGCCGGGAAGGGTGTAGGAGAGGGGATACAGAGGGGAAAAAAGTCACTCTCAACGGCGTCTGCCACCTCGCGCCGCTCGAGTCTTGCCACCCCGGGGAGCCCCGGAGGGACGGTAGGTTACAGTCTGCTGGACACGACGTTCCCTACCGTCTCCTCCGGTCTGGGATGGGCCGGCGGTGGCCGAAGCGCCGTTTCGTCCCCTGGCCCTCTTGGCAGGGCCAGCAGCGGCGGCAAAGGCAGTGGTAGCGGCGACGGAGACAGCTCGACGTCGCGGAAGCCTTCTGCCCCCACCGGTGTAGTAGTTGGCGCCGAGGAGAGTGGCAGCCTTTTCATAGCAGCTCCCACCCCCTTTACTTCTTATCGCGTTTACTACTTTCTTAATTATTCTTTTTGTGATTATACTTACATAATAGGTGTATAAGTGACTGTGCGTTGCTTTAGACCAAGTTAAGGCATTTGTAACAACTTCTGTGAAGTTAGCTGAGTTAGGCAAGTTCGGTCGAGCACAGCTCTGAACAATGGACAACAACACCGGCGGCGGGCTGGTTTACCCGCGGCAGGACGACAACAACAACAACAACAACAACAGCAACAACGGCGGGCTGGTTTACCCGAGGGAGGCTCTCCTCTGCTTTCGAAACAGAGTTGCAGAACCACCGAGAAATCTACCAGCCGAAATAAGGATTTGCAGACGGGGAAATCGAGCTGGCACGAGCGTGAAGGACAGGAGACAGGACAGCAGGAGATTCAAGCCTTACCTGCCCGATGTCGTCATGGGGAACGTGCGATCGCTGGTCAACAAGACCGACGAGCTCTCAGCCCTGATGATCAACCAGCGTGAGTACAAGGAGGCAAGCCTACTGTGCTTCACCGAATCCTGGCTGAACGAGAACATCCCGGACAGTGCAATAGAACAGGAGGGCTTCACGGTGGTGCGCGCCGACCGGAGTAAACAGAGCGGCAAGCGGAGAGGCGGAGGGCTTGTTGTCTTTGTAAACTCCAAATGGTGCCACCCGGGGCACATCACCATTAAGGAACGTATCTGTTCCCCCGACATTGAACTATTGGCACTGAGTCTGCGGCCATACTATTTACCGCGAGAAATAACACACGTCCTGGCTCTCACTGTTTACATCCCTCCCAGCGCGGCGGCGGCGCAGGCGAGTGACGTCATACACTCCACCGTCGCGGCGTTTCAGACAAAACACCCGGATGCATTTATTTTTATCAATGGGGACTTCAACCATGTCAGACTGAACAAGACCCTGACAAACTTCACCCAGTATGTCACCTGCAAAACCAGGGGAGACAAAACTCTGGACCTCCTGTATGCTAACGTGAAGGAGGCTTTCAGTGCGACTTCCCTGCCCCCCCTCGGCCAGTCAGACCACAACCTTGTGAGGCTTGTATCCACATACACGCCTCTCATTAAGAGACAGCCTCCGACCACCATGTCTGTCCCACAGTGGTCTGACGACGTCGAGGAGGAGCTACAGGAGTGTTTCAGGTCGACAGACTGGGATATGTTTGAGAGGGCTTACGGTGATGACATTGATGGACTATCCCACTGCATCACAGACTACATCAGGTTCTGTGAGGAGAGCATCGTACCCACAAAGAGGGTACGCTGCTTCTCAAACAATAAACCCTGGATTAGCAAGGACATTAAACACCTGCTAAACAGGAAAAAGAGGGCCTTCATGGCAGGGGACACTGAGCAGGCCAGGGCTGTCCAAAGGGAGCTAAAAAAAGAGCTAAGGGCAGCCAAGGTCAGCTACAAGGACAGGCTGGAGGGCAGACTACAGGCCAACAACACCAGGGAGGTGTGGGCGGGGGTCAGGAAGATCACTGGTTTCAAACAGCAGGGCACAGCTGTGGAGGGCCCTCCAGAGCGTGCAAACGAGTTCAACTCGTTTTTCAACCGCTTTGACCAGAGTGGCCTCCCCACACCCCTCCCCCCACCCATCGACACCAGCACCAGATCACACCTACAAAGCAGCCCCCCCACCCCCCACCCCCCCACACCCATCAGCAACGGCACCCCACCCCCAACACCAGCAGACTGCCCACCACCCCCAACCCTGACGATCACAACCAGTCAGGTCAGTAGGCAGCTCTCCAAAATTAATGTAAACAAGGCCAGAGGACCGGACAACACCAATCCCAGGGTGCTCAAGGTATGTGCAGAGCAGCTGGCAGCACCGCTCCAGCATCTTTTCAACCTCTCCCTGAGGCTGGAGAGGGTGCCCCAGCTCTGGAAGACCTCCTGCATTGTCCCGGTGCCCAAGAAGGGACGTCCCAGCACCCCCAACGACTACAGGCCAGTCGCTCTGACGTCACACGTCATGAAGACGTTTGAGAGACTGGTCCTGCAACACCTCAAGCCCCTGGTGCGTGACTCCCTCGACCCCCTGCAGTTTGCATACCAGGCAAACATCGGGGTGGAGGATGCCATCATCTACATGCTCCACAGAGCGTACACGCACCTGGAGAAGCCGCGCAGCTCAGTGAGGATTATGTTCTTTGATTTCTCCAGCGCCTTCAACACCATCCAGCCGTCACTGCTAGCGGAGAAGCTCTCTGCGATGCAGCTGGAGCACGGCTTGGTGGCCTGGATCAAGGACTACCTCACTGAGAGGCCACAGTACGTCAGACTAAAGGACAGTCAGTCTGACGTACTGGTGAGCAACACCGGCGCCCCCCAGGGAACTGTGCTGTCACCCTTCCTCTTCACCCTCTACACCTCAGACTTCTGCCGCAACTCCAGCGGGTGCCACCTGCAGAAGTTCTCAGACGACTCCTCCATCGTAAGCTACATCACCGACGATGATGAGGAGGAGTACAGAGCCCTGGTGGAGAGCTTCGTGGGGTGGAGCGACAGCAACCACCTCCAACTCAACACCAGTAAGACCAAGGAGCTGGTGGTGGACTTCCGGAGGGGCAAGAAGAGGCCCCCCCCGATTCCCATCTCCATCCGAGGGGTGGATGTGGAGATGGTGGACTCATACAAGTTCCTTGGGGTACACCTGAACAATAAACTGGACTGGTCGGACAACACAGAGGCCCTCTACAGGAAGGGACAGAGCAGGCTGTTCTTCCTGAGGAGACTCAGGTCCTTCAATGTGTGCAACAAACTGCTGCAGTCCTTTTACCAGTCTGTTGTGGCCAGCATCCTCTTCTATGCTGTGGCATGCTGGGGAGGCTACATCAACTCAAGGGACACCAACAAGCTCAACAAGCTGGTGAGGAAGGCTAGCTGCGTGGTGGGAGTCGAGCTACCTAGACTTGAGGTGATGGTAGAGAGGGGGATGATAAGGAAGCTGGATGCCATCATGGAGAACCCCTACCACCCCCTCTACGACGAGCTAGTCAAGATGAGAAGCTCGTTCAGCCACAGACTCATCCCCCCCCGACACTCAACTAACCGCCTCGGACAGTCCTTCATACCAGCGGCCATCAGGCTCCACAACAGTGGGCAGCGACTAGCAGCCTCCAGGCCCCACAACAGGGGGCAGCGACAGCGACTGCTACCAGACATTGACCTGGGACTTATAGGAACCCAAGGGGGACAAAGTAGACTACCCTGGTACTTTGATTAATGTATACTCAGTAGATAGTAAATTATAACACTACCTCTTGCATACTGCACCTCATGTGACACTGTGAATAATGTGAATATTCCTCAGCTAGTCAGATAGTAAATTATATTGACCATATTGATCAAATTGTTTACACTGCCTGTGTTGTCTTTTACTACCTGTATACTGTGTTGTTTTACTACCTGTACCCCTCCCCCCCTCCCCCCCATGCTGCTATGATGCCTGAATTTCCCCAAGGGGATCAATAAAGGAATATCTTATCTTATCTTATCTTAAGGACGGGAGGCGGAAAATGGGGTTGGAGGACGGATCTCTCCTCTGCCATTTCTCTGCATGTTGAGGTCATCAATTGCAGGGCCTTCCCGAACAGGCCAGCGTCGGAGAGGGCGGCCGTCAGAAGAGGGGCTCTCTTCTTCTCTGGCACACGGGCCTGCTCCAGCCAAAGGTGACGCTGGCCCAGGGTGGCCAGGGCGCACACTTTCCCCATGGCTATGGCCAGCACCTGGGAAAGGTGCAGGACAGCTCCCGCAGCCTGGGTGATCTGATCGCATTTTACCTCGTTCAGATCCGTGCCGCCCGTCATTATCCCCGATACAAATCTTGCCAGGTGGGCGATGTTAGACGCCGCAGCCAGCGATTGTGTACCAGCGATGAATGACTGGTCACCCCAATAAGCCAATCGCCTAGCCGACCTCCCCTGGAGGACCGGCTTGCATAGGGGTTCCCACACCATATCCGGACAGAGGAGCGCGGCCATCGGATTGTCAAGCCGAGGCACGCCCTCCCCCATACCTTTGACTAACCCCGACACCCGCGTAACTGGTACGTAGGCGGGAGTTAGTCCCATGATGTTGGACACCGCCTGACCCCGACGAACATAGGCCCCCATCGATGGGAAAAATGGGTAGACAACGTCCACCCCTCTCACTGGGGGACGCTGCCAGGGATGGCCTATGAGGTCATCAGGGACAGGTGCAGGCAATGGCAGCGGCAGCGGCACACCGTTCGCGGTGGCGGCTACCGCCATGAGCTCGGGAAACAAGGCCCGCAGTTCCCCCTGCGAACCTTCCTCCACCGACCCCGCATCCCTCGCATACAGCAGGCTGCGAGTGGTCAAGGAGCCACAATCCGATGCGGCCGACAGTAGGGCATCCTGCTGATGAGGCCAAGGTGGTTCCTCGACATCTTCAAACAAGGCGCCCCATGGAGCCATTTCTCCCCCCTCCGGGGTCTCCGGAGGCGGGATACTCTCCTCCACGGGACCATCATACAAGAATCCGTCCGCCTCTTCCATGAAGTCTTCAGTTTCCATCAGAAATCCAGAGTCGGACGCATCCTCGCTGGTCTCCAGCAGCTCCCCAAAACCAGGCCGTTCGCGTCTGCACGCCACCATCTTGCGACGCGAGCGAGCAGACGCGAAAAGTTTGCGTCGCAAATCCTCCGGCTCTAAAACAATCCCCCGTTCATCAACGGGCGATTCCCCAGAACCAGAGGAACCAGAGTCGAGATCAGGCCATCGCCGGAGCGACGGCACCGAACCCTCGGCTCGTTGGTGAGGAAAACTATCCACCGGCAGTCTCCCGGGCTGGGTCGGCAACCACGAGAGTGGCAACAGCCCAGCACCGAAGCGCATGACGGAGGCGGGAATGGAGAACCGGTGGTGAAGAGTAGGTCTAGCGGGTCTACTCTCCGCAGAATACATTATGACCCAAATCTTTTCTTATACAACAAAGTGAGAGAAGAAAAGATTAAGCACAATGTAAACCAGTCACAACTCTTTTCAACTAACAACACGTCAAGTGGGGTACTACCGAGGCACTTCCTTGTGGTGAAAGCGAGAAGGAGGAGAGCAGGTGACCACACACCTGCTTATGAAGGTAAGCTGATGAGGGGTGTGGTCAGACTAATACTGGTATTAAAGGTATATTTGTGGAATGTTATTCAGTACGCGTGCACGTACGCGAGGGAGTGCAGTAGGTGATGCCAAGCAGAGCCCCTTAACGAAACAGAACAATGCCATTTACTGCTTTTTATATAGAAATAAAATGTATATTATCCATAATTGAGTTTGGAATTTTGGCCCGGCCCTCCAACATATTTTCAGTTGCTCATTCGGCCGCCCGGGAAAAAGAATTGCCCACCCCTGCTATAGAGCAATGAGCCGAGGGAAGAAACATCACACAACAATCACATAGCAAAAACAAAACACAAACAATTTAAAATAGTGCTCTATAAGTTCACATTGCTTTAGATATCTACAGTGTATGTAGTCGTTTGTTAGTTTTAAGATAGATAGTCAAGAAAAGGTTGCCAAATGTCTTTAAATTTGCTGGGCTGCCCTGCGTTCGCATAGCGTATTCTCTCCATGTGTAGCATATTAATGAGTTCTGTCAACCAGGTTTGGAAAAGTGGTACTGTTTCTTTGTTCCACAGCATTAAAATGCATTTCTTTGCAACGACCATGCCATACTGAGTGGTGAGACTGAGGGGTATATTGAGTGCAATCTTGTACAATAATAATGAAGTCTATGCATCACCTTAAATTGAATTAACTGATGTCTGGAATTAATAGAACAAGAGTGGATACTGTGGAGGCCCTCGTCCCAGGTGTCTATTGGAATGTCCACCTGGATATCTCTCTCCCAGGACCTCCTCAAGCATTGTGTAGATGGAATATAGTGTTCTGTAAATGAGTGTACAAACTTGGATATCAGGCCTTTGGTATTGGGCTCTGTAGTCATGAGGGCGTATATCACAGCAATTGGTGTATAAGTTTAAAAATTTGGAATATTTAAACGGACATAGTTCGTAATTTGTAAATATCGAAAGAAATTAGTGGGGGGGGGGGGCTCATATTTATGCTGGAGTTGGGGAAATGAGGCAAAATTACCATCTATGTAAAGGTTTTCTATAGAGAATATTCCTTTTTCCTTCCATTTGAAAAAAATGTGGTCTGATTGTGAAGGGGGAAAAGCATGGTTATGACAGATGGGCGTACATACCGATGTCTCTGGTAATTTAAAGATTTTTCTGATCTTGTACCATATTTTCAACAAGTTCTTTATCATAAAGTTGTCTCTTATAGCGGCCCCAAGGGATCTTTTTGTTGCAAAGAGAAGTGCTGGGAGAGAGATACTACTAGCATTCTGTTCTATGGCCAGCCATGCAGGGGTGGTAGTGGTGGTCTCACCATGGTATGAGTCCTGCCAGTAGACCAGAGCTCTTGCATTGGCTGCCCAGTAGTAGTGTTGAAACATGGGTAAGGCAAGGCCTCCCATATTTGTAGGCTTGCACAGGTGATTTTTGGAAATACGTTGTGTTTTGTATCCCCAAATGAAAGGCATAATAAGAGTGTCAAGGGACTTAAAAAATGCTTTTGTTAAAATAATTGGCAGGTTCTGGAACAGATATAGAAATCTGGGTAGAGTGACAATTTTTATTGCATTAATACGGCCTATCATAGACAATGGGAGAATTCTCCATTTCTCTACATTACATTTCAATTTCTCTAACATTGGTTCATAGTTTAATTTATACAGGAGTTTGTGATTCCTAGGAATAACAACTCCAAGATTGTATCTGTAATTCTAAAGGGCAGGTTCTGGAGGAATCCTGAATTCAGGCCATCAGTAAGTGACATAAATCTACTCTTTTGCCAGTTTACAGTGTATCCAGAGAGTATACCAAATCTTTCAACGAGGTCTATTAAAGGCAGTAGAGATTCTTCTGGGTGTGACAGGTAAACAATCACATCGTCTGCGTATAAATAAATGTGGTGCTCAATACACCCAGGTTTCACAGGTGTAATGGAAGGGTGGTTTCTAATGCTAATGGCGAGGGGTTCGATTGCAATGGCAAAGAGTAAAGGAGATAATGGGCAGCCTTGGCGTGTGCTACGGTGAAGGGCAAAGGGTGGTGATTTATTGCAGTTGGTCAGGACTGATGCAGTGGGGTGAGAGTATAGCATTGCAACCCACGAAGCAAAGTCCCTGCCCAACCCAAACTCTTCTATCACAGACTGAATATAGTTCCACTCAACTTGGTCGAAAGCTTTTTGTGCGTCAAGGGCCAGGATAGCTGTATTTATATCTTTTTTATATTTGCCATATGTGATGTTCAGTAGTCGCCGAACATTGAAAAAAGAAAACCTCCCGGGAATGAAGCCGGTTTGATCAGGATGAATTATGGCCATTATACATTTATTGAGCCTGTTAGCTAGAATTTTGGTGAACACCTTTAAGTAGTTTCCAAGGAGGGCAATAGGGCGGTACGAGGAGGGGTCAGTTTCCTCTTTACCTTTTTTCAAAATGAAAGATATATTAGCTGTGTAGAGAGAATCAGGTAGGCATTCAGTTTGTATGGAATGTTTAAACATCTGCAACATTAAGGGAGCAACATCTGCAACATATTATTTATAGAATTCTATAGAAAAACCATCAGGGCCGGCAGCTTTACCATTAGGGAAGCCTTTAATTGCTGTAAACACTTCCTGCAATGATATTTCTGCATTCAGTGTATTACGTGCGGTTTCGCTCAGTTTTGGGAGTGGTAGAGAGCGAAGGAAACTGCTAATGTCTGATCGACTGGTAGTGCTCTGTGAGGTGTAGAGCTTCTCATAAAAGTCCTTAAAACATTTGTTAATTTCCTCTGGGCTGGTAATGAGGGACCCAGAGCTTGATTTTATCTTATGAATAGCTCTTTTGGCCTGGGTACCTCTCAGCTGACGTGCCAATAATGAGCTTGGTTTATCTGCTAACTCAAATTGTTTGTGCTTTAATTTTAATAACATTACACTTATTTGACTAGAAAGGATAGTGTAGTATTCATACTTGAGTTTCATAATATTACTTAAAGCAGGAGAGGATGGAGCATCTCTATGTCTTCTCAAGAACAGGGAGCAAAGTTTCAATTTCTAATAATCTTTTTCTGCTATTTATTTTGATTGCAGACTCATATGATATTACATGTCCACGTATAACAGCTTTAAATGTCTCCCATAGGACTGAGTCAGATACATCTTTAGTGTAATTTAAACAGATATATTCTTTGACAATGGTAGAAAATCGTTGACAGAACTGAACATCATTAAGCAGAGTCGGATTGAAACGCCAGGTATACTGTGATTTTCTCACTCCACAATCAATTGACACTGTAACTGGGCAGTGGTCTGAGATACAAATATTGTGATATTTGGAGGAGATAATATTGGATGTTAATTTGGAATCCGTTATGAAATAGTCTATCCTTGTATATGATTTATGTACTTGTGAAAAAAAGGAGAAATCTCTGTCTGTGGGGTGCTGTAGTCTAGAACACCAGGTAGTTTGCAGGCTGTCGAGGCGGACATGGACAAAGGCACTCACAGTACTTGTTGGCTATTAACAAGCTATATTATGGATGCAGTGTGGAGGGACATGCATGGACAATGGATGGACATCAACACAGGCTGGATGGACAATGCCATGGAGTGGATATACACTTTATCAACAAGCCCTTCTGCCAACAACAAGGTAGATTAGCGATCTCTCTCTCTCTCTCTCTCTCTCTCTCTCTCTCTCTCTCTCTCTCTCTCTCTCTCTCTCTCTCTCTCAGCCACTCAGATAACGCTTCTCTCTCTCTCTCTCTCTCTCTCTCTCTCTCTCTCTCTCTCTCTCTCTCTCTCTCTCTCTCTCTCTCTCTCTCTCTCTCTCTCTCTCTCTCTCTTTCTTTTGGATTGAAAATACGTGGATTATGGCTTGTTCAATATCGTCTATGTTTGAATGAATGAATGAATGAAAGCTTTATTAACAGATTGCAGAATGGGTACAATACAGTACGGCTCAATACACACAATTGTTAAGGGGATGCAGACCAGAGAAAGACGTTTGTCTTGTTTACATCAGGGTCCCAGATTTTCGATTCATATCGATAGTTTAATAGCTAGCCTTGGCTCGTTTAACAATATGCAAAATATGTGTACAGCCCTGTACTCATACTGAAGTTATTCTTGGTATATAATACTACATATACTAGGTCTGATTGTGTAACGAATCGATTCCACGTCGCGCTGTGTGTGAGAGAGAGAAGGAGAGAGAGGGAGAGATCTGCGTGTGTTTGGAGACGGAGCGAGTTTTGTTTCTAACTTTTCTATTTATATATTGTGTTTCAAGTTGTGAATTAGACTATACTTTATTTGACTGGTTGTGTGTTGTTGCAGTAACAGCTGAGCGACTCGTTCATAAGAGCCGATTCATTGCCGTGAGCGTGAGTCGAATCGCTCACGTCTTGCCATGAGTCGGTTGCGTGGTACTGTACATGTTTGCAAAATGTTTTGGTATAGCGCCCCTAGTGGAGAGAGAACCAGCAGCCGCTACTGGCCCTGAACACTGAACTCTCCACACACAAGCACACATGAGCACACACACAACACACACACTGTACACGCTCACACACTAGCAGCCACTTTAACATGAGCAAGCACACACTCATGCTGCACACACCCACACTTATGGCCACTAAGGAAAGGTCACTTTAAAAATAGTATAGTATAACCGGAGATTGTATAAATTAGCATGTACAGAAAGACACTACCAAAGGACCTAGTATGTCCTCCATGTTCTGTAAATAACTTATGTACATATACCGATATGCCCTAACATGTTACTTGTTTATTGCACAATCCCACCATCCCACCAATCCTGGCGGGATGGTGCCAGGAAAACAGCCTCTCCCTGAACGTCAGCAAAACAAAGGAGATGATTGTGGACTTCAGGAGGTCGGGGGTCAAGGACTACAGCCCCCTCAGCATCGACGGGGCACCGGTTGAGAGAGTCAACAGCTTTAAGTACCTCGGAGCCTACATATCCGAGGACTTGACATGGACCACACACATTGACAGTGTTGTGAAGAAGGCACGACAACGCCTCTACTTCCTCAGGCGCCTAAGGAAGTTCCAAGTCAGTCAGAAGATCCTTAAGAACTTCTACTCATGTACAATAGAGAGCATCTTGACCGGCAACATCACCTCCTGGTTTGGGAATAGCACTGCACAAGACCGAAGCAGACTACAAAGAGTGACACGTTCAGCCGAACGCACAATTGGAGGGGGGCTCCCCACCCTCCAGAACATTTACAACAAGCGTTGCAAGGGCAAGGCTAAGAGAATCATTAAAGACTCCAGTCACCCGAACAACTGCCTCTTTGAACTGCTGCGGTCAGGCAAGCGATACCGGAGTCTCAAGGCGAGCACAGAAAGACTCAGAAGAAGCTTCTATCCCCAGGCCATCAGGCTGCTAAACGAACAATGAATGAACACTACACAACAACAACCACCAAACGCACATAGCACACACATACACACGCACACACTCACTTAAACAAACACACTGTAGCACCCACTCCACACACTTTATAGCACACACCCACTTTAAACAAACACACTGTAGCACCCACTCCCCACACTTTATATTTATTGATGAAGGATTGCACTACAACTCGTACACCTTACTGTAAATTGTACCTAAATTGTACCTCATCCCATTTCTGCTTTGCACTAGATAGTACTGTACATTAGTACACTGCATAGTATTGTATATTATATGGTAACTCAGAACATTGTACATATGTCTATACCGAACACTGTGACCTCTTTTTCTTCTTCTAAATTACATGTATACTATGTTTGATACTATCTTGTCTAGCACAGTCTCTGGAGCGTAACAGTAAGAAGCATTTTGTATGAAAGTATTCTGTACTTCTGTATGACAACTATTAAAGAAACTTGAACTTACTTGTTTATTGCACAATGTTGATTCTATTATATGTTATTTGCACATCGTTGCGGGCAAGACCACCCGCATTTCATTGTATACTTGTATGCCGTGACAAATACATTTCTTGACTTGACTTGGGGGACCCTGATGGAAACAAGACAAACGTCTTTCTCAGGTCTGCATCCCCTTAACAATTGTATGTATTGAGCCGTACTGTATTGTACCCATTCTGCAATCTGTTAAATAAAGTTTTCATTCATTCATTCATTCACTTGACCTGATGTCTACAAGATTCAGTGATTTAAACAAGTTGTTTAATACTGTAGTGGAGTTAAGAGGAGTGGCTGGGTGCGAAGAGTGCCTGTCCATAAATGGGTCCAGAATGCAATTAAAATCTTCACCCACTATTAGATGTGTAGTTGACAAGTCAGGTAATAGGTTAAAAACACTTCGAAAAAAACCAGGGTCGTCAAAGTTTGGGGCGTATAAATTTAAGAGGGTAACATGGAATGATAACATATTGCCTGTCACAATCAAATAGCGGCCGTTGGGATCGGCTATGCTAGATATATGTTGGAATGGGATATTTTTGCGCATTAGTATAGCCACCCCTTGCGCCTTTGATGAAAAAGTGGATTGATAGACCTGGCCCACCCAACCGCACCTCAGCTTGTGAGCGTCACAGTGTTTAATATGAGTTTCTTGGAGAAACATAATATCAGCAGACAGCGATTTCAAGTGAGAGAAAACTTTCGATCGTTTAACAGGAGTATTTAACGCTCGGACATTCCAGCTGGCTAAAGTAATATTGCCATCCCGTATAGCAGGGGTGTCAAACTCATTTTCACAGAGGGCCACATCAGCATTATGGTTGCCCTCAAAGGGCCAAAGACCGTATAAATGTTAATGTAATGTAAAATAAATGTCAGTCAAGAGGGGCAGAACTAACAACTGTGAGCTGCAAAGAACACGTGGGACAGATGTAGCAGATGTTACAAAAACAAATGGCTGAACACAACCTTGCAGAGGCCATACATCCGACTAATGGAAGATAGTTTAATTAACTTTAATTAACAGATTGCAGAATGGGTACAGTACAGTACAGCTCGATACACACAATTGTTAGGGGGATGCAGACCAGAGAAAGACTTTTGACTTGTTTACATCAGGGTCCCCCATTTTCAATTCGTAATGAAATTGCTATTATGTGTCTGCATGAACACACAACTGAGATGCTCGGTTATGTCACACAGCCAGTTTGCATCTGACAGTTCAGACAATATTTCTTCAACCCTTTGTTACCTATTCCGCCTGGATCTTTTTTGTATTTTGGGCTGTAAAATTGTCAAAGAATGTCTGAGGAGTAAGTGCTTTTGGCTTTTTTCCTTTGTTACTTCATCAATACCTCAGATGTTCAACATACATGTATGTGTAAGAATGTGTAATAACTAAGGCTGTCAAAGTTAAAGCTTTATTAACGCATTAACCCACAATTATTTTAACGCCGCTATTTTTTAACCCAAGATTAATGTTTAAAAAAAAAAAAATTATTTTTTACCAGAGCTCTTGGGGGCCACATCAAATGACGTGGCGGGCCACATTTGGCCCGCGGGCCGTGAGTTTGACACCTATGACGTATAGGGTTGATATTAGGAGTCGTCATAATCGGACTTTATAGCGTGAAATAGGACATCATGATCATGAACAATGTAAAAGAGCACAATAACACACATAAACACATCCCATACCTCCCCATCCTCCCGCTTACCCAAACGAAGCAGGAATAGAAAAAAAAAAAAACATTACCTTTGTGAGGCTGCTGGGCAATCCACGGAGTGGTGGTATAACTAAACATATTGTTTAGGCTTCAGCTCAAACTCCAATGAAATAATACTAGTCGCTCTTATGTAGTTATAGGCAATACAAAATAAATAAAGTTATGTCTCTGACCAGACCAAGACATTATTATGTAGTCTGGGAGTAAAATAAATAATTATATATACATATATATATATATATATATATATATATATATATATATATATATATATATACAATACATACATATGACATCCCCATCCGTTCGAGGGAATGCTTTGATAACGAAAATTAAGCTTATATAATAATAATAATAATAATAATAATAATAATAATAATAATAATAGAAGTATTATAATAATAATTTAAAAGAGAATAGGCTATCTTCAGTCAGCCTTAATTTAGGCTATGGCCCTAGAGCTGTATTTAAAGAGAAGAAAATCAAGCATAGTCTATATTAATGAGAACAATTTATTTATTTGTATTCTTATTTATTTACAATTTTTTCCCCCGCTGATAGTATATAAAAAGAAATGCGGGAAAGGAAGGGATAAGCCGTGATGATGGTTAGGTAGACAGAGTAGTAGCTATCCCATCGATATACTGCTCTGCCTCCTGTGGGGATTCAAACGTAGTCTTTATTGTTCCATGCGTGATGATCAGGCGTGCTGGAAATAGAAGGCCGTGTTTGATTTTCGCATCTCGGAATTTCTTTCTTACGGCATCGAATTCTCTGCGTTGGCTTGTGACTTCAGCGATGACATCTGGGTATATTCCGATCCGTGTGCCGTTGTAGCCCAGGGGGAACATGTTGCGAGATAGTCGCATTGTCTCTCTCTCTCTCGCTCTCTCTCTCTCTCTCTGGAGCCAAACTGGCCGACTAGCTGTTGTAGTACTAGTAGCTAACGGTGTGTGGCCTGGTGTCAGCACCTGTATTGCTTTTCTCACGTTGTACAGTTTTTCAGTGGTAGCCGCATAGCTTGCTTCTGCGTTAGCTAATGGTTAGCGATAGCCGGGTTGAGCTAACTGTTAGCCAGTTAGCTGTTTAGCTACGACGTTAGCTGCCGGCTGCGCTCGGCTGGGAACGTTAGTTTGATGCTATCAGTTAGCCTAGAGTTAGTTGTTAGCTTGTGCTAGGACCATTGACATTAGCCGTGAGAATAGCAGGGGGTTCTGGCACTCTGACTACGACATCATCTTTGACAGAAGATGTAGTCGGGCCTGCACCATGACAAGGCCCCGGCCATAGCTTCTTTTTGTCCCGCCAGCGAGAGGCCTTTCGTCAACGTGGAGACCTGTGTTGCGGCCTTTCGCCCTGCGTTCCTTGGTGCAGGTAAGAGATGTCATGACATTACCCCACTCTTCCTTCCTTCCCCTCCCGAATGTTTTGTTAATAACGATGTTTTTTTCCAGGCAAAACATATGTTACTTCACAACATTTGGAGATACGACATGTGCTGTGTGTGAATTGTCTTGGTCGTTTGTGTAGCTTGGGTAGCGTTGGGCCGTTGGCCAAAGCTGTGTGTGGCCTGGTGTCAGTACCTGGCTAGCCTATTTAGCTGATGTCGGCCATTGGCTCCGAGTCCTTGCTACTTTGTTTTCTCTGGTATAGACCCTCTTCTCTTTGGATTTAAGTGTTGATCTTTGTCCTTTTGGATCTATGTATATTCATGTTGCCTTTGTGAAGTTATCTTTTCCTTCTGTTTTGTTCTTCCATTAAAAGTCGAATATTTTTTAGGGGCTCATCTTTGCTTATCTCTCTCATACATGCTCTCTCTCTAACACACACACACACGACAAACACACATGCTCTCTCTCTCTCTCTCTCTCTCTCTCTCTCTCTCTCTCTCTCTCTCTCTCTCTCTCTCTCTCTCTCTCTTTCTAACACACACAGTCTGCCTATGGCGGCCTTTCTCGATGGCTAGGCTGTGCTCGCTGAGTCTGTACCTAGTCAAGGATCTTCAGTCACAGTGCTCAGGTATTCTGCCACTGTGTACTCTCTGTTTAGGGCCAAATAGCATTTCAATTTCTTTCCAATGTGTCTCTCTCTCTCTCTCTCTCTCTCTTATGCTCGAGGGGCCTGTTATCAGGCCAAGATTTATTTCACGTCATGAATAGATCAATACAGTCCGTATTAATTTTTTTTTATGTAGCCAAGAGTAAAGACCCTAACCCTATCAAAACAGCAGTCAACGTGTATACTTTCAACATTACGTATGTTTACCAATGATTTTAAGTGTTATTAGCTAAATATGAGGTCATAAATATCTGGGCGCAGCCTGGCGGAAACCGGATGAATTAGACGTGAGGAAATGCCGCGTGATGAAAACGGTGTAGTCCTAAAACAGAGGAGACCCGGGGATTTCAATGGACATTTCATAAAACTACACAACCCAGCCTCTGTGAAAGCTGCTGAAAATATTGTTTGCGAAAAATTCTGACGTTATTTTTGTGATATATCTCAAGGGTCGAACAAAACTACAAAACTAGTAGTAGTAGTAGTACTAGTTTTATTCAGTCATCACACACAATACAATATGCACAATCATTCAACAATCTTTGATTTGGCAGTGACTGAAAAGGTACAGACTGAAGCATAATGCTTATACATGCCTGTCCTGTAACGTTCCGCCCGTTACTGGACTGTTCTCCCCTGCTTTACCTCTTCCTGTCCCTGTATGCTTGTTCCTTGTGTCCCTGGCCCTCAGTGTGCTTCCCCTCCTCTCTCTCATGCTCTCTCTCTCATGCTCTCTCTCTCTCCCTTTCTCTCTCTCTTGCCCTTCATGTTCCCCTGTTAGTGTTATGTTCCAAGTGTGTTATATTCCTAGTGTTGACGTTATGTTCCTAGTGTCTGTTAAATTCCCTGTGTTTGTCTCCTCAGCCATAGTTGTAGTCCTTTGTGTTGTTTCCTGTAGTTCTTTGTCAGTCTGTCTCCCCTCCCAGGTGTCTCCAGGTCAATGGCGGCGATATAGGCGAGGCAGGCGAGGCAGTCGCCTCAGGGCCCGCGGGGGGGGGGGAGCCCGGGCCCGGGACTGAATGGAGTTCCCGTTCATGGGACTGGATCGACAGACTGCATTGCGCCATGCGCCAAACACTCTTGTTTCCCCAGGCCCTCCTATTCTTCCCGATTGTAGCCTAAAATAAATTAAAGAATGATGATTGCTGGGAAATGTTGTCTCTCCTGTTGTGCCTCCAGTGCAAAATCTGACTTGTTACTGGAGGACAACAACATTACCCTGCAATCAATGCGTCATTGCGTCATGAGACAATTTACCTGGCGCGGAAAACGAACAGCAGACAGGTCTGTCTCTTACAGCGAGTGAAATCATCAGTGAGTCAGTAAATGATCCATATTCCGCAACCATGCCGCCTAAGCCTTACAAACATAAATGTGGCCGTCAAAAAAGAACAGACAAAAAAAAACGGGACGAGAAGAACGCAAAGCTACCTAAATTAGACGCATTTGTTATAAAAGTAACAGGGAAACAACCTGGTGCCGACGTTCCTCCTCCTCCTGACCCCCCATCCCCAACAACATCAAGCCCTTCAACACCACCTGATCACCCGACAACATGCCCGGCACGGACACTGCCTTCAGCCGCAGTGTGTCAACTACCATGCAGCAGCAGGTAACCTTGGACAGTCCCTAGGTTGTACATATTGTGTATACAATGCTAGAAGCTAACGTAGCTTAGCCCAGCCTGGTAGCTATTGTGCTAGCAACATGCCGGGACATAGCTTTCTAGCCGGCATGAATGCCCGATTTAAAATGGTTCTCTCCTCCTTGCATACCCCTGTCCTCACAAGTATTCTGCCAGGGAACCCATGGACACGACAATAGTAGTAGTTATAAGGTGTTTGATCATTGAGTCGTTGTACATATTGTGTATACAATGCTAGAAGCTAATGTAGCTTAGCCCAGCCTGGTAGCTATTGTGCTAGCAACATGCCGGGACATAGCTTTCTAGCCGGCATGAATGCCCGATTTAAAATGGTTCTCTCCTCCTTGCATACCCTTGTCCTCACAAGTATTCTGCCAGGGAACCCATGGACAGACACGACAATAGTAGTAGTTATAAGGTGTTTGATCATTGTGTCGTTGTACATATTGTGTATACAACGCTAGAAGCTAACGTCAGGGGAACACAGACTAACACAGTGGAGACAACAACAACAACAACAACAACAACACAGATAGTACACATAACAGACACAACTGACAATAAACAATAATGAGTTGGTGTGTGAGCTGATGCCAGATCGGCATCAGCCCACCGGTTGGAAATGATGACTGAAAGTTATTGTTATTGATGGGAGGTTGTGAATATAAATGTCTGGATCCTGATCCCATAGGACCAGGACCGGAGGAAGTGTTACAGTACCCACGCCTCCTTTCAGAGACCAGAAACATTTGCTCTATTCCTTGTTCTTGGCTAGAGCTTCTGTTACGAACGGGTAAGTGACTTCCAAGTTGTCGAGGTAGAAGAACGAGACAGAGAATGTTTTACTATTCCAAAACAGTTGTACTGTTTATTAACAGGGGAAAAGCATATACTATAACAGGGAGAAGACAATATGTCTGTGCTTGTCCTGCGGTAGGTACGTCCGTAGAATTAGGTGAAGCTCTAGCAAAGAACAAGGAATAGAGCAAATGTTAAATAGGTCACATTCTCAACATTCCACGCTGTCAATGAGGAGCAGCAGTCTGACAGCCAATGACAGCACCCAGGTGTGACAGACAATTAGTGATGACAGCAATCAGTGGTGACATACAAGGTGAACCATAACAACAGGAGTGACCCAGGTAGACAGTGGGAGACAATCCTAAGGATGATAGTCTCCCGAACGTTACAGTGGGGCATTCCAACCGCCACTGCTCCAGGTGTAATCATCCCAGGTGTTTCTCGTTTGTCATTTGTGTCTGTATTTGAGTTCCTTGTTTCCTGTTCTCTGCGTGGGTTCATTATTGTTTCCCTTTTCTGGGTGCCAATTAAGAGGTTAATTAACTATAAAGTCTCAAATTAATTAGATAAAATACATGTATCGAGTCCCACCACTAGTTTAAACATACCAAGGGAAGGGAGAACCTCCAACTTCAGAGAGAGTTGGAGGACATTCTAAGAGTTAGAGGCATCAAAGGAAAAAGCTGACTTTTGAGGGACCCTAAGAACCATCCAGTAATTTGATCGAGTTGAATAGATTCCAATATTCCAATATATTTGATTTCGTAAATTATCTTCCAACCATTGTTGTGTAGTGCTTTCACACAATTGCCTTCCTGAGATAATAACACTTATCTTATTCTATATGATCTTATGCAGCTTTGTATTAAATCATACTGATCAACAGAAATCTTCTCAGATGAGGGTCCCTGGGGCAAAATCTCATCAAATATAAACAGGAGGTTCTCAGCCTGAAGCACATCTAAGCCCTTTGGGACCCCCTGGTATAAAACATGTGAGCCACACAGTGTTGTGTATGTAGGTATGTAGGCTACCCATCGTAAATCTTGGCGTTGTCCTCACCACGGCATTGGCCATACCAGACAGTCATTCAGCGATACATGGTTAACTGCCAAACAGGCAGAATCTGACTCATTAGCTGAGGTGGTGATACGGCAAAAAAGAGAGGAAGAATCTGGGTGAGTTTTACATCCAGGTGCAATAAAGATGACGGAGAGGAAGGGAAATAGACATAAGCACTTTTCACACAGAAATCCTTCATTCTGCTGGATTTGGGAGACCAAGCAAAGAAATATGAAGAATAGATTTGACATGAATAACTCATGAGTTAAGACAATCTTTCTCTAGGCTTTTGAAAATGTAGGGGAGACCTTGCTGGTAACGGAGCAGCCGACATAGGAGAAAAAACTCCAAATCACAAGCCTTATTTTGTTTCTTTATTTTCTCTCGATGCAAAACTTTCCCGAAATGATTACTAATATTGTAACGAAGATACAAGGCAGTAATACAAGGCGTTCTTTCACCACGAAAATCCCCAAAAGCCACTTTTCAGCTAAAATCTATACCCACATTTGGCGGGTGGCTGTGGTAATGTCATGCCTTGCAGTGCTTGCAAGATTATAGGTTCAGAGAGTTGAGACCTGAGTGTAACCTTCAAGTGTATGGTGCTCTGTTTTGGCAAAATTGTCCAACGACTGAAAGACAAAAGAAAAGTGAAATGTGATGTTATGTGTGGGGTCCACCACCATTTCAATATCGGTTAGGATTTGGAATAACTTCTATTGCGTGGCAGGCATTATCTTTGCCCTCATTAAACATTATTTCACAAACCGTACATTTCCATGTACCAAAAATCCCAAAGTAGATGATGCTGTGTTGACCTGTGTACGAGTCTAGTGCAGCCAGTTAACACATTGGGTGCCATGCAGTATGCCTATCTTTACCACTCTCTGCCAGTGCTGTAACCCTATGGAGTGGCTGACCTTCTTTGCAAGGCTATAACCTTTTAAATATTATAGCTATATCGACATTACTATGGCCCATTCAACATCGGGTATCTATCGTTCCGGATGTGGGAACGTTATATTTTTCCATTGATACATTGTCATGTTAGTACCGTCGAGAATATAAGTATGTTTTTCGACTGTATAGCAGTCATTCCTAGAACGCACGCTATAGGCACCGATGCGTATTATACATTATCGATTGGCGTTTCGTCCCTATTGTTAGATTCTGATCAATCAGCCAGTATCACGTCTTCGTCTGTTTGGCTTGTGTAATCATCTTCATCCACTGACCCTGCATTGTGTATTTTATTCCCCCGATGTCTCCTCATACTGGCTCCTCATCCTTATCATTCCCCGTTAATGCAATCCGCAGGCATAAGTATTCACCACCTTCGTAAGAATTCGACACCTTGACACAGCATAATACCTTTCTTGAAAGAGCATTGTTTATTATATAAACAGAAGCCTCAGCTCAGATGTTATCAGATTGTATTGTCATTCCTATCGCCTCTTCTACTATTCAGTCAAATAGTGGCTCAGGCCTTGTCGTGAGCCAGAACCCTTCCCCCGTTAGCCGAAGCTAATGATGATGTGGCATTCCCCCCCCCCCCCCCCCCCCCCCCCCCCCTCTCTGTGATGAGAGGAGGGAGCCGTCTCAAAGACGCTCTTAGTCGTTCTTGGTTGCTCTTGGTCTGGCTTACACCCGGAAACACTGTTAGATTTAGAGGATCTTCGTCATAGCAACGACGGCCTTGCCCCTCTCCTGGTTGTCATGTGCCGCTGCCATGACAACCGCGTTTAACCTTTAAACACGCGTTTTAAACATCTGTTTCATTAATGTCCAACCCTCTCCCTCGCTCCTGTGCCTGCTGCGGTTCTTTTTTTTTTTAACTTAGATTTTTATTAAACATTTATAGACAAACAACACGACATATACAATAACCTCAACAACACTATTAAACAGACATAAATAATAAAGAAAAAATGTAATACCCAAAAGACGAAAAATAAAAAATACTGACTTAAGCAAATAAAAAACATAAAACAGTTGTCATACCTTAAACAAAAATAAAATTAGAAAACATTAAGTGTGTGACATGGGTTCAGAGACCCTCTTTGAACCTCTTTCCTCCTTTACCCTTCGCCCTCTTGTGGTGTATTTGGTTCTTCCTCTGTGATGTCGTTTTCGTTCCCCTTGTAATCCTCCCACTTTCCCCATCTTTCTCCAAATTTCTCTTCCTGTAACCTCAGCATGTGTGTTATCCTCTCCATATCCTGTATCTCTTCCACTATTCCTACCCATTGTGCTATTGTCGGTGGGTCTTCCTTGTACCACAGTCTCGTTATTGCTTTTCTGGCCGCTATCAACATTATCTTTATTAAATATTTGTCCCCCCCTTGTATTCCCTCGTGTGTCAGGTCTCCTAAGTAAAGCACCAGTCCTGTTTGTGGTAACCCGTATCCTAATATTCTGATCATTGCCTCCCCTATCTCCTCCCAATACCCCTTCAGCTTCTGACATCCCCTGCTGCGGTTCTTATCAGCTTGTTGATGTTCTGATGGAATGTAAACACCCTGCTCGCTCAGTGTGCTGCTCACACTGACTCCTGCTCGCTCTGAACCACCTCCCCCACTGTCAGCATGCACATTTCGACCTCTCTGACCCGGCCCCTCCAGCTGCTGTCATCTCCCCCAATATACATTACATACATTGAAAACACCGATATCTTTCATTCCCCCCTTTGATTCTAATCAACCTTCAGAATCAACAGACTACTTGGTTTTTTCAATCATACTCATTAATGGATCTGTACCCGCCGATTGTCATCCATTACACGCATCACACCTAAACCAGGAGGGATAAACAACGGTCAGGAAGGAGAGAGAGAGAGAAGAAAGAGAGAGACACAGATTTGCAACTTTTCAGACAACACACCTAACCCCTTTGGCCCCCCTTACTCAGGTACACCCAACATCAAATCAGGGCGCTCCCTTCCCTCTATTACAGTACACCCCCCATCTTGGGCCGGCCCCTTCTTCTAGGGCAAGGGCCCCTTCCTGAGACGGCTCCCTTCCTGAGCTGGTCCCCGTTCCAGGGCGCGGTCCCCTAGGCAAAAGTGTCTCCTCTGGTCTGCTACTGCCTCAGTGTCTCTGGCTGTCCTCTCCACATCTGCTCTCCCACCGCCGCCATCTCCTCCCTCTCGTCGTAGATGGTCTGTGTACCAGGCTGCGGTGCCTGGCCCCTGCTCAGCTGCCTCCTCCTCCAGTCTGTCTCCTGGTCGAGGGTCGTCTCCACCGCTGTCGGTCATCTCCAGACTCTGAAAGCAGAAAAACCACACCAGCAGTCTTCTGTAAACTCGACTTTCCCTTGTTTTTCTATTAGTCTACCACCTTCTCCACACCCATATCTGTCCCTGTTTGTCGTCTTCCGTCGGGACACCAGCAGCTACCCGATACCCACTTTCGCGCCCTATCTTCGTCCCAGTTTGGCCCCCAGCGCGCGCTAGTTCTTCTGGTGACTGTGTCGTCTGAAAACCTCTCACCCTACCTATCAAGTGTGAAAAGGCGCAACTAGAAATCAAACTCCCTCTTTATTTCATAATTAACCTATTTAATTAACACCTCATCTCTCTGTGGAGTTCTTATTTAATCCATTGTATAATTAAACTCTATTTAATTAACCTGTATATCAATATTATTATTATAATAATCCCCTCTCTCCCTGCTCCAGTAGATTCTAACTTGAATCACTCCCCCACTAGATGGTAGTAGAGATCTATGGAATCACCCTGTCATCATTTCCTGATAAACTCCCCTGAACTACCCCCCTCCGCCACTAAAGGGAGTAGAGACCTATCTTCAAATATTTGCCTGCATTATCCCACTGCCCCCCCTAGATGGCAGCCAAACTCAGTCTAGAGTACTTTAGCTGACGTGTCTCTCCTTGGTTCTTATCTGTTAGCCTCCTCGTGGCTCTTTGCGGCCATCTTGTCTCTGTGCAAATGGCTACTCTCTTAAACAAATGGCCGCTGACCTCCTTTCAAAGGCCTACTTGCTTTTTTTTCTATCCATATCAGGGGACGCTTATCCCGGACTGAACTCTTGCCTGATCGGACATAATACACACTTTAAGGTAAATCTCCCATCGGCTTTCCTCCTGTCATAACAAATTCCGGCCGTCTTGAGACCACAGCACCAGTCTAAGGTGAGCTGTCTCAGGCGACAGTCTTGTCATAACAATCCCGCCATAAAAAAATGTCAGTCTAGTTTCAGCCGCACCCCCCCTCCTCATCTCGCATTTACACTCCTTCTGCACCGGCCCCGTTTGTTTTCATTATCTGTAGATAAAGAACCTCTTGGTTTTCAAAACAAACACTCTGCAGCTCTGCTGCTCTCCCAAAACACACTTATTCTCAGTTTGTCTTCCTCATATTATTACAGCTGGCTTCTCTCTGTGTCAAACTAATTATGTTTACAGATGTTTTTTTGGCTTAAAGATCAAACAACCGTGGGTGCAAATTAACTCACATCTTTCTCCTTCAGCGCTGTTTCTCCTACAGCGCTGGTTCGCGCCTCATGACCGCTCGACTCGACGTTCTCTCCCAGGGCTGGCCGGCCTTGCTTCAATCATGATTCTCCCGCACACAATGACTGTTGTTCACTGTCGCCCCATTATTGAAAAAGTCTTTCTCCGTTGTTCTTATCTTTTGCAAATCCGGGTCACGGCACCAACTGTTAGATTCTGATCAGTATCACGTCTTCGTCTGTTTGGCTTGTGTAATCATCTTCATCCACTGACCCTGCGTTGTGTAATTTATTCCCCCGACGTCTCCTCATACTGGCTGATAATCCTTATCATTCCCCATTAATGCAATCCGCAGGCATAAGTATTCACCACCTTTGTAAGAATTCGACACCTTGACAGCATAATACCTTTCTTGAAAGAGCATTGTTTATTATATAAACAGAAGCCTCAGCTCAGATGTTATCAGATTGTATTGTCATTGCTATCGCCTCTTCTACTATTCAGTCCAATAGTAGCTCAGGCCTTGTCGTGAGCCAGAACCCTTCCCCCGTTAGCGGAAGTTAATGATGATGTGGCATTCCCCCCCCCCCTCTCTGTGATGAGAGGAGGGAGCCGTCTCAAAGTCGTTCTTAGTCGTTCTTGGTCGTTCTTGGTCGTTCTTGGTCTGGCTTACACCCGGAAACACTGTTAGATTAATAGGATCTTCGTCATAGCAACGACGGCCTTGCCCCTCTCCTGGTTGTCATGTGCCGCTGCCATGACAACCGCGTTTAACCTTTAAACACACATTTTAAACGTCTGTTTCATTAATGTCCAACCCTCTCCCTCGCTCCTGTGCCTGCTGCGGTTCTTATCAGCTTGTTGATGTTCTGATGGAATGTAAACACCCTGCTGCTCACACTGACTCCTGCTCGCTCTGAACCACCTCCCCCACTGTCAGCATGCACCTTTCGACCTCTCTGACCCGGCCCCTCCAGCTGCTGTCATCTCCCCCAATATACATTACATACATTGAAAACACAGATATCTTTCACTATACACGCTATATTAAAAATGTTAAATGCATATGATCGCTATACATTATGCTCCATCATGCGTGAAGGAAAGGGGGGGGGGGGTCGTTTATGATTCCTTGATTGTCAGATGGATTGCAATGAAATAAATGGACAATTGAGCTGGAAATAATGTTAGATTCCTCTTACCTCTGGCCGATGCGTCTGGAGAAATTAGTTTCCAATTATTTGTATTCATGTTGATCTGCTAGATCCATTTTCCGTTTGTATGACGCAATAAACGCCGAAAGCATATTGATTCTTGCGTCTCGAAAGCGATCCCATGCACTCGAGGTGTGTATATTGATCCACGTTACAAGATATCTCTGGCGGAGCTTTTTCCCAGATGCACAGAGTGCCACTTCCGGTTTAGAGTGGAGTGTAACTCGCCCGAAATCCACCAGGCGGCGGTATTGAGGCATTGCAATATCAGACAGGGTCCAGCTGGCTCCTGGAGGCTTCCTGGATGAATTATGAATGCCAATAGCGAATAAAAGAAATAACGATCATAAAAATTTGTTTACTCGTTGTTGGCACTCAACGCATGGCGGCCAATAACGAGTATACTCGTTATTGGCAATTAATGTGTTAACACATTGATGGCCACAGGGATTAGACGGGCCCACTCTATAAGTGGGCCCGTCTATAAGGCTAGCTTATCATAACATGGTGTTTGTAGAGCTAAATCTATATTTTAAATGCTATGTGTCCATTCTCATTGTCAATTGACACTATAAACCTTCCCTTCAATATGCCTTAAAGAAATAATTTTTTCATCAATACGTTCCCATTTTATAGCATCGTGAATATGAGCGTTATATGGTATTGGTCTGGTATAATTCCTGCAAGGCTAGTTATAAGGCGCTAAGCTAATAACGTTAAATCGATTGGCGTTTCGGCCATACCCAAGCTAGAGATAAAAATCTAAATGTATATGATCGGTATCATGTTCCACCATGAATGCATGAAAGGGGGGGGGGGGGGGGGGGGGCGGGGGACGTCATTTCTGATTATTGATTACCAATAATGGCATTCGTTATTGTAGCCTCATTCAATGGTTGGCTATGATAACAAGGCCTGATCAGCATGAAAAAACAATGGATCGGATAGGTGGTGGGCAAATACTGATATAGTGAGTGGGACGGGAGGTGACAAGGATATATATAGGGGTGTTCGTAACACAGATGGGTACCGGGGGCTGGTAGTACTCCAACTGTATTGACTGTCTTTGGTACGCTGGTTGGCCAAGAGATGGGTAGGTGAACACATACCCTGGTCGTCTCTCTCGGGTGGACTGTCTTAGGGGAATCGGGTGTTGAAGATGAGGGTCTGAAACGTCCTCCACTTGATGAACTATTTGAGGTATCTCTTGGTCGTCGATGGGCTGAGACCAATCCACGTGCTGTTCACTTGTGCTGTGTAGTTCCAGTTCCTCCTCTATGATCGGTTCTCTGTCTGGTTCAAGTTCAACATGGCTTCTTTCTCCTGGATGAACTTCTCTCCGTTCCGGGTTGTCTTGTACCTTCCAGGCAACACTTCGGGCTGGTGGGATACTCGTTGGTCTTTGGCGTTCTACAGGCCTTCGTAGCCAGTACTGATAGTTATTTCCCTCCTTTTCGGAGTCACTTGTCTGTGTGTACTGTTTTGTGATCTTTAGGGGTGAGGGGGGTCTCTTAGTTATCTTTTGGGACTGGGGTGCGTTCATGATCTAACTCGGGGCAGCCTCTACGGGTAAGTCGTTCACTTCTAGAAGTAGATTTCGGTGCAGGGTTCGGATGGGACGACCTCCTGTCTCTGGGCTTACTTTGTAGACAGGGTTGGTTCCAACCTGCTCTCTCACGATGTAGATAGTATGTTCCCAATATGGTCTCAGCTTACCTGGACCTCCTCTTTCATTGAGATTACGTACGAGGACTCTGTCCCCAGTCTGGAGAGTTACTCCTTTACTCTTCTTGTCATACTGTCCTTTTCCCTTCATACTTCCCTTCTCTTCTATCTCTCTTTTCATGAATGGCCAGTAGAATCGCTCCCTAGCTAGATTCAGGACTTTCTCTACGCCGGCATGGCCCATGTTGTCATGTAGATGGGTAAGAGCCATTCGTTTGTAGGTGGCAGGCAGGACCAGTTGTCTTTGACCGATGGTTCTCCTGTAGAGTAGGCCATTTTCTATGTGTAACTTGTTCCATTCCCTCAAGAGCCTCCTTGTGCATGTGTCAACTTTCCTCATGATGTCGTCTGTTGGGGGTGTGTTTTGTTCCTTTAAGTCAATAACTCTTCCAATTGCAGGGTCTGCTCTTTAGTCTGTAGAAGTTCCATGTGTGGTTTACCTTGTGAGGCTAAGTTGAGGGTGGCCACCCAGGTAACGTCTCCATGCTGGGCTCTTTGGTTTACTTGGGGAGTTGGTTGATTTAGCGTGGGTTGAGGGAATTGGTTGGGAGGTGACTGAGGGGGAGGACGGGACAGGAGGGCAGGTACTCGGGCTGGCGGTGGCTGTGGGTATGACATTGGGGCGATTGCTACTTGCTGCTCAATAAAAGTGGCCATCATGTGTATCAGGGCTTCCACCTGGATACTGAGCTGCTGTATGGTCTGGAAGTTTCTCTGGTGTCCACCTTAGCGTTGTGTGCTTGGGTTGTCTTTGGCCGGGGGAGTTGACAGAGTCTGCGCTGGTGTTCGTTCTCGTTGCTTATTATCTCCATTACTTGGCCAAGAATGTCCTCATCGGTGACGTGGTTGTTTACGGTGGGGGGTCTCAATCTCTGTCAGAGATCAACATGTTTCACTCCAAGGCCCTGATAGATAGTGTGGAGGAAGACCTCTTGGATGGTTCTGGGATCATAAGAAATGTCTGTGTCGGTCTGTCTTGACTGATAAAGGAGTTTCTGTTTCAATCCAATCATGCGATATAGAAACTGTTGGGGTGGTTCTTGTTCAAGCAGTCTGGCGCACATTAACTCTTGAAACATCTCGGTAGTTGCTTTCTCACCAAGGTGTGATCGGAGGAAGCCCTTGAGTTCAGGGATGTTCATTTCATCTTTGTTTATGAGCATCTCTTTAAAGGTACCTGGTTTAATGATCCTCAATACGCCACAGACTACTTCGGCTTCGGCGAAACCCTCTCTGCCTCCCTCGTCGATTTGTTTACTGAGGTTGTTGTAACTCATGTCGGCGCTCTGGTCTCCAATTAGGCCGCCATGCACCTTAAACTCTCGGCGCTGGAGGTAGGGAAGATCAGCTAAAGGAACCATTCTCTCTGGCCTTATCTGTGGGTGTGATAGTGACTCACCTTGGTGGTCGTTCATTGTCTCTGGTGGCACCACGGTAACTTCATACCATCGTAGTCCCTGTTAGGGAATTATCTATGATAAACAAGGAGAGATGATGAAATAAAGATTAACAGAAACAAAGGATGTTCCGTTGGTTTTATTTGGGCAGCTGAAGCATAGCTGGACACAATCTGACAAACAACAGAAGATGGTTGCCAAAGAGTGCCAAGATCATTATAATGTACAGCGTATTTATAGAGCTTTTCTCCCTCCTCCTCCTCCTTTCTTGTCTGTGTCTTCCAGCTAAGCGAGGGGTGTGTGTGTGGGTGTGTGTATGTGTGTGTGCTTATGCGTGGTTTCAGGAAGTGAAAGTGTGTGTGTGTGTGTGTATGCTTACACGTGCATGTGTGTGCATGTGTATGTATGTGCGTGTGTGCACGGCTATGTGTGTGCTTGCATGTGCGTGTGTGCATAGGCGTGTGTGCATAGGCGTGTGTGTGGATGTGTGTTTTGCAGAAGTGGCTTTCTGGTTTCAAGAAGTGGAGATGTACAGATGTCATAAGTATGATGGAATATAAGTGCATTGGGTCGAAGTTCTGTGTCTGGTCGTAAAATGTTGAACGGAAGGTCTGGGGCGGCTCCCTTGTGTTTCACAAGATGGTTTGGACATAGAGATCATGAGAAAAACCTAGGCAAGGGGAGTAAGAGGATCTATATGGTTTCATAACGGAAAAGTCTGTGGAGTCTCTCTTGTGTTTCACAAGGTTCTGACCAGACAGGAGTTTACAGAAGTGTGGGCCGACAGGTCATGAGAATCTAGGAAGAGGAGTTTCGCTTGGGAATGACTTGTACAAAAGATATGTCGTTTCAACATGAGCACAGACAGTCTAGTAGTGTCGTGTCAAAAGGTCAATGTGGTTTTAGGTTTGCCACAGTAAGCATATATTAATTTGCAATATTCCTTAACATCCCTCCCCCAACTCCTCGTACACTCTCCTCAGTTCTTCTACTGAAGCTGGCGTGGGGTTGGCGGGTGAGGTGGGCTGAAAACGTAGGTGTCTACTCATACTATTGGGATTTGGGTTGGGCCTAGAGGTACGGTGTGGTGTCAAAGTGGATGAGCTGGACATAACTTGGGTCACATTATCATTAGATACATTATCAAGGTGTGTTTAAACAGTTACATAGGAATGCATTACTTACGTCATTTAACATCAATAATTGGCTCATACCTTCGTCTTCGAGGTTTAGTAAGACTTCAGGCTGGATGTAAGAAACCACAAAGTCCATGCAGTTCTCTTCTTCACTCAGACTCAGTTTATCTACGTCTTCCTGGTCGACGTTAAGGTCCTGTGCCACCTTGGAGAGGTCGGCTCCCGATAGTTTATACAAGTTCTTCTTAATGTTCCACAACAGTTCTCCTCGTGCAGTGGACATCGTGTGTGTGTGTAATCGATAGTGGTGTAATCGGCTTGAAGATCGGTCGTGGCCCTCAGCACCAACGGCGATTCTTTCTGGTGACTGGCGTGCGTTGACCCCTCGGTTCAGCAGTGCGGCTCCGACGACGTGAAGCTCCTCCTTGGCCTCACTCGATGGACACCCCTTCAACTGGCACCTGGTTGTAGCTACGTCTCGTCTCCTTGGTCTCGTGGCCCTGGTACATCGGTCTTGTGGTTCTGGTATCACTGGACCTGTTCCTCTGCTGATGGTGTAGAGGACAGATTCCGGACTCGAGCCCCCAAAGTTTGTTACCGGTCCCAATGGGCTACTGGGTACCGGAACAAATCATGTTCGCAGCCGGTCTCCATTCACTCCCTGAAAGCATAGAATATGATCAAGAGGAGTGAAGACACGTGCGGCTCAGTTTACTCCAGAAACTCCTCTCAGAGTTTTATTCATAAAACTCTGAACAAAACATCATATTTACATCATCAATTGCATTCATCACATTTGTATATGTCTATTTCAGTATCTCTGGTCAATCAATGTCAATGGTTATCAAGCTATTCATTGAAATCCTTTACTTTCACCTTTGTTGCATTATCTTTGGTTATATATCGTATGGCTTACGCTCTGCGCTGCCTACTGGAACATATCCCATATCAGCCTAGATGCTGAATAATTTTCTCCACATGTACCTATACACACCCATCCGCCTGGCCACACCCCCATCCGCTCCTCTACATAAGCAGGGGTGTGGCCATACTAACAGCTCCTTCCCTATTTTCACCACGGCGAGTGTCTGTATACACCACTTGAGTTTAGTGCAAAATAGTTGTTGGAGAGGAGCTGCGTGGACATTGTTTCTTGTTTTTTCTCTCTCTCACGATTTTATGAGAAAAAGCGAAGTCATAATGTCTACATCTAATTCGGGGGTTCGGACGCTCGTGACGTCACCCTTCACTAGCGCTTTTCTATTGCCGCGTCCGCCGTGCGTCGTGGGGCTGCTCTGACTCCACGGTCGTGGTAGTCAGACACGCCCGAGCGGCGTCCGGTGGGGAGTCTGCCTCTCCGAGGGGCTGTTGAATCAAGGCCGTCTCCCATGAGATGGCCTAGTTCCAGCTCTGGTTCCCCCGCCAGTGGACGGTCGGCCTATCGGCCGACGGCTCCTCTGGTGGCTGAGGATTTGAGACGCAGGCTCTTTGCCTCTGCTCGCTCCCGTCGTAGGGCGGCGAGCTGCAGGGGCGAACGGCCTGGCTGTGGGGTGGTGCTGTAGCCGAACGTGTGCTCTTGCTCTGTCTCCGTTTCCGATGGAAACTGAGGATTATATGGAGGGAGCGGGAGCGCTCTTGTTTCATGCCCCAATGGAGTCGTATCACTCTCCCCCTCAGGGTGTGGCAGGGGGTGTTGCGTCTCCTTGGGGTCCCTTGTTCTCCGGTGTTGGGTTAGAACCTCCGACCCGGAGACAAGATGCCCGGCTATCAGCCATGTCGGATGGTGGCACCAGACTGGCAGCCTCCCGCACGTGAGGGACGCGGGCGACGTGGAGGAAGGTGCGCAAGGGGAGTTGCGTGAGCTCATGGCGGCCGTCGCTGCCGCTAATAGCGTGGCGTTGCCGCAGCCTCTGCCTGCACCTGTCCCTGATGATATGATAGGTCATCTCTGGCAACGTCGTCCTGTGAGGGAGACGGTTGTTGTCTGCCCATTCTTCCCTTCAATGGAGGCCTACATAAGACAGGGACGGGTAATCTCCCGCATCACTGGCCTTACCCCCGCCTACGTGCCAGTCACGCGGGTGGTGGGTTTGGTCCAGGGACTAAGGGATGGGGTGCCTCGGCTTGACCCCACGCCCGGAGGTGACGGTAGGGATCGACGTGACCAGGCGCCCCAGAATCGTCCCTCCAGGCCGGCTCCCCATGGGGGCAAGCCCTGTGCTGCACGCGGCAGGCACCGCTAGTGACTTCCCCTGTTTACCCCTGTTCCCTTCCCCTCCCCAACCATATGATTTAATGATGAGACTAATAAAGGGTCCCTCCTGGTGAGGGACTGTTTTTTGTTACAAACTGTGTGTTTATGTACTGTATATGTTGGGGATACGATGTGTGAACCCTCGCCTAGCTGTGGGGTTGTTTGGGAGAGCAGGACAGTTTCTTGTAAATTGTTCTGGTCGCTATATATATGTGTGCTTGGCAAGGCCTGTGGCTAGCACTCGGTCGAAAGGCTTTTCTTTCCTTATCCTGAAGAAATATTTTCTGAATGTTTCTGGAAGCGGTAGATGAAAATGAAATTATAGAAACTACTAATAAATGTAAAAACAAGACATTTACAGACAGTAATGAAATAGATATGAAAATAGTAAAAAATTTCATTAGTGGGATTTCAAAACCACTCACGCACATCTGCAATTTATCATTCAAAACTGGTCGATATCCGAATAAAATGAAAATAGCAAAAGTCATACCTCTGTTCAAGACTGGAGATAAACACCACTTCACAAATTATAGGCCTGTTTCTCTACTTCCTCAGTTTTCAAAAATATTAGAAAAACTCTTCAACAACAGATTAGATAAATTCATTGATAAACATAATTTACTCACTGATAGCCAGTATGGATTCAGAACACACCGGTCAACATCACTAGCGTTAATAGAACTCATTGAAAAAATCACAAATTCCATAGATAAAAAAAAACATGTAGCTGGAGTATTCATTGACCTAAAAAAAGCATTTGATACTATTAATCATGATATATTAATCAGGAAATTGGAGAGATATGGGATCAGGGGGGTAGTATTGGACTGGGTGAGAAGCTATCTAAATAAAAGACAACAATTTGTGACAATGAGAGATTATAAATCTGAATGTTTGGACATTGCTTGTGGTGTCCCCCAGGGGTCAGTGTTGGGTCAAAAACTGTTCATCTTGTACATTAACACTTTGAATGCCACGAGGTGGCGCCAGAGGTAGCGCTTCAATGCCACCATCGGCGCTAATGTTACGCTTAATATCGCCTAATCTATGTTTTAAATTATGGCTATGTGTCTAATCTGCCCATCGCTTATCAAAGAATCCTTTTCCAGTCAGTGCTGTCAAGACAGATTGGTTTTTTATCGCTTCATTTCCGTTTGAGAGCATTTTGAAAAGCACCCGTTTTGAGGTAAAAAAAACAGTTCATTCCATATCATACCATTCTATGATAATCGTCTTTTACTGGAATATTCCAGAACGTTGATATTCGTCTGCCTATTTATGAATCGTTTTCAAATAAACGCTAGATGATCAATATTATACGTGCACGCAAGCACATTCGAGCCGCGCACGGATAATCGCCGTGTTCATTTCCTCTTGGACTTTTACAGTGAAACCGAAAGAGCCCATTTCACAAAACAGCCTATATCTTCATCAAAATTAGTCTGATTATCCTAACACTGATAACATAGATTCCTTACCTGACATCAGATGGTATCCAACTGGTATATTCCAATTCCTGATCACCATTCGAAAAAATCGATAAGTGTATGGATCCAACATGTGTACAGTGCAGTACATGATTCCGCGGGGCTGAGAGGCTCCAGAATGAACTGTGGTAACCCCGGCTGCATCAGTGGACTGGAAAATGTGGAGTACAGGATTTTTTTCCCCATCCATTTTCATTGAGTTCAATCCAAAATCCCTTATGTCATCTGGGAGACGATAGGGGGCACTTTTTTCCACATCTGATCGCCGGCGGCGCTCGGGTATACTCGGGTAGGCTCGCGTGATGCAATATGATTTCAGATCGCAAAAAAAGAAAAAAGAAAAAATCAGAGAAATCTCGTGAGTGGCTTTCAACATAACTATCGGAAACCCGAGATATCTCGTGTGTGGCAGTGAAAGTGTTAACGAGATATGTAAAGTATCCAATATATTTAAATGTATTTTATTTGCGGATAACACTAATCTTTTTTTTCTGGTGAGAATGTCCAGCAGCTTTTAGAGGTCATCACATCTGAAATGAAGAAATTGAAGGAATGGTTTGATAGAAACAAATTTTCATTGAACTTGAGCAAAACTAAAATTATGTTGTTTGGAAACTGTAGATTGGATACTCAGGTACAAGTTAAAATAAATGATGTGATTATTGAAAGAGTTTATGAAAATAAATTCCTAGGTGTAATAATAGACCATAAAATCTTTTGAAACCTCACATAAAACATGTCCAATCTAAACTCTCACGACGCATTTCAGTCATGAGTAAAGTAAAGCACATTCTGGATAGAAAATCACTCTACATTCTCTACTAGTTTTACCATATTTAAATTACTGTGCTGAAGTCTGGGGAAACAATTATAAGTCTACACTACAACCACTTTTTATACTCCAAAAAAGGGCCATAAGGATAGTTCACATTGCAGGTTATCGTGATCACACTAACATATTGTTTTTGGAGTCAAAGACATTGAAGTTAAATGATCTTGTGGAATTTAAAACGGCACAATTAATGTATAAAGCAAAAAGTCATGCACTTCCAAGAAACATTCAAGAATTGTTCTTTGATAGGGAGGGGGGTTATACTCTGAGGGGAGAACACAATTTAAAGGTGCTAAACGTACGCACTACCATGAGAAAACACTGCATCTCGATATGTGGAGTGAAACTGTGGAACAGTCTAAATGTGGTGCTAAAGCAATGTCCAAACATGAGACAATTCAAACTGATGTATAAGGAAATTATGGTCACAAAGTACAGGGATAAGGAAGGGACTTGATATTCACAGGTGTTTACATTTTTATTTTGTTTTCTATTTTATTTCTTTCATGTTTTACATATATAGTTTTTGTTTTTTGTTTTGCATATATATATATTTATTTTTTTCTTTTCTTTTTTATGTTTTAAAATAGTACACTCATTTGAGTAGTGGAAAAGGGGTAGGATTAAATAAGTGTATACTTCTTCCTACTCCTTTTCGAACATGTAGATTGAGTTGTTTTGTTTTTTGTTATTGTTTGTTTGTATTCATTGCATGTTCGAAATAAAGATTTCAAATCAAATCAAAATCAAATCAAATATGTTTCTTCTTATAGTGGTACATGTTACCGTTGTCTGAGGGGGTTGTGTGTATTCTGTTACATTGGGAAACATGGCATCGAGTCCACAACTTTGTTGGAGTGTTAGCCTTGAGGTCTTGACCCTCTCTTAAACTTCTGTGTTTTTTTCTTCTTAAAACATGAAACACTGGTGCCGTGTTATAAACCCTGTTCGCAGTCGAGTTATCGCCTGTGGCTGGCGTGCGTTGGTTTAGCTTATCCTTGTGGATGTGCGCTTTTCATACAGCATGCTGGCTACACGGGTATCATCGCTGATGGTTTATTTTCATCGTATCCGGGGTGTGGGGTCATGAGGCGGTGGAGGTGATGGAGACTCAGTGTTCAGCGTAACAGAACATGAGGTGAGGAGGACCTTTAAGAAAGTGAATATCAGGAAGGCAGCAGGACCGGACGGTATCCCAGAAGTCTGTGCCGACCAACTGGCCCCGGTATTCACTGACATTTTTAACCTGTCCTTGGAACAGGCTGTCATCCCCACCTGTCTGAAGAAGTCCACTATTATCCCTGTACCCAAAAAATCCAAGCCTGCTTGCCTCAACGACTACCGCACTGTAGCTCTCACCTCCATAGCCATGAAGTGCTTTGAGAAGCTAGTAAAGGGCTACATCTGTTCCTCCCTCCCCATCAACCTGGACCCCCTGCAATTTGCATACCGCCCCAACAGGTCCATGGAGGACGCCATAGCCCATGTGCTGCAGCATCACACCTGGACAAGAGGCAGGGGAACTATGTGAGAATGCTGTTCATCGACTACAGCTCAGCATTCAATACCATAGTCCCCTCCAAACTCATAGCCAAGCTCAGGGACCTGGGCTTGAACTATGACCTCTGCCAGTGGGTCTTGGACTTCCTGACGGGCAGACCCCAGGTGGTGAGAGCAGGCAACTGCACCTCTTCATCCATCACTCTCAACATAGGGGCCCCCCAGGGCTGTGTTCTGAGTCCCCTCCTCTACTCCCTGTACACACATGACTGTGTGGCACAGCGGAACAACAACACAATCATCAAATTTGCTGACGACACAGTAGTGGTGGGCCTGATCTCTGCAAACGACGAGAGGACCTACCTGGAAGAGGTCAAGGTCCTAGCGGGATGGTGTCAAGAGAACAGCCTCTCCCTGAACGTCAGCAAAACAAAGGAGATGATTGTGGACTTTAGGAGGTCGGGGGTCAGGGACTACAGCCCCCTCAGCATCGACGGGGCACCGGTTGAGAGAGTGAACAGTTTTAAGTACCTCGGAGTCCACATATCCAAGGACTTGACATGGACCACACACATTGACAGTGTTGTGAAGAAGGCACGGCAACGCCTCTACTTCCTCAGGCACCTAATGAAGTTCCAAGTCAGTCAGAAGATCCTTAAGAACTTCTACTCATGTACAATAGAGAGCATCCTGACTGGCAACATCACCTCCTGGTTTGGGAATAGCACTGCACAAGACCGAAGCAGACTACAGAGAGTGACACGTTCAGCCGAACGCACAATTCCGCCGAGCCCAGGTCCGGACTCGTTCTCGTCGACCTGTTGGCCTGGGTTAACCCCTTCTTGAGAACTGAAACACTTGTACTGCTGTATAGCCCGTGTATACCCGCAGTTGTGTTTTGGAGTTTTTCTTGGGGGGTTATAGGAACAATCGCCTCCTGTTGGGTGGTGGTTGGTTTCCTGGTGTGTTGGTAGCGGAGTCGACTCTCGGGTTAGGCCGGGCTTGACCCTGTCTGCCTGCGAGTGTGCCCCCGCACCTTTCATGACGTCTGCCAATCGTGTCAGCCTTCTCTGCCTCGGCCCCTCTAGAGGGTGTTTTTTTTTGTGGAGGCTGCGACATGGTGCACAGCATACCGTACGCCCCTTCCGCCGGGGTGCTGTTTTCAGCAGACCCCTTTGGCGCCTGTCTAGTCCGTAGTGCTCCAGGCTCAGGTCGAGTCCTTTTGACCTGTTACCTGGATTGAGGGATCAACCTCTTTGGGGGTTGTCTCCCCGGTGCGCTGCCTGGTCCCGCTGTGGGGGTGTGGCCTCTTGAGTGCTTCAGGCCCCCTTTTTCCGGAGGGTGCTGACCCTTCTGGGGCTGGGTCCTCCTTCGCGCTCCGCTGCTACGGCCTTGCCACGGGGTTTTTTTTTTTTTTTTTTTTTTTTTTACCTTGACCCCGTGATATTAGGGGTTGTAACGGGGGTTTTCTTCTTCCCGTTCGTTCCCTAGTGGCATGTGGGTTGCGCGCCTGTGTAGTCATGGGTTCTTCTGTGGGAAGGTAAGTCCCACAGTCTGCTCACCCTGTGCGTTGAGTTGCTAAACCCTCTTCACACAGTCGGATCCGATTCCCTCCCGTCCTCCACTAGGGGGGTCCGGGGGCTCGGGTCCTCCCCGGTTCTGATGGTTGTGGGGTGCCTCAGCGGGTACATTTGTCGAGCTTCCGCTCTGCTCAGCTCCTGTGTTCCAATAGGCAGCGCAGAGCGTAAGCCATACGATATACAACATACGGTTATCCTATAACCATAGTTATATGAGTATTGGCGGCGCTCTGCGCTGGACTCCCTGAGGACCCCGTGGGCTTTGCCTTCGGTGGTGAAAGACTTGGGAAGGAGCTGTTAGTATGGCCACACCCCTGCTTATGTAGAGGAGCGGATGGGGGTGTGGCCAGGTGGATGGGTGTGTATAGGTACATGTGGAGAAATGTATTCAGCATCTAGGCTGATATGGGATATGTTCCAGTAGGCAGCGCAGAGCGCCGCCAATACTCATATAACTATGGTTATCGGATAACCGTATGTTATCAAACCATTCATGTAAATCAGATACACATGCCTTTTGGGTTCAATATCAATGGTCACTTAAACCAATGGTCACTTAAATCATAAGCGACATATTCATACTTCTCTTTACTGTAATACCAAATGTTCACTCTACACGTGCATGTGTGAGTTTTTAGGATAACTCACAATGTAAGATTACACCTTTAAACGAGGGGGGATAGGAAACATAGAGGGAGAGGGGGAGAGAGAGAGAGAGCGGGAGGGAGAGAGAGAGAGGGCGGGAGAGATAGCTTAACTATTCCTCTTTTAGCCAAAGGCTTGAACAGTCATTTAAATACTTATTACAATGTGCTATTGAAACAACAGGTCGCCACATGTCATCAATGTCCATAGGTCAGAGAGCACCAAAGTCAAACCTACTTTTACCGTACCCTACTTTGGGTAGTTTCAAGTTTAAAGTTTATTTATTAGTTGTCATATAGAAGTACAGAATACTTTTATACAAAATGCTTCTTTCTGT
Organism: Notolepis coatsorum; assembly: GCF_963971535.1. NCBI lineage: Eukaryota > Metazoa > Chordata > Actinopteri > Aulopiformes > Paralepididae > Notolepis > Notolepis coatsorum. The sequence continues at coordinate 279,053,157 of NC_140165.1, forward strand.
TACGCTCCAGAGACTGTGCTAGACAAAATAGATAAGTACAAAATAAGTATAGCAAGTATAAAATAGAAGTCAAATACGTAGACAAAAGTGTTCAGTATATACATATATACAATGTACAATGCAGAGTAGAAGTACCTGAGTTACAATACAATATACTATACAGTACAGAGCAGAAATGGGATGAGGTACAATTTAGGTACAATTTACAGTAAGATGTAATGAGGTATGGGTTGTAGTGCAAATTCTTTACCAATAAATAAAAAATGTGTGTTTAGGTGTTCTAAAGTGGGTTGTTGTTTGTTTAAAGTGAGTGTGCGTGTGGGTGTGTGTGCTGTGAGTGCATTTGATGGTTGTTACATAGTGTTATTGTCATTTAGCATTCTGATGGCCTGAGGATAGAAGCTTCTGCTTCTAGGAGGATAGACTGCTCTTAAACTTCATGGGAAATATTGCTTTTCTAGAATCATTTGCTCCTATTAAAACTTCACAAAATGGCCTTCAGGCACATTTTCAGGGAAAGTGATTACCCTTATTCCATATTTTCGTTAGGTCACCTTATTTCAGATTATAGTCAAGCGCTCAGGTTTCAGCATTGGATAAACAAGTCACAATGTTCCTTAATAATATAACGTCTTTTATACCCCAGCGGCAGGTATGCACTGCTAGTATTTGATAACGTGGAAAACGCCATTTTCCCTGGCGGCAAATGCATATCACAATGTGCCTGCACATAACATATTTTATATTCTTACTGACTTGGTTAAACATTCAACTCATTTCACAATTCTTGTTACTCATTTCTCCGAACGTTATAACTTCTAAACGATAGTGTGTTCGGTACTTTTCACCGTGTACTGACCTGAAAGCATAGAATATGATCAAGAGGAGTGAAGACACGTGCGGCTCAGTTTATTCCAGAAACTCCTCTGGCGTGAGAGGGCGGAAACCGTCACCTAGGGGGACCTGGCGCATCACCTGAACTACATGGTTCGGCCCTCCAACACAGTTCAGGTTTCTTATGTGGCCCCTTGTAACTGTAACTGTATTGCCCACTCCTGCCTTAGAATGTACTTACTTTACCCTTAATATTAATAAGTAAGGTTTTTTTAAGGGTTATTCAGGGGTGAATTCAGTAGTTTTTTCCCCTTAAAGTCTTAATCTGTACACCATTTCCATTACAAATCCCTTAATAAAATAGCTCACTTTTTAAGGTAGAACATAAGGGTGTAAAATGAAGGGGTTTGATTTTGTAGTGCCCTGCAGCTAGCAAAGCCTCTACTGCTAGTATAGCCCCTACTGCTAACATAGCCCCTACAGCTAGCATGGCCTCTACTGCTAGCACAGCCTCTACTGCTAGCGCAGCCCCTACTGCTAGCACGGACTCTGCTGTTGGCAAAGCCTCTACTGCTAGCACAGCCCCTACAGTTAGCACAGCCCCTACAGCTAGCATAGCCCCTACTGCTAGCATAGACCCTACAACTTGCATGGCCTCTAGGGGTGTAACGGTACACAAAAACCCCAGTTCGGTACGTACCTCGGTTTTGAAGTCACGGTTCGGTATGGGTTTTCGGTACAGTGGGGGGAAGTTTGGCTTTCCATGTTCCACTCAGGGGTGATGTAGTGTGCAGTAACTAATTGTACTTGTAGGGCTGTCAACGCATATTCTATATTGAAATTAATCATCAAGTTTTGAATTAAATTATGTGTAACGGAGGTACCGTGAGTATATAAGATATTCCTTTATTGATCCTCTTGGGGAAATTCAGGCATCATAGCAGCATGGGGGATGGGGGGGTACAGGTAGTAAAATCAACACAAGCAGTGTAAATAAATAAGTCAATATAATTTACTATATAACTAACTGAAATATACACTATTTACAGTATCACATAATGTGCAGTATGCATAAGGTAGTGTTATAATTTACTATCTAACTAACTGAAATATACAGTATTCACAGTATCACAGTATTCATAGTGTTATTGTCCTTTTTAGGTTCGTATTAGTTCTAGTTGGATGTCTGGCAGCAGTCCCTGCCCACTGTTGTGGAGCCTATATCCACAGTCACAATGGACTTCAAGTGTTGTGAAGCGACTGTGGACGTTAGCGGTACTGCAAGTTAAACTCACTCCCCCTTAAAAGGCATACAGACACGTTACCAAGAAGTGAATTCACCTCTTGGTATAGTGGTCTGCGATGTCGCCCGCGGTGCTGGAGACCGGGGTTTGAGACTCACTCGGGGCAATCCCTTAACAGGGGTCGAACTGTAACACAACACAGTGATGGCAATACGAGACCGGCTACAGTGATGCCGATAGACCCGGATGCCCTGGGTGGAGTGAGTTTAGGGGGACAGGGGGAGGTGCCGCGAGTATATCCACGGCACAGTCACAATGGACTTCAGGTGTTGTGAAGTGACTGTGGACGCAATCACTTAACAGGGTCGAACTGTAACACCGGCTACATCTGCACGGAAAAAAAAGTTCTGCACTTGCGTTCATTAGTGGTTAACGTACCGTTACACAGCCGTACTGAACCTTAGGTCCAGTATTGAAACGGTTCGGTACGGATATGTGTACCTTTACACCCCTAATGGCCTGTACTGCTAGCACAGCCTCTACTGCTAGCGCAGCCCATACTGATATCATGGCCTCGGCTGTTGGCAAAGCCTCTACTGCTAGCACAGCCCCTACTGCTAGCGCAGCCCCTACAGCTAGCAGTCCCTACAGCTAGCACAGCCATACTGCTAGTGCAGCCCCTAGAGCTAGTGCAGCCCCTACAGTTAGCACAGCCCCTACAGCTAGCACAGCCCCTACAGCTAGCACAGCCCCTACTGCTAGCATAGGCCCTACAACTAGCATGGCCTCTACTGCTAGCACAGCCCCTACTGCTAGCGCAGCCACTATAGCTAGCGCAGCTCCTACTGCTAGGACCGTCTCTTTGGCTAGTATGGCCCCTACTGCTAGGAATGCCTCTTCAGCTAGCATGGTCTCTACTGCTAGGACTGCCTCTTCAGCTAGCAAGGTCTCTACTGCTAGGACCCTCATACCTCCACACAGTAAGATATGTAAGATCTTTATTAATTTGCTTAGATTTTTTTGTACACTTGATCTCAAGAAGGTGCTGAATGGCTGTGGCAATTTTTCACGTCTGGTCAGTGTTCACCCTCAAAGATGGGGGGGGGGGTTATATTCTCCTTTGGTTCATTACAATTACTAGCATAGTAACAGAGACAATATTCCTGACACTGGGAATACATTCCCTGACATCCATAGATGTACCTCAGTGCTTTTCTGAAAAAATGGCTATGGCTTAAGAGGTTAACTTTGACTTTGACCCCTGCATTCTGTGTTCGTACCTCTCACACAGAACGGCATGGCGGCATAAAGGGGTAAGATTCCCAGCTTGAACGGGCAGTGTGAAATGGGCTATAGAAAGGGACATACAGAGAGTGAGAGATTTAAAATGTTCTTTCTCTCTCTCTCTGAGATAGTAACAGCGAGGGAAGTCAGTGGAGTGATTCTCTATTCACTTTTCCTGTCCGTATGTCTGTGTGTGTGATGTTGATGTGTGAATGTGTGTGTCCTATCTCTGTCCATGTGTACATCTTTCCATCTCCAATGAAATCATTGGTCAATTGTTGGTCGGTATGGGGTAAATTGCCACTCCCCCCCCCCTGTCACGAGGGTTGGGCTCAGAGACAACCACCGCTGGGCTCAGTTCATTAAAATTTCCATTTCCACACCGGCAGGAGTCCCAATGAGCCACACTCTCATGGCCCACAGGGCAAAAGCAAGGGTGTGTGTGTGTGAGGGTTTGTGTGTCTAGTCTACCTATCAGTGTGCTGTTGCTAGCATGGAAATTATTGAACAATTGCCCACGGGGGTATGTGTGTGTGTGTGTGTCTGTAGCTATACTTGTGAGGATCACTTATCTTGGGAGGACATTTTGATCAGTTCTCACGAGAGATAAAGCTGATTTTAGGATCAGGTTAGGAAAAGGGACAAGACAAGTGGCGTCGCATGGGTAAAATAACAGGGGATGCCAATTTTTTTTTAATAATAATAATAATAATAATTATTATTATTATTATTATTATTATTATTATTATTATTATTATTATTATTATTATTATTATTATTATTATTATTATTATTATTATTATTATTATTATTATTATTATTATTATTATTATTATTATTATTATTATTATTATTATTATTATTATTATTATTATTATTATTATTATTATTATTATTGTTATTGTTATTGTTATTATTATTATTATTTTTTTTTTTTTTTTTTTTTTACTTTTTATATATATATATATAAAAAGTAAAAAAAAAAAAAAATAAAGGGGTAAGATATATATATATATATATATTTAAGCCAAATAATATTGTGACAAAATAAAAATGCACACTAAATAAAAATACACATTTCAAGTGTAAACATACAGCTAACTACTATTCCATGGGCTAGATTTAATAAGATTCGAGCTTAGTAAAGTGCTTCCCACACCTCCAGGGCGGCAAATGTGCAGAGGCTAGAGTACTTAGTTTGCTGACGGACCCGTTTTAAGGTGTGGGAAGCGCTTTACTAAGCTCGAATCTTATTGGCTATTATTGGTTTTGGAATCCACAAGCATGAATCACATGTTGGATGCTAGAGAAAGACACCTCCCCTCTGCCTCCTCTGCTGCAGTGAGCACAGAGTCACTGCCTCTGCTCAGTGAGTCTGACAGTGTGTTAGAGAGAGTGAGAAGGAGAAGAGGGAGACATTTCAACAACAAAAACTTATAACACAGAGATGAAAAATAATGATTTTTTATTATTATTGTAAACTATATAAAATAAAATAAAATATATATATATATATATTTTTTTTTACATTTCATATTTCATATTAATTCATATTTTAATAATGGGGAAGCCTGGCTTCCCTTGGCTTCCAGGAGGATTCGCCACTGCTGCTTGCCCGCCTCAGAGGTTCTCGAGAACCACTCATCTGATCGACTTCACAACTTGACACTGAACTCCATTTGTCCTCAGTTTGAAGTCGGATGAACAGTTCTCGAGATATGATATCATGAATGAGTGAACCTGTTCCATGTCCCTCCTGTCCTATTCTTACTGCTGGCGCTGTGCTTGGAGCCTGGTCCTGGTTCTACTACTAATACTACTAATTCACCCTGGGTCTCAGCAGCGGCCATGTGACGTTAGCGTCTTGCCGTGCGGTTCACACACAAACTAGTGCTGTTGCTGCTAGTGCTCGCACTTGTGAAAACATCCGTTATCTTCATGTATTTTGAAGCACCAGCTTCGAGTGACTTTTATTCAATATTTTTATTCACAATGGGCCTCATTCAACAATACTCTCTTATTATTTTTCTTATATTCTTGCTTACCTGTCTGTTAAGAGAACAATAAGAAAAGCCACCGCCACATTCATCAAGCCATTCTTAACCTCGAAATCTGTGCGTACCCAGGAGATTTGAATGGTGAATCCCACTCATTCTAAACTGGATGCGCGTTCTCGAGCAAGTCATTTGCATACAGAGACACGCCTCGCGGGCTCATTATAATACGAGAGCCGTGGGTCTGCATTGTATAGAGCGGATCCCCCGGCCGTATTCAAGCACTGGAGCGCTTTGCGATGGATTAAAATGAGATAGGAATCAAATGTATTGTCATCATACAGCACCTATAGCTATATAGTGGAATAGACTGTATTAATATAGTAGTAATATAATAGTAGTTGGCTAGTTGCACACTTCTGGCCACCTCCCGCAGTGCGCGCATACACATGTACTGTATACAGTATGTGCAAAATGAATCGTTCCAGCAAAGTACTGTAGGCTTTGTCAACTCAATACTGAACGACTGTACATTGTCAAGAGCCAATCGCACAGGTTGCCTTATCTCATCTGGTTCTGCAAATAGATCTAGACTCAGAGTCTGAATATCTCCGCATATATAGCCTGCTGATGACTGACACATCTCTCTCAAATCCATTCTGAGAACGGAAAGCAGTGCCCGCGACGCGGGTCTTGATTGATTGATTGATTGAAAATTGTATTAACAGATTGCAGAATGGGTACACTACAGTACAGCTCAATACACACAATTGTTAAGGGGATGCAGACCAGAGAAAGACTTTCGTCTTGTTTACATGGGTCCCCCATTTTCAATTCATTATAACATATATGACATACATGACATACAGATAGACAGTACTGCTACATCTATACATTTATGACATACCAGATTTACAAATACAGTACTGTTTGTGATGCAAAAAAAAAATAAAAAAAGAGAGTATATACATTTGACGAAGAAACTGTACATTGGAGGAGGTGGGGGGGGGGGGGGTTGGGTAGGTGGGGGGGGTGTGGGGGGGGGGAACTGTACATTGGAGGTGGTTGGGTGGGTGGGGTGGGGTGGGGGGGGATGGGTAGGCGGGGTGGGGGTAACTGTACATTGGATTATCGACTAAACCTTACTTGGTCCAAGAAGAGGGTCTCGTGTATTACTGGGTTTAAGTCAGTTGTTTATTTATTTATGTTTTACTGTTTGCATACGAGGTGGTCCGCAAATGTTCGTGATAACAATCTAGTGGTCCACATAAAACAGAAATTTGGGAACCACTGATATAGACGATCTCTAAATATGCGTTCTATGCTACGTATACAGTACTGCATATCTGTATGTCATGTCATAAATGTCATGATATATATCTGTATATCTGTATGTTGTGTAGGTCATAAATGTCATTATGAATTGAAAATGGGGGACCCTGATGTAAACAAGACGAAAGTCTTTCTCTGGTCTGCATCCCCATAACAATTGTGTGTATTACAATGCAATTTTCTTTTATTATTATTATTTTCTTTTTTCTCTTTTTGTCTACTTTATTTTTAATTTATTTTAGGTATTGTGTGGTTATATGTAGTCATGTATGTTTGTATGTAAGTATGTATGTATGTATGTATGTATGTATGTATGTATGTATGTATGTATGTATGTATGTATGTATGTATGTATGTATGTATGTATGTATGTATGTATGTATGTATGTATGTATGTATGTATGTATGTATGTATGTATATAATGTTGTTGAACCTTAAAAAAAACAATAAAACAATTTAAATAATAAATAACAATTGTGTGTATTGAGCTGTACTGTATTGTACCCATTCTGCAATCTGTTAATAAAATCTTCAAGCAATCAATGGCCTGGGCGTCCAGAGCATAACTGTTCTAACAGTAATATATAATCCATTTCAGACAGAACGCATGCAATAAGTTATAATAATAATAATTATTATTATTATTGAAAAGTTCTGTATTTTTAAAGTCGTATTTGGGGGCAATTAATCAATGGTATGCTTTTTGATTATATTTTTATTTTGGGTAAGAGTTTCTTATTTCGGTAAGAGTGCTGTTAAAGTTAGAGGTTATATATATGATTGCTAGTAACTGTCTAACTATGCATAACTGTTTCCACTAGAAGGCGCTATAGGCGGAGCCGCTAATGCTACCACCAGGTAGAGGGTATTTAAGGAGATGGCTCCTCCCCCTCTATCTCTTCCCACCTACCTCTCACGGATGTAAATAATAAATAATAAACCACGCCGATTAAAGTCTGAAGGGAGAAACCATGTCTCATTGAACATATTATTGTCGCCCCATAGCCAGACTCTGTCAACAAGTGCTCTCGACCACTCTTATAATTTGTTCTTGCCTGAGAAAAAAGCAACAATAAGAAAACGTTGCTGAATCCCAGGTAAGAACAAAGTAAGAGGAAATGCTAGTTAAGAACGAAATCTGTTCTTATATCGCTTCATGCATGAGGCCCAATCTTCTTTCACCTTCCATTTTGACCAAATTGACCAAACTACTTTCTCACAACGTTGCTTTGCTCGAATCCACCTATTCAAACTCTCCCTCTGACTGCTGGGATGTGTTTGTGAGACACTGTCATTATTACCTTTTCACTGTTTCTGTACGGTACCTCAGGAAATATAGTGGGTGATGAAACATATTGAAATGTTCTGCTATGCTGTAGTATAGGAATTATTATGGCATCTAAGAGTGCTACGTTCAGCAATTCTCTGTCTTCTCCAATATAAGCAGGGGGCTGTGAGGAGAGGGGTTTTTGCGGAGCCCAATAGCAAACACAGGAGGATAGAGAATGGAGCGGTTTAGGGTGCTTTAATTGTTCTCCCCAAGCAGACAGGAATCACATTCAGAAATGTACAACAGACAGGGATGAATGTTCTTGGGGTTAGTACAGGTGCACTCCTTGTGCAGTACGGGAGAATGTTCTTTAACCCTTTTCTCGCCAAGAACGTGTTACCACGTCATTGCTCGCCATGCGTAATCTGCCATCAATATTTGAGATCAATATTTCAAAAATCTGTGATGGCAATCATATTTCACCCACGGAGTCTTGAGATCTCCTGTTGATCTCCTCTCAACTCTCCAACGGTTCAAGAGCGCCATCTGGTGGCCGATCGGCGGATCGCCCAAACAGGAAATGAGCGGCTGGAAGTGGTGCTCATCCATCTTCGGTCCAGAGAGGGAAGGTTAGAACAGGGAATAATAATGTGAGAGTGTCTAGCAGGTCTTCGGACTGAAGGGTCGTACCTAGGTAGGCAGTTTAACACTGCGACGAGGGACGACAGGATCCGTCAGGTGATATAGGAGCTGCCTGATGAGGGAATCCCTCACAGCCGCGCTGATTGAAGTTCGTCTGGCAGCGTGGGAACGCTCCAGCAGGAAGCTGCCCATATATGGGCGCGGCAGGATGAGGGCAGAGGAAGGCCCGAGCCCTGACCGTGACAGGGGCAAGTGGTCATATCACACCTTTAGAGTTACATGAGAGATAAAGCTGATAATGTAAAAACAGAGAATTGCTGAAAATCTAAATACTACTCCTCGTGGCTTAATGTCTAGTTTGACTTGAGGGTATTCTCACATGATTCTCCTATGTTTATTGCAAGTGAATAGATGATATTATAATAGCATAATAGATGCATACTGTAATAGATGGATGTGAAGCATTCATTTTCTTCACAATTGGATTCATGAAATGTAATGCTCTACAGATGTAAATATTTATTTCAGTATCCATGGTGATGCAATTGTATAATTGCTGTGTATTTTAACACATTCCAGGCCAACCCCGAGATATCTCGGGTTAATCCGCCATGCGCTGGGCGCCAAGACCCGAGATATCTCGGGTTTTAATCGATATTTCTTTTATTAGCTATATCCATTCATTTTTCATCCATCCAGCCTAACGTTATCATTGGGAATGGGTCTGAGCTTGCAAAGGGCAAATACCGCCGCCTAACGTCTCCCAGATGGTATTGCACATCATTGGAATCCCTCTGGCTGGGGCTGTGCAACGATCTAAGAAGTCCGGTCCAGGTTTTACTTCTCGGGCATGCAGTATCGTTATAACAGATGGACTGGGGACACTCAGAGAAGCGTGGATTATGTGTTTTGGACATATAACTATTCATAAATCAAGCGACAAATGGCACGATTTCTAAGGAAATACATTTAAGCTCGATTTGCTGGAGTTTATTGAGATTAGACAGAACGCTCTAGAAATATATTCATATTCATCACGGTATAAAACGGAAATGTATGTATGTTTCGTGCATGTTGACTGGAAGCAACTAACTGACGATTAACGTGTTATTTAGATCTATTGCTATTATATTTAATATATTTTAAACACTCGCAAGTAAGTCCTATCCTACATTGGATAAAGCACTGGCGCTGAAGGGCCATCAGCGCCCTCTGCTGTAGGCCCCCAATGAGGTTACACAGGAACTGCTTGTGTATTCTTCTAGTACACTTTACATTATGTGATTAAAATCACATTATAGAGACATGCATCACCTGAGCATGTCCTCTTGCACATGTCCATCCTTTGAATATTTAAAGGAACATGCCAAAATTATGGGAACTGTGCTTATTCTTCTCGAGAGTCAGGCAAGAAGATAGATACCAGTTTCCTCTCTGTGCGCTTAGTAGAAAGCTATCCAGCTGCAAACTATCCTAGCTTAGCACAAATTATGGAAGCAGACAGAGAGGAAATTGGTATCTATCTTGTCAGACTCTGGAGAAGACGGTAAGCGTATTTCCCATGATCTTGGCGTGTTCCTTTAAGAGAGAACCAAGTAGATTGAGGAGACTCATGATATTGTGTAGTTAGACCTTGCGTAAACCTCACTCCCCACCTAGCTTCCCAAGTCGAAAATGTTGGTCCTCACTATATACATTAGCTAAACATCCTCCTCTACAGTACCTGTTTCCTCTCTGCGACTCTCCTCTTGACGATGCAGATGCAATTCCTAATATCCATAATTACATTTAGCTAGTCCAACACTCGGATGCTCGTCCAGCCAGGGTGGGTATGCGTCTATTCCAAATACAACGGCGTTCGGTTTCCGGGTTCCGGGTTCCGGGATTGGCCACTAAGCCCACGTGACCGTGCGCTAGTACGCCCCCCTTATCGCCCACTCTCGCGCTGTGAAGCGGAAGAGCCAGCGGGGGCGAGGCGGTGGTTTCTCCCCGGCTACGTGCGCCGCTGACTCGGTCCAGCTCCAGCAGCAGCGGCCGTCTTCTTCCGAGGCGGCTCGTTCTTATTATTATACCCCAATGTTCAGGTCGACATGGTCGCACAAACACCCGTTGGAGGAGTAGTGGGGGAGAAGAAAAGGAATATTTTTAAATAGCAAGAATTATCGACTGGCAACTCTGTGCTCGTCAGACATGTTAATGTCATTTATGTTGTGTATGTCATAAATGTCGATATGAATTGAAAATGGGGGACCCTGATGTAAACAAGACAAACGTCTTTCTCTGGTCTGCATCCCCTTAACAATTGTGTGTATTGCGCTGTACTGTATTGTACCCATTCTGCAATCTGTTAAATAAAGTTTTCATTCATTTCTCCCCCACTACTCCTCCAACAGGTGTTTGTGCGACCATGTCGACCTGAACAATGGGGGATTAATAAGAACGAGCCGCCTCGGGGAGAAGACGGCCGCTGCTGCTGGAGCTGGACCGAGTCAGCGGCGCACGGAGCAGGGGAGAAACCACCGCCTCGCCCCGCTGGCTCTTCTGCTTCACAGCGCGAGAGTGGGTGATAAGGGGGGCGTGCTAGCGCACGGTCACGTGGGCTTAGTGGCCAATCAGAGGAACCCGGAAACCGAACGCTGTTGTATTTGGCATAGACGCGGTGGGTACAGGTGACTCAGTGGGTCGGCCCACAATGTCCGTCCATGCTGCCGGGTCTGGTCCTTCCTGTAAAGCTGGAAGCTGGAGCATGTGCAGTTTAGGGCTATTTCTCTGGCCTAACAACATGTATAGACCTTTTCATAAACATTCTATTTTGGCCCAGGTTTACTTCCTGTTGTAGTGCTGTGCTAATACAGTAGTTGACAGGAAATATACTGGGGCCCAAACTCAGATTCAGATCAGATTCATTTAATTATTTTATTGTCACTTTTAGAGGAACTTTTTAAAATGTACATACATTCAGAAAAACGTGAGATGCTTGTTTTTCCCGGCTCCTCAACCGAACTAGATTTGTAAGCATAATACACAACGTATATTCTATCTATATAAAATATAACTATAAACTTAATAAGCTAAACTAAAATGATAAACTAAACATAATACACAAGTCACTTACTGTACAGATGGAACAGACAGATCTGTCAACCATTCTACCATTCGACGCGGTTGATGTTAATGTAATTTCTTGATGAAGTGCTGTTCTATTCACCAAAGCCTGACCCGAATGCCGCGATGTCGTATTCCGAATTGCAGCGTTGATAGGATTTATATCAATTCGTCAGGCTTTGCATAACTTGCATAACTTATGATGATAAAGTCAAGAAAAGCTTTCCCTAGGCTTTTGAAAATGTAGGGGAGCAGCAGAGATGAATCGCTGACTGAAGCACAACTTTCCAAAAATACTAATATTTCCCATTATTTTAATTAGACATAAAACATGAATGATACATGTGACTAGCTCTATTTCAGCCACATTGATCCCAAAACATATTTTGAGTTCCATACACTGTTGGCAAGAGGGGACTCTTAGCTTTCTAATGATATCAATATTGTCTTTCTAATCCAAATATTAAACGGGATACTTATTATATAATGACCATCATGAAACCATTTATTCAAATGATTAAGAACCATAAAACAAATTAATCTAGAAATGTTGATAAACTCACTGTAGCGACCTGAAAATAGTCTATTATTCAGATGTGCTAACTTGCCTTTTACCTCCCCTTTGTACACCAAGACATTCAAATTGGTTTCATTGATATTCGCACGAACAATGACACAGGCGTCTCCTTTCTTTCTATCACTGGAAGATGGATTATAAATGACATTACTGGATCACATTCTGCAGTCCTCTTTCCCTGCGGAGCTAGTGGGCGACCAGCAGGGGGCGGTGGCAGGCAGAGAGTGTCGGGGAGAGGTGGAAGGAGATATATGGCAGCGGAAGGAGAGAGACGTTCTCTTCGGCTTTGGACTTGACTGTGAACGGTCGCAGCCACGGCGGGCGTGTGCTTTTGGAATAGCCCCGTTGAAGAAGTGAAGCTGGAGAGCCCCGTGAGATAGCCACGGGTGATAGGAGGTACTTGCTAGTGGACACGATATCCTACCAGTACCAGCGATAGTGTGTGAACAATTAGTGCAGAGCCAGGCACTAACAATCGGGTTATAATAGTTACAGTGTGCGGTATAGGTAGCGTGCGGCTAATGATATATCTGAGTTCACAGTAGTCGGGTTATAGCAGTTACTGTGCCGGTATAGCGTGCGAGCCAGATACGGGCGTGGACCTACAAGCAGTCTGCTCCGGCTGTCAACAGCTGTCTTCACCGGCGTCCTGCATCAGCTCTGCACCTGGCTGCCTGCAACACGGGAGTGTGCGCCAACCAGCAGATGTCGGCATCGCCCAGCACACGCTCTCAGCCAACACTGCCTCTCTGCCCAGCTCCACCTGCTAGCACCTGCGACGAGAGCGTTCGACGCCATCTTGCCACCAGGACGGTGGTGGAGCGGCGCGGCCGCCATTTTGGTAGAGTAACATTAGGGCTTCGGTGCCCAGGATCTATTGCACGTTACACAGTGTGGTGCGGCCTGTAGGCGAAGTTAACGTTGCTAACTACAGACCCCAAACATTACATGCCGGCATTAGCATAGGGCTTTTGTTTTGGGTAATTGTGGGTCCACACTTTTGTTTTATTTCCTTTTCTTTGAGCGTGATAACATGTGTGTTTATTAATATTTTCCCATTCAATTAACCCTTCCCTGTGGGGAAGTTACAGACCTGGTGCATTATAATTAAAGCCTTTGGCGGTATTATTCTGGCCGTATAATCAAGGCCTGTTGAGGTATTATACAGGGTGCAGACCCAGACGTGGGTGATGAGTCAAACACAGTGAAGTATATTATCCCTGATATTAACCCAGAGGGGGGTGCATAATATACGTGTTTATGAGGTATTGAGTTACAGACCGGAGCTATAGTAGGACTTCAGTCCAGTAGACCACTCCTATTAAATAATTGTAACTGACAGTATAATTAACATAAAGACTTGAATGGGGTTCTGTGTGCGTGTCCATTCCTGTGCCCAGCATTAACTCTTTTGGTGTGGGTAACGTATATATGATTAACCTCTTCCTACTCAACTCTCCCCTTTTCATTGTAAGGTTTCTAGGGTCATTGAGGGAGGGTACTGCTTGTGGGGGGAACTCAGAGTATTTGATTACAATTCAGTCACGAGGTGTGGGAGGGTCTAAGGAGCAACTGGGAGGAGTGGGAGCGTGTTGGGGAGTACTGCTGACCGCCCTGCGGCAGGGAAGGAAGACCAGAGTACCAGACCAGGTTGGTAAATCCCGGGCCCCATCCACTCACACTACCAGCCTCCAGTCGACGCCCCACGCCCAAAGACGAGGGTGCAGTCAGACAGAGTTCTACTGTGTCCAGCTACCTCCTGACTGCCAGCAACCGTTCCCACGAAGCAGGGATAATCCACCCTGCTACATTTGGCGTCACAAACAGGATCTACATGCTAACTTACTCCCTTGACTGGGACCCATAGAGAGACCCACGATGGCCGAGGAGATGGCGGCGAAGTTTGAGAAGCTGCAGGAGCAGTGTCGGACTCAGGCGGCACTACTAACGCAGCAAGCCGCAGCGATGAAGGAGTTGACCGACCAGGCTCTCCAAGAGAAGCGCTACACTCAGGCGGCCCTACAGGAGCTACGAGACGGCCGGGACGCCGCCACCGAGGTAAAGAAAGAGGAGGCCCACGCCGCGCAGGAGATGGCGGCGAAGTTTGAGGAGCTGCTGGAGCAGCGTCGGACTCAGACGGCACTACTGACGCAGCAAGCCGCAGCGATGAAGGAGATGACTGAACAGGCACTCCAAGAGAAGCGCTACACTCAGGCGGCCCTAAAGGAGCAACGGAACGGCCAGGACGCCGCCGCCGAGGTAAAGGAGGAGGAGGCCGAAACCATGGAGGAATTGACCGCGCAGGTGAAGGCCCTGACGAACAGAACCCACACACGCCGGCCTCCTGGACCGACAGGCGCTGGTCCTGGAAAAGACCCAAGCCGCTCTCGACCGGGATGGCTGCGAATCCCGCACCGGCCCCTCCACCGTGTACGTCCAACGGGACCGAAAGTGCAGCGAGTTCGGAGGGGGAAAAGAGAGAGGAGAGCCGCTGGTGGAGGACTGGATCCGGGACGTGAAAGCGCATTTCCGGATCAGCAGAGTGCCCGGCGACGAACAGGCGGAGTTCGTACAACAGCATCTAAAAGGCGAGGCTAAACGGACGGTGCGCTTCGTGATGGAAGGGACCGCCCCAGAGCCGGACGACATGTTCCGATTGCTACAGGAGACGTATGGGGACAAGACCCCAGTCAGTGTTCGCCTGGGAGAGTTCCTCGACCGCCGACAAGCTGATGGGGAGAGCATACGGGAGTTTGCATATGACCTGCAAGAACGGATGCGACGCCTTCGGGACAGAGACCCCGGGCAGGTCCCCGGTCCTGCCGGCCGGCTGCAGGAGCAGTTCGTGCTCGGCCTGAGGGACCAGATGTTGAGACGGGAGATGCGGAGGTATGTGAGGGAGGACGGGACGCGGACGTTCCTCCAAGTGATGCTGGCGGCGATCGACTGGTCAGAAGAGGAGGTGGTCCTGCTCCCCGCGAGGGGTGCCGCCCGGGGCAGGATACACGGAGTCACTGTGGAGAGACGCGAGCCACCTTTGGACATAGCCGCACTCCAGGAGTCCATCCGACAGCTCTTCGCCGGCCAGGAGCGGTTGGGCGCACGCATGGAACAGCTCTTCCAGGCGTTGGCCCCGAGAGGCTTCGCCGGATGCCGACGGAGGGGAGACGGGCCCGCTACCCCGTGCAGACTACGCCGCCGGAGCGAGGATGGGAGACTGATCTGCTACGCCTGTCAACAGCCCGGCCGTATCGGCCGCGATTGCCCCCGCGCGATGGAAGAATCACGCCTGGCGGAGGCACCGGGCGGTGAGGTCCCTCTCCCACCAGTACAGGACGCCACCCACACAGCAGCAGGTGGGTCGCCCGACCTGGCGACCCCCAGACCATGGTCTGGAGGGGGAGGTGTGGTAGTGTGCCGTAGGATTCGATACCACTGCGGCCGGCCAGACGAAAGCGCTGGCGCCCGGCTGCGCATCCCGATGCGGTCAGAACCGGAGGCTATACCCAAGAGACAGAACAGGTCGGAAGGAGGTCAAGGGGGCGAGGACGGCCCGGACCAGGGGCCTCGTCGGCGCCGCTACCGCCGCAACTTCAACTACCGCCGCATACGCTTGCCGGCCGGCGACAAGCCGGGCCCAGAGGGCGGCGATGGAAACGTCAAGAGGACGTCAGTGTTCACGGTTCGTCCCGAAAGAGGGGGCCCCGAAAGGACCGTGCAGAGAGATCAGAGCAAGATCTGCTCTTTCCCGGCCTCCGACCCGGAAGAGCGGACGAGAGCTCCCCGAAGGACCCCGAGGAGAGCGCGGAGCTCATCCGAAGCAGACGTGGCGGGTGACTTCGTTTACCCTCGAAAACCGCACCCTAGGGCGTGTAACCCACCCAGGGTCCCGCGGGTCGTCGCTGAAGCAGCGCCGAACGAGGGAGGAGAGGTAGAGTTGGTCCCCTCAGGGGAGGGCGGCGAAGACGGCGGAGACAGGGGCGAGGAGGGCGCCGCGAGCGGCCCCTAAGAGGCCTCGGAGGGCGAAGCCGTGGCCGAGGACCCGCCAACAGAGACGGAGGAATCTGACACGGAAGTCAACAGTGCAGGTTATGTAATGATCTCGGCGGAAGAAGTTCGTCCGTGCTCGCCGGGGCCCCGAGAAGCGGACCAATCTGTCGGAGCACCAGTGGTCGGCGCCAGGACTACGTGCTCAAGAGTGTGTTTGTTGAACAGTGTGTCCAACTCATGAAGGAGTGTGTGAAACTGTTAGCATAATGTGTGATTGTCGATCTATGCGGGAAACTGTTGGTCTCAGGATCGTTTTCATGCATGCGTTGGTTGGTGTTTTATTGTGTTAACTTGCAGAGGACTTAGCAAGTTCAAAGTGGGGGGAAATGTAGCGACCTGAAAATAGTCTATTATTCAGATGTGCTAACTTGCCTTTTACCTCCCCTTTGTACACCAAGACATTCGAATTGGTTTCATTGATATTCGCACAAACAATGACACAGCCCAGGTGGCCAAAAAGTTCTGGCCCATTAATGGCCCGTATCCGGCAGGCCGGAAGAAATTAATCGGCCCAAGTCCGGTTGCCGGAATCGGCCAAGTAGGCGGCAATGACTGACTGGCCGATTCCGGCCCGAGTACACTGGGCCAGGTCCGGGGTTGCCGGAAGCGGTGAACGTCTGGTTGCCTAAAGCAGCCCAGATGCGGCCCAAACACACTGGGCCAGGTCTGGTTGCCTGAAGCCTAGCCGACACTGCCAATGCAATGGTACTACACAGTAAATTCCGCAGAGTACATTTGACTCAAACTGAGTACATTTGATTCAAACTGAGTAAAGAAATTTTACTCAGTTTGAGTCAAATGTACTCAGTTTGAGTCAAATTTACTTTGCGGAATTTACTGTGTACCCAGTATTCTGCCAGAGCTACTCCACTATCTGCCTATGACCATACATTACCGGAAATACAGTAGGAAATGGTTGATTAGTAATACAATGCCACATATTTAAGCACCCTTCCCTTTACCAATGGAGTATTGGCATGTCCCTCATTGAAAAATGCAGAAGTTTACATGCTGTCTCCTACCTCACTGAAATATATTCTCAGTGTATGTGCACATTGTACACAATATACACCATTCTGCAGTGAAGCTCAAATATCAAGTAAAGTAACAATTACCCCCATACATGCTACTTTTTCCAGTTAAAAATGACAACTTGAATAGATATTTAAACATTTATTAACAAAAAATATCACATCCTCCTCTCTGAACCCAACGACAAAGCCTCCAATGAAATTAACCCATTGTTCCCCTGCAACAGCTTCTCCCACAGGCAGTGGCGGCCGCTGGCGCTGGTGCCTTGTAGGTTGCAGTTCACGTTAATAGGTCGAGTTGAAAATGTAATGCTCTGAGATGCTCTGGAGCAATCTCTCTCTGTCTCTCGGATCAATCAAATCAAATAATTAACACATGTATGTTGTCATTTTAAACAACTCACCATTCATTCATTATGCATCAGCAGCAGCTAAATTAATGTTATAGTTCACAACACAGCAGCGCGTTTTGAATCGCTAGCCTATTAATTATCGTCTCAGCAAGCACAGTCAATACTTTTTTCCGTAGCCGCATTTCACGGAGACAGCTGTGTATAGCGAGAGAGAGAGAGCGAGAGAGAGAGAGAGAGAGAGAGAGAGAGAGACTCACTGTTTAGTTGAAACGTCCAGGGCAGGAGAGCTTGATAAACGTGTATAATCCACTGTTGATGTATTCCAGACCACTGTCCACTGTCTCCAGACTGCATCCGCCATATAGCTTGTTAGCCAAGTGTTAGCTTGTTAGCACAACACAAGTACATTTCTTTGTCCATTTTTCCGCGTCGAACAGACTGCAAACTACCTGGCGTTCTATCGCCATGCTCTAAGACAAACTCTAACCTTAACCAACAACAACAACACAACAACACAACTATCTCTCACCAACGGACCGGAATAAGCTAGAATTGGAACATTAGAAATTGGATTCGGCCAATCAGAGATCGTCTCTGTGAAATTCTGCTACGGAAAAAAATACTGGCGTCGGCCAATCAGAGAGCGAAATGCGAAATGCGGCTACAGAAATTCTTGACGCTACTGGCTAGACCACTTCAAATCGCGCCCGGATTCCAACATAATAGTCATATTTCAACGCACAACGCGGTATGCACTGATTGGCTGTGACGGATACAGCGATCAAACTGTGACGCGCACTCAGAGCGCTATCGCGTCTAGCCCGGGCCGAGAAATACAAAAAAATAAAAAAAACGTCACTTCCTGCTCAGGAAAACGAGTGTTTTTTTATTTGAGATAATAACGTTATATTGTGCATTGGAAATACAAACATACTTAAAATGAGTAAATATTATTCATTTTAAACATGTTTATATTATTTATAGGGCTATAAAACAAAAAACAAAAAAGTTTTATTTTCTTCTTCTTCTCTGATTTAACAGCAGTCAGCAGGTGGGTCGGCGCCCTTGCGCCCCTAGTGGCAGAGCCGCCACTGCCCACAGGGGATCTTTGATTAAACACCTGCTATCAGAAGAATATAGACAGTCAGAAAAAAAGTTCACTGTTTACTACTTAAGTACATTTAAAAGTAGAAACTTTGACTTTTACTCAAGTGTGTACTTTCACTTAAACTTTCATGTTAGTCTAGCTTAGCAAATTTTTTTTGGAGAATTAATACAAAAACCGAGTGATATGGCCGTTCAGTTGTAAATGAAAGCCTGCATTTAGTAAGACGTTGTTTATAAATGTATTTTGGTTTGGTTATGAATGAATGATAGCATCTCTATAGCACAGCTCTATTACTAGGACATAACGTGCTTTGGAACGACTGCATACATCTTTCACAACGGGTGGCCCCAGCAGGAATCAAACCCCTAACCGTGACAGTGTTAGTGCCATGCTCGGAGTGCCAAGCACAAGACCCCAATGTTATGCGGGGCTCTGCTCATAGGCGGGCGGCTCGTGGCGTGGCTCGTAGTCCTGGTAGTCCTGGTTGTAGAAGCAACCGTCGCCCTCCATGGAGACCCCTCCTCCTGCGTCACCCCAGCGAGGTGGCGGGTGGCGACCCTGACGAGGTGAGCCATGGTGGCGGGGGGCCGGCAGGGGGAGGCCCCTGGCCCTGGGGGGGGGCTCCGGAGAAAAGCGCCAGGGGGCCGGGCCGGGAGGCGCCCCTGGGGCACCCCGGGAGGCGTGGGCATAGCCTTACGGACCACGGGGGAATAGGTGACGTGGGACCACGGGGGAATAGGTGACGTGGGGGCGTAGCGTGGCGGGGGTCTGGGGGAGCTGTTGCCGGCCCCGGCGAGGCGTGCTGGTCCCCGACGTGGAGGGGACGGGACGGGACTTCCACTCACCAAACTACTGCCCTACACGAAAAGTGAAAAAGGCAAATAAACAGAACGAACCACAAATTCAATGACAGAAGAGAAGAGGATGAGATAGAGAGAGAGAGAAGAGAGAGAGAGAGAGAGAAGAGAGAGAGAGAAGGAAAGCAAGATAACAAAATACAACAAGAGCCACAGTATGGAAGCAAATGAGTGACAGAAGTATTAGAATTTGATCAGACACCGAATTTATAGCATTGAAAATAATTACTTTGAAAACATGTATCTGAATTGAATTTATAGCATTGAAAATAATTACTTTGAAAACATGTATCTGAATTTTTTCAGACACCGAATTTATAGCATTGAAAATAATTACTTTGAAAACATGTATCTGATTTTTTTATTTTATCAGACACCGAATTTATAGCATTGAAAATAATTACTTTGAAAACATGTATCTGAATTTTTTCAGACACCGAATTTATAGCATTGAAAATAATTACTTTGAAAACATGTATCTGAATTTTTTCAGGCACCGAATTTATAGCATTGAAAATAATTACTTTGAAAAATGTATCTGAATTTTTTCAGACACCGAATTTATAGCATTGAAAAT
Source organism: Notolepis coatsorum (assembly GCF_963971535.1). Classification (NCBI taxonomy): domain Eukaryota; kingdom Metazoa; phylum Chordata; class Actinopteri; order Aulopiformes; family Paralepididae; genus Notolepis; species Notolepis coatsorum. The sequence goes on from NC_140165.1 coordinate 279,073,416, forward strand.
AATTACTTTGAAAATCATGTATCTGAATTTTTTTGCTCCGAATTTACCTGTGAAATAAAAATTCAATGTAAAAAATTCGAATGTACAATAAAATTCAATGTAAAAAATTCGATGTAAAAAACCATCATCCGGGCTACCCAGACAGGATAAGCAATCGAGCCTGGATGCAATCGAATTGACTTCTGGCCTATCACTGCACGGCTTTGTCAGTCATGTGATCACATCAACCCGGGAGAAAGATGGCGGTATATATACATACGTTGGGGAGAGAATATACATACGGTGGGGAGGAGACTGTACATTAGGAGGGGGTGGGTGGGAGAGAAATATACATACGGTGGGGAGAGAATATATACATACGGTGGGGAGGAGACTGTACATTAGGAGGGGGTGGGAGAAAATATATACATACGGTGGGGAGGAGACTGTACATTAGGAGGGGGTGGGTGGGAGAGAAATATACATACGGTGGGGAGAGAATATATACATACGGTGGGCAGGAGACTGTATATTAGGAGGGGGTGGGAGAGAAATATACATATGGTGGGGAGAGAATATATACATACGGTAGGGAGGAGACTGTACATTAGGAGGGGGTGGGAGAGAATATATACATACGGTGGGGAGGAGACTGTACATTACGAGGGGGTGGGAGAGAAATATACATATGGTGGGGAGAGAATATATACATATGGTGGGGAGAGAATATATACATACGGTGGGGAGGAGACTGTACATTAGGAGGGGGTGGGTGGGTGGGAGAGAAATATACATATGGTGGGGAGAGAATATATACATACGGTGGGGAGAAGACTGTACATTAGGAGGGGGTGGGAGAGAAATATACATATGGTGGGGAGAGAATATATACATATGGTGGGGAGAGAATATATACATACGGTGGGGAGGAGACTGTACATTAGGAGGGGGTGGGTGGGTGGGAGAGAAATATACATATGGTGGGGAGAGAATATATACATACGGTGGGGAGGAGACTGTCTATTATATGTATATTTCTCTCCCACCCACCCCCTCCTAATGTACAGTCTCCTCCCCACTGTATATATATTCTCTCCCCACCGTTCTCTTGGTGTAAAAGGTTTAAGACCAGGGTGAGGCCAGGCTATGGAGGGCTTTGAAGGTGAGGAGTAGTGTTTTGAAGTTAATGCATTCCTTGATTGGGAGCCAGTGGAGGGAGTGGAGGACAGGAGTGATGTGTTCGTGGGACCGGGTGTTAGTGAGGAGGCGGGCAACTGAGTTTTGGACCATCTGCAGTTTATGGAGGGAGCGAGAGGTGATGCCAGTGAGGAGGGAGTTACAGTAGTCCAGGAGGGAAAAGATGAAGGCGTGTATGAGGGATTCAGCAGCAGGGGGTAGAGGCAGTGACGGATTTTGGCAATGTTGCGGAGGTGAAAATATGAAGTTTTGACAATGGAGCGGACATGGGGTCAAATGAGAGGGTGGGGTCGAGGATGACACCGAGGTTGCGGACTAGGGGGGAGGGGGTGATGGTGGAGTCATTGATGGTGAGTGTGATGTAATACAATAATTTATACTGTAGCATTACAAACCATTTGACAGCCAGGTCCTGCAACTCCGTTCTTGTCCTCTAGGAGCCATTGCAGCATGGCCAAGACCTTCCTCATCCAACATACTGTCCTTCTGAAGCTCTGAAGTCATTAGTGGCCATGCACCTAGAGAGAGAAAGCGAGAATACGTTAGTAGATAGTCTAAGGCCAGTGATTCTCAATATTATTTTGCATATCTAGGACCTCTAATTTAGACCACGTCATGCACATCTACATACAATATACTGTAGCATTACAAACCATTTGACAGCCAGGTCCTGCACCTCCGTTCTTGTCCTCTAGGAGCCATCGCAGCATGGCCAAGACCTTCCTCATCCAGCATACTGTCCTTCTGAAGCTCTGAAGTCATTAGTGGCCATGAACCTAAAGAGAGAGAGCGAGAATACGTTAGTAGATGTGTGACTTGGAGACTTGTGTGACTTGGAGACTTGTGTGACTTGTGTGACTGGGAGACTTGTGTGACTTGGAGACTCGTGTGACTTGTGTGACTTGGAGACTTGTGTGACTTTTGTGACTTGGAGACTTGTGTGACTTGGAGACTTATGTGACTTGGAGACTTGTGTGACTGGGAGACTCGTGTGACTCGTGTGACTTGGAGACTTGTGTGACTTGGAGACTCGTGTGACTTGGAGACTCGTGTGACTTGGAGACTTGTGTGACTGGGAGACTTGTGTGACTTGGAGACTCGTGTGACTTGTGTGACTTGGAGACTTGTGTGACTGAGACTCTTTTGACTGCGAGACTTATGTGACTGGGAGACTCGTGTGACTTGTGTGACTTGGAGACTTGTGTGACTGAGACTCATGTGACTGTGAGACTTGTGTGACTGGGAGACTTGTGTGACTGGGAGACTTGTGTGACTGGGAGACTCGTGTGACTTGTGTGACTGGGAGACTCGTGTGACTTGTGTGAATACACAGGTCACAACATGTTTACAGGAACGTTTGGGAGTTGTATTTTGATTGTATATTTCCTCACTGTAGTGAACTAGGCTAGCTAAGCTGCATGTTAGCCTAGCACAATGAATGGAAGCGGACATGACTGGGTAGCCTTCGGGAGAGGTGTTAGTTGGACAATGCCTAGGCTAACCAGTCATGCCCGCTTCCATTCATTGTGCTAAGCTAGGCTATCATTGTGCTAAGACTGAGCGAATTTTCCAAAATGTTGGCGTGTTCCTTTAAACTGTATAAAGTTAGCTGTATAAAGTTGTCTATAAAACACTTAATCTTTCATTAGATGATATGTGTACTTATATAAGCAGATAATTTTCTGCAGAAATGTTGTGCCTCTAATTTAATGTGTTTCAGATGTACTCATGTATGGGATGCATGACTTTCATGTTCAGTTTTACTGTAAAAGGTAATGTACAATTAGCAATTCTGTATATTGGGCTAAACCTTTCTGAAGCAGAGACTTAGTTAGTAGCTCCCCTGTTAGCCTCTTTAGCTCCCATGTTAGCTCCCCTGTTATCTCCCCTGTTAGCTCCCCTGTTAGCCTCTTTAGCTCCCCTGTTAGCTCTCCTGTTAGCCTCTTTAGCTCCCCTGTTAGCTCCCCTGTTAGCCTCTTTAGCTGCGGCTGTTAGCTCCCCTGTTAGCTCTCCTGTTAGCCTCTTTAGCTCCCCTGTTAGCTCCCCTGTTAGCCTCTTTAGCTGCGGCTGTTAGCTCCCCTGTTAGCTCCCCTGTTAGCCTCTTTAGCTCCCCTGTTAGCTCTCCTGTTAGCCTCTTTAGCTCCCCTGTTAGCTCCCCTGTTAGCCTCTTTAGCTGCGGCTGTTAGCTCCCCTGTTAGCTCCCCTGTTAGCCTCTTTAGCTCCCCAGTTAGCTCTCCTGTTAGCCTCTTTAGCTCCCCTGTTAGCTCCCCTGTTAGCCTCTTTAGCTGCGGCTGTTAGCTCCCCTGTTAGCTCCCCTGTTAGCCTTTTTAGCTCCCCTGTTAGCTCCCCTGTTAGCCTCTTTAGCTGCGGCTGTTAGCTCCCCTGTTAGCTCCCCTGTTAGCCTCTTTAGCTCCCCTGTTAGCTCTCCTGTTAGCCTCTTTAGCTCCACTGTTAGCTCCCCTGTTAGCCTCTTTAGCTGCGGCTGTTAGCTCCCCTGTTAGCTCCCCTGTTAGCCTCTTTAGCTCCCCTGTTAGCTCCCCTGTTAGCCGAATCTGGGTTTAACATGATTTGTGGAGCTCCCTGTGTTGTGGTCGTGGTATTCATTGACCTTTGGGAAGTATTTTGACATGTACACCGGGTACCTTGGTCGTGTAGTGTATCTTGTAGACCAGGCCCATTGCAAGTTGCTGTACTCTGTCGTCTACTAGCCATCCTAGGTTGTCAAAGTGGGCAGGGGTGAGGTGGGTTCTAGGAGTAAGGTCAACCAGTAGTCTGACCAGTGTGTTTTGTTATGTTTGTGTAGCAGGGTGGATTCCCTACTTTATGAGAGTAGATGTACACACTGTCACCAGCGGTAGGGGGGAACGCAGCAGATCTGAGTCCAACTGAATCCCCGACTTTAGTGCAGGAGTGGAGCTTTAGCAGAGGGAGTGGATGGGGCCTAGGATTTACTAACCTAGGTGTAGTGTGCTGGTCCAGCTTTAACAAATTATCTCTGTATCTTTTCAATGTAAATAATAAATCAGTAACCAGTATTGTTATGTTAGCGTACTGAGCTGCCTTAACCACAGTTGTTATGTTAGCTACTGAGCTGCTGGTTAAAGGCCTTAACTACAGTGTTGTTATGTTAGCTACTGAGCTGCTGCAGGCCTTAACCAGTATTATGTTAGCTATGAGCTGCTAACTATAGAGGCCATAACCACAGTATTACATATACTCTTGTTAGCTTTATGAGGCTACATCAACATCCTATGAGTGCAGCTATAATGTTAGCTTTATGAGGCTACATCAACATGCAGGCTCCTATGAGTGCAGCTAATGTTAGCTTTATGAGGCTACATCAACATCCTATGAGTGCAGCTATAATGTTAGCTTTATGAGGCTACATCAACATGCAGGCTCCTATGAGTGCAGCTAATGTTAGCTTTATGAGGCTCTGCCCCCCCCCCTCCACTCCTCTAACACCCACCTCGCTCTGCCCCCCCCCCCTCCACTCCTCTAACATTTTATTTATTAATTTTATTATTATTATTTTATTTGTTGCCATTAAAATAATAGGCAAGCATAGGGCTAAAACATTTTCATAAACAATAATATAATTTTTTGTTATTTGGTTATAATAAGGGATTTTCTATGCATTTGTCTGATTGATTGATTGATTGATTGATTGAAAGCTTTATTGACAGACTGCAGAGTGGGTACAGTACAGCTGTATTCACTTGTTGCGGTGGTCTCAACGGAACAATTTTGATTGACAGTCGATTCTGCCAATCACACCGCTGTTGTGTGTGGGGGCGGCGTCGCTTGACTGAAACTTCGGCTCTTCCCCGGCAACCATTGCCAGAGCCAGTTTAACCAGAGCCGGTTTATCTTTGGCGAGCCCGAGTCGGCTCTGCCCCGGCAACCATTGCCGGGCCAGAGCCGGTTTATCTTTGGCGAGCCCGAGTCGGCTCTGGCACGGCAACCATTGCCGGGCCAGAGCCGGTTTATCTTTGGCGAGCCCGAGTCGGCTCTGCCCCGGCAACCATTGCCGGGCCAGAGCCGGTTTATCTTTGGTATGCTGGCCACCTGGGATGCGTCTCCTTTCTTTCTATCACTGGAAGATGGATTATAAATGACATTACCGGATCACATTCTGCAGTCCTCTTTCCCTGCGGAGCTAGTGGGCGACCAGCAGGGGGCGGTGGCAGGCAGAGAGTGTCGGGGAGAGGTGGAAGGAGATATATGGCAGTGGAAGGAGAGAGAGGTTCTCTTCGGCTTTGGGCTTGACTGTGAACGGTCGCAGCCACGGCGGGCGTGTGCTTTTGGAATAGCCCCGTTGAAGAAGTGAAGCTGGAGAGCCCTGTGAGATAGCCACGGGTGATAGGAGGTACTTGCTAGTGGACACGATATCCTAGCAGTACCAGCGATAGTGTGTGAACAATTAGTGCAGAGCCAGGCACTAACAATCGCGTTATAATAGTTACAGTGTGCGGTATAGGTAGCGTGCGGCTAATGATATATCTGAGTTCACAGTAGTCGGGTTATAGCAGTTACTGTGCCGGTATAGCGTGCGAGCCAGATACAGGCGTGGACCTACAAGCAGTCTGCTCCGGCTGTCAACAGCTGTCTTCACCGGCGTCCTGCATCAGCTCTGCACCTGGCTGCCTGCAACACGGGAGTGTGCGCCGACCAGCAGATGTCGGCATCGCCCAGCACACGCTCTCAGCCAACACTGCCTCTCTGCCCAGCTCCGCCTGCTAGCACCTGCGACGAGAGCGTTCGCCGCCATCTTGCCACCAGGACGGTGGTGGAGCGGCGCGGCCGCCATTTTGGTAGAGTAACATTAGGGCTTCGGTGCCCAGGATCTATTGCACGTTACACAGTGTGGTGCGGCCTGCGGGCGAAGTTAACGTTGCTAACTACAGACCCCAAACATTACATGCCGGCATTAGCATAGGGCTTTTGTTTTGGGTAATTGTGGGTCCACACTTTTGTTTTATTTCCTTTTCTTTGAGCGTGATAACATGTGTGTTTATTAATATTTTCCCATTCAATTAACCCTTCCCTGTGGGGAAGTTACAGACCTGGTGCATTATAATTAAAGCCTTTGGATGTATTATTCTGGCCGTATAATCAAGGCCTGTTGAGGTATTATACAGGGTGCAGACCCAGACGTGGGTGATGAGTCAAACACAGTGAAGTATATTATCCCTGATATTAACCCAGAGGTGGGTGCATAATATACGTGTTTATGAGGTATTGAGTTACAGACCGGAGCTATAGTAGGACTTCAGTCCAGTAGACCACTCCTATTAAATAATTGTAACTGACAGTATAATTAACATAAAGACTTGAATGGGGTTCTGTGTGCGTGTCCATTCCTGTGCCCAGCATTAACTCTTTTGGTGTGGGTAACGTATATATGATTAACCTCTTCCTACTCAACTCTCCCCTTTTCATTGTAAGGTTTCTAGGGTCATTGAGGGAGGGTACTGCTTGCGGGGGGAACTCAGAGTATTTGATTACAATTCAGTCACGAGGTGTGGGAGGGTCTAAGGAGCAACTGGGAGGAGTGGGAGCGTGTTGGGGAGTACTGCTGACCGCCCTGCGGCAGGGAAGGAAGACCAGAGTACCAGACCAGGTTGGTAAATCCCGGGCCCCATCCACTCACAAATCCAGCCTCCAGTCGACGCCCCAGGCCCAAAGACGAGGGTGCAGTCAGACAGAGTTCTACTGTGTCCAGCTACCTCCTGACTGCCAGCAACCGTTCCCACGAAGCAGGGATAATCCACCCTGCTACATCCACTATACTTTGTCACTTGCACACATCAATCCATGCCCATATCTACAGGACGTGTGCGCCCACACACCAGCTCATCATGGATTTTGGGCCAACGTCAACTGATGCTGTCAAAAAGTATTCACTGATCAGTCAAATCCATTGCTCATCAGGGCTGCCCCTCTCATAATGTGTTCAACAGTCTTACTTTTTATTGTTCACGTGAATCCATTGATCATATTGATTAGGCTAATTAAAGTAGAGGAAATTTGCACAGAAGAAAGTTGGTGTGTTTCACAACATTACCATCATTATTCTCCATTTGTAGTCATGCCTTTACAAGCATCAACCTTTTATTTATCACCTGAATTTTATGATAAAATAGAAATTCGATATTTGTTAGATTGGATATTTGATTAATTATATTAAGCGGAGAACGGAGCAATTTAACAAGCCTCGGCACCACGGATGAATGATAGGTTTGGAGACCTATTTCAGAATGCACTGTCTATTCCATCTTTCGAAAAAGTAACCAGGTGTTACCCGAGCGCCCCTACTGGTTGAGTATTGTTAATATGGCAACTACCCGGCTACTGTGTGGCAAGGTTGTGCTCCATCTGTAAGGTGCTTATGTGTGTATGCTGTGATACAACCGAGTGAACAAACAAAATGATCTGCATCCAGATAGAAGTCCGGCGGTGGGCGTGGCTTATACCAGACATATTTCAATTAGTATTATTATTATTGTATACCAGATGGGAACAGACGTAATCAAATTAGCCAATTAACATTAGTTTAAAGAAAGTCATGTTAAATTAATATTGGCATATAATTCATTACTACATATATTTGCTATCTCCTCATACTGTACTTTTCATCGCTCTCTCAATCTCTTTTCTAAAGTATGTTTAATGAACTGTCTGACCCCCCCCCCCTTAAATGGGGGATATTTAACAATCAGAAACTAAAACAGTAATTACATGAACCTTTTTTGCCTTTTTTATTTTATTCTTTATACATTTGTTTTCATCTCTCTCCCTCTTTCTTTTTATTTTAACCTCTTAACCTCTTAACTCTTTAACACTAGCACAGCCGACAATGGGTCAAATGACCCCTAGGTATTTTCAATAAATGTATCCTCGTCACTCGGTCGAGCTCCAGCTCTGTCACTCAATGACTTTTCCTAAAAGTACCCGTTTTATGTTCCACGGTTTCTGAAATTTCAAAATGACTTCAGGAAAATGTAATTAGAACGTTATTCCACATATGGGCCGTTGGAACAGACGAAAGTCACAGCACTTTGCGAGTGTCTAGCGCAGGGGTGGCCAACCCGTGGCTCGCGAGCCACGTGTGGCTCTTTGCCCGTCAATGTGTGGCTCTTCCATCCAAAAAGAAAAAAATATATATTATAATATATATATATAGACGGTCTGCACGCGAACGCACAGCTCCCGGTGGCCCACCTAACGGGCATGAAACCCCCTCGCAGATGTTTGACCTACCCTGGCATCTCCCCCCGGAGATGCATGCGAGCCCTCGAGCTAGCCTAGTGTGCTGGCGCTTGGTAGAGATAAAAAAAAATTGCCTGGCCGACCGCATAAAAAGCGCCGTTTTATGTTGTTGGTCAAACCACGGTGCGCCGGTCCCGAAGGCGGAATAAAATATTTATAAAAACACGCCTGGGCCAGCGGTGATATCGGTCCCGTAAGACCAAGCGCTGATTTATGAACAGCGTGTAGGCTCGTAAAACCAGAGAATGGTGGCGGCGAATTCTAACAAGAAAGAGCCCCTACAACGTTTCTCCCCACTGTCTGGGACGACCAGGAGGGAGCCGGTCCGAATAAGGACACTGACACAGGGTTTTATATACAGAGCCTGGGAAAAAACCATCCATTACGCTCTTTATATGAGAGGGGAAGACGCCGGGTTTATCCCAGAGAGACCTCAACGTGAGTGAATAAATTAATGAAAATGTTTATTTAACAGATTTCAGAATGGGCACAACAGCCCAATACACACAACCGTTAAGAGGAAGCAGATCAGAAAAGACAACAGCCTTGACTGCATCAGCTCTGTCTCCCATTTTCAATGTCATAGGTTTTAACTCATGGATATCTCTCGGCCAATAAGAAAATGCGAAAGCCTGTGACGTTTTCAATGGCCGGGGAACCCCCAGTCCCACCCACTAAGGTCGGCGTGCAAATTGCCACACGAGCCCCGCTCTCAACGTTCCCTCCATCCACACCGACATGTGGTACTGCTGTAGCTACGTGGTAAGAATCACAAAGCGGCCTCGTAGCCAACTGCTAAGAATCATAGATAGGTAACCCGGTCCCTCCCGCTGTGCTTTGTGAACCCTGGCTTCGCCGATGAGGGGTCCCGTGGGGCAGGGTTCCTCCCGACCGTGCCAGCAAGGTATCTCGTGGGGTTGGGGTTTCGTACCCTGACTCAACCAACGAGGCTGGGGTCGGGGCAATTGCACCCAAGGGGGGGGGGGGGGGGGGCGAACAGAAAGGGTGGTTTGAAACGGGGGGAGCAGCATTCACTACCCCTGGTAAATGAGGCGGCTGCCCCGCTGAGCAGCGTCTTGTGTATTAGCGCTATTAGCCCGCTGGGGACGCTGCTCCACAGCTGGACAAGCATAATGTGTGGTCTTCACTCTGTCTCAGGTGAAAACTACCCACATACCGACAGCGCCAGTCCCGCGCAGACTTCCATGGGACTTCCCCCCCCCCCCCATCCCCCCCCCCCCCCCCCATCCCCCCCCCCCCCCCCCCATCCCCCCCCCCCCCTTCCCTCCCCCCCCCCTTCCCTCCCCCATCTCTCTGAGTGCCCGTCTCCTGGCGCTGACTAAGGTGATGGATGCCTCGGGGTCTTGGCCAAGATTGTAGTGACTGCTCTACATGCACCTCCGAGGCCTTGGATCAGTTATTTACCGTTGTCTGTCCGTGGTCCTGTCAACTGATTAACAGTATTAAGAGACTGTTAACAGATTAACAGTCAACGCGGTTTCATTGCTGGGTTAAGTACTTCTATTCTATTCACATAATATGCTTACTTCATATATCTACTCTGTGTTCTGAGTCCCCTCCTCTACTCCCTGAGTCCCCTCTTCTACTCCCTGTACACACACGACTGTGTGGCTCAGCGGAGTAGCAATACAATCATCAAATTTGCTGACGACACAGTGGTGGTGGGCCTGATCTCTGCCAACGACGAGAGGGCCTACCTGGAAGAGGTCCAGGTCCTGGCGGGATGGTGCCAGGAAAACAGCCTCTCCCTGAACGTCAGCAAAACAAAGGAGATGATTGTGGACTTCAGGAGGTCGGGGGTCAAGGACTACAGCCCCCTCAGCATCGACGGGGCACCGGTTGAGAGAGTCAACAGCTTTAAGTACCTCGGAGCCTACATATCCGAGGACTTGACATGGACCACACACATTGACAGTGTTGTGAAGAAGGCACGACAACGCCTCTACTTCCTCAGGCGCCTAAGGAAGTTCCAAGTCAGTCAGAAGATCCTTAAGAACTTCTACTCATGTACAATAGAGAGCATCCTGACTGGCAACATCACCTGGTTTGGGAATAGCACTGCACAAGACCGAAGCAGACTACAAAGAGTGACACGTTCAGCCGAACGCACAATTGGAGGGGGGCTCCCCACCCTCCAGAACATTTACAACAAGCGTTGCAGGGGCAAGGCTAAGAGAATCATTAAAGACTCCAGTCACCCGAACAACTGCCTCTTTGAACTGCTGCGGTCAGGCAAGCGATACCGGAGTCTCAAGGCGAGCACAGAAAGACTCAGAAGAAGCTTCTATCCCCAGGCCATCAGGCTGCTAAACGAACAATGAACACTACACAACAACAACCATCAAACGCACATAGCACACACATCCACACGCACACACTCACTTTAAACAAACACACTGTAGCACCCACTCCACACACTTTATAGCACACACCCACTTTAAACAAACACACTGTAGCACCCACTCCCCACACTTTATATTTATTGATGAAGGATTGCACTACAACTCGTACACCTTACTGTAAATTGTACCTAAATTGTACCTCATCCCATTTCTGCTTTGCACTATATAGTACTGTACATTAGTACACTGCATAGTATTGTATATTATATGGTAACTCAGTTACGTCTATTCTGCATCGAACATTGTACATATGTCTATACTGAACACTGTGACCTCATTTTCTACTTCTAAATTACATGCTATACTATGTTATTTGATACTATCTTGTCTAGCACAGTCTCTGGATTAACAGTAAGAAGGATTTTGTATGAAAGTATTCTGTACTTCTGTATGACAACTATTAAAGAAACTTGAAACTTGAAACTACTCCATTCACATATATGCTTACCACTTGTATCTATTGCTATGTCCGCCCACTACAATCACATGAGCTGTCTAACGCCTGTCCCGCCTCCCTGTCCCCCTATGACTTGCTGTCCTGGAGGCGTGAATATTAAAGGCAAGCAACTTGTGTTCAGCTTTTCGTTCAGCGTTTCTCTGATTGGCCACACGGCCAATCAATCAATCCACTAGCACACGCCCTTGCGGCGCGGCAGAAGCGCTGGTCGAACCAGCGGTGTTCTGTTGTGTGACTGTACTACAGCGGTGTTCTGTTGTGTGACTGTACTAAACTCTTCCACCACATGACCGACATTTGACATACAGTACACCTCCTATCTATGTTGGGATTATGTTTGGTCATGACAAAACAATAAAAATCGCTACTGTTAGTAATGCTGCCACCACCCACTTCAATGACAGAGCTCTCATATTTGCGAATGCATAAACTATATCTTAAATTATGGCGATGTGTCTAATATGGCTGTCGCGAAGTCATTGATAAGCGACAGCCATATTAGACACATAGCCATAATTTAAGATATAGTTTATGCATTCGCAAAATATGAGAGCGCGCCGCTGTCATTGAAGGGCTTCTACAACAGAGCACCGCCGCTGCTGCTGCTGAAGCTGTATCAAGCCGGCGGCGGCGCACGAAAGCCGGGGATAAACCACCGTGTCGCCCCGCTGGCGCTTCAGGCTCAGCAGCCTCCACGGGCGAAATAACATATAACGTTACAGTTCCACACTGATGTACAGTGAGTGTCTAATATGGCTGTCGCGAAGTCATTGATAAGCGACAGCCATATTAGACACATAGCCATAATTTAAGATATAGTTTATGCATTCGCAAAATATGAGAGCGCGCCGCTGTCATTGAAGGGCTTCCTACAACAGAGCACCGCCGCTGCTGCTGCTGAAGCTGTATCAAGCCGCCGCGTCGCCCCGCTGGCGCTTCAGGCTCAGCAGCCTCCACGGGCGAAATAACATATAACGTTACAGTTCCACACTGATGTACAGTGAGTGTCTAATATGGCTGTCGCGAAGTCATGCCTCTCCCTCTGACAATATCATAATGATGTGTTTTCTATATTATATCCACAATCATTCATCAAAAAAATTGTATGGGCTTTGATTAAACATGTAACCTACACCTACTGTAACTTACTGTACCTCTGCTTCCTACAGCACAGCAGGTAATGGCGTTAATCAATGGAACGCGAAACATAATAACGTTACGCTTTCTAGTTCAGCGCATTTCATAACTGTATGGGCTTTGTTTATACACAAGTGAATCTGGTAGTTGGTTGTTAAAAACACGAAACATAATAACGTTACGCTTTCTAGTTCAGCGCATTTCATAGCGCTCCACTGCTACCGCAGCCCAACACAAGTGCGTTGGAACAGCAGCCACAAGTTGGTTGCCCGCGCTGCCGCTCGCGCGCGCTCCTTGGATTTCATTTGGGACGTGGGACGACTGCGCTTGCCTGCGCGTGGGGGCGCGGCCAATCAGAGAAAAGCCGAACACAAGTTGGTTGCCTTTAATATTCACGCGTCCTGGAGTGCTGACCGGGGTGTCGGACGTCCCGTGATGAAGGCCGGGAAGTTGCGACCCCCTCTGCATGCCCCCCTGTCTCCGGAGGTCTCGTAGTGGTGACCGGAGTGCCGGACGTCCCGCGATGATGTCGGGGAGTTCGCGACCCTCTCTGCGCCGCCCCCTATCTCCCTGTCTCCGGCTGTCCCTGAGCAATGACCGGAGTGTTGAATGTCCCGTGACTAAGACGGGGAGGACGTGACCCTCTTTGTCATGAATGCCATGGCGAAAAAATTAAATATTGATGCCAACAACGAATTACGCCGTTGTTGGCGTTCAACACATGGCGGGCAATAACGACGTTGTTGGCGACCAATGTGTTAAGCGAAAAACTTGTCGCCCGTCATGTGTTTCCACTGTAAGGAAACACACAACGGGCTCTGAGGAGGGGTGGCACCCTCGTTACACAAAGTAGCAAAAACCACTTGCTGATTCCAGGAACACGACTGTTTAAAAGACGCATTCCCATAAATCAAGCACTCTCCCCACAAGAAAAAAGCTGCTCGCCACCCTTAGCTATAAACAGAAGGACAGCGAGCCTCATAGGCAAAAACATCAAAATACACAGTGAATAATCACACGCTTTATTTAAACGTGGTATTTCGAGGCGGAGAGGAGAAGAAGTTATGCACAAACACATTTAGTGAAAAGGTTATTTACACACTGCTTCAATAAGAGTACACCCTACAAGGGTGTCTCTTTTAGATTGAACGAAATGTAGTTGCATTCTTCGAGGAGGGAATATGGAGGCTTTTTGACGTAAGAGGGAGAGATAAAGCAATTAAAGGGGCATACGGCTCACAGCCTGCCCCCTTACCTTGACTGTGTGTACTTAAAAAACCGAACCTCGACCCTCTAATCTAGAAAAATTACAGACCCATCTCCAATCTTCCGTTCCTATCCAAAGTGTTGGATTGTCGCAACGCAATTTACTGACCATTTATCAAACAATATTCTTAATGAATCTTTTCAATCTGGCTTTAGAGCCTTACACTCCACCGAAACGGCGGTTACCAAAGTCACAAATGACTTACTGTTCTCTCTTGACTCAAACCTAACTTCTGTGCTCTTATTGCTTGATCTCAGTGCAGCCTTTGACACTATCGATCATTCGATTCTTCTAGGTCGGCTTGAGAATTATGTTGGCATTCGGGGTCACGCACTTGCTTTGTTTAAGGCGAGACAGCACCCCCAAAATTGCCTATTTGCTTTTTTTGACGATATTGAGATTTTGTTATATTTTGCTTCCTAAACATGTCTTCTATGAAACTAGTGACAATAAAATGTCAATAACACACATTTAGTTGTTTATTTGACTTCATTTTGCCTGATTGCATCCATAAATGTGCCTCATTTGCATATATAAACATAAAATTCAGGAAACTTGCAATATATTTTTTCTTAGTTTATATGTACATAATAAACTGGGAAAGTTTCATAGTGATATCTATTCAAGTAATTTTTTTCCCCTATTAGGGGGTGCTGTCCTCCCTTAAATCGTATTTAACTGATAGAACACACTGCGTGGTCTATAATGATTTAACATCTGAGACCTTCCCAGTGCAATGCGGTGTCCCACAAGGCTCTGTCCTGGGCCCTTTGCTATTTTCGATTTACATGCTACCCCTCTGCAATATCATACGCAAATTTGGCATAAACTTTCTGTTATGGTTTGACAACGACCCCAAATGCTAACGACACAAGAGAGTAGGATTCAGAGTTGCCAAATACTAGGGCTTGTTTATTTGGTAAAGAATAAGTGAAACAGGGAAAGCAGGTCAACAAGAACAGGTACAATGAACAAGGGGCAAAGTTCTGCTGCTCTGCAGCTTCTCCCGGAAGGGTAGTCTTGGGAAGCAGGAGCAGACCTCTGTACCGCTCTGCAGAATTCTCACGGCGGATCTCTCAGATGTTGTGCAAGAACCGAGAGAGGGAGAGAGGGAACGAGTCAGTGACAGAGCAGACTTGAAACGAGCAGGAGGACAGGGTGTAATATTCTTCGTGTTAACAACACAGTGATGTGCAATATTCCAAAAACAGCCCAAGTGAATATCTTCATGTAAACACACAGTGAGCAAAAATCCAAACACAGTCCAAATGTGAAAACATATCTTCGTGTAAACACACAGTGAGCAAAAATCCAAACACTGTCCAAATGTGAAATAATATCTTCGGCGTGAGCAAACACACAGAGGAAGGTGGAAGATCCCAAAAATATTATTCCATAAAGGAAAGAGCAAAATCGATAATGGCTGGGTGAGTGACTGTTTGACAAAAAGGTGGTAGACTTCAGTGTAAAGGTTACACACGAAAATCGGAAATAGGTCAAGACAGTCAATCTAGAAAAACTCACCCAGACGAGCTGCGTAAAAGGAACAGGAACAACAGAGGAGGCGAGCGCGCGCCACGGAGCAGGTATCCAAGCGAAGGCTTCTAGGAATTCCTGGAGAACAGCACAGTGAAACAGCAGCAACGGGGAAAAACATCCAGCGACAAATCAAGACGATCCAACAACTTAGGGTGGGGAAAACGGGGTATAAATAATGAGGGATCGATTGATTGAAAAGCCGTGACAGCTGGGGAATGTGATTGACAAGCGTGGGGAAGTGAGAGAACCAATCAGCGACGTCTCAGATGACGTCAACGGGGAGAAAACGTGTGAACGAGGGAATTGAAATACTTGACAGAGAAAATGAATGAAAACAAAGCGAGGGTGGTTAAAGGAACAGAACGAGTGAGAAAGCAAGGACAGAAACCTCACAGTACCCCCCCCTCCACGGGAGCCACCCGGCGACCAGGCCGACCCGGCTCGTCAGGATGGGCCCGATGGAAGTCGGTGATCAAGCCGGGATCCACGATGAGCTGCCGGGAGACCCAGCTACGCTCCTCAGGGCCGTAACCCTCCCAGTCCACCAGGTATTGGAACCCCCGGCCCCGCCGACGAACGCCCATCAACCGGCGGACCTGCCACTGGGGGTGACCATCCACTAGCACAGGAGGCGGTGGATCAGGAGCTGGAGGCATAAGGGGACTGAGGGAGACGGGCTTAACCCGGGAGACATGGAACACGGGGTGGATGTGCATGGATGCAGGAAGCTTCAGGCGCAGGGCCGCCGGACTGAGTACCTTCAGGACCTCGAAAGGACCGACGAAGCGAGGGTTGAGCTTCTTGGCCGAGGACCGTAGCGGGAGGTCCTTCGCGGAGAGCCACACCCTCTGCCCAGGGCGGTAAGTCGGCGCGGGAACCCGGCGCCGGTCGGCACCACGACAGGCGCGCTCAGATGTCCGGAGCAGCGCGGTCCTGGTGATCTCCCAAACGCGACGGCAGCGGTCGAGGTGGACCTGCACGGAGGGAACTGCCACTTCCGTCTCCAGTGCGGGAAAAAGAGGGGGCTGGTAGCCCAGGGAGGCCTCAAAAGGGGAGAGGCCGGTGGCGGAACTGACCATTGAGTTGATCGAGTATTCAACCCAGGGAAGGAAACGACTCCAGGATGCCGGCCTCTCGGCTGCCACACACCGAAGAGCAGACTCCACGCTCTGGTTCATCCTCTCCGTCTGCCCGTTTGTCTGGGGATGGTAGCCAGAGGAGAGACTGACCGTTGCCCCCAATCCCTTGCAGAAAGCCCGCCATACCTGGGAGGTGAACTGGGGCCCCCGGTCAGAGACGATGTCCTGGGGAAAACCGTGAAGGCGGAACACGTGGTGCGTCAGGAGGTCCGCCGTCTCGGCTGCTGAGGGAAGCTTGGAGAGGGCCACGAGGTGGACCCCCTTGCTGAATCGATCCACCACGGTCAGAAGGCAGGTGTTCCCCTGGGAGGAGGGTAGACCAGTGACGAAGTCGAGCGCCACATGTGACCACGGACGGCTTGGAACGGGAAGTGGCTGCAAGAGCCCGGAGGGTGCCTGGTGAGAGGCCTTGCTGCGGGCACAGACCGCGCAGGCCAATACGAACTCCTTGACGTCGTTCCGCATGGTGGGCCACCAGAAACGACGAGCCAGGAAGGAGAACGTGCGATGGACGCCTGGGTGGCAGGCGAACCGGCTGGTATGGCCCCACAGCAGTACCTGGGACCGGACAGAGTCAGGGACGAAGAGACGGCTCCTAGGGACGTTGCTTGGAGCACGTTGGAAGCGTAGGGCACGCCTCACCACACCCTCGATGCCCAAGGTGATGGCTCCAACCACTCGGGCCTCCGGGATGATGGGAGATGGGTCCTCAGAGGGTGGAGCCCCCTTGGAGTGCATCCGGGACAGGGAGTCGGCCTTCGTGTTGCGGGAACCGGGGCGGAAGGTCAGCGAGAAGTCGAACCGACTGAGGAAGCTGGCCCATCTCGCCTGCCGACCGTTGAGGCGCCTGGAAGCGCGGATGAACGTTAGGTTCTTGTGGTCTGTCCAGATGGTAAAAGGCTCCTCGGCACCCTCTAGCCAATGACGCCACTCCTCCAGAGCAGCCACGACCGCCAGTAGCTCCCGATTGCCGGTGTCGTAGTTCCTCTCGGCGGGGAGGAAGCGACGCGAGTAGAAGGCGCAAGGATGTACCTTCTGGTCGGAAGGAGAACGCTGGGATAGGACAGCGCCCAGGCCAGAATCCGAGGCGTCCACCTCCACGATGAACTGTCTCTTGGGGTCAGGGTGGAGCAGGATAGGAGCGGAAGTGAACCTTCTCTTGAGGGAGCGGAACGCAGCGCATGCCGCTGGGGACCAGTCGAACGGCAGAGCGGGGGAGGTCAGCTTGGTAAGAGGCTCCGCCACTTGGCTGTAGTTCCGGATGAACCTTCGGTAGAAGTTTGCGAACCCGAGGAAACTCTGTAACTCCTTCCGAGTGGTGGGTTCCGGCCAATCCTCCACAGCCTGGATCTTGCGAGGATCCGCTCGGGTCAAGCCCTTCTCCACGATGAAGCCCAGGTAGTCGACGGAGTTGGAGTGGAAACGGCACTTCTCCGCCTTGACGAAGAGCCGATTGTGGAGGAGGCGCTCCAGCACCCGGCGGACATGCAGGATGTGTTCCTCGAGGGTCCTGGAAAAGATAAGAATGTTGTCCAGGTACACCACCACGAACACCTCCAGCATGTCACGGAGGACATCGTTCATGAGTGCCTGGAATACCGCCGGGGCGTTGGTGAGGCCGAACGGCATCACAAGGTACTCATAGTGGCCCCTGGGGGTCTTGAAGGCGGTCTTCCATTCATCGCCCTCACGGATACGGACAAGATGATAGGCACTTCGGAGATCCAGCTTGGTGAAGAACGAGGCCTGGGTCAGTGGCTCGAAGGTGGAGCTCATGAGAGGTAGGGGGTATTTGTTCTTGATGGTGATCTCGTTGAGCTGACGATAGTCGATGCAGGGTCGCAGGTCCCCATCCTTCTTACCAACAAAGAAGAACCCGGCCGCCACCGGGGAGGAGGAAGGCCGAATGAGTCCTGCTTCCAATGACTCAGAGATGTAGAGATCCATCGCCTTCTTCTCCGGGACAGTCAGACTGTAGAGGCGGCTGCCGGGAAGGGGAGCCCCTTGGCGGAGGTCGATGGCGCAGTCATAGGGGCGGTGAGGTGGAAGGGACTGAGCCCTGGTCTTACTGAATACCTCCATGAGGTCGTGGTACTCGGGAGGAATGGACGAGGGATCCGGGGGCAACTCACCAGCCGGTCTCCGGGGCGGGGGACAAGACGCCGCCTGTAGACAGCGGGCGTGACAGGAGGAGCTCCAGCCCCTGATGGTACCGGAGGACCAGGCGATGTGGGGCTCGTGCAGCGCGAGCCAGGGCCTACCCAGGACCACCGGGACAAGGGGGGATTGGGTAATGAGGAACTGGATCCTCTCTACGTGGTTCCCAGCAATGGTCAGCAAGACTGGGCCGGTCCGTTGAGAGATGTCGGCCAGGCGGTGTTGGTCCAACGAAAAGATCTCCAAGGGCCTCACAAGGGCCTCAAGAGGTATGTTGGCTTGGGTGGCAAACTCGAAGTCGAGGAAGTTCTCGTCTGCCCCAGAGTCGATGAGGGCCTCCACCGTGGCACGTTGGTCCCCCCAGGCCAGGGTGACGCTCATCAGATGGTCAGGTGGTGCGCGGCGCTGGGAATGGGAAAAACGGCTCACCAGGATCTCCCGGGGTCTTGGTGAGCCCGATCTTTTGGCCGGGTAGGGCAGTCGGCGATACGGTGTCCCGCACCTCCGCAGTAGAGGCAGAGACCGGACCTGAGCCTTGCCTGACGCTCCGCCTGGCTCAGATGAGAGCGTCCCAGCTGCATGGGTTCCTCCTCGCGCACCGGACGGGGAAGCCTGTTACCATCAGTAGTGTTGGGGACGGGGCGTCCAGGAGTCCGGGGTGCTTCAGGAGGTGACAGTCGGGCCCTCTCGCGCCTTCTCTCCAGGAGGCGTCCGTCAATACGGATGACAAGGCTAAACAGCTCCTCGAGGGAGTCGGGCACCTCCCTGGTAGCGAGCTGGTCCCGGACTGCGTCACTGAGCCCCCTTATGAAGGTTAGGCGAAGAGCAGGTTCGTTCCATCCGCTCTCCACCGCCGCCAGTCGAAACTCCATGACATAGTCCGTCACCCTGCTGCTCCCTTGTCGGAAGGTCCCCAACCGGGCTCCAGGGTCCAGACCTCGGGCTGGATGGTGGAACACTCTGCGGAGCTCCGCCACGAAGTCTGGGTAGGAGAACAAAAAATCTGCTTCCATTGCCCAGGAGGAAGTGACCCACTGGGCAGCATGGCCTGAAAGTAGGTTGGTTATATAAGCCACTCGGGACCCATGAGCAGAAAAACGGCTTGGTTGATGACGGAAAACCAACTCACATTGCATGATGAATGTGGCACACTCCTCGGGATTACCGTCGAACAGCCGTGGGACGGAGAGAAGGGGTTCCCGAGGTGCGAGATCTGCTGGGGCTGCGGGGAATGTTCCTGAAGGGTGTGAGAGATGAAAAGTATTAACGGCGTCGCCCAGCGAGTTAAGCTGGGCGAGAATCTCGGACTGTTGTCCCGCCATAGCGGCCATTGAACCCTGCATAGGCAGGACCTGGTCCCTGAGGTTCTGCACCGCAGCCGCAGCCCGCTCTAGTTGGAGACCGTGATCCCTGGTCAACTCGACTTGAATTGCAAGTGCGGTTCTGACCCCCTCTGTGTCGGCTGGGGTCGTCATTGTGGTTGGATCGTAATGTTATGGTTTGACAACGACCCCAAATGCTAACGACACAAGAGAGTAGGATTCAGAGTTGCCAAATACTAGGGCTTGTTTATTTGGTAAAGAATAAGTGAAACAGGGAAAGCAGGTCAACAAGAACAGGTACAATGAACAAGGGGCAAAGTTCTGCTGCTCTGCAGCTTCTCCCGGAAGGGTAGTCTTGGGAAGCAGGAGCAGACCTCTGTACCGCTCTGCAGAATTCTCACGGCGGATCTCTCAGATGTTGTGCAAGAACCGAGAGAGGGAGAGAGGGAACGAGTCAGTGACAGAGCAGACTTGAAACGAGCAGGAGGACAGGGTGTAATATTCTTCGTGTTAACAACACAGTGATGTGCAATATTCCAAAAACAGCCCAAGTGAATATCTTCATGTAAACACACAGTGAGCAAAAATCCAAACACAGTCCAAATGTGAAAACATATCTTCGTGTAAACACACAGTGAGCAAAAATCCAAACACTGTCCAAATGTGAAATAATATCTTCGGCGTGAGCAAACACACAGAGGAAGGTGGAAGATCCCAAAAATATTATTCCATAAAGGAAAGAGCAAAATCGATAATGGCTGGGTGAGTGACTGTTTGACAAAAAGGTGGTAGACTTCAGTGTAAAGGTTACACACGAAAATCGGAAATAGGTCAAGACAGTCAATCTAGAAAAACTCACCCAGACGAGCTGCGTAAAAGGAACAGGAACAACAGAGGAGGCGAGCGCGCGCCACGGAGCAGGTATCCAAGCGAAGGCTTCTAGGAATTCCTGGAGAACAGCACAGTGAAACAGCAGCAACGGGGAAAAACATCCAGCGACAAATCAAGACGATCCAACAACTTAGGGTGGGGAAAACGGGGTATAAATAATGAGGGATCGATTGATTGAAAAGCCGTGACAGCTGGGGAATGTGATTGACAAGCGTGGGGAAGTGAGAGAACCAATCAGCGACGTCTCAGATGACGTCAACGGGGAGAAAACGTGTGAACGAGGGAATTGAAATACTTGACAGAAAAAATGAATGAAAACAAAGCGAGGGTGGTTAAAGGAACAGAACGAGTGAGAAAGCAAGGACAGAAACCTCACACTTTCATTTTTACACTGATGACACCCAATTATATATACCTATTAAGCCAAATGATTCCTCCCAATTACAAAATCTTGAGGCTTGCCTGCTTGCCGTCAAAAAGTGGATGTCGCAAAACGTTCTACTCCTTAATGCAGATACAACTGAGATGTTAATTGTTGGCCCCCCAAACCACAGAGGCCTGTTTCAGGACATCTCCCTCAACTTTGATACTTGTCATGTATCCCAGAGCTCCACCATAAAAAACCTCTGAGTAATTTCTTATTCCTCCCTCTCATTTAATGCACATATAAAAAATGTCACCTAAATTGCCTTCTTCCATCTTCGTAATATCGAAAAAATTCGCCCCATTTCGACTCTGGCTGATGCTGAAACCCTAATTCATGCTTTTGTCTCATCACGTCTAGACTACTGTAATGCACTTTTTTTCAGGCCTACCTAATTCAAGCATCAAAAATCTTCAACTCGTGCAAAATGCGGCTGCACGGATACTAACTAAAACTACAAAATTTGATCACATCACACCAGTTTTGTCCGCCCTACACTGGCTTCCTATTCAAGCCCGATCTGACTTTAACCTGTTAATCTGTAGACCGTTTTTTCCTAAAGGTACATGCCTAAGTAAATGGAAGATTGCTCCACTTCTGCAAGGTCAATTTGCATGTTCTTGGTATCTAGGAACATCTAGGGACCTGGGGGTATGTATTTCCAGTGTCAGAAATATTGTGTCTGTTACTAGGCTGAGTAAATTGTAATGAATAAATTCATTATGATTAATTATGATGATGATCAAAAATTGATACATTTTCTGAGCTCATTCACAACCTTATTGAGATCATGTGTACAAAAGATCTAAGCAAATGAACTGCGGGAAGATGATTAAACAGAAGGATTTGTAGATACAGTAATTAATGATAATCGACTTTAATTATAAATTCATATTTTACCTTGAACTTGACCTTGACCTTATTATGGCCAAATCATACATCTATGGATAGGGAAAATGCTCCTCTTTCCAATGGCAGGGTTGAATCTGGATTTAGTCATTTCTTGCGGTTTTTACGATAATTAGCATTTTCCGATAAATTTGTATTTCCGATAAAACATATAAAACATCGGTAAAAATGAAAATATACACTTTGACTACTGTTTTTGATAGGGTTATGGTGTTTACTCTTGGCTACAAAAAAAATATTTAAAAACATTGACCTCTTAACATCCAAGGGCCCACATGTGGACGATTCTTTGCCGACCTCTAGTGGCTCGGGTGTGCATTTATTTTGATACAATATATAGATAGAATGAAAGCCCTATTTGTTGCCTGTCGATTGCCCTTTCAGGTGACAAAATCCGTTCAGCGGTTCTCGAGTTACATGCCGATATGTGAGGCGTGCCCCAAAGTACGCAAAAGTAGCTCTGTCAATCATTTGGCGATCTCGAAAATCTTTGCACAGGGTTGTAGCCAATGAGTGTGGCTTTCCAATGATACCCCATGATATGATAATTGGGGATCTAATACGGTCTCTATTGATCGATTTATGATAAAGAAAAGCAGGGTCCCCCTATAGGAGGACCTTAAGGCTTAACAGTGCTACTCCTCACCTACACATTTTTTAATGGGCTTGCACCGCTATATCTATCCGATCTCATCTCCCGATACTCGCCCGCTCGTGCTCTGCGCTCACAAAATGCGGGGCTTCTATCGATTCCTAGCATTAAAAAGAAATCCGCCGGCCACAGAGCCTTTGTCTACCGTGCTCCCTACCTGTGGAACAAATTACCTGCCGTCATCAGGGGCGCCTGCTCTGTCAAAGCTTTTAAATCCCTGCTTAAGACCCATCTTTTCTCTCTCTCCTTCAACCTACCCTGATCTCACCTGGTCGGGGACTGACCCTTAGATTAATCTGTCTAGTTTAGTTAGGATGTCTATTTGCTCCCATGTCTGCTTTTCTGCAGACATGGGAGAACCTTTTAACCTCTGTCTCTGTCTCAACCGGTCCCATGGAACAGCTTCATACCGTCTTCTTTCTGGCCTGCAGTGCTGAACCTTCTGAGTGACTTCTCCTGCCCCCACAGGGCATACGGCCCTGAGCTATTGTCTTATATATCATCCTGTATCCATACGCTTGCAGTAGTTCTATCTATTACTCAATTTCACAATTTTCTTATATACTATACTGTCATTATTTATTGCTCCACCTCCGCCCACAAACATGGGAACTCTCTAACCCCTGTCACAACCCCCCCCCCATCTCTCTGAGTGCTTGTCTCGTAGTGCTGACCAAGGTGGTGGATGTCTCGGGGTCCTGGCCAAGATTGCAGTGACTGTTCTACATGCACCACCGAGGCCATGGATCAGCTTCTGTCCGTGGTCTGTCAACGTTGCTGGGTTAAGTACTTCTATTCTATTCACATAATATGCTTACTTCATATATCTATTCTATTCACATAATATGCTTACCACTTGTATCTATTGCTATGTCCGCCCATCACAATCATGCAAGCTGTCTAACGCCTGTCCCGTCTCCCTGTCTCCCTGTGAGTGGCTGTCCCGGAGTGATGACCGGAGTGTTGGACGTCCCGTGATGAAGACCGGGAGGATGCGACCCTCTCTGCATGCCCCCCTGTCTCCCTGTCTCCGGCTGTCTCGTAGTGATGACCGGAGTGTTGGACGTCCCGTGATGACAACCGGGAGAACGCGAACCTCTTTGCGCTGCCCCTGTGCCTCAAATAGATCCGCTATCAGCTCTATCTAAACCAAAAAACACTGTATACACTGTACTGTACAGTAGCTCATATATGGTAGGAAGAGTGAAATTAGTATTGAGGATAAACAAAGTTATGTTATATTGTGTATGTAGTGCTGTACTATATTCACTGCTGTCAAGTGAATCAAGTTTTTTTTCTTGTAATCTTTTAATACAAGTAAAAGTATATTCTATATTGTAATACACTAAATTATGTTATAGGGTCAAGGACTACAGCCCCCTCAGCATCGACGGGGCACCGGTTGAGAGAGTGAACAGTTTCAAGTACCTTGGAGCCCACATATCCGAGGACTTGACATGGACCACACACATTGACAGTGTTGTGAAGAAGGCACGACAACGCCTCTACTTCCTCAGGCGCCTAAGGAAGTTCCAAGTCAGTCAGAAGATCCTTAGGAACTTCTACTGATGTACAATAGAGAGCATCCTGACCGGCAACATCACCTCCTGGTTTGGGAATAGCACTGCACAAGACCGTAGCAGACTACAAAGAGTGACACGTTCAGCCGAACGCACAATTGGAGGGGGGCTTCCCACCTGTTGAGCACCGGTCGTAAACCGAGGTCAGATTGATTATCCCATAACTCTTTAGTCCGAATCCCAGCTTCAAGCAGCGTCCCGCGAAGCGTGGGACATCTAGGACTCAATTTGTCTATAACGTTCAGGGCTTAAACTCAGCAGACCTCGGCTCACACACAGGAACCCCCCGTCCCCTCCAGTAATACAGTTGATTAAATGGAGTTGCGGGGTATATTTTTATTCTATTTGCACTGGGACGGACTCTCTTTAATTAGATGAGGTCCATTTCCCTTATCCGTTACACGTATTTATCACTGTATGGATTTACTTGATAATCCCATTATACAGAATCCACCTTTAGTCCTTAATGCATAATCATAAAGCCACTTATTCTATTTTGCATTAATACATAATTATGCAAAATTATATGTCTCCTATTACTCTACTTGATAAAGCCTATAGTTATAGTTATATCCCCATTATAGCTAGGGATAAAGCCACTTACACATATTATCATTAATCAAAAATGCAACAGGGTGAAGTTACAAATGCAGAACACATTTCAATGCTTACCCGGCCGTCTGAGAGTGAAGGAAAGATACAAAGGATATTTATAAAGAGGTAATTTTAATTAGAAAAAGCTAGTTACAAGAAGAGACTGAAGTGGAAAAGTGTCCATTTCAGTTAAAATATGCACAGAACAAAACATCTCATCTCTGCACGGCTTGTGCCCCGTGTCTGGCAGCATTCTTCTCATCTCTCAAAAAAGTCTCTAAGCACCATTCTTCTTCTCTCTCCAGCTCAGTGTAAAAATCCCACTCTTGAAAGGGCAACCGTCCCTTTTATATCCATCTTACAATATTTCCGATTGGTCTAAACACAGTCAAGTCACAGGCTGTCACTTTTGTTTAGCAAACCAGAGTACAATACGTAATTCGTATGAGCTCCTCCTTCTTGGTACTAACGTTACTTCTCGTTACCTAGTGGTTTTTAAGTAACAGAAAGTCCCTTATCCCTTCAGAACAGACAACTGCTTTGTCTGTGGGGATCACGTGACATGGTACCGGGCACGAAGCCATCCCTAGGATTTCTTATCAAGCTTCCTAAAAGATCTCCTCCAGAAAGCAGTTTTTACCCATCATTCTTTTAGTATTATTCTCTAATGACAGTTAATTCCTATTAATTATAAGCATGCCATTTATGAAAACTTTTACTGTACACATTAAACATTTAATTGTTATATAGTTTCTTTTTTAAGATCTCCCTCTATAGATTCAAGACTCCCTGGTTTTCAACCAGCAACCCTTCCCGTCTGAAAGGGTTAACATTACACAGCTCTTTCTCCTCTGTCTCTGTCTCTCTCCTCTCCAGAGGCCCACATTCCGCTGGTTCACTCCCTTTTCACAGCTTTTCACAGACAGGCCCCTTCTATGAAGACATTTAAAGGCTCAGTTCCATTTTTTTATAAGTAGAGCCATCATAGAGCTGTCTTTCCAGAGTTCAGTTTAAAGATTTATACTGGTCATATAGGAATGACCCAGGATGTCATTGTCAAAAAGTGTCACTTGTTCTGTGGCACTTCTCACCCACTCTGTCATTCTGGGCGGTCATTGTCCATCATCAACTGAATAATGAAGCATATAATTACATGTGAAAAATAGGTATATACGGCTATATTGGAACGACTCAGGATGTCATTGTCAAAAAGTGTCACTTGTTCTGTGGCACTTCTCACCCACTCTGTCATTCTGGGCGGTCATTTTCCATTGTCTTAATAGCGTCTGTACTGGGGGACGAGATGGCGATTGTGGGGTCACGTGGCTGTGACTCTCCACACCCCCTCTGCCATCTCGGTACCTTGTTACCCTGGTAGCCGGCGGGAAGACTTGCATCTGTTGTTCCCTGGCTGGACGGCTCGACAGGATAGGGGTCACGTTGTTGCTTGGTATCCGGCGGGAAGACTTGCATCTGTTGTTCCCGGCCGATGCACCCAGGCTGTTGTCGTCTTGGTCATCTTGGTCACCTTGGTCATCTTGGTCATCTTGGTCAGCTTGGGCACCTTGGTCATCTTGGTCACCTTGGTCATCTTGGGGTCGCCCCCTCTGACCTCTTGGACCTCTCCCATAGTTTGAGGTAGGTTGATTTGTCACTTCTCGGGCGACCCCCACGGATCCCCGAGAATTGTAGCAGCAGTCCTCTATTGAAGTGTGGTTGGCCTGGTCTTGTGACCCTGTCCGTAGGCCTCGCAGGACATCACAGATACAGTCCACAGAGGACTCATTTCTTTTCTCTCTTTCAGGTCCATTCAGGGCTCTCGTCGCCCTGTAACCTGGGTCCAGGCCGATGTCTCTCTGTCCGGTCTGGGAGGTCTAGGAGGTCTGGGAGGTCTGGGAGGTCTGGGAGGTCTGGGAGATCTAGATGAGGACCCTGAGGATGCTCTGTAGCTTGACCTATCCCGGTCTTCCTCCATTTCCGATTTCTGACCTGAGTCAGTATATTCCTTCTTGCCATTCGCTGCGTCGTCCACTGACTCCGGGGGACAGCCCCCCCCCCCCCCCCCCCCCCCCCCCCCGTCTAAGAGTGTGGCTGGCACTGGTTCAGGTTTTGTCCCCCTTACCAGCGCACATTGTTCACAGATCTTTCGGACTGTTGTTGCTCTTTGTTTGGCTTTATGTATGAGAATGTTGTTAGTTCTCAGGTATACCAACATCCTCCTGCTTCCGGCATGTCCAAGGTTATCATATACCTGTCCGATCATGTGAGTAGCCTCGTCCTGTTAGCAATGGCTAGTTAGCCTGCTATTCGCTCCTATTCGCAATGGCTATTTCAGCCTGCTCGCAATGGCTATTTCAGCCTGCTATTCGCAATGGCTATTTCAGCCTGCTATTCGCAATGGCTATTTCAGCCTGCTATTCGCAATGGCTATTTCAGCCTGCTATTCGCAATGGCTATTTCAGCCTGCTATTCGCAATGGCTATTTCAGCCTGCTATTCGCAATGGCTATTTCAGCCTGCTATTCACAAAGTAGAGTTTTTTCTACTTAAGTTCTGACTTTAAGTAAGCATTTAGTTACTTCAAGTTCAAGTGACTTTAGGGCTCCCTAGCCCTATTAGTCGCGAGTAAACGCCACTTCAAGTGGTTCCTTATGAACCCTCTCTTGTTCCTGATAGATTTTTTACCTCTTAGGCTGTCTGCTGCGCTTTGCAGACCTCTACGTCACTCATTGTTCCAGATCTCGAGCACTTAGGAGGAGTCTTGGTTGGAGAGGATTGCTTGCTGATAAGATCACACTTGAGTAAGGTTTTAACTCAAATCTGTAATAAATTTTACTCCAGAGGCCCCTGACCGCAGTTATTTCAGTTCATATTCTTTCGGCTTTTGATACCTATTCAATTAGCATAAAGCCCAA
The DNA here is from genome assembly GCF_963971535.1 of Notolepis coatsorum. Classification (NCBI taxonomy): domain Eukaryota; kingdom Metazoa; phylum Chordata; class Actinopteri; order Aulopiformes; family Paralepididae; genus Notolepis; species Notolepis coatsorum. Next base: position 279,101,269 of record NC_140165.1, read on the forward strand.
CTCACGAATGTTCTAAGCCCCAGAACCTCCAATCCGTTTTGACAGACCTATAAACCAGTGACTCGGCCGCCCAAGCACCACAGCGTCCTGTATGCTGAAGCTTCCGAGTCCCCACAAATCTGATAGGCCCGTCGGATATAGAGACCCTGATGCTCGCTCTGTCCCCCCGCGTCAAGGTGCTAAGCTTGATGAGAGTTTGCAGAGTCTCAATTTTTATCCATAAGCGCTGGTGAGTGTACATCTCACGCAGCTGATATGGTTGGTACAGGTGCTAACCTACCAGATGGTAGCTGTCAGGAAATCCCCTTTGCATGAAATAGATTACAAATTCTTTCGTCCTCTCTACTCTGGTTTAGAGAAAAGACGGACATCTTTACAGTATTTGTGTTGAGAAAGCATTTTGACTTGGTCATACAGCATGCATTCCGTCCGTAACTGGTCTCGGGACCATGCTGCGCATTTGGCTGCAAGACGGTTACCACCTGGTACACCGATGAATAGCTTTTCAAGCAGTAAGCCTGATCTTCGCCTAGGCGTTCCACGTATGACTGATTCTGCTGCAACAGTGAGAGACAAGCTCCCGTCTCGCACCTGTGGGATTAGTTTCTCCACCATATTTTCCCCTGGATCTTGACCGGGGATTCTTACTTCCATTTCCATCATTTGGGCCATTGAAGCCCCTGCGGGGACCTCCAGTCCTTTGAGGTGTCTCAAAATGCGAGCGGCCTCCGGGTCATCATAGAGAGGTGACCCATGGAAAATCTGAGCACACTTATGGATATAAGCAGCCTGGGTCTCCCCTCGAAGCATTTCTGGGGCCAGTTTTTTGAGCACTTGGGTTTTGCTTAACAATTCTTGTGCTTTGTTGCTTTCTCCATATTGGGTGCTGTCACGCAGACTCCTGCCTGTATGTGAACTCTTTCCTCTCGGTCGGTAAATGTCTCCGGGAGATTGGGCTAGTATGGAGTGAGGGCTCACTTCCGGTCGGTGTTCCTCTGTGCTGTGTCTCAGGGCTTGGATTGGGCTTATGGACGGGGCCTCGTTCAACCAGTTTCTTTCTCTCCTGGCTATTTCAGCCATGGCCCTGTCTAGCTTGTACACCTGTTCACGTAGTATGTCATAGCCTGCATGTAAGTGTGCATGCTTGTATGGTTCTGTTACCCCAGGGTGAGACAACACTTTTTCTGCCACGGGTGACCGGGCTAAGGCCTGAGCCGTTCCCCATCTCACGGGATATGCTGGCATAATATCCCCTGTTTCCTTTCCTTCCAAGTCTCCTTCACTCTCTTCGGAGACGTCCTCCAATCCTGAGCTCCAGGTCAAGCCCGAGGGTGACTGAAAGGTGGTGCCTTTCAGAGTAGGCCCCTTGCCTATAGGTCTCAGTTTGACCGGTTTCGCTCTCTTGTTTCGAGGTCTAGGAGGTTCGCCCCTCGGGTACCGAACTCTCTCCCTAGATCTTGATCGAGATGAAGACTTGGAGGATGCTCTGGAGCTTGACCTATCCCGGTCTCCCTCCATTCCTGAGTCCTGATTTAGATCAGTATACTCCTGTTCGCTACTTGCTGGGTCGTCCCCTGAGTCCGGGGGACGGCCTAGAAGTCTATGGATACTCCTGGCCTGAGATCGCGCAGGTTCCGCCTTTTCAGGTTCGAACGGTACTGTCGGTCTCCTGGGTGTGGATGATCTCCCTCTCTCCGCTGCTCGGGAGGAGTTCTGGGAGTTGGACCTTTCTTTCCTGGGTACGGGTCCCGATCCCTTAGGGTTCGGAGGGGGAGTGAGAGGTACCAATGCAGGCTCATCGTCCTCGTCTTCCTCACCCTCCCCGGCTCTATCCACGGCCAGGGTTATTGACTCATGGTCCCTAGGTTCCATCATGAGACGGATCTCCGTGTGCCCTGCACTCCTTAGGCTTGAGATCGCGCTGATTACGGCTTTCCCCAACCATATGCCTCTTTGGCCATATCCTCGAGACCTGCCCCACATCAGGTTTATGGCTAGTCGGTAGGGCATGTCCTTAGTACCGTGGCCAGCATAGATTTCCCTTTTCTGCAGTAGTTCCTTTATACGGGACACCAGTCTGTCCCAGTTTATGTGTGAGGACTCTATCTCCTTGTATTGGTCTTGACTTAGTGTCACATGAACAATTTTCTCCGCGTGAAACACCTCATAATCACACTCTGTGATTACTGCCTTGCCTGGTTTCAGGGGCTTTTTGGTCCTTTTTTCCATTACCTGTTTCCTCAGGTTTCGGTAGTAAGAGCCTCCTGCCGTTACCATGCTTGTTTCCCATCTACCATAGTTCGTCAATGACGGTCCAGTGAAGGTGAGGATTGACCATGGTGTATCAGAGTTATCGGTCCAGACTGGGTGGTTAGTGACTGTTATGTTTGGTGATTGTCTGTGAGACCTTGTAGATGTCACTCTCACCCCTGAGTGTTCACCACGGGGAGATATATAGGTTGCTCTCGCTTGCCTCACTTCCTCGTGACCATGTGGTCCTGGGCTTATGCACTGCAGGGAGTGATCTCGCTCCTGCAGCTCCTTCAGCTCCTCCTCAAACTCCTCCTTCTCCAGACGAGACTGCAGCAGCTCCTGTTTGGTGCTTCGCAGTTCGTCTCTGGTGGTGTGGAACTGCTCCATCCAGTGGGCACTCTCGTCCCTGCAGTCCTCTAGCTGCTGCTGCAGGGAGCGCACCGAGGTGTTCACACGCTGCCGCTCTGCCTCGATACCTGCCTGAGACTGGGACACCTGCTCCATGCTGCTCCTCAGCCTCTCCATGTCGGTGCTGTACTGCTCCCTGAGGGTCTCGGATCTCCCGGTCGTGCGTGGCCACCTCGTCCTTCAGCGCCCCCTTCAGGGCCGTGAGCTCCCGCTCCCGCTGCCTCAGCGTCTCCTGGAGCTGGAGGTTGTCATCCAGTTAGCATTCAGTTCACTCCTGGCTTGTCAGCCCATGTTCCAGTGAACACGCCGTTTTAGCTAGCGTCACGTAGCCTCGGGCTAGGTAGCCATCCAGGGAACATTCAGTGAACGGTCGTCTTGGCTGCGTGTCACGTAGTCTCCCCTCCTCACAAACAGTATCTTTGGGCTAGGGGAGCCATCGCCTTTCTGTGAACGGTCGTTTTGACTTCGCTTCACATCCAGTCTCCCCTCCTTACAAACAGTGTCTTTGGGCTAGGGAGCCCTCGCCTTTCTGTGAACGGCCGTTTTGGCTTCGCTTCACATCCAGTCTCCCCTCCTTACAAACAGTGTCTTTGGGCTAGGGAGCCCTCGCCTTTCTGTGAACGGCCGTTTTGGCTTCGCTTCACATCCAGTCTCCCCTCCTTACAAACAGTGTCTTTGGGCTAGGGAGCCCTCGCCTTTCTGTGAACGGCCGTTTTGGCTTCGCTTCACATCCAGTCTCCCCTCCTTACAAACAGTGTCTTTGGGCTAGGGAGCCCTCGCCTTTCTGTGAACGGCCGTTTTGGCTTCGCTTCACATCCAGTCTCCCCTCCTTACAAACAGTGTCTTTGGGCTAGGGAGCCCTCGCCTTTCTGTGAACGGCCGTTTTGGCTTCGCTTCACATCCAGTCTCCCCTCCTTACAAACAGTGTCTTTGGGCTAGGGAGCCCTCGCCTTTCTGTGAACGGCCGTTTTGGCTTCGCTTCACATCCAGTCTCCCCTCCTTACAAACAGTGTCTTTGGGCTAGGGAGCCCTCGCCTTTCTGTGAACTGCCGTTTTGGCTTCGCTTCACATCCAGTCTCCCCTCCTTACAAACAGTGTCTTTGGGCTAGGGAGCCCTCGCCTTTCTGTGAACGGCCAGTTCGCTTCCTGTGGGCAAAGCACGAAATTATGCTGCACTTGTAACTCCCCCCAGAGCTCTATAAACATTATGTTACCCTTTAGTTGTGAGTAAACGTTGCTTTAATCACCAAGATAGAGCTTTCTATTCATTTGTGATATCCCCGAGTAGAGCCTTCCACTCGAGTCGCCAGTAGAGCTTTCTACTTTAATTTTAGCCAAATCTGTGATTTAATTTTACTCCAGAGGCTTTTGACAGTAGTCCTGTCTTCTTCGGCCGTTTAGCACCTATTTTGGTTAGTATAAATGCACATCGCCAGGGACGCCATGTTGAGCACCGGTCGTAAACCGAGGTCAGATTGATTATCCCATAACTCTTTAGTCCGAATCCCAGCTTCAAGCAGCGTCCCGCGAAGCGTGGGACATCTAGGACTCAATTTGTCTATAACGTTCAGGGCTTAAACTCAGCAGACCTCGGCTCACACACAGGAACCCCCCGTCCCCTCCAGTAATACAGTTGATTAAATGGAGTTGCGGGGTATATTTTTATTCTATTTGCACTGGGACGGACTCTCTTTAATTAGATGAGGTCCATTTCCCTTATCCGTTACACGTATTTATCACTGTATGGATTTACTTGATAATCCCATTATACAGAATCCACCTTTAGTCCTTAATGCATAATCATAAAGCCACTTATTCTATTTTGCATTAATACATAATCATATGTCTCCTATTACTCTACTTGATAAAGCCTATAGTTATAGTTATATCCCCATTATAGCTAGGGATAAAGCCACTTACACATATTATCATTAATCAAAAATGCAACAGGGTGAAGTTACAAATGCAGAACACATTTCAATGCTTACCCGGCCGTCTGAGAGTGAAGAAAAGATACAAAGGATATTTATAAAGAGGTAATTTTAATTAGAAAAAGCTAGTTACAAGAAGAGACTGAAGTGGAAAAGTGTCCATTTCAGTTAAAATATGCACAGAACAAAACATCTCATCTCTGCACGGCTTGTGCCCCGTGTCTGGCAGCATTCTTCTCATCTCTCAAAAAAGTCTCTAAGCACCATTCTTCTTCTCTCTCCAGCTCAGTGTAAAAAGCCCACTCTTGAAAGGGCAACCGTCCCTTTTATATCCATCTTACAATATTTCCGATTGGTCTAAACACAGTCAAGTCACAGGCTGTCACTTTTGTTTAGCAAACCAGAGTACAATACGTAATTCGTATGAGCTCCTCCTTCTTGGTACTAACGTTACTTCTCGTTACCTAGTGGTTTTTAAGTAACAGAAAGTCCCTTATCCCTTCAGAACAGACAACTGCTTTGTCTGTGGGGATCACGTGACATGGTACCGGGCACGAAGCCATCCCTAGGATTTCTTATCAAGCTTCCTAAAAGATCTCCTCCAGAAAGCAGTTTTTACCCATCATTCTTTTAGTATTATTCTCTAATGACAGTTAATTCCTATTAATTATAAGCATGCCATTTATGAAAACTTTTACTGTACACATTAAACATTTAATTGTTATATAGTTTCTTTTTTAAGATCTCCCTCTATAGATTCAAGACTCCCTGGTTTTCAACCAGCAACCCTTCCCGTCTGAAAGGGTTAACATTACACAGCTCTTTCTCCTCTGTCTCTGTCTCTCTCCTCTCCAGAGGCCCACATTCCGCTGGTTCACTCCCTTTTCACAGCTTTTCACAGACAGGCCCCTTCTATGAAGACATTTAAAGGCTCAGTTCCATTTTTTTATAAGTAGAGCCATCATAGAGCTGTCTTTCCAGAGTTCAGTTTAAAGATTTATACTGGTCATATAGGAACGACCCAGGATGTCATTGTCAAAAAGTGTCACTTGTTCTGTGGCACTTCTCACCACCCTCCAGAACATTTACAACAAGCGGTGCAAGGGGAAGGCTAAGAGAATTATTAAGGACTCGAGCCACCCGAACAACTGCCTCTTTGAACTGCTGCGGTCAGGCAAGCGATACCGGAGTCTTAAGGCGAGCACAGAAAGACTCAGAAGAAGCTTCTATCCCCAGGCCATCAGGCTGCTAAACGAACAATAATCACTATGCAACAACCATCAAATGCACACAGCACACACACCCACACGCACACACTCACTCAAACAAACAACACACTGCAGCACCCACTCTCCACACTTTAGATCACACAAACACACTTACACTTTATATTTATTGATAAAGGATTTGCACTACAACTCGTACACCTACTGTGAATTGTACCTAAATTGCACCTCGTCCCATTTCTCCATTTCTGCCTTGCACTATATAGTATTGTATATTAGTACACTGCACAGTATTGTATATTGTATGGTAACTACGTCTATTCTGCATCGAACATTGTACATATGTCTAAACTGAACACTGTGACCTCATTTTTTTTACTTCTAATTTTACTATGTTATTTTATTTCATACTTATCTTGTCTTGCACAGTCTCTGGAGCGCAACAGTAAGAAGCATTTTGTATAAAAGTATTCTGTACTTCTGTATGACAACTATTAAAGAAACTTGAAACTTGAAACTTGTTTTGTTCTTGACAGTGTTAATTTAGTCAACGAAAATTATGACGAAAGATGTTCATCAACGAAGGTTTTTTTCATGACGACAACGAGACGTGACGTCACGTTATTGAAGACCATGTGACGCTAACGTGACTAAATAGTCAATTAAATATCGTTGACCACAACTGAGGACACAAAAATGTAATTTACAAAAACCAGGATGACATTTCTCTTCATGTATGTTGATATTGTTGACTAAAACAAGACGAGACAAAATAATTATAACTTTTCTTAATGCCATCGTCCCGACGGGGAGCTCTGTGTTATTAGCATTAGCTGAAGAGCTATCTAAAAAGCTAGTTTTAGCTTAACGTTACCTTGGCTAAAGTTGGGACTATTCATAATCCAGCAGCAGACCTGCAAGCAAAGTACAGCAAGTTGGCAAAGGAGTATTTCAAGGTAAATCACTTTTTCACCAGTAACGTTACATTGTTTGTATTTCCATCTAGCTCGCGTTAACTAGTGGCTAACCTAGCTCACGCTAACGTGGCTAACTGATCGACCTCTCCCACACATGCACGCAATTAATGACATAATGCGGACAGCCATACCAGAGACAATGTTTAGCTTTTAGTGCCAAATGATAAGAGTCTGAGACGGAGTCTCAAAAGAGAATGTTGAATATTTATTTTGCATTAAAAATCACAACATAGACGTTACTACTAGCCAGAGGTGGGACCAAGTCATTGTTTTGCAAGTCTCAAGTCAGTGGCAAGTCTTGGTACTCAAGTCCCAAATCAAGTCCCAAGTCAAGACAGGCAAGTCCCAAGTCGAGTCCCAAGTCAAGACTGACAAGTCCCAAGTCGAGTCCCAAGTCCTAACCTTTAAGTTTCGAGTCCTAAACAAGTCATAATACGCGTTTCACCAAAAAGTTTCATTATCAACTTGTTGGCAAAACATAATCTAATTTCTATAAATGTAATAATATTCAGAATCAGTCTTACAACTAGATACAATTGGGCAAGAGCTGCTTGAAAACCAGTTCAGGAGTATATTGAGAAAAAAAAGAATAAGGATCACCATATCCATTTTAAAGGTATAGGATAACAATAACCAACAGATTGTCTTCCCACTTGGACCAATCATTTATTTAACGTCTGCCTGCCCTGTATATACAGTCTAGGCACATGATCCATAATAGCAGACCTCGGTTCAACTAACCTTAACCCTTTATCAATTTTGGGGTATAAAAAATCTGTACTGAAATGACAAGGCATCTCTGCATTTCATATATTAGGTAGTTTATTAGGTATTAGAATTAGGTAGGGCCTAATTTGTGTGCAAGTTCTCTCTCTCTCTCTTGGATAAAATAACAAACTCAGCAAGGCCAACGGCTTCTCTGTTACAGTGGGTGACAATATTGTCACAAGGAAAGATGAAATTACCTACCTGGGTTCCATCCTGTGACAAAATGGCAACCAATGTAATCAAAAAAAGTCAACCAACGAACTCGATTCTTGTACCGGATCTCCTCACTGGTAAACAAGAATACCTTGAAGACTAACAGGAGCACTCATTCAAGGGTACTACGACTATGCTTGTACCTCATGGTACCAAAGCACCTCAAAGGCACTAAAAACAAGATTACAAATATCACAAAACAAACTGGTCAGACTACTGCTTGACCTTACCCCTGCCCATTTTGACAACCTAGGATGGCTTAGAGTAGACAACAGAGTACATCACCTTGCAATGGGCCTGTCTACAAGATACGATACACTACCACCTACATGTCGAAATACTTCCCAAAGGTCAGTGAATTCCAGGACCACAACACCAGAGGGAGTTCCAAAAATCATGTTCAACCCAGATTCGTCTCAAACAAGGGACTAAACACGTTTCGCAATTATGCCACAACAATGTGGAACGCCCTACCCACAGCCGTAAAATTATGTAAATCCCTACCCTCCTTCAAAACCTCTCTCAAATAGCACCTATGGGTGGCTGCAATTAAAAACTGGCCCCTGTAAATGCCCAACGCCCCCCCCCCCCCAACCCCCTCCAATGTAGTTTCTTCCCCTTCGAATGTAGTATATATTTCTGTTTCTTATGATCTATGTCTCTTATACAGTACTGTATACTTGTATGTCATAAATGTCTTGATAACACAGTACTGTATAGCTGTATGTCATAAGTGTCATGATGAATTGAAAATGGGGGACCCTGATGTAAACAAGATGAAAGTCTTTCTCTGGCCTGCATCCCCTTAACAATTGTGTGTATTGAGCTGTACTGCATTGTACCCATTCTGCAATCTTTAATACAATTTTCAATCAATACATTTTTTTAAGGAGCAGCATTAATGTTAGGCTTTCATTAAGCAAGACATTGCTGATTGTTTATAAACCAAGTTACATACCCTTATTTATGCAGCTTCAAATGTAGTTGGAAGTAGTTGCGTCTCCATCTGTGATTTTGTGCAATTCGTTTTTTGTTGACCACCACATCGTTTTTATAAGCAAACAAAGCAATATTTGGTATAATTTCCCACTGGATCCGTTGTTCTTAACGTTCGTAACTTACTTCTTCTCTGGCGCAAATTGATTGGATGCTGTCGGATTGTTTCAAACAAAGTGGGCAGAAGATATGATCTTTGAGCCAAGCCACAAATTACATTTAACTAAAACTATCTTTTCTTTGTGCTTGACAAAAGAGAAATTGTGACAATATACATCTGTAAAAACGTGACTAGTGGGGGCTGCCATGACGGTGAAATAGTAAACAACACCCCACAGCACAGCGTGTCTCCACGTCCGAGTAGGGTCCAGCTGCAGCGCTGGAGAATCCTCTCAAGGGGCAAGCCTGTGGCAGCCACGAACCTACTACTTTCTATATAGCAGCTGGGAGGTGCGCTGTTTTAAGTGAGCAACGAGCGTTATTGGATTGATTCATTGATTGAACATCTGAGCTGCTTCTATAGAAAGAAGGTTCGTGGCTGCCACAGGATTGCCCAGTGAGAGGATTCTCCGGCGCTGCAGCTGGACCCTATTGGAGAGGAGAACTGTGCTGCAGCTCGCTACCAATCTACATAAAAATAACGCAGTAACTAACGAACCATTCAGTATTTAATATAACTTATCTTTGGGCATGGGGGAAGCCAAGGTATCAAGTCTTCTCAAGTCAAAAGGTTCAAGTCTAAGTGAAGTCACAAGTCATTGGTATTAAAGTCAAAGTCGAAGTCAAAGTCTTTTTTGATTTGGTCAAGTCAAGTCGAAAGTCAACAAATTCGTGACTTGAGTCGAGGAGTGTTTGCACAGTGGTGTCTCTCTCTCTCTCTCCGTCTCTCCCTCCCTCTCTCTCTCCCTCTCTCTCTCTCTCTCTCCCTCCAGAGTGCATGCAGAGGTGGGTTTCAATCTGCCGCCAGACCACAGCCCCAACAAATCAAGAGGGATGCAGCAATGGGGTCATCAGGTCACTCAAGCCAGATGCAGGGAGAGAGAGACACAGACACAGAGATGCCCAGGCCCCTCTAAGCACAGATATAAGATATCACCAGACAGTAATGAACTGAAAAACTTAAGATATTTGACATCAAATATTACTAGATCAATGAACTAAACATATCAATCCCCCTTTGACATATAAATCAAATATGTCAACACAACAGTTCATTGATGGATCTGTACCCGTCGATTGTCATCCATTACACGCATCACACCTAAACCAGGAGGGATAAACAACGGTCAGAGAGGAGAGAGAGAGAGAAAGAGGGAGGGGGAGAGAGAGAGAAGAAAGAGAGAGACACAGATTTGCAACTTTTCAGAAGAATACACCTACCCCCGAACCCCCCTTACTCAGGTACACCTAACCCATAGGATACAACCCCCCCTCTATCACAGTGCACCCCTGGTCCAGTCTCCTAGGGCGTGGGTCTCCTTCCTGAGCTGGTTCCCGTTCCAGGGCGCGGTCCTATAGGCAAAAGTGTCTCTTCTGGTCTGCTGCTGCCTCAGTGTCTTTGGACTATCTTCTCCGCCTCTCCCCAGCTGGCCCACCGTCTCTTCAGCTCTGCCTCAGTGCTCTCCCACCGCTGATCCCTCCCTCCTGTCGTAGATGATCTGTGTACGGGCTGTAGTGTCTGGCCTCACTGGGAGGAGGGGATATGGGGCAGCGTTCTGGCCCCTGCTGCTTAGCTGCCTCCTCCTCCAGTCTGCCTCTCTTCATCTCCGGCCTGTCCTCTGTCTCCTCCCACCTGTCTTCTGGTCAAGGGTCGTCTGGTGGTCTCGTCTCGGACGTCTGAGGGGCTGCTGCTGGCATCTCTCCCCTGATTCAGACACGCCACAGACAGCTGGTGAATGTCTGGATCTTCTGCACCGTCTCTTTTCTTCTCCATGTCTCCTTTCCTCCTTCTGATGTCAGGAGTTCTCGTTCCGTCCTTCTTGGATTGTCAGCTGGCCCAAATCAAATTTCAGCGCCTCCATTTGAAGGGAATTCCATCCACGCAAGTCCTTTGGATTGATATGTATGGACCAGCTGACAGATTCAAGCGGCAAAGTTCTATTTCAAACGGAGTCTTGTTGATCAGACAGAAGAAGAACAGTCGCCCTCCACGGGGCTCAGTCTAGCACAGAATGAAGACACACATGACTTTAAACCTCTCATGGACAAAGGAAGACAAGGGGAGGGGTGTGTGTGTGTGTGTGTGTGTGTGTGTGTGTGTGTGTGTGTGTGTGTGTGTGTGTGTGTGTGTGTGTGTGTGTGTGTGTGTGTGTGTGTGTGTGTGCGTGCGTGCGTGCGTGCGTGCGTGCGTGCGTGCGTGCGTGCGTGCGTGCGTGCGTGCGTGCGTGCGTGCGTGCGTGCGGGCGGGCGGGCGGGCGTGCGTGCGTGCGTGCGTGCGTGCGTGCGTGCGTGCGTGCGTGCGTGCGTGCGTGCGTGCGTGCGTGCGTGTGTGTGTGTGTGTGTGTGTGTGTGTGTGTGTGTGAGTGAGAATGTAGGGAGGGATATGATTTATCTGCCCCTCCCCTGACTGGCCAGACCACAGCCCCAACAAATCAAGAGGGATGCAGCAATGGGGTCATCAGGTCACTCGAGCCAGATGCAGGGAGAGAGAGACACAGACACAGAGATGCCCAGGCCCCCCTAAGCACAGATATAAGATATCACCAGACATGAATGAACTGATTAATTAATGAACTTAAGATATTCGACATCAAATATTACTAGATCAATGAACTAAACCTATCATGATGTTTCTTCTTGACTTGTTTAAAGAAGACGTGTACGGCCCAAGGGGACATTAATGTGTGTTGTCGGGCCTTACAAATAAATTTGATTTGATTTGTCCTCACCATCCGCTCACACTCTTTCTCGGCAGGAGCGTTGTCAACGGTATTCCGTTGGCTCACGCAGCTGCCGTCATGAGCTCGGGAAAATAGAGCATGCAGTTCCCCCTGCGTTCTCCCTTCCATCCCGCTCGCATCCCTTGCACACAGGTAGCTCAGACCACTTGGCAAGTGGGAGCCGACGCCCGACGCTGAAGAAGGGGCGTTCCATCTCGGAGTTGGCAAGCTTAATCCAGTCTCGAAGTACGGGGCTTCCCAAATATGAGACCAGAGTTTCCTCTGAACCTCCCTGAGGAGGTGGCTATGATCCCGCTGGGGAGTTGGAGCCGGAGCTAGGCCTCTCACAGTCACTAGGGAGGAGTGCTCAACGGCTGCCCGGCGACGCTCGTCCAGCCCTGCGTGCCGCTGCGGCTCACCTGCCTGCCACAAACATGGAGTCAGGGAACCCCCGCGGCCCACAGAGGAGGTTGCGACTGCCGGTGGTGGTGCCATCTTAACTTTTTCCTTTAAAGGGAGAATAGGCAAAAAGAAAAAGACAGCAACAAAAATGACTAATCTAACTAACTAACTAACTTTCAAACGTTGCAAAGTGGTTGAAAGAAGGGAAGAGCAGGAGTACGGTCACACGCTTATATGCATGGGCGGATGTGGGCGTGGCTGGACAGGTGTAGGTGATGGGGAATATTTCCAATAGTGAACAGAGCGCGAATCATTACGATATATAACTCTGCAGCCCAACTGCTAACTAGAACCAAAAGGAGAGAGCACATTAGTCCAGTCGTAGCTGCTCTACACTAGCTTCCTGTAACATTTAGAATTGACTTCAAGGTCCTTCTATCGCCAACACAGGCCAGCAAGAACACTGCGATCATCAGCTGCTGGACTACTAGAGGCTCCCAGAAACAGTCAAAAGAGGATGAGTGATGTAGCCTTTATCAACTACGCCCCAAAATTATGGAACAAACTGCCCAAAAACAACAGGGAAGCCAAATCACTAGACATCTTCAAAAGACAGCTTAAAACCAATTTCTTTGCTCAGCCATTTAAATTAAACATCAGGGACATCCTGACACAAATTGTACTTTACCTGCACTTGTCTTACCCTGCCTACTTGTATACACTTCCTATCAAATTAATGTGTCGGTTCTATGCTAATTTTATCTCACTGCCTCCTATGCACTGTCATTTTAAGAGCGATGGTCAAAACTGATTAACTCATTGACTGCCAGCTATTAGATGGGGCCCATCATAGCAATGCCACGCTTTAAAAGATAGTAGTGCGTCACCTTGTTTGTAGAGCTATAACTATATTCTATATTATAGTGTGGTAAATATTGACGTTGAATTTCATAAATAATATGTGTGAATAATTAGAGAGTCATAATGTAGGAGAAACAGACATTCCACACCAACCCCCTCTCATGAAAAGGCTGCTTACCCAAATGGTATGTAGGGGAATAGTTACAGGTCACAAAGCCCTCACTCAAACTGACTGTATGTAGATGCTGATTACATGCTGAAGAGTCATGAATCTATTAATCAACTGTTTAGTATCAAAAGAGTAAACCATAATATAAGGTTTGACGGGTGATTACACTCTTGTTAAAGAAGTCATCACAGCTACTCTGCCAACTAGCAGAGTGGGTTTTCAGTGCTAAATATGGATGGAACAGGGGTGACAGAAGAGCCATTCTCCACCCCCACTATGTGACCAGATTAGTACTGTATGGTAATGGCCCAAAAGGTCAAAGAGTATTCACACCCCCCCCACCAGAGGACATCATGCCAGCCCCCCCTCGTGAGACAAGACCCAACACAGCAACCACACGGACGGGGGCCACCAGCAGAACCCCTCTGTGCTCAGCGGGGGACCACACCGACGGGGGCCACCGACGGGCCCCCTCTGTCTCTGTCCCATCGCGTCGCCACAACCCAGGGGGGGGGGGCTGCCAGCCCCCACAGGAGATCGCCCACAGGAGACCGCTCACAGAAGACGCCCACGGACCAACTGTATTCTATTATTGGCTAGAAGTTATAGTATATAGGAGGAGACAAATTGGTAATTCGGGAGCCCTCAGACCGGACCGACCCCAGGGGTCTGTTGGGCTCCACCGCTCCTTCCACCAGAGAGACTGTGCTGCTTTTTATGTGAGTAAATCATGGACCCTTGGTTGGTTAGAATAGAATGTAAAGATACTTATCTTAGAAACCAGGCTTACTCATATAAAAAAGGGGCCTACAGTAAACTATGTATGTTCAAATTATGTTAACGAGTGACTGTTTTATGTACATGTTGGGGTTTGAGATGCAAACCTTGTTGATTCCTGTACACAGCAGCCCTGTTAATGTTCTCTGATAATCTTTTGTCCTATTCACCTTGGTCTCCTGGCTCTGATCAAATAAATGTTGAATTGGACTATAGTTCATGGTTTGTCTGGCCTACACGTTTATTCCTCATCTGCTTAAGTCAGATGAGGAGATCAACAATTCTATCAAGTATGATCCCTTTCTCCTCCTTCCAGATAATCAATCTCATTGTATTGTACTACAATAACCTCAAATTATTGTAGAAGTTCTGTGGGAATTTACCACAATAGCTATGGATACAATACTATGGCCCATTTGACATATCGTTCAATATGTGAAAAAGAATAAATGTTTCCAATTTCCATCCATACCTTCCCGTGTTATACCGTGGTGAATATAAGTATGGTTATAGCGTGGTCTGGGGTAATCCCCGAAGGGCTGAGTAATAGCCTTATACGTCAATTATACTATAAACGTTGCCGTTTCTTGCCTGTACACGCTACTATTCCCAAATCAAATCTATGTCATAGGTATTATGTTTCGTCATGAATGCATGAAAGGGGGGGGGGTCGTTTTTTGATGCTTTGATCATCACCAACGGCATAAGTTGTGGAGTAACGTTACACACACATGATGTGATCAGGGTGAAGACATGGTTGGACTGGATCAACGCAGGCTGATATCACATTACCTTCACTAGGATGTACCGCAAAAAGAATATTCCAATTATCTGATTGCGAGTCCCAGTATTGGTGTTGATCGTGTCGCCAACATAATCCACCACACATCATGCATCGGCAGGATTTTACGCTTCTCAATCCGATCGTTATAACCGCTCCATTCGCCCGACAACGAAAAATGAGCCTGGTGACATTTGACCGTTGCACAGGACAAGATACAAGGTTTCAAAGGGTGCTCGATACCGCCGTCTAGCTGGATGCGGCCGGTATTGCACTTTGGCGATCTCACTCATTCCCTATGGTAACACCAAGGTCCCTGGATGAATAATGAATACAAATATCGAATAAAAGAATAAACGACCAAAACCCAAGGTATCTCGGGTCTGGCAGCCAACGCATGTAGAGTTAACCCGACTTATCTCGGGTTTGGCAATTAATGAGTTAAGAGCGATGCACTGCTCCGTTATATTTTTATTGAACTATTTTAATCACACTTTTTTACTTTTCACTGATGCACTGCTATGTTGTATGTTAAATACCCTGTTGTATATCCGTTCTATTTTATTATTTTTAAACTGAATCAAACCGCACTTTTTTTTTTACTCTGTCTATTCTATTTTTATTATTTGTATTACTGAATGAAACTGTAAACAGAGAGGCCTATTGGGATGCTAGATCCTAATGTGAAACACTGATTTACCTTACCTTGCTACAGTACCTCTCTGTCTTTTTTTTTTTAATCTATTTTATGCTCGCTTATGTCTGTATTTTTCACTGTTGTGAAGCACTTTGAACTGCAACTTCTGTATGAAAAGTGCTATACAAATAAAGTTATTATTATAGATGTCCCTAGATACCAAGAACATGCAAATGACCTTGTAGAAGTGGAGCAATCTTCCATTTACTTAGGTATGTATTTTTAGGCGGATTTTCAGAAAATAGGGCTTAACAGGTAAACTAAGATTTTTGAACTGTCTGAAGCCCCCCCCCCCCCTCTAACTGGGGGACATTGAACAATCAGAAACTGAAAATAGGTTTTATGAACTGTCTGAACCTCACTACCATGTTGCCTGTTTTATTGTATTTATTTATTTTTCATCTCTCTCCCTTTTTTTATATATATTTTATATTTTGAACTAAACTAAGATTCATGAACCGTCCATCTAGACAGCCTACCAATGCAGGACAGTTGGATTTTGACAAAAATCAGTCTGCTCCCATAAAGAAGGCTGCACCAAGGTAATGTTAGATAATTATTTTGATAATGTTTTAGGCTACACGTACCTCTTCACAAAAGCCTTCACTAGAAGCACCATATGGCCTAAGCACTGGGAGTTGAGATTTTTAAATAAATAAATGGTCTCCTCCTTCCATGACTATTCTTAAATAACTTAAATTAAAATGCCAGCGCTAAAAAAAAAATAGGCTATATGAAACATGATATGTCGTGGATGAAAGTGTTCCTCATGCTTCTATACATCTAAGCCAATCAAGTGTGTGGGATATAGACAGCTGTTACTTATAAAAGTATAAGCAAAGAATGGCAGATGATTATTCCCATTGATCATATTTGTTCAAAAACACGCCTGTTGGACACAATGACAACCACTGAATGAAGTGCAACGCCGGGTACCTGCATGAATGCGCGTGCCTTGCCTTCCACAAACAGATGCCTGATCCAGACTGTTACGACCCCTGAGGTCTAAGGGTGAAGGGCTGTAACATAAACGTTGGTTGATGGAAATGACGGACCAGGTTTGTAAACACAATGATATTTATTGATATAACCAAAGGAAGCACATGTAACTCAAGGGTGAGCCAAGGCCAAAACAACAAACAAACACCACTATTCTCAACATAAACCAACCTAATCTATTGTAAAATAAATTACATTACCTAAACTACCCTTACCTAACAAAACAGGAGAAAACAATATCCAAATGAAATTGCAGCTCACCCCATCCGTGCTTCCTGAAAAAGAGGAAAAAACACACATTAGTGATACATACAAGAATGGTAAACTGATAACAAAACAATCTACAGCTCTCTGTGACCACACACAGGCAATTTCCAAAACAAAGGCAAATTCACAAAGGCAATTTCACTAAGGCAGTTTCACACAAAATGCCAACAGGCCTAGCCTCATGCCAGAGAGAGGATGAAAGAAGTGAGATTCCAGGTTTAAACAAGGTGTGGTGATCCGGGAGTGGGTGGTGGGTGATGGTTCATGATTGGGTGCAGGAATCCTGAAACCCATCCACCAATCGGTGATGTGCTGCTATGTAGTCCACCAATGGAGGGGCAGGCATAGTAGGGACCAATGGTGGAGGACGGGTTCTGGCTGGAGGGAGGAAACAAAATGGAGACAAGACGAACACTGGGGGAGCAAATTCATTGGGATGTAACCAGTGTTGGGCAAGTTACTTTTAAAAAGTAACTATTTATAGTTACTAGTTACTTCTTCCAAAAAGTAACTAAATTACTTACTCAGTTACAAATTATAAAAGTAACTAGTTACTTCAGAAAGTAACTATTGCGTTACTTTCAAGTAAATTCTTTACATAAACAACATACACAAATCTAAACAATTTTAATGTTGCTGTGGGACAAAGTGAGACTAGCCTCCAATCAAATGCCATGTATATGTAGATATTATAATTACTATGTTTATATAGTGGATCATACAAATACAAACACAATAGATTAGGGGTGTAACGGTACACAGAAGCCACGGTTCAGTACGTACCTCGGTATTGGGGTCACGGTTCGGTACGAGTTCGGTACAACAGAAAAAAAATGTTTATAATAATTATTATTAATATAATACATTTTTTTAATTACTTTTTTTTATATATTATATTTATGATCATTATTATTATTATTATTATTATTATTATTATTATTATTATTATTATTATTATTATTATTATTATTATTATTATTATTATTATTATTATTATTATTATTATTATTATTATTATTATTATTAAATAGAATAATTTCCCTTCTAGAGAGGATTTAACTGCACGAGACTAAATACTAGAGAACAGATGACATATTACAACAATGGCAGAGGATTATTTGGATTTAACTGGAGAGGAGCTCAGATGATCAGTCCGAAAAAGTATGTTTCTTTTTTTTATTTGATCAGCGTGAGTCCAGCGGGGAGAATGTTGTTGTTGATTGTTGGCGACGTGCGTGTGTGTGTGTGTGTGTGTGTTTCTGCGATGCGCGCGCGCGTGTGTGTGTGTGTCGGCGATGTGCGGCGTGTGTGTGTGTGTTGGCGATGCGCGCCGTGTGTGTGTGTGTGTGTTGGCGCAGCGATCTGTCTGATGAAAAAAACTGCTTCAATCATAGTAACGCGCGGCATTTTTTGGCAGTAACGGTAACGGCGTTATTAAGATTGGAAGAGTAGGGGAACTCCAGTAGCTCACCGCATATCTCGGCGCTATTTCTGCGTCGGGGAAAACCGTGCTGCGTCACGGATCTGGTGGACACGAGTTCGATTCCCGGACCCGCCGTCATTTATCAGAATGTCTTCCCCTGCTCTATATCCCGTTTCAACCTGTTTCTGTCGGTCATGCTTGACCAGAAAAGCTATAAACGCTAAAAAATAAAGTTTAAAAAAAAAAAGATTGGAAGAGTAATCCGTTAGATTACTCGTTACTGAAAAAACGAACGCCGTTATTTATAACGCCGTTATTCTCATCACTGGATGTAACACAGACCAATCATACAAATTGCATTGGATTAGTGTCATGAAGTATCACTATTATGATCATCATAGTGAAAGAATGGTGGAAATACCATGATGCTTTTTTGTAAGAATTTAAGTTTTTGAGTAAAACTTCCCTGAAGTAACAGTACTTCTAGGCTACTTGGGTAATGTTCAGTATTCTTTCCAGCTCCGCGTGTCACACTATAATAGATAGTGCAGCTCTGACTGCACCTCCTTGAGAGAGCAGAGGCCCTGGGCGGCCAGGTCTGCCTGTGTCAGCCCTTTTCTACAAGCAGGCTGTCTCTCCCTCCATCCCCTCGGCTCTCTCTCTCTCCACCACTGCTCTATCATTCTCCCTGCTTCTCTCTCTTTCTCGCCCTGCATCACTTCTCTCCCACCTCTCTCTCTCTTTACCTCCATCTACTTCTACTCTATATCGGAATTTAAAAGATAAAAGGTTTTGAGAATTCTTACGTGAATGTGGCCATTTTCATACAGACATTTTACATGGATATAGCCACTTTCTTACAGGTAGATATTTTATGACACATATATGTGTCCCATGCTTTACTTCACCCATTTAATTTATTTCTCCAACAAATAATTTTAAATAATTCACTATTAAAACCAAATCGTATGCATGACTTTGGACTACCATAATATATACAAGCTGGATTTCTTGCTTACTGGATTTCTTAGACAATGCCATCTAGATGGAATCCCTCTACCTA
Source organism: Notolepis coatsorum (assembly GCF_963971535.1). Lineage (NCBI taxonomy): Eukaryota > Metazoa > Chordata > Actinopteri > Aulopiformes > Paralepididae > Notolepis > Notolepis coatsorum. Next base: position 279,120,359 of record NC_140165.1, read on the forward strand.
CATTGCTCCCGTTCTCAATCTCTCCCCCTTCTCTTCCTCCTCCACCCCCCTCTATGCCTCTGACTTTCTGCCACTCCGTCACCTTTGCCAGCTCTAAATCGCCCTGCCGTCGTAGAGCCACGTGGATTTAAAGAGATTATGCTCTTCATACAGTTTCTCTTCCATCACTGACAGGGCCAAGGCAATTAACCTGTTTCTATACGCTTCATCTAAGACCAAAAACAAAACAAGTTAATTCATCTAAAGCAGTTCATTAGTCTCGCCGCACAAACAAGAAAGAAACGAAAGACTCAAATGGCAACTTATTGCCTTTCCCATTTCCAATTAGCTGTTGCCATCTTAAATCTTAACAGGCTCTGAAAATATGGCCTGATTACCTATGCAAATGAGTGGGAAGCTATAATAAAGCTGTCAGCGTAAATAAACGGGTGTAACAGAGGGGATCCGCTCAGAACCGCTTTGCAATCCCAGGGCTAAACAAAGAGAGCTACAATGTCCGTAAAGCGTTTAACGGGGAGAAGTGTAACGTGACAGCGGCGTGGTTGTTGTTCAGGGGGAACTTATGGGCCTGTTAAGTGGCCTGAAAGGTAACTGGTTTTCCTGTTGTGAATGAAGTGGGCAGCAGAGGTGTTCCGCTTCGGATTTGTTCCGTCAGGAAGGGTATTTGAGGCTCCGCGGTCGCTAGGACGTGAAGGACGATACCCAATTGCACGCGGTTCAATTGTATTAAACTCGTGGCTTTATTGCCATGAATGTTGGCCACCATTGCAGTACAATATACAATAATAACTGTAAAAACAAATACATGTGTCTGACTCTTAACCACTAAACTCATTGACTGCCACGCTGTTTTTCCATCTTTACTCCCTGGCGCCAGCGTTATTGACCATTTTCATGATGTTTGTGGACCCATCGTATATTCTATATTATAGCTATTGAGACAATGCTCTGTCTCAGCGGTTTTCACTGTTGCCTTCTGGCCGCCGTTATGACGTCCCACCAAGTAGGACCAACCGCTACGCCAAATCTTTTGTCCCCTCGGCTATCAGACTTTTAAACACAGACAGTAGTCATTTTAAGTAGCCTTTTGCACTTGGTTGTCTGTTTTAACTTTTACTTTTATTGCTTGATTGTATCACATGGAGTGTTTCTCTTTTTATTTGCCGTGCTGTCGTTGAGATGTTTTGTTGTTTGTTTGTCTCTGTTGCTTGTTGGAGAAGCTGCAAATATGAATTGCCCCACGCGGGATCAATAAAGTTGTCTGAATCTGAATCTGAATAGTATGGCTCATTTGACAGGCACAATTTATACTCCAACAGGGACTAAACAGTTTATTTCTACATATCTTCGTTTGTGCGCTGGCTATACCACAAAAAAATCGCACCATTTCACAATAATCCAGGCTGGTTTTCTAGATCGTGAGATAGTGTTTTGTGCGGTATGCGCAAATCTCGCGGCTGCTCGCCTGAAACCTATATTATTGCCAGGTCAAAGAAAAACACGACCATGTTTCTTCACAAAGCCATCAGGGGGGGGGTGTAACGTTCTGGGTTCTCAGGCATGTTGCCTGAGAATCCTACCACCATTCTGACGTCTGTCACTTGCTTCCCAACTGTCACTGATTGTCTGTGCTCCGTGATTCGCTGTCACTTGTGGTGCGTGTGGAATGTGTGGAATGCAACCTCAAGTAACCCTTGTTTTCCCTTTGTTTCTCGTCGGTTCTTCACTATCCTTCCAGTATCGGTACGCTGAGGTACTCTGGATTCTCGGACGTTCCCTGGCACCCGTTCGTCTGACTTTAGTTTTCTTATTCTTGTGCTCTTCGCTGTCGACGCCCGGCATCCTGTTGTTATCTTATTGCTCAAGTGTTTTTCCTATATTAACACATCCTGCGCCAATCACGTTGTTCGACGTGTTTCAATTTCATGCTAATTCTGCCAGATCACGGCGTACAACGTTATTGTGATCATATTTCATATTTTCGCCATGATATTCATATTTCCCTCACGGAGCCTTGTCTGATGCTGTGGGACTCGGCACAACTCTGCAACGCTTCAATACTGCCCCCTGGTGGATGATCGGCGAGTTGCCAAACCGGAAATGCCGGTTGGATATCGGTGCGTCTCCTAAATACGTCCGGCCACTCGCATTTCATTGCAGGACTCTAGCCACACACCGTGGATATGGATCGCTGCCATAACTCAATAATGGGTGGACATGATTTGGGCGTGTATTAGTATTATACAAACCGGAAATGGATCGCCTCGATCCCCATCAAATAACTGGGATCTTTTTTCTCCAGTATAATCGCCCAGCGGTAAGAGGAGGCAGCCGTGACTTTCAGCGTTTTTGTTTATTATGATCCATGCAAACTGCTCTGATCTATACTGTCCTGTCAAGGCAGACCACAGTAACTTCCAAACAGTGAAACTGAGAAAAATGGCTTTAAAGTTTTTTGTCTTGCCATCCAAAATGTGTTATAGGTAGATAGATGATAGTACCCAGATTTAACATGTATTAATGAAGTAATCTTTAGGCATACAAAAATATGACGTAGTTATTTTAATTAACCCCAAAAAAGCAGATACTGCACTCTGCTGCACGATTTCCTTAAATAATTATACAGGTAATGTACAGGCAAAGTGCAGTAACTTCAAATACAATGTTGTTTTCCCTCCAGCTTTCATAACTTAACCTAGCCATTTTATTTGGATCATCATCATTCCAATATATTCAGGTATTAAATTTCATTTTCAAAATGGCTAGGTTAAGTTTGGAAACTTAAAAACTTGTTATTAAGTGTCATTGCGTATTATTAATTTGATTGAAATTAGGTAGTTATGGTTAGATTTATATATTGGGGGGGGTATATCATATTTTTCATATGATCAAAAAGTGGTGGAGCAAGATCATACCTTTGCTCCCCCAAGTTCAATAGTGGGAGAGCAGATGCTCCGAGTGCTCTTATGGCCAGGCGCCTATGAGTATATTGTATAGTATATTGTATGGTAACTCAGTTACTTCTACTCTGCATTGAACATTGTACATATGTACATACTGAACACCTGTGAGGTTCGCCTTTCCCTTGACCTTTAATTCCCTGTCTCCTCACCTCACTAGCCCCCACCCTCGCATTCGTTTACTCTCGTTTGCTCTTCAGCAGCCACACCCTTGGACTACCTGTCATTATGTGTTTGATTGGTCTGGTGCCGAACACACACTTCTAGTTCGAGTATCAATTACCATCACGCACCTGATGTGTATTCTAATTAGCGCCCCTGTTGGGCTTTAAGTACCTCGCTCTTCCCCTCTGTCCTTGTCGGGTCGTTCCGTATCATATCTCTATCACCAAGCTCCTTCGGGAGGTTCTCTGTCTGTAGGCTCCTACGGGAGTTTCTGTTTCTGTCTGTATGCTGTTTTATCTCCGGCTTGGGGACGAGGTGCAAGCTTTGGCCACCTGTCGCCGTTTGCCTGGAGGGAGACATTGTACTGCGCTCTCTAATCCTCTACGGGAGGTATTCCAGTGTTCCACTTCAGACCTCCGCGCAGCAGACGCGCTCTTCACTCCAGACGCGCATCCAGACGTGCATCCAGACCTCCGAGCCAGACGCGCTCTTCACTCCAGACGCGCATCCAGACGCGCATCCAGACGCGCATCCAGACCTCCGAGCCAGACGCGCTCTTCACTCCAGACGCGCATCCAGACGCGCATCCAGACCTCCGAGCCTGACGCGCTCTTCACTCCAGACGCGCATCCAGACGCGCATCCAGACGCACTCCAGACGCGCATCCAGACCTCCGAGCCTGACGCGCTCTTCACTCCAGACGCGCATCCAGACGCACTCCAGACGCGCATCCAGACCTCCGAGCCAGACGCGCTCTTCACCCCAGACGCGCATCCAGACGCACTCCAGACGCGCATCCAGACTCCGCGCCAGATGCGCTCTCCGTACCGGCGCGTACTCCAAGCAGACGCGCACCACTCAGACCTCCGCGCCAGATGCGCCCTCCGTACCGGCGCGTACTCCAAGCAGACGCGCACCACTCAGACCTCCGCGCCAGATGCGCTCTCCGAGCCTGCGCCCTCCTACTCCTCCCTGTAAGCAGCTCCAGCCCTCGCCCTGTCCAAGGCCTTGACTCTGTTTCTCTCTGTCCCTGTCCAGTTCCTCCTAGTCCTCCTAGTCATCCCTGTCCTGTCCTCCTAGTCCTCCCTGTCCCCAGCCCGTCTCCGCGGGCCTCTGTCCCTGTTTCCCCATTCTAGTCCTCCTAGTCCTCCCTGTCCAGTCCTGCTAGTCCTCCTAGTCCTCCCTGTCCCCAGCCCGCCTCCGCGGGCCTCTGTCCCTGTTTCCCCTCTCTAGTCCTCCTAGTCCTCCCTGTCCAGTCCTTCTAGTCCTCCTAGTCCTCCTTGTCCAGTCCTCCTAGTCCTCCCTGTCCAGTCCTCCTAGTCCTCCCTGTTCCTGCCTTGTCCCTTGCCCTGGCCCAGTCGGTTAGCCTTCCCTTAGCCTTCCCCTTAGCCAGCTCGCCTCTTAAAGGCACTGTGCCTATTTTCCCAAGTTCATGTTTTCCTGTAATTTGTGTTCTCCCTTAAGGGACAGTGCCGTTTTCTGTTGTTTTCAATAAATGCCCAGTTCTTGGCTTACTCTCATACCTGTCTTGTGTTGTGCGATTGGGGTCGGTTACAAACCATAACAGTACAACCCGACCAGTCGACGACCCCAGCCAGCACAGACGGTGTATGTTGAGTTTGCCTTTTTTTTGTTTCCCTCTAGTTCCCCTGTTAGTCTTTCCTGTTAGCTTCCCTGTTAGCTCCCCTGTTAGCCCTGTTAGCTTCCCTGTTAGCCCTGTTAGCTCCCCTGTTAGCTTGTTAGTCTCCCCTGTTAGCTCCCATGTTAGCCTGTTGACTCCCCTGTTAGCTTCCCTGTTAGCTTCCCTGTTAGCTCCCCTGTTAGCCCTGTTAGCTTCCCTGTTAGCCCTGTTAGCTCCCCTGTTAGCTTGTTAGTCTCCCCTGTTATCTCCCCTGTTTAGCCTGTTGGTCTTTCCTGTTAGCCCTGTTAGCTCCCCTGTTAGCTTGTTAGTCTCCCCTGTTAGCTCCCCTGTTTGCTTCCCTGTTAGCCTCGTTAGCTCCCCTGCAGCTTGTTAGGCCTCTACTACCAGCATGGCCCCAGTCTGCTAGCTTAGCCCCGGCTGCTAGCACAGCCTCTATGTTAATGCAGCCTTGCTGCTGGCATAGGCCCTGTAGCTAGCCATGCCCAGGCAGCTAACCCAGTCCCTCTGCATGGCCCCAGTCTGCTAGCTTAGCCCCGGCTGTTAGCACAGCCTCTATGTTAATGCAGCCCTTGCAGCTAGCATAGGCCCTGTAGCTAGCCATGCCCAGGCAGCTAACCCGGTCCCTCTGCATGGCCTCCACTTTTTGTGTAGTTTTTCCCACTGCTAGGACTGCCCTTTCAGCTAGCAAGGTCAGTTTTCCCACTGCTAGGACTGCCCTTTCACCTAGCAAGGTCAGTTTTTTCCCACTGCTAGGACTGCCCTTTCAGCTAGCAAGGTCAGTTTTCTCCCACTGCTAGGACTGCCCTTTCAGCTAGCAAGGTCAGTTTGCTTCCACTGCTAGGACTGCCCCTTCAGCTAGCAAGGTCAGTTTTCCCACTGCTAGGACTGCCCTTTCAGCTAGCAAGGTCAGTTTGCTCCCACTGCTAGGACTGCCCTTTCAGCTAGCAAGGTCAGTTTGCCCCACTGCTAGGACTGCCCCTTCAGCTAGCAAGGTCAGTTTTCTCCCACTGCTAGGACTGCCCCTTCAGCTAGCAAGGTCAGTTTTCTCCCACTGCTAGGACTGCCCCTTCAGCTAGCAAGGTCAGTTTGCTCCCACTGCTAGGACTGCCCCTTCAGCTAGCAAGGTCAGTTTCCCCACTGCTAGGACTGCCCCTTCAGCTAGCAAGGTCAGTTCCCCACAGCTAGGACTGTCCTTCCAGCTAGCTTGTGCTCTCATGCTGTTCCAGCCCTGTCTGCTAGCCTAGCTCCGGCAGCTAGCGCAGCCTCTTTGTTTATGTAGCAGTACAGCTAGCATAGGCCCTGTAGCTATCTGTGCCCTGGCTGTTACCCCTCAGCTCCTCTAGTTACCCCTCAGCTCCTCTAGTTACCCCTCAGCTACCATGGTTACCCCTCAGCTCCTCTGGTTACCCCTCAGCTCCTCTAGTTACCCCTCAGCTCCTCTAGTTACCCCTCTGCTACCCTGGTTACCCCTCAGCTACCCTGTTCCTTGCTAGCCCCACTTTTGTTGTAGCTTCCCCTGCTAGCATGGCCCAGTACTTTTTGTTTTGTTGCCTTGTTTTTTCCCCTGCCCCTCTGTCTGTGTTTTTGGGTCGCCCGGTGGCTCCCGTGGAGGGGGGAGTACTGTGAGGTTCGCCTTTCCCTTGACCTTTAATTCCCTGTCTCCTCACCTCACTAGCCCCCACCCTCGTGTTCGTTTACTCTCGTTTGCTCTTCAGCAGCCACACCCTTGGACTACCTGTCATTATGTGTTTGATTGGTCTGGTGCCGAACACACACTTCTAGTTCGAGTATCAATTACCATCACGCACCTGATGTGTATTCTAATTAGCGCCCCTGTTGGGCTTTAAGTACCTCGCTCTTCCCCTCTGTCCTTGTCGGGTCGTTCCGTATCATATCTCTATCACCAAGCTCCTTCGGGAGGTTCTCTGTCTGTAGGCTCCTACGGGAGTTTCTGTTTCTGTCTGTATGCTGTTTTATCTCCGGCGTGAGACTAGGTGCAAGCTTTGGCCACCTGTCGCCGTTTGCCTGGAGGGAGACATTGTACTGCGCTCTCTAATCCTCTACGGGAGGTATTCCAGTGTTCCACTTCAGACCTCCGCGCAGCAGACGCGCTCTTCACTCCAGACGCGCATCCAGACGTGCATCCAGACCTCCGAGCCAGATGCGCTCTTCACTCCAGACGCGCATCCAGACGCGCATCCAGACCTCTGAGCCAGACGCGCTCTTCACTCCAGACGCGCATCCAGACACGCATCCAGACCTCCGAGCCAGACGCGCTCTTCACTTCAGACGCGCATCCAGACGCGCATCCAGACCTCCGAGCCTGACGCGCTCTTCACTCCAGACGCGCATCCAGACGCGCATCCAGACGCACTCCAGACGCGCATCCAGACCTCCGAGCCTGACGCGCTCTTCACTCCAGACGCGCATCCAGACGCACTCCAGACGCGCATCCAGACCTCCGAGCCAGACGCGCTCTTCACCCCAGACGCGCATCCAGACTCCGCGCCAGATGCGCTCTCCGTACCGGCGCGTACTCCAAGCAGACGCGCACCACTCAGACCTCCGCGCCAGATGCGCCCTCCGTACCGGCGCGTACTCCAAGCAGACGCGCACCACTCAGACCTCCGCGCCAGATGCGCTCTCCGAGCCTGCGCGCTCCTACTCCTCCCTGTAAGCAGCTCCAGCCCTCGCCCTGTCCAAGGCCTTGACTCTGTTTCTCTCTGTCCCTGTCCAGTTCCTCCTAGTCCTCCTAGTCATCCCTGTCCTGTCCTCCTAGTCCTCCCTGTCCCCAGCCCGCCTCCGCGGGCCTCTGTCCCTGTTTCCCCATTCTAGTCCTCCTAGTCCTCCCTGTCCAGTCCTTCTAGTCCTCCTAGTCCTCCCTGTCCCCAGCCCGCCTCCGCGGGCCTCTGTCCCTGTTTCCCCTCTCTAGTCCTCCTAGTCCTCCCTGTCCAGTCCTTCTAGTCCTCCTAGTCCTCCTTGTCCAGTCCTCCTAGTCCTCCCTGTCCAGTCCTCCTAGTCCTCCCTGTTCCTGCCTTGTCCCTTGCCCTGGCCCAGTCCGTTAGCCTTCCCTTAGCCTTCCCCTTAGCCAGCTCGCCTCTTAAAGGCACTGTGCCTATTTTCCCAAGTTCATGTTTTCCTGTAATTTGTGTTCTCCCTTAAAGGGACAGTGCCGTTTTCTGTTGTTTTCAATAAATGCCCAGTTCTTGGCTTACTCTCATACCTGTCTTGTGTTGTGCGATTGGGGTCGGTTACAAACCATAACAGTGTCCACGTACGTGACTTCTATTTTTTACTTGCTATACTTATTTTATTTTATACTTATCTATTTTTTTCTATCATTTGTCTAGCATTTTGTATAAAAGTATTCTGTACTTCTGTATGACAACTAATAAAGAAACTTGAAACTTGAAACTTTAAACATGAGAGAGGCAGAGTTGATTTTGCAAAAAAAAAATTTAAATCAATTTTTTTTTACATAATCGAATGTTATTTTCATATTCGAATCCCATGCCCATCGAACGAAGCTTTGAAGCTTTGAAGTATTTAAGACAGCCCTAGGCGCTATACCAAAATGTTTGCAAACATGTACCGAGGACGTATCACAATGTCACACACACACAAACACGCGCATGCACGCATTGGCGAAACCACGCACCAGTGGCGGCTGGTGAATTCTTCTCCAGGGGGGGCGCTATACCAAAGATTTTGCAAACATGTACAGAGGCACGCATTGGCGAAATCACACACTGAGTAGCCTACTGTGCACGTCAGAGCTTCGGCGAAACCACAAGGTACGAATATTTAAGTAGGTAGAGTACAACAATCACCATTGCCATCAATCAATATATGATCACAGTCAATGCAGCCACGTTTCCAATAGCACCTACACAAACGCGCACGCCCAGGTCTCTCTCTCTCGCTCTCGCTCTCGCTCTCTCTCTCTCTCTCTCTCTCTCTCTCTCTCTCTCTCTCTCTCTCTCTCTCTCTCTCTCGCTCTCTCTCGCGCTCTCTCTCTCTCTCTCTCTCTCTCTCTCTCTCTCTCTCTCTCTCTCTCTCTCTCTCTCTCTCTCCCACGCCCGTATTCAGATCCGTCCAATAATAATCACAGATGTATATCTTGTCATTTTAAAGTTACCATTATATTGTCCCAGGTGATTATGCCCCCCTGCGGCAAAATGTATTAGTATCCCCCTCTATCTCTCTCTTTTTCTCTCTCTCACACACACACACACAGCATGACATGGAATCCCAGCTATCGTTACAAGACTTACATAGACTTACCATCACAAGAGTTGAATGGGGCGAGATATTCAGCTGTCCACAACAAGCCATAATCCACTTTTTTTTTTTAAATCCACTCAAAAATAAACTCCAGTAACAGTCCATACCATGGGTAGCTGGTAGCTGCATCCAGCTAGCCATATAGCTTCTTGTTAGCCACCACAAGTACCACCAGCTAGAAAACGACAGAGTATATCCTTCTTCTGTCTGTTGATTGTTTCTGAACTGAGGAGATATCAGGCTGATGAGGTCGAAACTCTTTCACTCCAGTGTTCATCTCTCAAAAGGTATTGTTTTGAGGGATTTACCTGCATTCAAGGTTGTAATGTCCTGCCTTCATGCTCCATGGTAGCTACTAGTAAGCTAGCAAACTCTCCGGACTGGGGGAGTGACAACACAGCAGGAAGGACCCTGCTTGCTTGGAGCGCTAGAAAACGCGTTCCGATTCCATCATATTACACCATATTTTAACGCACTGATAGGCTAAATGTATTTGCTTGACCTATTTAATTGGCTGCGATGATACACCGATGATACAGTAATAGCATTGGAAATGGAGGTCCCTTCTACCGTCATTCCAACGGCCTCTACCGCCCGTTAACGCCCTCGTCAAATGATTTTATTAGGGTGGGTGCGGCTTCTGTTTTTTGCCGCCAGGAGGCGCAAAGTCAAGTTGGAATTATATCCATCCAGCGCACCGAAGACCCGCCCCTACTCTGCCTCATGTTTACAAAATCAGCTGTTTAGCCATTAGCTGCTAAACTAGCGTTAGAGTCGAGGAAAAGCAATTGATGCTTTGGATCTAATGAACGAGGGCATATTGGACTTTGTTACACAGCTGTACTCAAGTGGATTTCGTGGAGGGGCGTTTATAGGTAAGTGCAAAATAACTATAACTCACCAAGAGCTAACGTTAGCTAGCCGCACACCGGTAGCTAACGTGATAGCTAATACTAATGTTTCATACTGTATTCACTTGATAACTCTGGTGATGTGCTGCACTCACTCTCGCAACTGTGTGTATGTGAGATATGAGGACTGTGTAACTAGGAGTGATATGAGGACTCAGTGTGTAACTAGGAGGGATATGCGGACTGTGTATAACTAGGATCAACGTGAAATGGCCCTGAATACATCAAATAATGTATTTCCCAGCTGCTAAATATTGTAAGTGTATGACAAAATATATATCACTATGAATTTAAAATGGGGGACCCTGATGTAAACAAGACGAAAGTCTTTCTCTGGTCTGCATCCCCTTAACAATTGTGTGTATTGAGCTGTACTGTATTGTACCCATTCTGCAATCTGTTAATGACATTTACATATCTGTAGATACTATATCTATATCTGTACATCCCTTAACTACTCTTACTAGTTACGCCTGCTGGCATAGCCATACCATACCAAATGTAATGATTGTGATATGTTGTTGTTAATGAGACGATGAGCTGTATGTGTGTGTCACTGGAATATCTTATCTTATAGTGTCTTTATACCTGTATCACTGTACATAATTGTATGTTGTGTATGTCTACTGTCTATACACAACATACACTTGTACACACTACTGTTACATCCAGACATTTATGACATACAGGATATACAGACAACTGTCTATATATATAGACCGTTTCTAAAAGAGAATATATACATTTGAGGCGGAGGAAACTGTACATTGAACTGTACATAACTATCAATAGACTAGCTATTTGTCTGTATCTCTGTCTAGATAGATGCATGATTAGCTATTGATAGTCTGTGTCTGTTATATCAATTCAATATTGTCAGAGACAATTGCACTGCTACTTGCTTGGCAGCATTGTAACAAAATGCAGTTGTGCCAATAAAGCATTATTGAATTGTATTGACAAGAAGGCAAACTTTTTTAGTAAATCAGACAGTTCCCATACCTAATAATTGGCCGTCTGTCTAGATAGGTAAGTAAGTAGATAGATGCATTAGCTATTTATAGTCTGTGCACGCCCACTGTGTGAGCGATACGTCTCGCCCAGCTTTAGAGGTACTCTATATCATATCAGACAGTGACGTCATGTGAATCACAAAACAATGATTTATATTTGATATATTAACGTTATTGTGCATTTGAAACACAAACATACTTAAAATGAGTAAATATTATTTATTTTAAACATGTTTATTTTATTTTTAGGGGTCTAAAATTAAAATTAAAATTTGTCTTTTTCTCCTGCTCTCTTTACCAGGGGGGGGGGGGGGGGGGGGGGGGCGCCCTAGCGCCCCCTATGGGCGGCCGCCACTGCCACACACTGAGTATAGCGTACTATCACCATTGCCATCAATCAATATATGATCAGTCAATGCAGCCACGTTTCCAATAGCGCCTACACAAACACGCACGTGCGCACGCTCTCTCTCTCTTCCAGTCGGGAGCACTACACTGCACTGTAATATCTTTGTGCATGCTCCCACGCAGGGGAAGAAATTAGGCCATTTTACTCGCCAAATGCGAGTATTCTTTATGTTTGGCGAGTGATTCATGAAGAGCACTCGCCACACTGGCGAGTAGTAAACAAAACAAAAAAATCATTCTGCAATCTGCCTTTTCGCTCACTGGCACAAGCCGAACTCTGACTCCCCCCTTATGATTCCTCCCATTTGCGCCTAATAATAATCCATAACCAATGAACATCATCGTTGCACTCTAAGCTCCTCCAATGAACACTCGTTTTCTAGAAGATGCCGCCCATCTAGGGGAAGTGGATAGACCACTCACTCAAGTCAACCAGCATTAGCCGGCTAGCTACCTAGCATGTAACAAGCTACCATAACGTGCGTTCAACATACTGAGCGGCTTTGCTTAAATGCAGCCGAGTGACATTTTATTATTACCGGGTTTCCCCCCATATCTCCTCTACGGTCGTCATCCACACCTCCCTGTTGACCTGTTGTTTGGGTTAACGAAGAAAGAGTAACCGTACTCAACCAGAGGATACGCGGAGCAATGGGCTGAGAAGATGTCTGAAGCCTATCGGATTGCTTGTGAACATAGCAAAAAGTCCAGTGCAAGAGGAAAAAAATTACAAGAAAACAAAAGGAGTAGTACTGCAGTCAGGAGACAGAGTTCTGGTAAGAAACCTCAGTCAATGTGGAGGACCAGGCAAGTTGAGATCGTACTGGGAGAAGGCGATCTACATGGTCAAAAGCCAGCTTGCTGAGAGTCCAGTATACATTGTCTGCCCTGAACATGGAGACCATAAAAAGACCAGAACACTACACCGAAACCTCTTACTGCTGGTAAATGATTTGCCCCTGGAAATGACTCCACCGCCAGCCAGAACTGTCCCTGCGAAGAAAACGAATGACAGACCAAGACAAGGAACAGCACTGACAGTGATTCGGATGATGACAGTGACAGAGGATACTGGCTAAGGATACCTGTTGAAAGGACAGAGGAAAGATCACTTGGACACCGTGAACGACGACCTGAAGTCATGCCAGGCCTGTGCCCTGAGAGTGAAGACGACAGGGGAGGAAACACGGATGGAAACTTACCTGTCTTGGCCAGACCTGATGAAGATGTTAGCGAATCGGAGGAAGAAGAGGAAAGGGAGGCCCCCCAAGCTCACTCTCCAATAACCCAATCCCACCCCCAAGCTCACTCTCCAATAACCCAACCCCACCCCCAAGCTCACTCTCCAATAACCCAACCCCACCCCCAAGCTCACTCTCCAATAACCCAACCCCATCCCCAAGCTCACTCCCCCGTAGCCCAGCTCAATCTCCAAACCCCTCCACTCTCACCGGTAGAGCAGGTCCAGTCAGAGGTTAGGAGGTCTGCCCGTGACAGAAGGCCTAGACAATGTCTCACATATGATATGCTAGGTGAACCGTCAGTGCAGAACAAGGTGACCGTGAATTCAGTAGTACAGTGGCCACCGATAGTGCCCGCACCACACCACAGTCCACTACCACATCCATTGATACCCTTCGTAATGCCATGGTTGCATCACATTTTTTACAGCCTTCCACAACATGCCCAGTATGCTTATCATCCAACCGACACCCACGGTCCACCCATTGGGAGTTTGTTAGGGGTTCAAGCCTGAGGGTGAAATTGAATGGTTGTGTTTGGTGATTTTCGGAAATGTCAGGAGCCATCTTTTTTAAGTGGTATCACGTTAATATCTTTAGATTATGTGTCCAAACAGTGTGAACATACTGGTACAGGATTACCTCCATCAGAAACAAGGTAGAACAGTCATTTATATTTAATGGGAGACATTAACATAATTTGGTCAATAGGTGGCAGTATAGGACTTGTGTTTAGTGGCTTCGCCTTCCAGGGAACCGTACCTTGTTGTTTAGGGACACACGGGGCGAGCTTAGTCTCACAACCGGGAGGACCCAGAACCAATAACACCATGTCTGTGCCTTCCTTTGTCAAATGACTAACTACAACCTGTTTCATAGGTGGGTAATATACTACAAAACACACATAAAGGTTAACAAGGAGACATGCAATGTCGAGGGTCCAATGAAGTGACTATTGTCGATGTTTGAGTCAAGTTTAAGAAGTTTAAGACGACAAGTAATGTGGTTTAGAAGTTGACCGTCTATTGATGGCGCAGTGTCTCATGGTACATTGAAATATAGTGTTGAAATACAATTGCCCATTTAATCACTAACGTGTCAGAGTTAAGTATCTCCAAGGGGATTATAAAGGTTTATGTTTTGAAGTACATACTGTTTGGGTTGAACTGCTGTTTAGTAAATGTGTATATTGTGTACAAGTATTGAAGACGGTTAGAGGGAAATTACTTTAGCTCAACACCGGAGCTGTCCCACATGCTCTCTCTCTCTCTCTCTCTCTCTCTCTCTCTCTCTCTCTCTCTCTCTCTCTCTCTCTCTCTCTCTCTCTCTCTCTCTCTCTCTCTCTCTCTCTCTATCCCGCTCTCCGTTAAATGTAAATATAAATCTATTCCCTTGAGTTACACCATGGTCACGGTTTAGCAAATGCCTAGTAAGGTTGAGAACGACCAGATACATATATATATAAATGCACTTTCATTGCACATTTGAGTTGCAATAGAACTCGAACTGGAACACAAATATGAGTAACACTGAGGTGTTGAGGTATTTCTGTACAATAGAGCAGGGCTATTCAACTGGCGGCCTGCAGGCCAGATCCGGCCCGCGGGATGATTCTGACCGGCCCGCCAAAGATTACATGATAATAATTTTTTTTTTTAAATTTAAAAAAATTTAATTTTTTTTTTTACTTTTTTTTTTTTTTTTTTACTTTTTTCTTTTCATGTCAACGTTAACACGCACAATTGAGCCAAAAGTCACTCAATTAATGACAGATTGCATTGATAAATTGAGGGAAAACTTTGCAAGTCGATTTGATGAATTTGACATGTCCAGAGAATTGATGCATTTTGTGAGCAACACATTTGCCAATGTAGCTGCTATTTCCACAAAAGGACAAGAGTTCCTTGCATCACTTCACATTGATGAAGGTCTCCTGCAACTTGAAATAATTGACATGCAAGCATCATCTGCTCTGAAGCAGGCACTTGAGAATGAATCCACCACAACATTTTGGATAAAGTGTATTCATGTCAAGACATTCCCCAAAATAAAAACGCTGGCAATATCTGTGCTAACAATGTTTGGCTCAACATACACCTGTGAATCCAGTTTCTCTCCCATGAATGCCATTAAAACAAGCAACGTGCCTCCTTGACAAATGAGCATTTGCATCACTGTTTGCGGGTAGCCCTCACTTCCTATGAACCCTCTTTCTCTGCCATTGCCCAGTCAAATAAGTGCAATCGCTCTCATTAGATGTGTGTATGTAGGCTAGGCCTGTCTGCCCCCCACCCCCCTGATGTTTGAGAGTTAAGAGTGGACAATAAGTGCTAATAAGATGCTGTGATTTGCTGTTGTTGCACAGACATGAAGCACTTTTTCATAAGCTCAGCTGCACTATAAATGTGTTTTTTTGTTCAAGTGTTGATGTTAGAATGTTCAGATGCACATCATGCACTTGTTTGTTTTTTATTTTATTTTTATATTGAAATGTTGAAGAGGAGATGTTGCAGTTGTTGTAGTCATAAATGAAGCACTTTCTGCAGGAGATGTTGCAGATGTGGCACATAAATGAAGCACTTTTTTTGAAAAGTATACTACTTTTGCAATGTAGTTAAATAAAAGTTGTGAAAATGTGGTTGCGTGTTGTGTCAAGTGTACATATATTCATAGCACGGGGAGGCGCCGTGGCAGTCCGGCCCCTGGCCCCTTGGGTTTCTGACAATGTGGCCCCATGAACAATTTAGTTGAATAGCCCTGCACTAGAGAATAGTGGATATGACTGATGATAAACGAATGATGATATAAGGAATTGTTTGACAGACAATGAGAATGACAGTGTTGTTAAAAGAAGACATACAATGGTCTCTTCCAACATGCCTAGACATGCCTAGACAGAGGTTAACAGGAGAATGTTTCCCTTCTCACGTGCTTATACTTAAGACGCCAAATATGTATAAAGACATAAGTAATTACTGTAACTGAGGGGTACAATTCCCTGACTGTATTGATAAGTATGGTATTATTAAACCACTACCTCTTGTACTTTAACTTCTGGCCATCCAGTACATGATATAGATATGATGAACACTTTCCCACCTGATGAAACGAAGTCCACACAAATGTATAAATCGAATATTTTATATAGCAAAGGGTATATACAACGTTCACTTAATGACATTTATGATTTGAAATGCACTTGTATGGCAAATGAGTATTCGTAGGTAAATCAACATTGAATGTCCAATCTCTGGTTACGCAGGGAGCAAATATACAACCTGGTTCTTTAGGGAACTATAGCGATGGTACTTAAATGATTATAGGTGGATACACTAAGGGGGGGGGGGGGGTCCCGCTGGTTGTAAGACAGTAGGAGGGGGGGGTTAGAAGAGCCGCTGGCGGTATCCCATCTGGCCGACGATTTCTTGGGAGAATTCAGAGTCCTGAACACGATGCCCACAGAACCTCGGTCCGCAGATGAATACAGCTGGACCCTCTGGTGGACGGTAGCTGCCGGTCCACAGATGAAGAGACGTGAGGCGACCTCACTCGGGGTAGAGCGCCGTCTCACCTGGACTCCTCTCCGGGGGGTAGTTCCAACACTCAGCAGTGTTGGCCATTATCCATGGAATAATCAAAGCACCCAAAGCATGTAGATAATCCAAGCCGTGGAAGGCTCGCCGTCGTCCGGGTAAAGTAATCCAATGTACAGGTCCACTCGTCCTGGCCCGGAGCTCCTCGGATGCAAGCACCACACGTGGTCTGCCCAGCCTGGTTAAGACTCCAGATAACGTCAGGAACGATGGGGGTACTGCTCACTTTATAACTCTAACCGAACGATGCACCATACATAATAGACTATTATTAGCTTAATAGAAATATGTCCAACTCGACGGTATAGTGCCAAACTATGACAATTCAACTATTAATCCACACGATATCTCAATGCCTATTCTGAGGCCAAGTAGGCCTTACTGCACCACACGTGCGTCGTGGGTGAGGCTTCGCGTCTGTTACTTAGTTGGAGGGTAAAGAACTAATGGACTAAAAGAAAGTTCTACTTTACTTGCGCCATATATATATGCGCTGTGAACAAATAGTACCATTCGTATTTCGCCAGACGTATTCCTACGCGGAACCGGGCTTGTCACGACATGTTGGCCGGCACGATTGAACTTGAACCTAGGGGTATGGCTGCTGGCGCCAGGTTCTCGTCCAATGGTAGAATGAAACTATTATGGGCTGTTAGTAGACTAAAGGGATATTCAGTGCATATTGTACAAGGAATATACAGGGGATATCAAACGATATACAAATACTATTAAATATATATCCATAAATAAATATATATATTCGGTTTAATCTGATCCTTCACAACAGCCGCCCCCTAATTAGTCCCACCTAATTAGCTAAGCAGAGACAGATTAACCGCACTGTCTACCACTCAAGGTCCGCTGTAAGGGTCAGTCAACTCACAAAGTCATGGGGTCATGGTCATCATCGATAGTGTCTGGGAGTCTGGGCAGTTCTATTAGCCTCGCCACGGGTCGTGTGTAAGTTCGCCCTTGGACGAGCACTTCAGCTGCTCGGACCTTGCCATCGGCACCGGTGATCACTTTGCTTACGCGGCCAGCCGGCCACATAGCTCTGGGTAGTGACTGGTCGATAATCATGACGACTGTTCCTTCCGTCAAATTGTCTCTCTCTTTTACCCACTTCTGGCGGGTCTGTAGAGACGGTAGGTAGTGGAGTAGGAAGCTGCTCCAAAACTTGTCAGCTAGTACTTGACTGTACCTCCACATTCTTCGGCCGTTCGCTTCTTCAGGCCTGTACATTGTCTGGGGTAGCGCGGGTCCAGCCGCCCCATTAAGAGTGTGTTGGGGGTGACTGGGTCGACATCTGCTACATCACTTGAGACGTAACCGAGGGGTTTTGAGTTCAATACTCCCTCGATCTCCGTGAGGACTGTCATTAGGACTTCTTCCGCCACAGTCTGGGCCCCAAGCACGGCGTACAGGGCTGTCTTTATAGAACGTACTTCTCTTTCCCAGGTGCCACCGAAGTGGGGTGCGTTCGGGGGATTAAACTGGAAGTCAATCTGGGATGGAGCGAGGTGGGTCTTAAGTTCTGGGCCCATAGCTTGGAAGCTCTCTCTCAGCTCTCTTTCTCCGCCTTTGAAGTTTGTCCCGTGATCAGACAACAATGTAGACGGTTTTCCTTTCCGTGATGTGAATCTTCGGAAGGCCATAAGGAATGAGTCTGTGCTCATGGTCGGAAGGAGCTCGATATGGATCGCTCTGGTGGTCATGCATTTGAATACAATACCCCACCGCTTCTCGGTTCCTCTTCCTCTCTTTATATACAACGGGCCAAAACAGTCCATGCCTGTGGAGTGGAATGGCTTGTCGCCGAGTCGGAGGCGACAGGGGGGTAGGTCAGCCATCCGTGGTATGCTGGGCTGCGCGCGCCACTTTCGGCAGTCTAGACAGGTTCGCTGGAAGCGTTGCACCGCTTCTCTTCCTTGAAGTATCCAATAGCGACGTCTGATCTCCGCGAAGACTCTCTCTGCTCCTGCGTGGTGTACATCCTCGTCGTATTTCTTTATGATCAGCTCTGTGACCTTGTGTCGGCTGTTCAAGACTATCGGGTACTTAATGTCATCCGGTAGATCGGGGGCTCTCCGCAGGCGACCACCCACTCTGATGAGATTATGGGCGTCACTCTCGGGTGCCAGGTGGAGCAGTCTGCTGTCTGATGGGACGGGCTTTCCTCCCTGTAGACAGTCTAGCTCATCGGGGAACGAGTCTCTCTGGGCTCGTTGTAGTAGAAGAAGTTCTGCTTCTTCGTAGTCAGCTGCTGAAATGTCAGTGGTGGACTGACTCTCTGGGTGGTGCCACAGGAATGTCTTTAGTTGCGCACTCTGTAGGGTAATGCAGTCATCTATGTTGGGGTCTGTGGAGGCGACTGTGCTCAGTCCACAGAACATAGGTTTCTTGTTCTCAGCCTCCTCTTTACTTGCTTCCCGTGGGGTGGGCGTAGGCCACTCTTCTTCCGGGAGCTTGAGGAATTCTGGTCCATCACTGTAGATGTTGCGACGGGTGAGGTCATCCAGGGACATTCCCCGGGTGATGACGTCAGCTGGGTTGTGTTTGGTGTCCACATACCGCCAGCTCGCTGCTTCTGTTAACTCTTGAATCTCGGTGACTCTGACTCCCACGAAGACTTTGTATCTGCATGAATCAGACTTGATCCATGTGAGTACTGTTGTGGAATCTGACCACAAGATTGTTCTGTGCACCGGAATGGTGAGTTCACGTTGGATTAACGTGGCTAGATGCGCTCCTGCTAGGGCTGCGCAGAGCTCTAGACGCGGGATAGATTGTTGCTTTCGTGGGGCTATTCTTGAGCGAGCCAGGATGAAAGCAGTGTGTATCTTTCCTCCCTTCTCTTGGGCACGCAAGTAGGCCACCGATCCATAGGCTACTTCGGAGGCGTCGCTGAAGACGTGTAGATCAATCTTGCATGTCTCTGGCCTCACTGTGGATGGGAAGTAGCTGCGGCGTATATTGACGCCTGGGAGTGAGCGGAGTTCCGTCTTCCACTCTCTCCATGTGGAGGCAAGGTGTGCGGGTATTGGGTCGTCCCAGCCCTGGTCCTTGTCCCATAGTGCTCGTACAATCATCTTTGCCCTGGTGGTGTAAGGTAGAATACATCCCAACGGGTCATATTGTCTGGCGAGTGTTCTGTACACACTCCGTCTGGTGGTCGGTGTCGCCGTCGACCTTCCCTGCTCTGGAGTCAGGGGTTTGTGTCTATAGTGGAGCGAGTCTGTTTTGAAGCGCCAGACTAGTCCTAGTGTCATTTCTTGGGCTTCTCCTGGGATGGCCGCCATCCAGGTCTCGCTGCTGGCAGCCTTGTCCGCGGGGGAGAGGCTGCGCAATACGTGCGGGTCACTGCTGGCCCACTGCCTGAGATCAAAGCCGCCTTTGATCAGGGAGGCGCGTAGCTTGATTAGGAGAGCCTCGGCTTCTTCTTGAGTCGAAACGCTTTGTAAACAGTTGTCCACGTAGAAACTGTTCTTCACACTGTGTCGGACCTCTTCATCTGCTGCTGGGTCCTCTGCGACGTGTTTCTGTAGTGCAAATGTAGCACAGCACGGGCTGCATGTGGTTCCGAAGGGGAGTACTTCCCACTGGTAGATGGCTGGGTTCTCATCTCCGATCCTCTCTCTCCATAGGAACCGCAGCAGGGGCTTGTCCTCCTCCACTAGTCTCACCTGCAGGAACATCCCTTTGATATCCCCGCTGATAGCCACCTTGTCTTGGCGGAAGCGCAGTAGCACGCCCAGTAGGGAGGGGCCGAGTGTGGGGCCGGGCAAGAGCTCTTTATTCAGATTTTGGGATCCGATCTGGTAGCTGCAGTTAAACACAATGCGATCCTTGCCGTTGTGGTGGACCTTGTGATGCGGCACGTACCATGATTCGGTCGTCTGATCGGCCTCTTTAATGTCAATCTTTGTCACGTGTCCCGCTGTGATTAGCTTCTCAATCTCAGCGCGGTACACACTCTCTTGAGCGGGGTCTTTGGCTAGGCGCCGCTCTGTGTTCAATAGATAGCGCTCCGTGGCGTCTTTCTTTGCGTGAAAGGTGGGCATTCCCTCTCGCCTCAGGAGTGGAGTTGCGTATCTCATCACTCCGCCGACTGTGACTCTCTTTGTCCCTTGCTCGAGTAGGTTGATGGCGTAAATGTCTTCTTTAGAACGAATATCTTTCTTTTCGTTCTTAAAGGGCATTGTCTCTAGTGTCCATAGCCTCTCGACATGCTGCAGGAGAGTGGTGTCTTCTTCTGTCATTCTGGAGTGGAGGCAGCTAGTGGCTGCTGTTCGGTTGAGAGATTTAGCGAGGGGGCCTTGTAGTGTCCACCCTAGGCGGGTCTCGACTGCTGCAGGACAGCCTCGGGGTCCTGTATGGACCCGGTCAATTGGGACTATAAGTTCTGCATGGTCGGAGCCTATCAGCAGGGTCGGGGTGGCGCCGTCTATGAGCGGGATAGGTAGTTGACGCAGGTGCACATATTTATCCATCAACTTGGCGATGGGGTAGGTGTACTGCGATAGTCCTATTTCTTGGCTGGTGAAAGCATTTGTAATCTTATACCGTCGCTCTGGCTGCCCGCTTGCTGCGATAGTGAAGGAGACATTCTCGCCCTTTATCGTCTTTAAATCTCTTCTTATTGTCCGAATCGTCATTTGGTTCTCGCTCCCCCGCAGTCCCAGCTGGGCCGCAGCGGACGCGAGCAGAAGGGTCTTCTCTGACCCGTCATCAAGGACGGCGTAAGTGTCCATGACTTTATCTTGGTAGCTCAATGTCACACGGACTACCTTTAAGAGCACTTGGGCGCCGCTGCTGCTGGCGGGGTCAATGTACATGACACTTGCCTTAGTGCCGCTCGATGGTGCAGGTGAAGGCCGTCGTCTGTTACTGTCGTGTAGTATATCTAGATGGGCTCCGTCGCACCGACTGCACCTTTTCTTTAGGCGGCATTCGGCTGCCATGTGACTGCGCGCACATCGGTAACAGCGCCTGTTGGACTTTATCCATTGACTCACTTCTTCTGCATTCATCTTTGTGAACAGGTCACATTGTGACAGCCAGTGTTCTTTCTCACAGTAGGGGCACACCATCTTCCACTTCTCTTTTCTCGAGGGGGTGCTGTGGCTCTTACTGCTCGGTACTGACTCTGATTGGTGCATGACAGTCACCGATCTTCTTCCATCATTTATTCTCCTGGGTCCCTCTCTGGAGCTTGCCGTGCTCCGCCCGAACGTATCCAGTCGTAAGCTGCTGACTTCTCTCGCCAGGAAGTCGGCTAGATCAAGGAGGGATGGTTCGGTGCCGTTAGGATCCCGGTAGTCTCTCTGCCGCCTAAAACGCTCTTGTCTTGCGGGTGGCAGCTTCTCCAAAATCCTCTCGACGTTAGAGTTGGCGTATAGCTCATGCATGCCCTTTTCCCGTTGCGCTCCCAGCATCCCTACCAGGGACTGCACTTTGATTGACAGGTCGTCTAATGAGCGATTGTCTGTTGCTGGGGGTAGGCGATCAATATGCTTTATCTCTTGGATTACGTAATCCCATATACGTCCATATCTCTGGTCCAGCGCTGCTAGAGCCGCGGTGTATGGGGTCGTAGAGGTGGCATAGGCTAGCGCTATATTGTGCGCTCGCGGTACTTTCAGGTGCTTCAGTAATATTGCATACTTGTGGCGTTCATCAGCGACATCCACCATCATTGTCTCTAAGCACATCCGGAGCTCCGTGTACTGTGCTCGATTCTCATAGGTGAAGTCTGGAAACGACGGCGTGGCAATGTATGACGCCGTGGATGGCTGATACATCGGCGAGCGTTGGGGGAGAGACCTCCTAGGCGAGTCTCCTCTTGCGCCTCTCTGTGGGCTGGTACCGACAGGGTACCATGGCCCGCTGGTCCAGGTGCTATTCCTCAGGGCTGGTCGTGCGTCGTGCTCACCCGTGAATAGAGTCGGGGGTCTGTAGCGCAGCGCCGCGGGGGTATAGCCTGGGCTGTACTGGACCTCCTGGTCCGGTGGAGTACTGTGCTGTCGTCGGGCTTGGTTCTCCTCTTCTCCCTCTTCTTCTTCTATCAGGTCCTCTAGATCCTGTAGTCGTTTATTTAGCTTCTCCGCAGTGTATGCCGCTCCTTCCTTGTAGCTGGGTCTCGCTTGGACCGGTCTGGGAAGGGGGTCTGCGGGGGGTATAGGCTTGGTCTGTTGGTCAAGTTCAGGGTCGCTTGCTCGGTTAGGAGACGCTGCCCTTGACTGTTGTCTCGATGAGTTCCTTGAACCCCTGGCGGAGGGAGAGGGTGTTGCCTTGAGGATCAGCTGCTCCATTAGCTGCGCTTGTAACTTGTCGCGCTCGGCTTCGCGCTTGGTGAGATCTGCTTCTCTTTGGGCACCGGCAGCGGCGCGCTGGGCGTCGGCCCGGTCTCTTGCCATATTCTCTTCCGTCTGAAGGCGTCTCATCTCCAGGCGTATGCGCTCTTCTTCGCTCCGTTGCTGCGCTTGGAGTTGTTCGCGCTCGATAAGCATCTGTGCTTGGAGTCGATCGCGTTCGCCCTGAAGTCGATCGCGTTCACCCTGAAGTCGATCGCGTTCGGTAGAGGCTGTCAGGCTGACGAGGAACGCCTGTTGTAGCATCCTCTCCGCTTCGCTGGGGGAAGACGGTTGTGGAGGTGAGCCGCTCCTGGGTGAGCCGCTCCTGGGTGTACTCGTTGGGGAGTCCTGGAGCTCTATTTCCTCGGCGCTCTCCTCCTCTTCTTCCGTGCAGAGTTCTCTCTCTGTAGGGTTGTCTTCCTCCCGGGGCTGGTCGGGAACTACTTCTTCGGTATTGGCGGGGGGTAAAGGCATGTCAGCTCCCTCCTGGTCCCCACCGTGAGCTTGGTCAGTTACATTAGAACCCACTAGGGCCTCTGTGGTCGGGGAAACCTGGTCGTTAAGGTCAGACATAATTTTACTTTCTACTTTTACCGTGTTTACCGTTTGTCGAAGGCTAGGTAGTTGACTGACAGCGTAATCCTCTAAGTACTGAGGTGGCTGTCGTCTGCGCTGCGGGCGTTCTACGTTAGGAGGACCGTTTCGTGGAGTGTTCATCATAGGCCATTTCAATATTAATAACACTATATTAATATTACACTAGTTACCCTCCGGCTCGAAGGACCAATTGTAACTGAGGGGTACAATTCCCTGACTGTATTGATAAGTATGGTATTATTAAACCACTACCTCTTGTACTTTAACTTCTGGCCATCCAGTACATGATATAGATATGATGAACACTTTCCCACCTGATGAAACGAAGTCCACACAAATGTATAAATCGAATATTTTATATAGCAAAGGGTATATACAACGTTCACTTAATGACATTTATGATTTGAAATGCACTTGTATGGCAAATGAGTATTCGTAGGTAAATCAACATTGAATGTCCAATTTCTGGTTACGCAGGGAGCAAATATACAACCTGGTTCTTTAGGGAACTATAGCGATGGTACTTAAATGATTATAGCTGGATACACTAAGGGGGGGGGGGGGTCCCGCTGGTTGTAAGACAGTAGGAGGGGGGGGTTAGAAGAGCCGCTGGCGGTATCCCATCTGGCCGACGATTTCTTGGGAGAATTCAGAGTCCTGAACACGATGCCCACAGAACCTCGGTCCGCAGATGAATACAGCTGGACCCTCTGGTGGACGGTAGCTGCCGGTCCACAGATGAAGAGACGTGAGGCGACCTCACTCGGGGTAGAGCGCCGTCTCACCTGGACTCCTCTCCGGGGGGTAGTTCCAACACTCAGCAGTGTTGGCCGTTATCCATGGAATAATCAAAGCACCCAAAGCATGTAGATAATCCAAGCCGTGGAAGGCTCGCCGTCGTCCGGGTAAAGTAATCCAATGTACAGGTCCACTCGTCCTGGCCCGGAGCTCCTCGGATGCAAGCACCACACGTGGTCTGCCCAGCCTGGTTAAGACTCCAGATAACGTCAGGAACGATGGGGGTACTGCTCACTTTATAACTCTAACCGAACGATGCACCATACATAATAGACTATTATTAGCTTAATAGAAATACGTCCAACTCGACGGTATAGTGCCAAACTATGACAATTCAACTATTAATCCACACGATATCTCAATGCCTATTCTGAGGCCAAGTAGGCCTTACTGCACCACACGTGCGTCGTGGGTGAGGCTTTGCGTCTGTTACTTAGTTGGAGGGTAAAGAACTAATGGACTAAAAGAAAGTTCTACTTTACTTGCGCCATATATATATATGCGCTGTGAACAAATAGTACCATTCGTATTTCGCCAGACGTATTCCTACGCGGAACCGGGCTTGCCACGACATGTTGGTCGGCACGATTGAACTTGAACCTAGGGGTATGGCTGCTGGCGCCAGGTTCTCGTCCAATGGTAGAATGAAACTATTATGGGCTGTTAGTAGACTAAAGGGATATTCAGTGCATATTGTACAAGGAATATACAGGGGATATCAAACGATATACAAATACTATTAAATATATATCCATAAATAAATATATATATTCGGTTTAATCTGATCCTTCACAACAATTACAATGTACAGTATATAATACTGGATAACTACATTTAAAAGGAAAATGCTATTGAAGTGAACCAGGGTATCCTAAAAGGGTAGAATGTGTGTTGCAATGATGAATATGCTTTTGAATTAATAACAAGAATGGAATTATAATTGAATGTATTAAAGTAATGTAACTAATTGAACTGAATGATGATACAATGATGATTGATTGATTGATTATTCTGTTGAATAAATAAACGTTGTTGAAATCACAACCGGGAGGACCCAGAACCAATAACACCATGTCTGCGCCTTCCTTTGTCAAATGACTAACTACAACCTGTTTCATAGGTTAAATATATCTCTGCTATCAGGTGCCATATCCTGGTACCTGTAACACACACACTAAAAACGGATGGGTCAAATTTGACCCAATTTGGGTTATTTTTGACCCAATTCACTGGTCAAAAAGGGCCCGACCAGTGTGTGGGTTAATTTGACTCATTATTATTTAAGCATTACATCACGCGCAGGAGTGGTTTGTGAAAAATAAACCATGCCTAAGGGTGGTCGTTAGACCCCCCTAGGCATGGTTTATTTTTCACAAATCACGACTGCAAGTGGTGTAATGCTTTTATACAACTGCCACATTCATCCAACCTTATTGCTATACAATAAACACACATTAATAGAAGATTTATTGAATAAAACATCCGCCACAAAAAGTTTTTCCCACAACAACAAAAAAGAGAAATTTCCTCCATGTGGAAGCAGCTCGGAAGTGCATCCAACCAACTAACACATCCAACTGTCTTTCAACTTAAGACATCCAACCAACTAACACATCCAACTGTCTTTCAACTAAGACATCCAACCAACTAACACATCCAACTGTCTTTCAACTAAGACATCCAACCAACTAACACATCCAACTGTCTTGCAACTAAGACATCCAACCAACTAACACATCCAACTGTCTTTTTGTGTGTGTGTGTGTGTGTGTGTGTGTGTGTGTGTGTGTGTGTGTGTGTGTGTGGGTGTGCCAGACAGTGTGAGAGAGTGAGCTCTGCAGTCAGGGACGTGTGAAGAAATGAAAAAAAAAATTGCAAATAATCAATCAATCAATCCGCGATTTTTCTTTTGTTCCACAATGACTCATGACCCATAGATTACACAATCCAACATTGTGTAAGAGACTAAGACATTCGCCGTGACAGAATCGGTTATTATTTAGTCGTTATGACGCTATCAACATATCCATTTGTAAAGATTATTGTCCGCCATCTTGTTTTTTTTTAACCCTTAGGGGTCTAGCTGAAGAGCTTCTCCTCCTCAGAATATTTTTTTTTTTGTTACATAATGTAAAATTACCTTCAAAATAAGCCATCAATTGTCAAATTTGAGACGATAGTTTTCAATCAATGTCCTATCAAACATTCTGGTAAAATCCTAACTACATTCCAGGATAGGACTTGAACAGGATCCAAGTTCATTCAGCTATCTGATGAAAGAACTACACTCCCAGAATTCAATGTGATCAATGTCACTAGAACAATTCACACCTGGAGCAAAGGCCCAGTCGTTCCTTTGTTATTCCAGTGAATGGACCCAGCAGGAGGCCTAGCCCTAGAGTGACACACAAGCTAGATAGCATAATTATTATACCAACACAGGGCTGCTTTCACTGTTGGAACTGCTTATCTGTAACAAACAATTGACAACTGTTCTGTTCAACATCATCATACATCTTTCCTTTGGACAATAAAACCCTGCAAACTACATCGGCTGCAACTTAGACATTCAACTCATTCAACATCCACAACTTTGATTGCTGAAAGAAAATACCTAAATGGGTGCATCGTGACGCTTGTCGATTCATTGGGGAGCGACAAGCGGCCACTACATAGTTGGGTATTGTATCCATACAATACCCAACATATGCACAATTACCATGATTTTCTGTGTTTACAGTATAGTGTATTTGAGAGAGAGAGAGAGAGAGAGAGAGAGAGAGAGAGAGAGAGAGAGAGAGAGAGAGAGAGAGAGAGAGAGAGAGAGAGAGAGAGAGAGAGAGAGAGAGAGAGAGAGAGAGAGAGAGAGAGAGAAAGAAAGAAAGAAAGAAAGAAAGAAAGAGAAGAAAGAAAGAAAGAAAGAAAGAAAGAAAGAAAGAAAGAAAGAAAGAAAGAAAGAAAGAAAGAAAGAAAGAAAGAAAGAAAGAAAGAAAGAAAGAAAGAAAGAAAGAAAGAAAGAAAGAAAGAAAGAAAGAAAGAAATCTACATGTACAAAAAAAGCTAAAAATAAAATGATGCACATGTATAAAAAAAATTATAGGTGTCTCCTCATGGTTGTATCTGCCTGTTCTGTATCACACTAAGTGATATGTGAAAAAGCAGTTCCTGTCTGGAATGATACAGAGGGCCATACCACATTCACAGCACTTCCAGGGGGTCTTCATCTTACAATGGACACAAAACAGGCGTCCAGCCGTGGCCTTCTGGGATTTATCTGCCTGTTGCGTGATCGCAACAGGTGAATGGTTCCTTGGTAGGCGGTCCACTGGTGCTGTGGTTAGATTGTCCACCGCCGTGGGTAGGTTGTCCACTGGCACCTGTACAACTGTGACGCCACACAGCTCAGCTACCAGCTCCTGCTGGAAGACAAGGTGGGTCATCGCCTGCACCTGCTGCTCCCTGCAGAGCTCCATGTGAAGAAGGTAGGAGTTAGTGGCGGCAATGTCCAGATAGTGGTAGAGCAAAGTCCTGTACCAGCGCATGGTCTTGTGGTGTGCAGAGTAGTACTGGATGAGTTGGTCAGACAAATCAACGCCTCCCATGTGCTTGTTGTACTCCAGGACAGGTGTTGGCCATGCAATGTTCTCAATGGACCAGGTCTCACTGCGCTTATTTTGTATTCTCCTCAGCACAGTTTTTCCAGAGAATGACTCGTGGATTGTGGAGCAAACAGAGACTTCACGTGTGTCCATCCACTTCACAAAGACCAGTGGGCCATCACGTAGCCACCTGATGGTGCCCCTAGCATCCTTCTTTTTGAGAGCATTCAACTCTGTGCGGGGGCATTATTTTCTGTCAACTCTGTACGTTCCACATGCTCCGACACCCAGGCTATGCAGATCCCTGAAAAGCTTTGGACTTGTATAAAAGTTATCGACATACAAATGATATCCCTTGCTCATGGGTACTTGCTTGAGGTGTGCTGGCTATATCAGGGACATGACAGAGTCATACGCCAGTCCAATGCCTGATTTGAACTTTGACTTCCCGGCTTAAACAGCAAAGTCCAAAGTGTAGCCATTGCTACTGTCAGCCAAAACAAAAAGTTTGAAGCCCCACTTCGTTGGCTTGGCTTTCATGTACTGCTTCATAGAAGTATGGGCCTTGTTTGCAACCATCCTCTCATCAATGGAAATGTTTTGCCTGGGGTGGTAGAGCGCTTTGCATGCAGACCTGATGGTCTCCATAAGGGGCTTCAGTTTGAACAGGCGGTCATAGTCTGCTGTCCCCTTCTTTCTGTCATTCACAACATCCTCGTCCGGATCACTCATGTGGACGTTGCAAGATATCGTTCGGAACCTGTCCCTTGCCATGACAGTGGGTGGAAATTATATGCTGAACATGGTGTTCTTTTTCCAGTACTGTTGTACTCCTGGCAGTTTCAGAAGTGCCATGTAGAAAATCAGTCCGAAAAATGTGTACAACTCATTGGTGTTGATGTCAGTCCATTTATATTTTTTGCCACTTGCCTTGCTCTTTGCAGCTTTTTTGTTTGTGTTCCTGACAAGTGTTTCGACTGCATCGTTGTCTATGTACAATTTGAATAGGTCCATTGGTGTATACTTGCAGCTTGGGTTCAGTTTATGTCCAGGTTCTCTTGCTGGTGTGAACCGTATAGGCTGCGGAGCTGTGTCGTGGTCCTTTTCTGTTTTCCAGGGTTCATTCCAGGGTATGGCTGCTGTCGCTCTGGGCCTATCACCACCACGCTTTATAGGCGGCCGACGAGGGCCACCACCTCTGGAAACGTCTGGTTGTGCCGGGGCTAGTGAAAAAAAAAAAATGAAAATCGGAATGTAATCGAATCATATCTCTAGATACATGGCGCACAAATGCAGTGGGCATGATGGTTATACACGTATCAACACACACACACACACACACACACACACACACACACACACACACACACACACACACACGCACACACACACGCACACACGCACACACACACACACACACACACACACACACACACACACACACACACACACACACACACACACACACACACACACACACACACACACACACACCACACACAACAGACACATCTGAACAGATTAAAATTAGAAGTTGGCTGGTTCGGCTGTGTGACAGGGGGCTTGACGAGAGCATATACCCTATAAATATGTACAGCAACAATTAGCGGCTGAATGGGACTAAGTATTCACTGTGAGAAAGAAAAGAAAGCATCTGCATTTTCAATGCAAATTCAATATGATGAGAGAGAGAGAGAGAGAGAGAGAGAGAGAGCACTTGTCATTTGAATTGAGAGAGAGAGAGAGAGAGAGAGAGAGAGAGAGCGAGAGAGAGAGAGAGAGAGAGAGAGAGAGAGAGAGAGAGAGAGAGAGAGAGAGAGAGAGAGAGAGAGAGAGAGAGAGAGCACTTGTCATTTGAATTGTTCTCTCTGAATGTAACATCCATAACGCTGGAATTGCCCACTACTGAGCGCTCCTTTCTATTTCTCTCACGGCCGAGGTTGAAAAATAACAATGAGAGAGCTGTCATCACGTAGCCCGCATTGTTACAGAGCTGGTCCACGCTGCTATTATGAAATGACCCGAAATGTATGTAAGCTTGTCAAATAAAACCCATTTGAATTGAGAGAAAGAGAGAGTGAGAGTGTGTGTGTGTGTATGTAAGCTTTTTTTTTCTTTATCTGAGAGAATGTCCGCGAATGTCCTCAGACTCCTCACGCAGGAGAAACGACTGCAAAAAGTTGAGGTGGATAATAAGCAAGAGATAATTCATACATATTATGAAAAGCCAATCTGTTGTTTAGAATTTGGATGGGGGGGGTAGGCTCAGATACCTCTCAGTCTCACGCCTCTGCGGGGTCTAACACCTACACAGCGCACACACCGCTATTGTGTGTGTGCGCGCGTCCATGTATGTGCGTTTCGTGACGCGCTGTAGTTTTCCTCGCAAATGGAGATAATTACAATCATACCATCTAGCAAGAATTAAACGTATTTACAAGTCGTATTACGTTTAGCAAGTAAGGAGACGTATACATTACATGTCAAAGCACTAGAAATGGTCATTTTTCTATTTTTATCGATTTCTGAAAAGATGTACTTTTTGAGGATTTAGAAGCCATTCTAATTATTTTGTTCTCCGCCGACGGGTTCAAAAAGGAGAAGCTCTTCAGCTTAGACCCCTATGGGTTAAACTCGGACGCGGAGTGATAGTGATTCGGTTGTGGGCGGGTCCTGGGACCAAGAGCATGGAATTGTGACAGATGCATACGTGTAAATTGACTGTTTCAGCCAATCAGAATCGAGATATTTGCATGCCGTTGTATAATGGTTATTTAATTTGACCGATAACTTGGGTCAAATAAACGAATACTAACGACCCATTTTAAGGGTCAAAATAACCCAACCTCCTAGTTGATTTGACCCGTATTGGGTTATACAAACGACCCATTTTAAGGGTCAAAATAGTTGCTTTGCCTGAATCTTGGGTTACAGCAAAAGGGTAAAATAGACCCTATTCACAGCAGCCATCTTGTGAGCCAGATTGACAACGATTGACCAACAGATGGACACAGCAACATGATTAGTAACACATGTGTCAGTCTGGTTCACAGGATGTAGGTTTACCCTGCTGTGTCAAGATGGCTGCTGTGAAAAGGGCCTATTAACACAACTGCTATAGTTAGTACACTACATTAGGTTGGCACAGATGCTTGATTGAAAGGTATAACAGTCTAAATGTGCTGAAATCAATGAAAAGAACAGACCAAGGCGTAGAATACATTTAACTTCTAAATGTATTACACTTGTTGCATACATGTCACGGCGTGTGGACATCAAAAAGTGCTTGTGCTGCTATAGTGCCCATGAAACACATCATGTCAAGCTGATTTCCTGTTTAAATAATAAATAATACATATTGGTATGGTTTTGTACTGCTTTACTGCCCTGTTGGAACACTCCCCCAGATATTGATAGATCAAAACACATATATACTAAGGCTGTCAAAGTTAACGAGGTATTTCATGTACACTTTATTCATTGTTTTAATGAATTTTCTTTCTTTTAAGTAATTGTGTGCATCACTCTGTTTTGAATTTGATGCAAATTTGCAATGCATGAGGGTCATCCTTTTGTGTTAAATGGCTGCATAACGAAGCATTTGTTGACTCGCATGTTGATAAGAGAGTATTAAAACTTGGAACTTGAAAAATATCTGTTTAAGGTAGAAAAAAAGAAAAAAATTCGATTAATTTGTGATTAATCGCGAGTTAACTATGGACAATCATGCGATTAATCGTGTTAAATATTTTAATCGATTGACAGCACTAATATATACATATATACAAAAGCCATAATCAAAGCTGGTGATACGATAGTTTAGCTTATCTAGTGAGATAAGCGTTTGTTCTATGAGTGCATTTAACACAAGTTTAAATTCATATGGCCCTACCCCTTCGAGGATGTCATGCATTATGTCCAGTGCCATATTGTCCGTAACATGATAAAAAGACAGACTGTTGAGGACACTGTCTCTTTTAAGGCCTGTCTGAGAGGGGTTGTCTGTCCGTAAATCCTCTGCGTAAGTATTCACATCTCGGGACAGCGTATCGTCTACGTGTGTCTGTACTTTCAAGACATCTCGGTGTATTTTGCATAAACGGCACACATGGTTCCCCGAAAAACTCTCTATGTAACCAAGTATTGCGTTCAGGGTGCGAACCATGGGTAAGCTGGGTGAGCCATCAGCTCCCCTAGGTCAGACATCAGCTCCCCTGAAAACATGATTTGTGAATTTTTGGGGGGTCTCTAAATTACTGAAAATAAATGCTACTTTTGCCATGCATTTCTCGTTTTTCTGTAATTTTCTGTATCATCATCGTGTATAATAATAAACTTAGGCTATTTTGATGTATGATTAATGATTTGCGCACTAATTCACACACACCGTAATATGGCAACATGCATGCTATTCTTGCAATTACCATTCGGAGCGCGGCGGCGCTGCAGCCTGCAGGCACGCACGGCACAAATCAAACTTGACCCACGTTGTAACCTGTGACTTGACAGTGATAGTTTGACAGGTAAATAAGGTCACTCAGGAATGGATAATGTCAAAACGAAAAATGCAACAAGTAAGCCTTTTAACCAATTTTGGTTTCACGAAGAAAGTGAAGCAGCCAATCGACTTGACAGAGCAGCAGGAGGCGGGATCATCTACAGGCGACGCCGTTACACCTGCTGCTGCGGTGGGGACTATTATGTCTCTGACAACGCCCGGTGACCGTGCCGGCGCCTGCGGTCGTATCAGAACACAGGATAGGCCGAGAGAAGAAGCTGGAGATGGGGGTAATTTGGGTAACAGCTCGACAGAAGAAGAATATGAAGATGCTGAAGATAACCACCCCACCACCACCACCTCCTCCGAGTCCTCTCAGACTCTCTCGCCAGCGGCAGGGAGGGGCAGCCCGGGCAGCGTGTAGCTTATTCCCAGCGGAAGAGTACATTGCGTGCTTCCGCGTTTTCTCTGATTGGCCATGACGCCCATGTGACCACGGCAGTGCGAGAGAGCTGCAGCGCGGAAATAGGCTGTCTATTGCCCCGCGCTGCAGTGCGGAAATAGGCTGTCTATTGCCATTCTCTAAGACAAACTCTAACCTTAACCAGCTCCTTAACAGCGCCTAAACTTAACCCTTCTAACCATAACCAACTCCGAAACAATGCCTAACCTTAACCTTAACCATAACCATGCCTAACCTTAACCTTAACCATAACCAACTCCGAAAGAATATTGCCATTCTCTAAGACAAACTCTAACCTTAACCAGCTCCTTAACAGCGCCTAAACGTAACCCTTCTAACCTTAACCAACTCCGAAACAATGCCTAACCTTAACCTTAACCTTAATGCCTAAACTTAACCGGCGAAAGAATGCACGTTAAAAAAAGAAGAAAAAAAAATTGAAGGGATTCAAACTTGTTACGAACGGACCGCAGGACCGCAGGACCGCAGCGCTGCCAGTTGAGCTAAGCTTCGAATGAAAATCATCTGGGATTACGGCTACATAATGCCGCAAGCTCTGCCGCTCCGCTCTGCGGCTGCCGCGCCTGCCGCGGGGCGTGTTGCAGCCAATCAGGGAAAACGCGGAAGCACTGGGGCGTACTCTTCCTCTGGGAATAAGCAATAAGCGCCCGGGCAGGGTTGGAGGAGGAGGAGGGGCTGGTGCTGCTGCCGGCTGGAGCAGCCAGCAATGGAGAGAGTGGAAGATCCGTTGCCCATGGCTGTTCCCCTTTTTTTTTTTTTTTTTAAGTATTTGTATTGCACATTACTTTAGTTACATTCCATATTGATGCACACATGCAATCTTATTTCTTTCTTGTTCAAAAACAATTGTCCAGCGGCATATAACAAAAAAGATTCAAAGTAAAAATAAACATTCTTTCTTTCCTTTGGCGGGTCCATACATACATATAAACAGGATAGTTAAATAAGCTAGATTTTTGCTGGGAAATAAAAAAGAGACCAAAAAAATTTATAAAAAATCATAGCATTAGAAAAAGGACAAAAGCCAAGACACAACAGCGAATATACCTTCAGTTTAGACATTACTGTAATATGAGTGACATTTTGAACTTATATTTCATTTTATATATCATTAGAAAAAGGCCAAAAGCCAAGACACAACAGAGAAATTACTGTAATATGAGTAACATTTTGAGCTTATATATCCTCTTCATCCTCCCTCAGACCCTTTAAGTAGTCCAACACCGGTCCCCATGTCGTATCAAACACCTTTCTCCGTCCTGTATTTTTAAATCTAAGCCTCTCTAAGTAGAGGGTCTCACCCAGCTCTCTCATCCACATTTCAAATGAGGGTGCTGCATCAGACTTCCAAAGTCTCAAAATGAGCTTTTTAGCCAACACAGCACCTAGATATATCGGCCTTTTTTCATTGTCAGAGTACTTAGTGACATCGTCGCTATAGCCCAAAATGGCCACTAAGGGGCAGGGTTCCCACTGTTTATTAAAAGCTTTTGAATAAAAGTCAAATATATCAGACCAGAACGTGTGTAAGTTGGGACAAGACCAGAGTTGATGTGTAAGAGTACCATCTTGATTTTTACATTTGTTACACAGTGCTGATACGCTAGGATACATCTTATTCACTTTCACCTTTCAGTAGTGCAACCTGTTTATCACTTTAAATTGAATCAAGTTGATTCTAACATTTACAGAGCACCGGTGAATATTTGTAAGACACGTTTCCCAGAATTCCTCATTGAGGGGTATCCCCAGTTCTGACTCCCACTCAGTCCTATATCTTTCTGTGCTAACTATTACCTGATTGAAAAGTGTCTGGTATATTTTTGACACCGCCCCTTTACTACCTGGTCTAACATTAATTATATTTTCCAGTGCTTGATGTTGAGGACCATGGCTGTTCCCTAAGGATGGAAGCTTGGGTTGGCCGGACCACAACAACAACAACAAGTGTGAGTCCATTACAATATGTGTTCTGTAGACTGTAGTTACTGAAACTGATTGAATATATGACAAGATTCAAGAGGTTTATTTGTCACATACATACATACACAAGGCCTACTACAGGCTACAGTATGTCTGCGATCACAGTATCCTCCGCCAGTCCGACTCCTCCCTGCGAGGCGAACAAATAATAATGAGCCCCCGGCTCACCCGAAGACCATGCTATGGTTCGCACACTGATTGCGTTCAATCCTAAATTGTCTCCCACTACCTGAACAACGGCGAATTTGACAACGCCTTGGAAGCTAGACGTGTTAACAGCAGTGTTGTGCTAGTTACTGAAAAATAGTAACTCAGTTACTTTACTAGTTACTCATTTCAAAAGTAACTACGTTACGTTACTAGTTACTTACACCCAAAAGTAATGCGTTACTGTGAAAAGTACCTATTTAGTTACTTGAAGATGAAAAAAATTGCTCCCATGCAGCCAGATACAGATACTCAAAATCGGTTGATCAACTTGACAGTTTCCATTCACATCACTGAACTCTGCTAAGCAATGTGGTCACCGTCTAGATACAAACACAAATCACAAACACAAATGTCCCGACGTAATAAGAAATGCACGGTGCCTAATTGCTCGGGGAGGTTGCGCGCATGCACGTTTAGGTTGAGCGCATGCACGTCTAGGTTCTAGGTTGAAAATAAGTGCCTGAGGAAAAGCCTTGATATCTGTCGCCGGAGCGTTTCATTATAACAGTCTTGCAACGTTGTTTAAGATATCAATCGTGCATTGCAACGTTAGAATAGTTAGGATATCAATTGTGCATGAAAGGACTATATTTATATTGTTTGATTAGTATTGATGAGATTCCCTGGCAGATTTGTAGTCAAAATGCGTTGATGAACTTGAGTTTCCATTCATTTACATTCACATCACTGCACTCACCAGTGTCTGTCGAGATGTAAAGTTAGTCCAGCAGCCCCTTAAACATTTTCTTTGTTTCATTTCCATGTTGTACTGTATATTCTCTCTCCAAGTAGTGTTCCGTCCCATTTGCTGTGTGTCGCCTCGTATCATTCTACGCGGGTGGCGAGTGGATTTGGATGAGTGACAGTCCTCGTAGTTAACGTTAGACTCCAGTATCTTTGAGCCAAAACACAAATGACATAACTAAAACGTTATTTTCTTTTCGCTCGACAAAAGAGAAATACGCGAGTGCTCTGCCTGGGCGCTGCCATTATCAGTCAGGAATCTCAGGAATAGTAAACAAAACACGCCCCCAGCATAGCGTTCCCCGCAGCCAGGCAGACAGGATATGAGGATAATAATAATAATAATAATCACTACCGCTCGCTATCAATCTACGCCGTATATAACGCAAATAACGCAGTGACGAACCATTCAGTAACGTAAGTAGCGTTACTGAATTTCAAAAGTAATGCGTTAGAGTACTAGTTGCGGCAAAAAGTAACTTCGTTTCTGTAACGCGTTACTTTGTAACGCGTTAGTCCCAACACTGGTTAACAGTGATGCCATCCCTCTCAAGAAACTTTAGTTCTTCCACAATAGGGCACAACACTGCATCAATGCCATAGGTTTTTGCATCATCTGATTCATAGACTGCCAACAAGAAGTGTGACTGCAAATTGGATAGGATGTCTGGTGGCAAACTCTTCAAGATAAAATATATAAATCCTAACTTGTGAACCCCAGTCTTTGAGCCGAGGGGGTTCACAGTTTCACAATCATCATTGTATAACAGCAATGGGATTGACACCTCTTTCAAAAAGAGTGGATGATTTTTACAGAAATCTCCATCAAATATATCCTGAAGAGCATCACTCTCTCTCTGTTGCCATTCCATCATGGCCTGTAAAACACCAGGAAGCTCCAGTATCTTGACCAGAAGACGCTTTAGTGGAATACGCTGAACGGTATCAGTCAGAGCAACTTGTCGAACGGTGCCAGTGGCAGAGTCTCTCCGCTGTACAAAGGTTTGGTTA
Organism: Notolepis coatsorum; assembly: GCF_963971535.1. NCBI lineage: Eukaryota > Metazoa > Chordata > Actinopteri > Aulopiformes > Paralepididae > Notolepis > Notolepis coatsorum. The sequence goes on from NC_140165.1 coordinate 279,156,853, forward strand.
TCGGAAAAACACTCCTCAATTGGCTGGATGAAGTTCCCAGAGTTAGTAAAATACCTAATCTGTTTATAGTCTGTCTCCAGACCCTTGAAAGGGTTAGCTGCATCTAAAAAGTCCTGCCTGAGCTCCTCTACCTGTGGGTTTTGATCATGCCCAAACTGACTGAAAAGCGACATGGTCTTTGTTTGTAGTCTGCTCACTAAATCTCCAATTAAACTTGAGGTTTGCTGAACCACAACATTTATATTTGTAAAGGTCTGGGAACATTTGGATCTAAGATGAGCTATAAAATGGGCTACTCTCTCTGTGATTCCCTCTTGTTCTAGTTCGTCCCATTCATCATCATTATCTTCATCTTCCTCCATTTGTTCACCCTCAACTTGCCGTACTAGCTCTTCAGCATTGAAAGTATTAGCAGCCTGATTTGGTACGTTAGTGGCTGGGCCAGGGCCTGGTTGTCGTTATGTTCTCCTTGCAAGTGCTTTCTGTAAGACCGAATGAAAGAAAATGTTCTGCTACAAACTCCCTCACAACATTGGAAATAAGTGGATGAAGCGTTTATATTGTGTGCTACTCGTAAATGTGAAAAGAGAGACTTGGCATCACCAGGAAATAGCCTTTTGCATTTAAAGCATGTATACGCCATCTGCCTTGATGTTAGAACTCCTAACTTAGTGATCACTTACAAATTATCTGTAAAGTTTTGAGAACTTGAGCCTGGGGCCTATTTTGGGAATGAGGTTCCGGATTGTTTCGCCATCTAAAAGGTGAAACGCCTCCTCATCGATATCTTGATCTGAAAGACAAAGACAGAAAACAAAAATACTTTTACAGTAATTTCAGTGCCATCCAGTGGCAGCAAACTCCAACACAGGACCAGGCTGGCAGGACCAGAGAACCAAGATGAAGAACAGAATAATGTGTGTGTGCATGCATGTGTGTTGAAACCCTACTGAACAATACTGCTTTGTCATGGAAACATTTTCATGGTCAAGAAAGTAAAAATTCTCACCTTTAAAACTGTCTGTGAGCTCTGGCAATTGCCACTCAATAAGCTTTTCTGTGACAAAGCTGTCCATCAAGACTGGCCTGAAACAAAAGAGAAAGCAATGTGGAAATGAACACATCTGCAATTAATTAATGCCTCATGCCCAAGTACTCAGCCACGTGTGACGATAGGCCAAGTACTAGCTGACATAGCAGCCTAGAATATTTAGCACTGAATTCAGGTGTAAAAAGCCTCACCACATGTCTGGCTTCCGCAGTCTACTGCTTAATTTAGTATAGGATGTTGTAAATTGATGCCAGAATCGCAGGACATTAGAAAGATTATGGAAAATGTAGACCTCTAAATGGCGCAAAATGGCGCTAAATCACAGTATGTAGCTAGCTAGCCAACCAGCTATGTCACCGCATTGAGAGGACAACAGCTTTATTACACACATATGGTTAATAAAGATATCAATCATATAACGTTACACAGCTATAGATAGTCTCCAGTTAATCTGGTATCATTACAACCCAAAACACAGTAAAATTAGCAATAACAGTAACGTTACTAGTACTGGTTAACTAGGCCTAGCTACTAGCCAGAACCTTTGTGCCTAACTAATACTCATAGACTTGGTCACTTTCGGTAGCATGCTTGAACGGTAACGATTTATGTGTCGTGTCGTGTCGTGTGGCTTATTTATTAATAGAGGTTACCACATATTTTTACAAGGTTAGAGATGAACAGATAATAGAAATGAGTAGCTAAGTTGCAACTTGCGGTGGCTAGCTAGCTAGCTAGCTAGGTAACGAGTCCCAGCTAGCCACTAGCTGATGACGCGACAGACTAGCTGTGAAGAGCTAGCTAATTTTGTTCCAAAACGTTCACAGTGCATGGTTAACACGACGCAACAGGCACAATGGATGGGTTGAGATATAAATACTGTACTAGCGAAACGAGATCTTACCTTGAGTCAGTGTAGTCTATTCCGTGAAGAGGGTTTGTTGGACCGTGTTGACTGTGAACGTGAACATGACCGTCTGACTGACTGGAACAAAAGGCGTATACGATAGTTCCCAGTGGGGGAGGGGTGTAGCTTTGCAGATCCCGGCAGAAACACCCAGCTCTCTGACCCAACACATGGGTTATGTCTCAGAAAATGTATCCATAATTATTATAACTCACAAATTGGGTCAAAATTGGGTCAAAATTTCATTTCAATCTCAATCTCAATTAAATCTCTCCTTGTGCGATAAACCATGCCAACTTAATTGCGATTAAACCTACCCGCATGGCTGAAAATCGTGCTGTTAAATATACAGAGTGCATGAAGGTTGGCCTTATCAACATTCGCTTTCTGCCAACCAAAGCTCTTTTGGTAAATTAACTGATAACAGACCATAGTCTCGATTTATTGGGCCTCACTGAGACATGGCTTAAACCTAATGACTTTCTGCCCTTAAATTAGGCTTCACCCCCTAATTTCAGTAGCTCCCATATCGCACGCACCTCCTGTGGTAGCGTGCTGATTTCTCACACTATAGAATGAATCAGGGACCACAGAATGAATCAGGGACCATAGATAGAGACGCAGGGCAGGTCGGATGAATAGGAGGAGATTGTTTTATTTCACACAAGGTCAAACACCAAAGTCTAATATCATCATCTCACTCCGTTATATTTATACTTTTTCATTCCCTGTCATGTTGCAATAAAGGCAGGTCACTTCCTAATTGGTCAAGTTCGGTGGGTGTGTAGGTGTGTCTAATAATTGTATTATAGCCAATTTCCTTTTTAAAACTGCGTAGTTCTCAGTTTCCTGGCTGGTTTCATTATTTTTCACCAAACCCAGTGTAAACCGGTTTTTGGGGAACTCATTCTAAAATGAGTTCATCTCAGGTCCTGACCGAGGTTAGATTTATTCTTGTGGGTAAACCAAAGGACACTAGAATATCCCCTGCACTCCTTCTGGTCCATTCTGACAGTTTGCTCAGAGGATATAAATGTCGTGACATGGGATATGTTTTGTAATGACTTGTATCCATAAAGGTGTAATCTATTTTATATAGGATGTGCATTATATAGCATTCTGCCACCACAATCCTCCCTTTCATGGCAATGCCATGAAAATGTACTACTTATATGTACCTTCCACATACTAGTGACATTTGTGTACTAGTGATTTATATGTATAATGACTGTTAATACTTCCCATGACTGAATGAATGAGTATAAACACAACAGTTTACTCGGTACTCATATACCAACATGCAAGACGTACCTCAGATATACCTTGGTTATACAATACATTTTCATTAAATGAAACACTTCATTAACAAGAGGGAAAAAACCTGATACCACAGATTTGTTTACAGAAAAAACTTGTATCCCAGTGTCATTCCTCAGTGGCACCTGAAATGCTGTGTCTCATTGTTGGTCTTTGTAAACCATCAGCATGCACAATTTTCAAAACCTAAACTACTATTAAATTCATTTCTCATTTGTAACTTATTCACCACCAAGTAAATAGCAGATTATTGTATGACGTTTTCCCTTCTATATTTGCAAAAAACAACCTATCATCTAACAGCTTTTTCTTTTATATGCTGAAAACATTTTGATAATAATGTTAAATAATATGACACACAACTTGGTTCGTTCAGTGCCTCGTACATCCTTTTTCCTGTGTATTTTTTTTACACCTCATCCCCCCACTTAAAATCTTTATTCAACCATCATACTGTTCCACATTTTGTGTTTAACCTGTTTCCCATCTCAACATATCCTCCCTTTCACAGTTAAATACTGTGATCACCCCTATGTGTTCAATGATGTGTTATCTTGTGGACATACTGTACATCTTTCCACACTTTAAACAACAATAGATCAGTTCCCGTGTTCACAGAAAAAGGCTCATCGGCTGAAACTTACTAGTGAAAATTCACCGCTCCAGGTCTCTAATTCATTGACCTACCAAATGTAGATCAATCCGAGGCTTCATTCCCAGTGAACCCATAATAGGCTTAGCAAACATCCCCTTCTGCATCACATTCTTTTTAGGAGAAAAATAACTCCTTTGGTGTTAAAGGAAGATTGGTAAAAACTAACCTATTGTGACATTTATGCCGGTAACCTTACATTTTTCCAACATTCGGCTCCACTTCAATCTTTAGTTCTTCATCAAACAAAAGATCATATTCTTATGCGTATTTTCACTTGAATACAAAACCAACATGTAATGTAATGGCCTAAATCTAGTAACACTTTAATCATTATTCACTCTTTACTGTCCACATTTCGTCGATCATCTAGTCCAGGCGTCGGCAACCCTAGGCACGCGTGCCTGCTTAGGCACGCGGGACCATTTTCATAGGCACGCGGGGGGGGGGGCAGCATAAAAAAAAAGTATTATTATTATTATTATTATTATTATTATTATTATTATTATTATTATTATTATTATTATTATTATTATTATTATTATTATTATTATTATTATTATTTTTTTTTTTTATTACTTCGCTTTGAAATATTATAGTGAAATATTTTGCACTGTTGTCGCATATCTCTTGTTGAAATCCTCCCACAGGTTCTTTTTTGTAAGTCGACTGTTCTGCACACCCCTATATTATGACAGCAACCAGCTGTTCCCATGTGCTCCGCTGTAGCCGGCCTCCCGCCGGCCTCCCGCAGCAGTCGCGCCAGGTAACACACAGTGCTGAGGTTGCATTCTGTACAGTGTCATGATGGCAACCCCCGCTAAGAAATCAAAGCAAATTCGGACATTCCAGCCCTCGTGGACAGACGATTACGGGTTTGTGGACCTTCAGAAGGACCGTGCTATGTGTTCTTTCTGTTTGGAAAATGTAGTTTGCCAAACGTCATCTGTGAAACGCCATTTCGAGACTAAGCATAAAACAAGTTTCAAGGATCAGGCGGATAAGGGAAAATCTATTAAACGTGCCGTTGCCAGGTATGGGAAGCAAGCCAGCACCCTCAAAGTGTTCACGCGCGCTCAAAACCACGCAACTGAAGCAAGCTTTCGCATTGCTCATTGCATTGCAAAACGTGGAAAGCCATTCACGGATGGCGAGTATATTAAGGAGGCTTTTATCTGTACCTCAGATGTTTTGTTTGAAGGCTTGCCAAATAAAGAGACAATAAAAGCAAGGATAAAAGATATCCCAGTGTCAGCTCGAAGTGTCGAGCATCAATGAAATGTCAGAAAACATCCGAGAACAGCAAACAGCTGGATTAAAAGATGCGCCAGTGTTTAGCGTTGCACTTGACGAAAGCGTGGACGTGAACGACATACCACGTTTGGCAGTCATGGTCAGATACTGTGACTCAACTGTGAGAGAGGAGCTCTTCTGTTTAAAGCCAATGACTGGCACAACAAAGGGCGAGGACATAGCCAAGGTTTTTATGGAACACTTTGTGGAGAGAGGGATTGACATCAAGAAGATGTTTGCAGTGTCGGGAAACAGAAGGGAGCGGTGAAATTAATTGAGGAAGAAGTCGGTCACGCCATCATGAAACTCCACTGCATAATCCACCAAGAAAACCTCTGCGCAAAGATGTCAAAGTCGGATCTGAATGAGGTTATGGCTACAGTGGCAAAGATAGTTAACTTCATTGTTAAGCGATCTTCTCTGACACACCGACAGTTCCAGGCCCTGCTTGAGGAAACGGAATGTGCATATCAAGATCTCCCGCTGTACTGTGCAGTAAGGTGGCTCAGCTGTGGGAAAGTTTTGGAGAGGTTTGTCGGCTGCTTTGGTAAGCTAGCGGTCTTTTCCAATGATGTTGCTACTTCCACGTTCCGCTACTTCAGACACGTAAAGGAACTGAGTCTGTCCTCGCAGCACAGCATCAGCACCGCTGAAATATGCACGTACATGAGCGAGCTCAAGTCGGAGTTCCTAATACGATTTGGGGACTTTCAGAAGTATGGACCCATGTTCTCCTTCTTGATCAAGCCAGACAGCTTTGATGGACACAAATTGGATGTATCTCTGATAGACTGGTTGGATACTGTGGAATATATGTATGAACTACGCCCCCTTCCTCCCCTCCCCTTCCCCCACTCCCCCCATTGTTCACCTGGTACTTAACTGCTCCCCCAACTGGGGAACGGGATCTTTTTACCTGACTGACGGAGCTGGTCTGTTTAGGTAAGATCTCCAGCCATATTCTCTATTGTTGTAATGATTTGATTTGATCTGGGTAATAAACCTTATTATCTGGACCCTCTGAGTGAGCAAGTCATTTGACTCTATTCCTATTTGAATACTATTATTATCCTACAATTTGGCGTCGCGAAATTTCGAATTTTGTGCAGACTGATCTGTTCTCAGGTGTAGAGAGAAGTGGATTAGTTTAGGCCGGCCGGTATCTGGAACACATTGGTGTGATCCCCACTTCTCTCTACACAAGGTGAGCATTTACTGTGTGTTTTAATATTCGAGACTATGGCTGGACAATAGAATAACGTGTATTGAATATCTGGGCTGTATTGAGAATCGTACTGGGGAACGCGTGTACCTGGGTCTTTTATCTGGACAGATGTTCTGAGAAGGATGGGTTGTTAGTGCTATTCCCGGATTTGAGCTGTGGCCAAACCGAAAGTTAGGGCACAAATTAAGGGTGTTGGTTTGCTAACCCAAGTCTAATTCAGGCTGAAATATAGGCAACAAAAGAAGATACGTGAGCTTATTAGAAGTGATATCATTGGAAAACGCTATTCTCTTAGAAACTATTAATTAGATTTAACAGAGTAACGATATATATTCATAGATGCAACCTTAAACTAAGCTCACAATCTCTTCCATTCCTGAAAACGATATATTTGGATTAAATTAACCAATTGATTATACAGATAGCGGGAAGATGACCTGATGTCTCGGGAGTACGTGAATGTACATTTAACGAGTCGCAGGTCGAAGGGACCGTGAGTGTGATTAAAAGGTATATATAATCTAATATATCGCTGTTAAATTTCGAAGTCAGGTTCGGTCGTTATGACTTTTAATAACGATGTATTATTATATCAAGGGATAAATGCCTTGTCGCAACAGATGTTGGCCGACTAAACGAACACCGATCCAATACAGACCAGGTATATACACACGTTAACTTTTATGTATTTTCGTTTGTTTGTCTGTTTGAGTCTTGTTTGTATGTGCACAGTATTATAACCCGCCGAGGTGTTTTATTGAGTTAAGAACGAACCGGCTGATATTGATATCGCAAAGCATTGAGAGACGAGTTAACGTTATACAAGGAAGCCAGGAAAGTGATTTCCGGTAGTGATTTCCGGTTGGGAATTGTAGTTTTGGTTCCACTTCCGGTTTCACGATAGGTAATGATAACGGCGCTATAAATTACATAGTGATAACGATACATAAAGTAATTGGAATAATATGTATAAGGATTCAACATCTAAATTAGGTATAGCAGTATACAACTGAAATACATATATCTTAGAATCAGACCTGACAAATTAACTTTGACTTGAATGAATACCCAAATTGGTTCTCTGGAACAATATAGATTGCTACAGTTAATAAGCTATAATTAAGATACCAAGTATATAAAATAAGTTATAATTAAGATACCAAATATATAAGATTGAGTGTCTGGTCTCCACCTTATATACAATTATTTAGTTATAACTAAAAATAGGGCATTTGTTCTAGTTATTTGCCTGTCTATCTCTGTCTGTCTATCTCTCTCTCTCCTCCTCACTGTTTACCAGTCATACCGGTTAGACAACACGGTTGATCATATCAGGGACATTACGTCGAGGGCAACGCGGAGCATATAGCTGGTATCATGGGGCGTTCACTAAGCAAAAATGACGTTACCGGCAACTCTCCGTGCGACTTCATGCTAACAAAATATGGACCTATAGCTGTAAAATATTTGGGATTATGGTCAAAATGGACAAAAAACAACTGGCCAGTCCTAGGGTGTTTTAATAATGGAAAACTTAGGGGCGTACGCGAATGTTTCCGTGAACATGCCAGGTCGTTTACCGTGAGAAAACAGAGTCGTATCGAACATGCATTAATTTTGTGGCAATGTGAAATAGAGTTGAGAAATATGACACATTTAAAAGAAGAGGCGGAAAAAATTATTATAACGCAGTCTCAACCCGAAAGGCCCAATATCAAAAATGTTAAAGGCCTATATCCAAGCCTGACCGCATGTGTGGTAGAGGACGATTCAGACGATGACGTATCCACAAGAGTAACGTTTAACAGACACGCACATGTGGTTTTAGATAGGAACCCAGACGAAAGAGAAAGTATAGACGCAGGACCATCAAGGAACAATAGACCTGCTAGAACACAGGACAGTTCACCAGCAGTGCAAACGCCGTCACCACCAGCGAATAGAATAGAAAAGGTTAAAACGCCTCAGGAACCATCACAAATGGTCACTAGATCCGAGAAACCGACCAGCACATATCCTATGAGGATTGTCCCACTAGGCGAAAATGTAAACGCTACAGTTTACCGACCATGGTCACCGACAGAATTAAAAGGACTCGTTGAACAATTTCCCAAACCCGACAGAGACCCAATGGGTTTTATCGAACAATTGGATTTAATATGCCATTGCTATAGCCCGACTCCTAGAGACATAAAACAGCTAATGTTGGGATGTCTAGGAAATAAATATCACAGCGTCTCAACGCAAATGGCTATTCCAAGCAGTGATGCCTGGAGTGAAAACAACACTAGGGAACAGTGTATTACTGCGATAGCAGCCGCAATACAAGGTTTGGCAAGGCGAAATGCATGCATGTCAAATATCACAGCTTGCGTTCAAAACGAGTCTGAAACAGTCGATGCGTTTTACAGTAAATTTAAAGCGGCTTGGGCCGCGAACAGCGGATTAACGGCAGACGAGGGACTCGCAATCCAGGTATCCTATTTCGTTAACGGCCTCCTACCACACGTTGGAAAACATTTGAAAGCCGTCCAGTTAGATTGGGAGAGCTCTCCTATTGCAAACGTTAAGAACGCAGCCATCAATATAGAACGACAGCATCACGACAAGAAACGTGTCATCAAAGACATCGGAGTCTTTGTATCTCGACAAGAGGTGGTAGAAGAGGAAGCAATACACTGTTACCCAGCTAGAAATGACTACCCCCAGGGAACAGGAAATAACCAGAAGGGTGGGGGTGGGGGTAAGCGATACGGGCCTCCAACATGCTACAATTGCAATCAACCAGAACACCGAGTACAAGAGTGCCCCCATATAACATGTTTAATTTGCCAACAAAAGGGCCATTTGGCGGCCTATTGTCAAAAGGAGAATAGGAAGAATGGAAACAAAGGGGACTACATGCAAAGAGATTCACACAGGCCCCACAAACCCCATCCTAGCGCCCCACCATATGCAGATTACACTATGGCGGATCCGTTCAAAGGAGACGAGGCGACGAATGTCGCATAGAGGTGCCAACAGGAAAAAAAGATCTGTCTGGAGAATGTTATGCAAATATTAACAGCAAATCCCGAAGAGGAACCCAAAATTAACTTAATGATAAATAACAAAGAAGTTACTTTCATGATAGACACCGGAGCCACACAATCATCAATTGATGAGAGCACAATGGCATTACCATTGTCTGGACAGTCTGTATTAACAGTCGGGATAAGCGGTATCCCGCAGACAATTCCTTTGTCTATACCAGTTAAAATAGAATCAACTAGCGATTCTTTTTCAACTGAACACTCTTTGTTATTAACATCTAAAGCAGCAGTTAACCTTTGTGGACGAGATTTGCTTTGTAAAATGAACGCTAACATTTACTGCTCACAAGATGGAGTCTTTTTACAGCTACCAGAGAAGGGAGAAAGAATTGAAATGCAACAGATGATGTCACAACGAGTGGGAAATGTGATAGAATACAGATGGAAATTAAATAATGATCCTATCAATGAGTTTGTTTCCACAGCATTGAAAGAAATAACAGAAGCCGACACAGGAGTGAACGCGAGGTGTTTACAGATGAAGTTCCTGGCCGAACACCACGTAACAGCGTCCAAATGGGATACAGACGTACCAAAAGTATATATAGAAAAGGTAAAATCATCCATTGGTAAGACCACACTGTTTCCAGCATTCTCAGAAATATACATCTCCCATGAGGGCATTGCAGCCACAGTAATCTTATCAGAAGTTCAAAGAGTGGCAATTCATGACTCTGATTATACCCCACACATAGCAATCGCATTCGACACGGCGGAAGGAGAACAGGACTTGTCCCCCATGATGAAGAGACTACAGACAGACAAAAGAACGGCTACCTCCCACACTGTTAAGATGAAAAATGGGTGGAATTTAACTAGATTGAAAGATGGATACATAATAGCCACACCCCCATTCATGATTGAAGGGCCATTGATATGCATACCAGAGCCCCCACACGCTGTTTTCCTTCCTGAAACTTCATTGTCTAAGGTACCCCATAAACTGTGGGCATCACACTCCACTGAAGTCGGGCTAATGACATCTGCAGTCCCCCACAGAGTCACACTGAAACCAGATTGTACCCCTCCCAAACTTGAGCAGTATCCGCTGAAACAGGAAGCCATCGATGGAATAACACCAGTAATAGAATCACTGCTATCACAAGGCATTTTAAAACACTGCGAAAGTCCTTGCAACACACCAATTTGTCCCATTATAAAGGCTAACAAACGTGATTGGCGATTTATACAAGACTTGAGAGCCATAAATCAATGCGTGATCCCCATCACCCCATTGGTTTCTGATTCATCTACAGTAATGGCATTAATCCCCACAACAACAACACATTACACAGTAGTGGATTTATCCAGTGCATATTTTAGTTTCCCAATCCATGCCGACTCACAATATCTTTTCGCTTTCGAATTTAATGGTAAACAACTGACGTGGACGAGAGCACCACAAGGATACACAGAATCAGGAACATTGTATAGTCAAGCTTTGCACCACGACCTAAAAGATATACAGTTCCCCGGCGGAAGTACACTGTTAATGTTCATAGATGACCTATTGTTGTCATCCCCAAGTGAAGCAGCATGCCACACAGACTCTGTCATACTATTGACTGCCCTTGCAAACAAAGGACACAAAGCGTCATTGCCAAAACTACAGTTTTGCAAAACCAGAGTAAAATACCTGGGACACACACTCGACGGGTCGAAACGGGTAATATCCCACACCCGAGTACAAGCTCTGCAAAACTGCCCCAATCCAAAATCAAAGACAGAAATGCTATCATTTTTGGGAGCAGCTAATTTTTGTCGCCAACACGTGTTCAACTACGCCGCACTAGACCAGCCTCTTCGTGCACTAACGTTATCTGACCAACCCAAACAGATCGCATGGACTCCGACACTACAACTTGCGTTCCAAGCAATGAAAGAAGCTTTAACCACAGCGCCCGGCCTTGGCATGCCAGACTACAGTATGGAATTCTCACTTTTTGCCGCAGAAAGAGAAGGCTATGCGACAGGGATCCTAGCCCAGAGAAATTGCGACAAGATGAGACCAATAGCATACTATTCACAAAGACTTGATAGTGTAGCCTTGGGGTATGCTCCGTGTCTACGGTCAGTTGCTGCAGCCGCGTTCTGCGTATCGAGAAGCGCCAACATTACTCTAGAACATCTAGTAACAGTCTACGTCCCACATTCTGTGTGTATTATTTTACAAAACGCAGCTACACAACACTTATCAGCATCCAGACACACTACATACACAGCGATCCTATTGGCAAACCCAAACTTGACCATAAAACGTGCACCGCCAATAAACCCAGCAAATTTTGTTCCCCTATATGAGGATAACGAAATGTCACATAACTGTATTGATACAATCTCAGCTGTCACCTCACCCAGAGCCGACTTACAACAAACACCACTAGTTAACAGTGATCTAGTATATTATGTTGACGGTAGCGCGTCAAGACACACTAATGGATGTGATTTGAATGCTGGATACGCTGTTGTTGATGACCATGTGATGATTGAAAGTGCAAAACTACCTAATAATTGTTCAGCACAGGCAGCGGAGATCTTCGCTTTGACGAGAGCGTGCGTGTTGGCCAGGGGTAAGTCTGCTACAATTTTCACCGACTCAAGTTATGCGTTCAATGTAGTGCACAATGTGGGATTAATATGGAAACACAGAGGGTTCATTAAGACATCAGGCATTCCCATCAAACATGCTGTATTAGTCACTAACCTACTAGAGGCGTGTTTACTTCCTAAGCTATTGGCTGTTGTAAAATGTGTTGCACATTCTTCTTCTCCTTCTCTGGTTGCAAAGGGAAACGCCAGAGCGGATCACTGTGCCAAAAGGGCAGCGACCGTCCCTTCCCTGTTGGTAAAACAAATGGCTATCACAATCGCCAATGATAATACTCCCACTTTTGATCATGTCGTTTCATTACAGGCAGAGGCGACATCTGAGTGGCCAGTATGGACGTCAGCAGGTTGTTCCAAAATGCCAGACGGCATGTGGAAACATGCTGACGGTAGAGTTGTAGCTCCAAAACAACTCCTTCCCCTGTTAGTAAGATTAGCACATGGACTTAGCCACGTGTCAAAATTCGCAATGGTGGGCAGTATCACTTCACAGTGGCACGCGCCAGGCATCACCAGTTTAGCTCACCAATACTGCTCAAGATGTGTTGTATGCAATCAACACAATATAGGTAAAGCTATAAAGACTAGACGTGGCGCCCACCCACCACCTAGGGCTAGGGGAGCTGTCCACTGTGCGTGGTGCTGAACCTTGCGTAATGTCTCTCTCTCTCTCTCTCTCTCTCTCTATAGCTGGCTCTGGTGGAGAGATTGGAGGAGGAGGAGGGCTAGGGGAGCTGTCCACTGTGCGTGGTGCTGAACCTTGCGTCATGTCTCTCTCTCTCTCTTCTTGTTAATACAGACATTGGTATTTCTCTTCCATCTCTCTATATATCTCTATCTTCCCTCTCTCTCTTCTTGTTAATACAGAAGTTGGCATGTCCTTTCCCTCTCTCTATATATCTCTCTCTTCCCTATATATCTCTCTTCCCTCTCTCTCTGTATTCTTGTTAATACAGAAGTTGGCATGTCTCTCTCTCTCTCTCTCTCTCTCTCTCTCTCTCTCTCTCTCTCTCTCTCTCTCTCTCTAGCTGAGAGAGAGAGAGATAGATCTGGTGGAGAGATTGGAGGAGGAGGAGGAGGAGGAGGAGGAGGAGGAGGAGGAGGAGGAGGAGGAGGGTGTGCTTTGTGTGTGCACTGTGTGTGTGCCATCATGTTAGCATCAGTTAAACCTTGCGACGCCTCGTTAGATGAAGCTGTGTTCTGAGGTCCTGTGTGCTGATCTGTGTTCTGATCTGTGTGCTGATCTGTGTTCTGATCTGTGTGCTGATCTGTGTTCTGATCTGTGTTCTGATCTGTGTTCTGAGGTGTCCTGTGTGCTGATCTGTGTGCTGATCTGTGTTCTGATCTGTGTTCTGATCTGTGTTCTGATCTGTGTTCTGATCTGTGTGCTGATCTGTGTGCTGTGTCATGTGACACTACACATATTTAATTGAGACCCTTTATTTGTTTATTTCAATTTAGCTGGAAATACATTGCTACATCATTCAGTAACATTTGCAGAGCCTTATAACAAAAACATTATTAAGGTCACCATTGTGACATTGTGACATTTTATTATTTATTTTTCTATTATTTCATTGAACATTGCACATGTTAAAAGCCATTTTTTACCAAGTCAACTTGTGTTCTTAAAACAATGACAATAAACAGTTTTATTAGGTTGAAATAATGTGGTTGTGTACTTATGTTTCTGTTAACTTATTATGGATTGAAAACTGGTTCTCCTGGTGTTCTCCATTTGGCCTGTAGGTGGAGCTATGACAGCACACGTACAGTACACACACTGATGGTGTGTGATGTGTCCACAAATGAATGGGCGATTGTCACATAGCAATGTCACAAGACAATATAGAATAAGCTGGAACGGGCTGTATGTGAAAACCAGCCCGTCCAGTAGTGCTTTTAAAGCACCGGTCCCAGGCAGGTAAAGAAAATAACACAAGGCGTTGTTCCAAATAGTAAATGATATTTATTATAGCGGGGATTTAAACCCACTGTTCCCAAAGCGTAAATTATATTTATTCTTGCAGGGTAGGACTTGAAACCTCCACTGATTTAACTAGGCAACAAAGGGAAAAAACAACCCACAAACATGTAAACAAATAGGGAAAAAGGTAATTGGAGAGCAGACAAAGTGAGGTATAGGAAAATACTAAATATATATATATAATACCATATGATATAAGATATAGTATAATTCCGATAAATATATATATATATAGATACTTACTTCCACGCAGGAAGGCAAATGGCTCTAAGGCCCACAACACAATACCTATATATCTGGCTACTGGTAAGTCCACACACAGTGGCCAACATAAGCACAAGGTAATCCACACACCGTGGTCAATCAATGGCAACCTCACGAAACTCTATCAGTGTCAACTGACAGAGTGAGGCGCCCCGATGTTGTGTCATCTCCACTCTATTAACCACCCATCTCCACTGCCTGTTCCAAGGTGCACCAATCAGATGCAACCAATCCAATCAGGGAGATGAGTGGCATCTGTGAATAGAAACAGAAATTAGGAGATGACACAACACCACACATAACAGACAGCACAATAAATATACTAACCTGATGTTCAGATGGTGTCATAAATACAGGAATAATGATAATGCTCAACCCACGTACCCATGTACGTCACACGATTGAGTGAAATGGTCGCACTGTATGCAGCTGTTTGTCTGCATTGCATTCACCCCCCCCCCCAACTCAGATTTAGGGTTGATACAACCATCATAATAATATTGTTAATAATAACAATAATGATGTAATAATGTAAAAATGTTCATTAAAAAGACCTGATTATGAGAAAAAAAATTACGATGCATGGAATATTGTTGAGGCACACTAGTTACAACTATATTTCAACCAGGCACTCCATGTCAAAAAGGTTGCTGACCCCTGATCTAGTCCATAGTCCACAACACAATTGTCCTTTTATCTGCCACTCGCTTTCATGATGATGTTGGCCTCAGGCTTTGATCCTGCTTAACTTCTAGGATCAGGCCAGGTCAGTTGTGTCAGGACTCCAGGATGGTATGGCAGCAACTTGTACTCAGACAGAAAGTCCTCATCCTCCTCCAATGTCCATCTTTTTCCACACCGTCTTGACCAGGGTACAATTGCAACATGTCCAACAGAAAAAAATACAATTAGAAATTCCCATATTTAACTGCTTGTTTACACCACCCTTCTAAATTTGATCTAGCCAAGCTCCATTGTACAGCCCCGTGCCAACATTTTCATTGTTTTACTTCAATACACATAATAGGTTACGGAGAGATTTAAATTGACTAATACTCTCTCCTAGCCATCTCTGCCTATCTTACAAACTATAATTGTAACTGAGGGGTACAATTCCCTGACTGTATTAATCAAGTATTAGTATCATTAAACTACTACCGTCTTATGTACATTACTGGCCAATACCGTACACAGGTATATGATGATAACTTCTCCACAATAACACGGTTTCCACACAAATACTTGTTTAGAATATTTATTACATCAAAGGTGGGATATTACATTACTTGAATGCGCTTATAAGGCAAATCGAATGTGCGTAGGCAAGTCAATACTGAATATTAAGAATTATCTCTGGTACTCAGGGGAGATACTGGAGATACTGAAAGGGGGGTACTACCGGTTGTAAGCCAGCAGGGGGAGGCAATGCTCTATACAAAGTCAAGGGTCCACGGAGGCGATATCACCCCTGTGTCAGCGGGGAAAGCAGCAGCTGTAATCCTAGGGTGCGCGCCGCAGATGAAGCCGTGGAGTCTCTGCTCCGACAGAGACGGGCTCGAGTGATGTCCTCACGAGCCTGTGTAGATCCCATAGTAGCAGCGGGGTAGGCGGTTCTCTGCTCCAGCAGCTTGGTGAAGAATGAAGAATAATAATAGTACTCCTGCCCGAAAGTGGCTCTGCAATCACCGGGGTAAATCCTCCGGTTGGTCCGTGGTTCACAGTTGAACTTGACGTTACTATCTTTATTAGCACGCGGCAATAAGTGCTCTATGTAGACACACAATTACTCACTTCACGTGGTCTTTGACTCGTAATGAAGGTTTACTAATAAATAGCGAACGATACGTTAAACAAACGTAGTAGAATAACACGACTCTATTTGAGGCAATACGAGCCCTGCTGTACCGCACGTTGCGTAGTGGGTAAGGCTTTACTTGGTAACTGAACTGAACAAGACTGAACTGAAGGCGAACTGAAAAGGGAAGTTCTGTATTCGCTGGTCATATTTATACGTACGGTGGACAAATAGTGCCGCTCTGCTTTCAGTAGCCGTATTCATGGGCAGAAGCGGGCATGTTAAGACAAGTCATGTCGGTAGCTTTCAAGTCAGCTCTAGGGGGTAAGTCACTGGCACCTAGGGGATCGCTTCCAATAGGAGAACGAATATTATGGTCTGTCCTGTACCAGGTAAAGGGATATTCCGTGTATATGTACAAAGAATATACAAGGGATATCAAACGATATACAAATATTATACATGGGATCTCAGGCAATAAATATATATATTCGGTTTAATCTGACCCTTTGTAACAATAATAGTTAACCTCCTAAAAGTAAACACTGAATGCACAACCAATTCTCATTTACCACACGTCAGTTTCAAATTCATTTGACACAATTATTTGCTAAACCAGACTTGTGCAGTAACTGTCCTAGTGACATACAACCGCTTCCTGGAAATATCCAATTATATAATACATTGAAAGAAATGATGAATAAGACTCTTTAATTTGTATGGTTCACTTTGACCACCACTTTGACCTTTAGAACCTGCTTGTGTAGGGTACCCCTCTCTGTCCCTTAGAACCTCCCTTTGGTAGAGTACACGTCTTTGTCCCTTAGGACCCACCCCCCCACCAGGTCCAGGTAGATCCCATCTTGAACACAAGCCACCTCTTGCGAGCTGCACAGTATTCAAATAGAGACCCCCCCGGCAGAGATAGGTTTCTTCTTCTTTGATCCAGTTTTTTTCTCATAACTGAGAGGTAAAATCTAGACAGGAATCCCTTAGGCCTTAACCCCAAATACATGAATTTCACATTTCACATCACTTTGTCACATCCCAAGTACATTCATCATGTCCATCATGACTCTCTTTATCGTGTTGGTCGTCAAACTGGGGCACCTCAATGTATGATATCTTCATTTAAAAAATGACACCACAGCTACATTGGATCAATCACAATGAATAGACCAGATGTATTGTTTTGCGTGTTTATAGCACAAGTGCTAGTTTTCAATACTGGTCCCTTGGTGTGTCATTACACCTCTTCTGCTCATTTCGTATATTAATGACTTACTTAGTCACCAGGACTATTGAAATGCTAAAATGTGAGGACACTGTGGCGCTATTTCATTATCTGGCCTCCTCTTTTTATATTTTCAAGGGTCATGTCATGGACATACATTATATGGATATACATATAACTATGGAGGCTTATTTTTGCTCTCCTTATGCCCAAAGAAAATTATATAAAAATGGAAACAACATAGTTCTGTCCTTATGGACTCACTATATGTTCATACAGTGAAATTGCTGGCAAGGTGACCCCAATTTGGCTGGCATGCGGAGTTGCACTTGTACTTAACTTTGAGGTGCTGGCTTTTGCATTTTGAGGACTCAACCTTCTGTCCAGCGTATCTCCCCCTGGATCCTTGGATCCTCAGTCTCTGCCTCCTCCAGCCTCTGCTGTCCCACTTGGATTTATGATAAAAGAATACAGAACGGAAAACTTATACCATCTTTTGCGTGTCTGCACATGGTAATTTCTGTTTGTCTTATATTATTACAACACTGTCCTTGTTTTGTGCTGTGCTTCGTGTTGCGCTCCAGGTGATGCTGAGTCGTGCTTCCTTGTCTCGGAATTGGATTGGCTCGCCCCACTCTGGTCTCTCTCCTTCAAAGGATGCTCTCTTTTTGACAGAATACTTATTTCGCACTGTTTGCAACAGGCGGCTCATGCAAAAGTCCTATGCAGGACCTTTTAAGCTGCGATGCTGGCCTGCAATGACCTGTTTGCCTCAGTGTTACGTTAGCACTTTTTATTAGTTTAGCTTTTCCATGCAATTACATCATATCAAGTTAGTCAGCTTTAGGTTGATGATCAAACATCCATGGCGCGCCCATTCACTCGTCTCCATACTCACTCATGTCTGGTCAGTCGTCCTTGTCAGTCGTCCTTGTTCTTCTCTACCTATTCTATATATTCCTCCCTTTGATCAAATGACAAATCATCTGTTCATTACCTTACACTTCTTCCACCTATGGAACATTTTCTGAAAAAAACGCCTAAAATATATTCCATATAATGGAATATTGCTCCACTTCCTACGAGATCCATTTGCATCTTATTGGTATCTAGGGACATCCATGACCCCAGGGAATGTACTCACAGTGTCAGAATACACCGTGTCTATTACTAGGCCCCTCAAATTGTGATGAAAACAATGTGTTAGTGATGCTCCCTTTTTCCTGAAAACAGACACAAACAGTGGTTAATCAAATGTTCAATATTCAATGTACTCCTTTAGTCTCATTTGCATACAATTGGATTTTTACTTCCCCAATTCCCCAATATGATCCTCTGTGTGACCTAGTCACAAAACATATGGACTCTCGTCCCTGTACCACTCCTCTTCTAGAGTCCTTTCTACCACTTCGCTTCATCAACCTTCCTCAACCTTCCCTTTACTCTTCTCTTCTCTTAAATTTCCCTGTATATAGCAACTCCCTACTAATGTTACCAGGCTTGCTGATACAAAAGAGAATATTTCTTCATACAAAGATGTAATGCTCCAATCCTACCACTTGGTGTCACTCTCAGACCGCTCCATCTCTTCTAAACTTAGCACAGCGTTTTCTTGGCAGGCACCCCGGTGTCTTGGCAAGCAGGCCAAGCA
Organism: Notolepis coatsorum; assembly: GCF_963971535.1. Classification (NCBI taxonomy): domain Eukaryota; kingdom Metazoa; phylum Chordata; class Actinopteri; order Aulopiformes; family Paralepididae; genus Notolepis; species Notolepis coatsorum. The sequence goes on from NC_140165.1 coordinate 279,175,928, forward strand.
ACAGTACTGAACCACGAGCAATGTCTTCTCTTGCCATGTCCCTCTTTTAGAACAGTCTCTCTCTCTCTCTCTCTCTCTCTCTCTCTCTCTCTCTCTCTCTCTCTCTCTCTCTCTCTCTCTCTCTCTCTCTCTCTCTCTCTCTCTCTCTCCTCTTTAAAAAATGTATCAAGTCACAGTTTATAAGACCTTATTAATTTATTATAGTACAACTATACTATAATAAGACTAAATATAAATAAATAAAATAATAATAAATATACTAAACTTTCTTCAGAAGTTATATTCTACTATTATAGTCAGAACACTATGATGTGTAAAAAACAAAAGACCCTGTCTGTGTTCTGATCTGTTATATATTTCAAAACGTGTAATGATTTATAGGACCACTTGGTTTATCCTGGTATTTTTCCTCTGTTTTTTACAACAGTCCTGGGTGGGCTGTTACCGCCCACCTCTGTTATTTCAGTCTATATAGTTTATATCCTTTAAATACTTTCATCATTTTCTTATTTCATCTCTCAAGATAAAATAAGAGAGAGATAGATATTCCACTACAACTTAGATCAACCTGTTAGTTCATTTTTTTATTTATGATTGACAGGGCACACTGTGTCATGTCACATGATAGTTTTAATATATCAATGCCAGTCTCCGTCCCCCAACAATGATGTATATATTTTAGCTTTTTGTTGGCCTTTATAAACTCTCTTAACGATCTCCATTCCTGTAAAGGCAACATGATTACCTCCTGCTCCGTCACATCGTCCAATCTCTCTATAGCCTCGACTGTCAAATCTGACATGATCACATTTAATGTCCCATCTTCCTCCTCACTATCTTGGCAATCTCTGTTATAGGTCACAGATGACAGTTGTGGGCATTCGTCCACTCGTCTCAAATTTAGCCTACATTCCTTGCGATCCTGCTTCATTGATTGTTGACCAATGAGGGAACGCTGTGGTTTGTTTACTCTACTCAAGTTTACTTGAACTCTTTTTTCTAATTTATCACACTGCTTAAAAGTGTTTTGAATAGATTCTTTGAATAGATTCTCAACATCCTCTCTCTCCTCCTGGGCTCTTGTCTCAGACACCTCGCAACTGTGTGGAGACTCATCAATTCGTCTTAACTCTAGCCTAAATTCCGTTATATGTCCCACATACCGGACATATATGTTGCACATTTCTTCCACTCGAATAATAAATGTATTAGTTCACAGCAAGAAACACAACAAATTACTGATTTTCCAATTCAGACTAATCACAATGCATTCAGTGGTTAAAAACTGGGTACTGTCTAAAACCTGTGTGTGCTCTTTCTAAAATTAGAACGGCCCAGTTTGTTACAGATCACGACCCCCCTCCCTCGTGAACCTCTCTCTCAGTCCACTACAAAGTAAAGAATATATTACGCATGTCCTTTCATACCATGAAAAGTAAATGGAAGGCAGATGTTGCCTGGTGCGTATCCCTCCTTTATTGACTCCTAACCACTTGATTACTTAATCATTGCAGTGTAACACATAAACACACACACACACAGAGGTATAATGAAGACGACTCTATGTCCGCTATACCTTTGTCACAACCTTTATATATATTCTTTTGAATACCCTCTCTGCCTGCAGTTCCCAATCTATATAATCTGCACTATGTCACAAATATGTTCCTTAACACTTTAATCGCCATGGGTTAAATTCATAATTTACCATCCCTCGCCAGCTCTATTTGTCTATGGAGAAGTTCCCCTTCTTTGCAGGGCTATAACTTTTTAAATTCTATTGCTACATTGCCATTATTATGGCCCATTCAATGTCCTATATGTATTGTTCAGGGTGTAGCAACGTTAAACTTTTTCATTCACATATTCATACTAAAATATGGTCTGACTCTAAAGTATAAGTATGTTTTTATCGTTTTCTGCAGCTTTCTTCAGAACATGATTTATAGCCCTAAATGCATTATATTGATGATCAAATACAGTTTGGTAGGAATCTGTGCGAGATGAAAAATTTCAACTGGACGTACTTCTATAATGATCTACGTATGATCTGATGATGACCGGATGGGCGGGGGATCGTTTATAATTCCGTGGGCAGCGTTAGATGATTCATCCAGAGTGGGTCATATGTTCATCATAGCAGTTTATATGGAATACGTTAGAAAATAACGCTGAATCTTACCGTATGTTCCTCGCGCCGTTGGACGATCAGCGTGGAGTAGACCATTATCGATTATGGGATGTTGATCCTGATGAACCATGTCCAGGTTGTATAATACTATATACGTCCAAATAACGTTGTTTATTGAGTTAGGGCGAGCGATTGATCATCCAGTGTGTTGAGATGGAGTCCGGCTACCGATTGCGAGTGCCCCGAGCACATACGGATGAGCACTTCCTGTTTGGCGCGCCCCTCCCTCTTGGCCGATCTGCCGATCGGCCACCAGATGGCGCTCTCGAACCGTTAGACAGTTGAGTGGAGCTCACCAGTACATCTCAGGGCTCCGGAAAGGAAATATGATTTCGATGACAGATTTTTGAAATATTGACATCAAAGACGAGTTACGGCGTCTTCGGCAGAATGAGCATGGCTAGGAATGACGTCTTAACTCGTCCCCGGCGATCATAGTGTTAATATATATGTTATCCAAATATGTGTGGATTCTTTATGCCAAATATGTTGTCAATTCTGTTTGTCAATTATACAACCTGTTCTCTTTATTCTCCTGTTTTGTATTGTCTGCTGTATCTTGGTGCATTCGAAAAGAGTCACAGACCTCGTGCACCCACCCTTGTGAGTCGTGAGACTCCACCTTCCGAATACTGCCTCTCTGTTCTGAGAATATTTCTCTCACTTCTTTCAGACTCTCTGTCTTAACGTTTCTCTTTCCCAACCAAAAAATAATAATTGAAACCAGATGTGGCTTTGTGCTTTGCCCAGAATAAAAGAATGTGCAGAATGTTGGCTCCCTTACTGTTCAAGGAAACCTCTCTCTCTCACTATGCTTGCTCCTCTCCTTTCTTTCCCTTATAGAAAATAAGATAAAATACATAGCTGTCACCTATGTAAAAATACAAAATAAAACACCGGGCCACGCCCTTGCAAACAAAATGTTTAAATAAACTGACACCAGGCCACTCCCTGTTAAACTGTACTATACACTGAACACCAGGGGGTCACTCCCTGTCATTAAAACAGTGCCCCAAAAAGATATGAGTCAGCTATAGTCTGACTACAATATCTCCTTTTCAGGGTCACTCCATACTTAGAGCTGAGAGGATCACAGAGTGGATCCCAGAGCTGAAAGGATCACAGGGCTGAGTGGATCACAGAGCTGAGTGCATCACAGAGCTGAGTGCATCACAGAGCCGAGTGGATCACAGAGCTGCATAATGTTGCTCACCTACGCAACTTAAACACACACACACACAGAGTCACACCTCTGTCACAATAAATCACTGTTAATCCGAGTCGTCAACCGTTACCTAAGACACTTCTGTACAAAACGTTGCTCACACACACAACTTAATCACACACACAACCACAGAGTCATTTCTCTGTCCTCAAAATATGTGAGATTCCCAGGGTCTCACTTCAAATAAGTCCCTCAACAGGTTAATCTAAACCAGCTAAGTCCTCTGCCTCAAAAGTGAAAAGAGATGTTTTCCATTCTCTATGCCCAGAATTAGCGCGCCTCTGGACACAGATAAAAGAAAAAGAAAAAAGAAAAAGATTGAAACCAAGCACAGAACATCTGCTACGTACCACCCAAATACAAATACACTTAGTTTGTCTAAACAGTCTTTTAAAGAACAGAAAATTACTAGCTATTCATCCGATCTTTACAGCCTGCGCCACCACTCATTAGGTTCTTTTTTGAAGAGAATGTGCCCTCCGGTCTGTTCAGGTCTAAACAGCAGCTTTCAATTTATTAAGAGTAATCTCTCACCTTGTTTTACCGGCTGGCTGCTGCCCAGCTTCGCAGACCAAGGCTCATTCGCTGTTGCACATGGTTGGGCGCCAAATGTGGTAGCGTGCTGATTTCTCACACTATAGAATGAATCAGGGACCACAGAATGAATCAGGGACCATAGATAGAGACGCAGGGCAAGTCGGATGAATAGGAGGAGATCGTTTTATTTCACACAAGGTCAAACACCAAAGTCCTAATATCGTCATCTCACTCTGTTATATTTATACTTTTTCATTCCCTGTCATGTGGCAATAAAGGCAGGTCACTTCCTAATTGGTCAAGTTCGGTGGGTGTGTAGGTGTGTCTAATAATTGTATTATGGCCAATTTCCTATTTAAAACTGCGTAGTTCTCAGTTTCCTGGCTGGTTTCATTATTTTTCACCAAACCCAGTGTAAACCGGTTTTTGGGGAACTCATTCTAAAATGAGTTCATCTCAGGTCCTGACCGAGGTTAGATTTATTCTTGTGGGTAAACCAAAGAACACTAGAATATCCCCTGCACTCCTTCTGGTCCATTCTGACAGTTTGCTCAGAGGATATAAATGTCAGTGACATGGGATATGTTTTGTAATGACCTGTATCCATAAAGGTGTAATCTATTTTATATAGGATGTGCATTATATGGCATTCTGCCACCACACAAGGAGGCGGAGTTGCTCTAATTTACGACTTTACATCCGACGCAAACTGTAAGTTTTCCTCGTTTGAGGTGCTCCTGCGTCCCTCTCCCCCCAACAGAAAGTGTGGCAGTCTGATTCCTACCTCCACTGCATCCTTTTTAATGGCTGTCCTTTACCGCCCCCCAGGCCCTTACACCCTCTTCCTATATGAGTTTTCCACTTTCATCTCTGAGCTTGTTACACGCTCAGATAACATTTAAATTGTTGATGATTTTAACATTCATTCCAACAAAACTCTAGATCCCCTAAATAAGGCTTTTACCGACATCATTGACTCTGTCGGTCTCATTCAAATCGTTGACCAACCCACTCACAGTGGTGGGAACACCCTTGACCTAGTCCTAGCCCGCGGTCTCACTGTGTCAGATTTGACCATTTCCCCCTATGTTCCTGCTCTCTCAGACCACTACCTCATTAAATTTCAAATTGATTTGACGGTTTCTCACCCAGACAGTGTAGAATCCTACATGAGCCGTTGTATTAACGCCTCAACTGTCCCAATTCTAGTTAACTGCCTACCAGACACCCTCTCTCCCTTCCTCTCTTACTCTGGCCCGCTTGATCTCTTTACAGACAAACTTAACACCGCCCTTCGTAGCACGCTCGACATGCTCGAGTGCTTGTCTCGTAGTGCTGACCAAGGTGGTGGATGTCTCGGGGTCTTGGCCAAGATTGCAGTGACTGTTCTACGTGCACCACCGAGGCCATGGATCAGCTTCTTACCGTCTTCTGTCTGTGGTCTGTCAAAGTGGTTTGTGGTCTGTCAACGTGGTTTCATTGCTGGGTTAAGTACATCTATTCTATTCACATATGTGTCACCTCACAGCGCTTTGTGCCAGATCTCTACATTTTCATTTTTCAGATTATTCCAGATTGCTAAAGTACAGAATCTAAGCTTTCAAATGATGTGTCATATGGTGAAATCTGAGATTTTTTTTTACACGATGTGCTCAATTATAACTTGTAAACCTGGTTGTGTTCTAGAATACTTAAGGGGGTGAAAGCCCTCTCAAAGGAAGGCCACTTTTCACACTTCAGACAAAGTGAGCTGGGGCGTCAACAAAAACCCCTCCAGCAACGCCCATCTCCTGCATAGCATTAACATAATTAAGTGCTGCCATGAGAGTTCTCTCTCCTCAGGACCCCTGTCTCCCCAGGACCCCCTATCTGGACTGTATAGGACTGTGAAGCTATGTACCCCCCCCCCCCATGCTGCTTTGACACCAGAATTTCCCCAAGGGGATTAATAAAGGATCATCTTATCTTAGTAGGTAACATCACAATAAAAAATAAAAATGTTAAGAAAATAAAATAAAAGTCAATTTCTACAGAGTGTATGGATGCACGGTCCATGTGTTTGTGTGTGTGTGTGTGTGTGTGTGTGTGTGTAATAACAACAAGTTAATAATCTCAGCACTGTATCTGTATCTCTGTGTGTGTGTTGGGTCTTGAGGGGGTTGATTGAAAATGTTATTAACAGATTGCAGAATGGGTACAGTACAGTACAGCTCAATACACACAATTGTTAAGGGGATGCAGACCAGAGAAAGACTTCCGTCTTGTTTACATCAGGGTCCCCCATTTTCAATTCATCATAACATTGACATACATGACATACAGGTAGACAGTACTGCTACATCTATACATTTATGGCATACCAGATTTGGCATACCAAATAAACAATTTTAAGAAGATAAAATAAAAGTCAATTTCTACAGAGTGTATGGATGCAGGGTCCATGTGTGTGCACACTTACCTGATATGCTAAGAGTTAAAAAAGAAGAAGAGAATATTTGATGAAGAAACTGTACATTGTATGAGGTGGGGTGGGGGGTAGTTACACATACACACATCAAGCTGCAAGCAGAATTATTGTTAAATCTATGTCACAACGAGAAAAAGCAACAAAGTCATCACTCAGTGGCATGGGCCATTCTCTGATGCATAAATAATAAAATAATGTATGATTGAAGTGATGGATGTCAGTGTCACAGTTACACATACACACAGTCCTCATATCCCTTCTAGTTACACATACACACAGTCCTCATATCCCTCCTAGTTACATGTACACACAGTCCTCATATCTCTCCTAGTTACACATAAATACAGTCCTCATATCTCTCCTAGCTACACGTACACACAGTCCTCATATCTCTCCTAGTTACACATACACACAGTCCTCATATCCCTTCTAGTTACACATGCACACAGTCCTCATATCTCTCCTAGTTACACATACACAGTCCTCATATATCTCTGCTTACCACTTGTATCTATTGCTATGTCCGCCCATTACAATCACGCAAGCTGTCTAACGCCTGTCCCGTCTCCCCGTCTCCCTGTGAGTTGCTGTCCCGGAGTGATGACCGGAGTGTTGGACGTCCCATGATGAAGACCGGGAGGATGCGACCCTCTCTGCGTGCCCTCCTGTATCCCTGTCTCTGGCTGTCTCGTAGTGATGACCGGAGTGCTGGACATCCCGCGATGATGACGAGGAGGTTGCGACCCTCTCTGCGCCACCCCCTGTCCCCCTGTCTCCGGCTGTCTCGGAGTTATGACCGGAGTGTTGAACGTCCCGTGATTAAGACGGGGAGGACGCAACCTTCTTTGCGCCGCCCCTGTGCCTCAAATAGATCCGCTATCAGCTCTATCTTTAGTCTTTCAAAATGTTCAGTTGCTATCGCTATCAGCTCTATCTTAAATCTATTGCATGCACTCATCTGTGTTTCACTACACACAAAAGGAATAAGGGTTTTATCTTAAAAAACCATCTAATCTAACTTACTCTGCGTTGTGTTGTAAATTCCACCTTAAAACCTATTTACTGATAAAACCAACACGGTTTGTAAGACGGCGGCGAAGCAGGAGAAGGAAGAGGATTCTATTTCTCAGTTCTGTTTTAATTCAAAGTCAAGAAGTACAACATTTTCTCTGAGTCCAAATGAGTATACTGTGCAATAATATTAATGTACCAAACACTATGCCGTTTGACAATAATATTAGAATAATCAAAAGTAGTTAAAAAGGAATGGTCTTCAATGTAGGCCCGATGGTCGAGTCGATCTGTTGTTTTTCTCTGTTGTCTGATGACAACAAAAGGATTCTTTTCTCGTTTCAAAAGCTTCTTCCTCGTCTGTTTCTCGTTTTCCGTCCTCTTCCAGGGGGGTGGTGTGTTCTCTTCTCGGTGTGTCTCTTATCATTCCCACACACCCCTTTTATCAATGAATCGAAACTCCTCAATGTGAGGTCATCAGTGACATCACACATTTGGTCTCATCCAATCACCAGCATTCACAGTTCAAATCTCAAAGGAGGTTGGCCTTAGTCCAACTGTTCTATTTTCATTGTTTCAAATCAAAGGGCTATTTACTAGTTAAAAATAGACTTAATAACTTTGGTATTAAGTCTCAGAACAGTCCTTTTAGCTTAAGTTGAATAGCTACAAACAGTTTATACTTAGTTATCATTAAAATATGTCCCACTTGATTCACAAAGGCTCAGTTGCTTACTTCAATGATTCTTCTCCTATTTACCACATTGTTTCATCTCATTTCATTCATCAACCTTTATACAGTACAATAGTAATAATTGCAAGTTATTTCACATTAATTGTAAGTATATTAAACCAGTAAAAATACATTTAAGTTCCTTAAAAGATAGTTCCTCCTATATACCACTCAGACCAACTGTCTGCATCTGTCTCACAAGGCAGCTGGTTATCTCGTTCACATCTACATGAGATGCGCTTTGTCCCTTTGTTTAACCCTTTTGGCCACCACCCTGTAAATAGTTTCTGTTGACCTTCCATTGTCTCAGTGCTCACATTCCAAGTCGCTTCACACACACCCTATCCTGGGAGCAGCCTTTATCACATTCTGTTCCCAGTATACTTTATGGTCTCTCTGATTTATCATTAACTTTTATTAAACTAAAAGTGTATTAGTCCTTTTGCACATAGTGAAGCTTACTTTATTTAACTGACTATCTATTTGTAGAAATACCTATTTTCTGCATCAAAGATCTGTTCTTCTGTAACTTATAGCTGCCTCCAACTTGGCTCTTTGGTTGACTAATGGGACAGCTGTTTTCTGACCAAATCCTATGTACTTAAAACCTTTTCTCCTAGCGACATTTTCCAGTACATTTTAGGAGCTATAGTTACCAAATTATACCACACATGCTTACCAACTGTCCGTCTGCAACACTACTATCACCGACATCTAAGAAGGGAGATCCCCCCTTGAATTGGCCCTTCTAAGGTTTCTCTCCTCCACATTGCCTGTGGTGCATTTTTTTCTAGTGCTAGGTTTTAGTGAGTTTTTCCTTACCTTCGCGTGGGGAGTGTTCGCATTGCATTAATTTATTTTGCATTTATTTTAAATTTGTTGCACCTTATGGTGTTCTTGTTTCTTGACTTATTGTGATGTTTCTTCTTGACTTGTTTAAAGAAGATGTGTCCGGCCCATGGGGACATTAACGTGTGTTGTCGGGCCTTACAAATAAATTTGATTTGATTTGATTTGACAGCATGGCGCAGTACTGCAATAGGAGAGTCCAATACCAACACAGTCGGAATTACACTTGCCTGTTAAAACGGCCAGGTAAGCATCTAGGTCCTCATCAGGACCATCACTGGGCGTGTCCTCCTCTTAGGGTCCCGCAGGTACATCAACACACATACATACAGACACACACATACCCCCACCCACGACAATAGCACTGTGTTAAGATCCTATTGTGTTGTGTATCCTGTAGTGTATTGTATCATGTAACTGTGTCTTTCATGTTTGTATATGTGTATTCGCTCTGGTGGCAAACCATGTTTCCCCTCTGGGATTAAGAAATAAAAAAATAAACCATACCATACCATACCATATCTCTTAACTCCAGTATGTGTGTGTGTGTGTGTGTGTGTGTGTGTGTGTGTGTGTGTGTGTGTGTGTGTGTGTGTGTGTGTGTGTGTGTGTGTGTGTGTGTGTGTGTGTGTGTGTGTGTGTGTGTGTGTGTGTGTGTGTGTGTGTGTGTGTGTGTACGCACGCATTTTTGCATATGGAAAGAAGCAGCGTTGTTGAGCGGCATGCCTCTGGAGGCTTGCTGTCAGTGGGTGGCTTAAATAGCTGTTGGCACGTCTATCTGTATGTTTGTACATCTCCACTCACTCAAGAGAATAAAAAAAAATAAAAAAAGTACTTCACATGTAAGCTTATACAGTAACCATGCCTGGGAGTCTCTAATGAATATGCATGAGTGCGTTGACAGTAACGAGCTGAAGAGAGGAGGAAGAAGGAGAAGAGGAGAGTATAGGAGAGTGAGGGGGCAGACACCCTCTTTCATTTGCACCCAGATCCGTAATTACTTTCTCCCATACACTGATTGTCCCGTGGGGCCACTTTAATTACATACTACTCCGTATTATGCTAATGAGGCACGCGGATATAACTCGATTGTTAACCTGGAACATGGAAGAAGCTCGCGTTTTACACAGCGCTAAAACAATGGGAGAATTCCCCCCTACTTATCTATGAGCGCACACTCTTACGTCTCGCTTCGAACAAGTCCCGGGGCCGGCGGATAAGCACTGTACGGGGAGATAAGATAGAAGAGAGAGAGAGAGAGAAAAGAGGATTCAACATGTAGGCAATGGTGTGCAACATTTGCAGAATACAAACAATGCATGGTTAGCTGCATGGTTTAGAGCGTGATAAGCTAGGATTCGAGAGAAAGCGCGCAAGAGAGAGAGAAGGGAAGAGGTGATTGTCAGATGGAGGGGGGCGTGAGAGAGAAAATCGGGTGCCAGCAAAGGAGTGCATGAATGTGAAAGAGGAAGATGGTAGGACAATGTGAGCGAGCGGGGAAGAGGTACTCAGGTCTCTTGTTCGATCGATGATGAGGAGGCTCTGTAGGAAAGATGATACTTGGTCTTCTAAGCTTCAAATCAGCTTTATTACAAAATAGGTTCAATTTACAGAAGTTAAGTCACATGTGCTCCGGCCTCCTTCTCATACACAAAATGTCAGATCATTACAGTATCTTAATGACAGAATGACATCAGGGTAGCAAGAGGCCCTTTCTCTCTAAGCAACAGTTTTATATAGTAGAATGAAATCCCTCCTATTTACTACTGGTTGGTCTAATGATTATACTCTAACCCATTATACTTCCCTGTATCTCTGTCCACTCAGAGCTCTGTTCAGCTTATCTAATTTGCATCTAATTACTTTTTAACCAACTAACTATAGCCTACTGATCTCACCTCTTGTCTTAACTTAGGTATTATGGCCCTATGCTTATACCTTATAAGGAAATAGGCTGAGACCCCCATGGCACATAAATAACAAAGGTGGCTCCTGCAGCTGTCTCTCTTTTGTTCTCAAAATGGCTCCTTTCTCTCTCTGACACACGCTCTCTATTTAACTGTAGTATTAACATGTTAAAGTAACTGACATCTAACATTCTATCTCATACTATCATTGTATTAACTTATAACTCCTTATAAACAGATTAAAATATACCTTAGTACAATAATGGTGAAGAATGATAAGGAGACTGGGAAGTGATTGGGACAATTTGGGTACAGAAAAGAAGGTAAGAGAGAGTGGGTGTGTGAGAGAGAGAGAGAGAATGCGTTAGTGAGGGAGAGAGAGAAGAGGAAGGAATCTCTGTAATCTATTTGACCACTGCGCCCCCCCCCCCAAATCAAAACATCTTAACAGTTATACAGTAAAGTACTGCACCTTTATTTTTTGCAAGCAAGAACAAGAGCTTAGAATAAATGTAAAGTGCACACTAAAGAACTAAAACAAATAAACAACTTAGCTAACACACAATAATAATAACAATAACAAACAATAAAAGAATGCACAAAGTTGTAAAAAAATTGCATACCTTTCACCCTGAATGAATTAATGAATGCAAATTTTATTTAACAGATTGCAGAATGGGTACAATACAGTACGGCTCAATACACACAATTGTTAAGGTGATGCAGACCAGAGAAAGACGTTTGTCTGGTTTACTGTACATCAGGGTCCCCCATTTTCATTTCATAGTGACATTTATGACATACACAACATACATGACATCATGACATTTATGGCATAGGGACATACAGGTATATAAGGGACATATAACAGTGAATATATTAGAGCTGGGCCGTTAACGCCGCTAACGTGCTGCGTTAACGCGAGACTATTATCGCACGATAATACAATTGACGCCGTTAATCTATTTCTCAAAGTTGGGTCTGAATTGTCCTTAAATACTTGCCGTAGTTCCAAGCTGTGGTACCCGGACGTGATTGCACAAGTATGTACTGGAGCTGTAGTCAGAATAATGTGTGCAAACTAAAGTAGTGGTCCGGTAATCATTGTTATACAGGTGAGGTTAAGAAGTCCTCAGGATATAACACAATTCGGCGATGAGAACGTCTGAATCTGCGCAATGCAAGAAAGAAGAAGTCCGTCCGGAGCTTTGTTTACATTATTAACGTTAGCTTAGCGAGTTAGCATGTTAGCTCACGTTGCTCGGGCGGCACTTGGAAACATCTACAAGAGGAGGAAATCCACTTTACACACTAAAGGAAGGATCGACTAGACTATCATGAGTGTTTACAACAGAAATGGCTTGGGTTATTGGAAATATTGGACCGTTTGATGACAATGTGGAGCAATATGAAATGAAAGTGGGGGACCCTGATGTAAACAAGACAAACGTCTTTCTCTGGTCAGCATCCCCTTAACAATTGTGTGTATTGAGCCGTACTGTATTGTACCCATTCTGCAATCTGTTAAATAAAGTTTTCATTCATTCATTCATGGAACTGTTACACTGAGCTTGCACTGAATTAGTTGAGAAACCTGCTTCTGCAGCAGTCTGTGTGTGAGCAACGAAGGGTTATGTATATAACCCAGTTCTATGAGTTATGGTGTGCTCAGCACCTGTCTGCATATATCTCGCTTCAGCGTATATACACTGAATAAAAACTTCAACCATGTACCTTTACATGCCAGCATTCGTCTGGCCACACCCCCATCCGCTTACCTACATAAGCAGGGGTGGGGCCACACACTCATCTCCTTCCCAACAAATTTCACCACAATGAAAAATCAAGGGCCGCAGCGGCGTCCAGGTGCTGAGCGCACCATAACTCATAGAACTGGGTTATATACATAACCCTTCGTTCTATAGCGTTATGGCTTGCTCAGCACCTGTCTGTATAACAGGGGCTGAGCGGAGCCATCGGCCGACAAATGTACCCCGCTGAGGCCCCCCACAACCATCAGATCAGGGAGGACCGAGCCCCCCCGACCCCCCCTAATGGAGGGCACCCCCCCTATTGGAGGATCACGGGAGGGCGACGGATCCGACCGTGCGAAGAGGCACTCAAGCAACTCAACGCACAGGGTGAGCAGACCGTGGCCTGACCCCACGACTACACACACGCACAACCCGCATGCCACCCGGGAACGAACGGAAGGAACAACCTCGTTACTGCCCCCAGAATCACAGGGGGCAAGAACAAACCCAACCCCGTGGCAAGGCTGTAGCAGCGGAGCGCGAAGGAAGACCCAGACCCACTGAAGGGACTGGATCCCCTGTAAAACGGGGGCCCGGAGAGGTAAATGACGCCAGGCATCAAGACCCCACCAGGCGGTCACTTAGTGACACCGCCCCCCACATCGCCAGCGTATTCGGATAAGGCCCCTCCAAGAGCGGGCCCTTTCCCCCCAATAGCACACCGCCTGGTACACTGACCCTGCAGAACAGGCAGTCAGCATGGCCGTAAGCACACAAAAAAGGTTAACCAACGGAAGCAGGCAGCGCACCGGGGAAACCAGGCAACAGGCTGTAACCTGAGCCTGGAGCACTGCGGACGAGACAGGCGCCAAAGGAGTTAGCTGAGAACAGCCCCCCCGGCGGAAGGGGCGTATGCTGGTGTTGTTGCATGACCAAGCCTCCATTAAAAAACCCTCACCCAGAGGGGTTGAGGCAGAGAAGGCTGACATGATTGGCAGATGTCATGAACGTGCAGGGGCACACTCAACCGGGTAACCCGGGAGTTGACACTGCTCCAACACACCAGGGAATCAACCACCTTGTCATTACCCTATGCGGTGGTTGTTCCTATAACCCCTCAAGAAAAAACTCCAAAACACACCTGCGGGCATAACTGGCTATACCGCAGTACAAGTGTTTCAGTTTTCAAAAAAGGGTTATTCCAGGCCTACGGGTCGACGAAACATTACTTCGGACCGGGCCCGGCAGCACGGGAAGCACAGGGTTGCCAGAGGAGGTCCAAGACCACCCCAACAGTCCCCTCTTCGCCTCGCGTGAGAGAGGAGCGAAAAGAATGGAGAACCAGCCCCAAGCACACCGCACTTGGTATTCCCAGGCGGTCTCCCAACCAAGTACTAACCAGGACCAAACCTGCGTAGCGGCCGAGATCGGACGAGATCGGGCGTGTACAGGTTGGCATGGCCGTAAGCCATTACGACAGTGCAGAGTACAATATGTACCCAACAAGGGTCTCCATAGCGCCTAACCCTGTGACACCCGGACCGACCTGGCATTTTTCCCCCCGAAAAAAGCACAAGTCCCTCGGGGTACCAGAACAGCAGATCTGCATCCCCGGCGGACGACGGGTTAACTGACCTGGACCAGCGTGACCAGACCAGTCCCGTGTCCTAACCACGCCGACATGCCCACTCCAGGAGAGGGGGTAGGTATGCGTGTCGATCTAAAACATGAAAAGAGGGCGCCACCCAGACGGTCCTCATTTAGCCCGTGCTCAGTGGCCCACCCCAAGGAGCGTGAGACCCCTCTACCTATGTTCAGATCTATTCCGTTAACATCCCCCAGATATGAACGAGAATTCATCGAGACAACCTAGTAAACTGACGCTCGGAAGAGACAAAACCCCATCCCAGTTGCCCTATAAAAACGCTGTTTTAACAAGCAACCAAGGCGCACTTAGCCCCTGTGTGATCCTGTAACAGAAACACACCGAGCCAGAACTATGTATGCGTCGAGACCCAAACATATCAATGGATAGTCTAGCAAGACACCAAACATTGTTCCTCCAAGTCGCCTGGGAGAACGACACGGAGCCGTCGTGCTTCATGTACCTTCCTCTTTTTATTCAAAAAAGAAAGAACACAGACTGACATGAATCCCTCGTGACGCAGGCTGAGGGTAATTTTTTTTTACATTTTTACATCCCACCACCCTCCCATAGGGAGGAGGCGGAAATCCCCAGAGAGACTTCCCACGCGAGCTGTATAGATTGAAAAGAATATATTGCAACATTGAGCCATGTAAAATTTTGGTTTTAGGGCTCTCCGAAGAGGAGGCACTGAACCCATACACACTCAATAATCGAATTGAATCGAATACACACACAATAGAGCAGGACTCCTTTTTGGAGTTCTTCTCACCTTGACAATCTGAGGAGGAGGCTCTGCACTCTGAGGAGGCTCCCTCACATGGAAGGAGAGTCCTAACTCACAGAAGGAGAAGTAGGAGCTTCGTGAGGAGGAGCCCTGACCCCTCCCTGAAACAGATCCAGCATATGGACCTGAACAGCTCACGGAAGTCTTACCAACAGAGACGCGCACAGTGACGTACTCTGTGGCGGGGGAATTTCTGTGGTGCACACGCCCAATATTCCAGGGCGTGGGACCAGAAAAATCCCCCCCCCCCCCCCCCCTTACCCTGTAACGTGCCGAACAGCAACATGACAGGAACCTTGAAGGACAGGAGGTCTTAACCCCTGCCCATCAAAGAAGGGGAGGAAAGGATTACCAGTTCACCCCTTTACGACCCCACACCCATGATACGATGTAACGACAAAAAAGAGTATGACACAGTCATAGTCAGCTACATGAAGCGTCTAACAGCTTCACACAGCTCATGTGCTAACCTGCTATCTGATTTTTACTAAGGAAAAAACACAGAATAGAGAGGGCCCCCTTAAGAGCCCCGGTACCAGACTTACACATGTGCTTCTGTGGCCAACCCAACCCAGTTGTAGATCACAAGATACACACAACCCTTTACCACCACAAAAAATGGCAATACACTCTACAGAGGAATGCCGTTTTTCATAATGAGAGAATACACAATTCTCGATTAGTATCGGCCACAGGCCTTGCTAAGCACACACGAAAAGTTTTCTTTTAGGAAAATACAGTTCCTCAAGCAGTTTTAGCACAACCCCAGCAATCAAGCCAAGGGTTACATCGTATCCCACCACACAGTGACACAATATATTGTAAACAACATGTCTGAGAGGAGGGTGAGGAAGTCCCCAGGGAACCGGGGGGAAACACCCCTCCTACCTTACCCTTAATACGGCCAGTTGAACAGGTAAACCTGTTAATATGTGAACACACTGTTCATTGTCATTACAGGATGAGAAAAGAATTCATTCTTCACTCATATGTCACTAAGCATAGCTTTATAGGTTAGTTTAACCCCCTTAGTTGTGAGTACACGGTACATGAACACACATGATGTTTCTCAACACAACAAACCAGATCATTTTTACATCTGTAACAAACAACCCGATTTGCATGGAGAAGCTAATACCAGTGACAAGACAATTCATACATAACTCGCGTCATATCCTAAATGTAGTGCAGCAACACTCGTTTTGGAAAACATCGTTATTTACAAAACATTTAGAAGGGAAGGAAGAAGACGCGTTTTAAGGTCTGGTCAGGACCTTCCTACCGAGAGCGCAGATCAAGCGAACTGCAGTCTCTAACAGGTCACTGATAGTAAACACAGCATCCTGTGTTTGACGACACGGGCAGCGTCGCTGCTCCCCACCGCTACGGTTCTCCTCGTTGACGCAGTCCTCGCCGGCCGGCTCCAGGTAGGTTCGACTAACATCCTCTGTCAAAGATGACGTCGTAGTCAGAGTGTTTAAGGCATGTTATAGTCACAGAAAATGTTCAACAGTGTAGCATTAAGCTAACAGCCGTTCGGCTGATAGCAGAAAGCTAACATGTACTAGCCTGGTAAACACAGCGAGCTAATACCGCAGCTAACAGCTGACTGGCTAACACAGTAGGCCACAACTAGCACGCAAGCTAAGCAGCTATCTGCTAAGCAGCTACAACCTGAACTCGTACACAAACGATATAACAAGCCACACTTCAGACATGCCGCCGTTCTGAAACCCTCCTCACCTTTTAAGAGAGAAGAGAAAAAGAGATGTCAACACAACTTACAACGGTGATTTTACCAGACATCCGGCGGAGCCAGCACAAGTCCCATCTGGGCTGTAGCCGACTTGAACATGGATCTCCCGATAACGAACATCCATGCCCACATTTCCTCGTGAGGGTATACTCTCATTTGTATATGAAAGATGGGGCCTACACGGTGACAGAGAAGCATCCACTCGTCCAGAGAATCCTGGGATCACCAGTTACTGGTCGTGGCCCACTAGTTGACTATAATGGGCTTCAAACCAAGATCCTCCGCCGTCGCCTAAAAGGCTGAACAGAAGGACCCTAATCTGGGGCCGGTTTTCGTAAACATTGTCAGCTAGCCCCCATAGCACTAACAGACAAGTGGTGCTCGCAAGCAAACATTACTCACCAAACCTGGAACCCACCGCTTCTCACAACAGTCGGTGCGTCCTACAGTCCAGCTGTGTTGCTGGAGGGTCTTACCCCATCCAGCCGCAGCAAGGATGATTGTAGTTGGGAGGCATGTCAGCGACGTGAACTCCTAATATGATAAAACCGGTGGAGGTGTAGAATGATCATCATCTTCCAGACACTCCAGTAACGAAGACAATATCGCCGTATTTTCTCGAATAATAGTGAGAGAGAAAATAAAGATATGATGTCAACGTATCTCCTTGTTCTTCCTTTCCTCAGACTAAATATTTTTCCTCCACGTCAAGTGGGCATGTGAGCAGCACTTAGCTTGTGGCTGAAATTTGAGAAGGAGATGAGTGTGTGGCCCCACCCCTGCTTATGTAGGTAAGCGGATGGGGGTGTGGCCAGACGAATGCTGGCATGTAAAGGTACATGGTTGAAGTTTTTATTCAGTGTATGAAGCGAGATATATGCAGACAGGTGCTGAGCAAGCCATAACGCTATAGAACCAGTCAGCAGCATTGTGAATTTAGAGATTCACTAAAAGACACATTGAGAGACAGGTTTGTGTGTGGATTAAGAAATTAAGGTGCACAGAAGAAACTACTGACAGAGAGTGATTTGACACTGGAGAGAGCTGTCAATATCAGTGTAACAATGGAAATGGCATCAAAGGAAGGGCACAGAAAATTACGATAAATCTCGTTTTAAAAGAAACACTGGAAATTACAAAAAGAAGAGACATGTTCATGCTGTTCAGGAGATAGAACAGCTAGTGACTCCTCAGATGAAGAGGAGAGGATAAATCTCCTCCTCTGGTAATTATTTGGGTAGAACACACATATTTTGAGTGCCTTCGGCAGATTTATCTTTTTTTTTTAGCCATTTTAATCTAGATTAACTCCAGGATTGCAGATAGATTAATCTAGATTAAAAAATGTATCTATGTCCACCTCTAGAATATATACATATATGTATATATTCTAGAGGTGGGCATAGATAATCTTTTTTACATATGATGGGGTATTGGCACGTTTCTCTTCTTCTTTTCTTCTCTTTTTATACTGCGACCCGGATGGCTTTTGTCTCTTCATAGTTCTCTAACGTTAGACTTTCTTTTCTCAATGCTCAATTCTATAAACACTTGACCAATACCCATCAATGCACAGCGCTCTAGGCATGTTCTGACTGTGAACACCTAAAGCCGAGGCTCAGATCGACTGACCGTTTTAGATTTTTGGCTCATTTTCCCTTATGGTAGAAAAGGTTTTTTTATGTAAAAATAATGGTTGCAGATATAGAGGGGGCGCCAAAGCTGCACCAAGCAAAACAAAAAAGAATCTAAAAAAAAGAATAAAAAAAAATATATAGATATTATTTTTTTTCAATTGTGGCGCCCCTCTCTGGGTGGCGTCCTAGGCAACCGCCTATATCGCCTGTAGGAAGCTCCGCCCCTGTCTCCACCAGGCAAATCGATTGGTTGCGTCTGTCTGTCCTTCTGTGGGTCTATTTGGAGCAAATCTCTGCAACTACAAGGCTGTCGTGGATGAGACTTGGCACATACAGGTCGGCAATAGGCGGCCCGCGGGCCGGAATTGGCCCGCCAGCAATAATATAAATTATGGCCCCTCAGATTATTTAAATATTTTTTTTTTTAATTATCCCGACCAAGCTATATGTTAGCTATAATGTCCAAATAGAGAAACTACCACCACCTAAAGAATGCTTATTATACTTTGTTTTATCCATGTTGAGAGTGAATAACAGGTAGGCAGCGAGGTGCAATGTAGCGCTTGCTCAACATGAAAAAAGTCGGTGGACAGCGCCTGGTGCTGAAATAACAAACAAGCAGTGTGGTGTGAAATTAAAACACCAGTTCAGTAATTCATTCAAACTTTATCTTTACTTATATATGACTGATGGCACCACACATGTGAACAGTAACAATGCAATTAAACTGAAGTCAAATCAGAGCAAAAAAAGCTGAATCTGCTTCAAGAAGATGCGCTACATTAGGTATATAAGGAATTACAACAAGACATTTATTAACTAAATAAAAAATACAATTAGGCTTTTAACCCTCTAAAGCCGGGCGCAACACTAGACATGTTTTGTAAAACATTAAATATCTTTGGATTTGTTTGTGATAAAGACTTGCTTTATTGTATCGGAATCGAATGTTGTGCATCTCTCAGAGAATGCGCGGATGTAAAGCATAGAATCTTGAAATATCTAGATTGGTTGTTTTCTCTGTACTGCATCTAATCCGCTGTATCTATCCATTTATCATATATCTATGTCTGTCACTATAGCCAATGGAAATGCTAGAAATGATCACGTGGACTGGGAGAACCAATGGAAAATTCCTATTGTTTCTCAATAGTCCAGTGCGCTCCACAGAAAGGGCTGTCAGATAGACGGGCTGGTTGCGCGTAATGTAAGATAGACCGATAAGAGAGAGGCGCTTGTCTCTGGTTTTATAATTAGAAAAAAGCAGACACTGAAGAAGGAACACCTGTTCTGAAACATATCTGTTGTATCCGGCTGCGATTAAAATTCTCGAAACCTGAGAGTGCTGGTCCGGCTTCCTGCTTTTTTCTACTTATATCTTCGGGATTGCAGCACCCAGTGTCAACTATTGTGAGCGCGGTCTAACTTGACTTTCTCTGGTTTTATAATAAAATGGCAAAAAGACAAAGGTATAGTGTTCAGTGCAAATGTGTATGTCGTTTACAGTTTATTATGCCACCTATGCAGCTAGTTTATTTTGTCCATTCTCTGCCTCTGCCACACATGTATGTCTTAGTTATAAGGTGGTTAGTCACAGAGTTAAAATCTTTTCACTATCAATATATTAAATTAGTTATTGTTTTTTTCCGGCCCCCCATACAATGGCTTGGAAAAAATTTGGCCCTCGACCAAACTTATTTGCCTACTACTGAGGCTGACAGCAGGCCAGGGACGTGAATTTTGGAATATCTTTCGGTCAACAACAAGTATTTTATTTGAATTAATTTCCACCATTGTCCACTGAAATATAAGTGACCCAGTACAGACCTTGGGTCCTTTAGAGCAGTGGTTCTCAACTGGTCTAGCCTCGGGACCCAACATTTTCCTTAGTCATTAAGTCGCGACCCAAATTTCTTAACCACTATGATGTTTTATTTCTTTTGCAGTAATACACAATCTTTCATGCATTGTTAAAAACATGAAAAGTGCAACTAGGGCTAAAAACCCAATGAAATAAAATAATAATAAATAATATATGCTTCTTAGCAGATTTATTAGCTTAACATAACAGACCTAAGTTTGGGGGAACTAATGGGATAACTGGGGTTGCAACAAAAGTGCAACTAGGGCTAAAAACACAATGAAATAAAATAATAATAATAAATAATATATCCTTCTTAGCAGTCTGGGGTGATGGTAGACAAAGCAACTCTGAGGTCATGCTCAATGTCCAATCTGTTCCTCTGCTTTGTCTTAAGCCACTTCCACAAAGATAGGTAGCAAAAAAAATTATATAAAAAAAAAAAAAAAAAAAAAAATGTACACACACATCCGCGACCCAATCAAAATGACCCCGCGACCCACTTTTGGGTCGCGACCCACCAGTTGAGAAACACTGCTTTAGAGGCGTCTTAAATTAAAACAGGTTGATACCTTGAAAATAAGCCATCACTTGTACAAATCGGGTGGATACTTTTCAATCTATGTCTTATGAAACATGTTGATAACCTTGATTAACCTCTTCCCCCCTGACGGGACCGGTACCGGTCCCAAAATGACATCACGTCATAAATCAAGCTCTCTACACTGTCTTGAATTATTATTTTTTTGGTCAAACGTATTCAAGTATAAACATCAGGACACCGATAGCTTTCGATGAGAGTTGGAATTTTTCCTAACCCTAACCCTAACCTGTTCATTTCTGTGACTAGGGTGGAAGGTGTGACACATCTATGCAGTGCGCTTAATAGTGATTTTTGAAAAAAATATTGATTATTGGAATGTGAATCAAAGATGTGAGACTGAGCTACTCTCCTGGCATGTACATAAAATATAGCCAACGCTATCCACACACACACGTGAAAAAAAGGCTATTTGCCAAGAATTGCGACAAGGGTGACTGGAGGGTTAACTTATTTTGTGCATCACTCTGTTTGCACAAATTTGATGCAAATTTGCAATGTATGAGGGTCATCCTTTTGTGTTAAATGGCTGCATAAAGAAAGCATTTATTGACTCTCATGTTGATAAGAGTATTAAAACTTGAAAAAGATCCGTTTAAGGTAGATTTAGAAGAAGGAAAAACATTTATTAATCGCAAGTTAACTATGGACAATCATGCGATTAATCAGATTAAATATTTGAATCGATTGACAGCACTATGTCAACATGGCAGGTAAGTATTTTAATCTTAACCCTCCTACACCTCCCAGGCCCAGTCCGAAAATTCCTGAATTTGAAATTGTGATAGATTATTAGTTACTGGGTATGTCAAAGTACCTCATATTTGGTACCATTTTGAAGCTAACAACTAGGGCTTTACAATGATATAAAATATGTATATGATGATGATCATTATTATTGTTATTATTCTTCATATGTACAGCAAATCTTTTGAGTTGAACTTGAACTTTGAACTTGAACAACATTTTCAACCACTTTACTTACTTGGGATTAGAAAAATGTGTGTATGATATTTAGCCAATGTTGTGGGCAATATAGAACAGCTTAGAACAGATTAGAAATGTCATCTATTGTTCAAAAGTTATGAATGAATGAAAATAATAAATTACAATAAAAGTCTTCCTCCGGGAATTTGTTTTGTTTTTGTTATTACTATTATTTATATAATATTGTAATGTGTGTGAACATTTTTATTCAAACATACCCTGTTCTCTTCCTCAAGCCTTGTCTTCCTCTCTGCCAGGCTGCCAGCCTGATCTCTCGGGTTCGGGGGGTCAGTGTGGGGGGTTGGTGCTGACCTAACTCAAAGCTAGCTCTGCTGTGTCTGGTGGCCGGCCTAAAGGTTTCAGTGGAAGGCATGTTTGCTATCGTCGGCTTGCCAGATATTCCATCCATCTCCATCTCCGGCCTCAGTTGATCAAATAAAATAAAAAAATATATAGAATATGAGCCAGTAATCAATACACTAATAACAGCAAATACACTTTTTAGAAAAACATTGTTACGCTCCGGTAATTGACGGATCCATCCCCTGCACGAGCGCCGGGGATAAGCGCTGTTTTCCGGGGTATTTTTTCCCAAGCCTCGTGGCTCATTGAAATGTTTGCTGGAGCGAAACAGATTCACCAAAATGACAGCAAAACATTTCACAAACACTAGAAACTGTCAGAAACTGAACAAATTCTATAATATGTCCAACAACTGCCTATAATTTATTAAAAACACTACTTACACGGTAATTTCAAAATGCACGCTAAGCTCTTTGTTCCTGTGAAGAATTCAGATTCTTCACCGCTCCCTCTCTCAGTCTCTCCAAATGTCAACAGTGACTTTCCGAGCAATCCTATGCAGCCGTCTTTGGGACTTCCGGAAAGAGACGAACATCCTTTTAAAGGAGAAGTCCATAGCTTCAAGAATCTGTTAAACTTTCGTCCCTCTGACAAATGAAGGTAGGAGCATAATCTGCATGACAACAGCACCTCTCCAGTGCCCCTGCTGCGAGTCGGAGGAGGAGTTAAACAAGCAAGTGGCCTGTTCCGATCGGGCACACACTGCGAATGGGCACTGCACTAGTCTAATTAAAATAGTCTGTTTGTCCTACAATCTTATCGAGAACCAGTACTACTACTACTATTACTACTATACTGGGTTCCAAGATGGCGGCAAGCACATTTCCTGATTTGTTTGGTGTCTGAGAAACTGTTTTTCATTCCCTTTAATTGAGCTTAGGTTCTTTAAAAACTTGATGGTTCTACATTTTTTTTGGGTTATACTTTAAAAAGCTTTTGAAGTTATACTTTAAAAAGTTATATCCAGATGCCTCCAAAGAAGAAAGAGATGGATCCGGATCCAGAGAAGGAAGATGTCGGCTGTCATGAAAAGACTGGAAGAGCTGGAAACAAACATCAGAGCAAACATGGATGAAAAAATTTGTCAGATGGAGAACAAGATTACCAACCAAATTGACGCACTTCGTAAGTCAATAGATGGTGAAGTAGATTTTGTGAGTGAGAGCGCTGGTTCCAAGAAGAATTCAGACTGGAGGTGATTTTCAGAGGCAATGGCCCAGTTGGTGAAAAGGTGTTTTATTCAGCATACAAGCATAGGTTTCCACAGCACAGCAACAAAACGTCCATTCTTGACCCAGCCTCGACTAGACTGAGTCCCTTACAATGGTCAAACCGGGTTCTTATCTAAATTGTTGACCCCTATTCTCATTCAAAATTAGCTGCTCCAAATCACACGTATTACAAAGGTTTCTTTGATAAACAGGTTTTAACAATACTGGTCTTGTGATCAGGGGTGGGTCAGGGCCCCAACCTGGGTTTCTGTGTATGTGTGTGGGTGTCACCTGAGTCTGTGTGTGGCTATGTGTTTGTGTGATCCACATAGAGAGAGAGTCTAGTGTGTGTCTATGAGAGTCTAGTGTGTGTGTATGAGAGTCTAGTGTGTATGTGTCAGTCTAGTGTTTGTCTATGAGAGTCTAGTGTGTGTGTATGTGAGAGTCTAGTATGTATGTGTGTGTATGTGAGAGTCTAGTGTGTGTGAGAGTCTAGTGTGTGTGTGTGTGTGTGTGTGTGTGTGTGTGTGTGTGTGTGTGTGTGTGTGTGTGTGTGTGTGTGTGTGTGTGTGTGTGTGTGTGTGTGTGTGTGTGTGTGTGTGTGTGTGTGTGTGGGGCAGACTGGTGTCTATCCTGATCAGCGTTTTTTTTAAGAATGGAATATTCTCCGCGACGCAAGGAAACGCGCGTCCGTACGGATTCCAGCTTCTAAAGTATGTCGCTAGAATCCTGAAGAAATTCCCTCTCTCTGCCGATTTCCCAGTGGACCTAACACCTGACTCTCTGACACATTGGATAGAAACGCAGCTCTGCTTCATCCGTGAGAGAATACAACCAGCGTTGCGCGCCTCTGGGACAGAGACACATCGGCAGAAAAGAAAAGTTTCCATGACCAAGCTGGCATTCCTCTGGCAACATCGCAAGTCAAAGGCAATCAATATCATTTTGAATAATAGCTGTTTTCCCGAACCCCCCCCCCCCCCCCCCCCACTGTTAGTGATACAACCAATGTGTATAACTACTATAAAGCCAAATGTCAAACTGCACCAAGCGCTGCCACTCCCCTGGCCACGCCCCCTTGGTGCAATTTCATTGACAAAATAGAGCCAGGCTATTTCCCAGACACCCATGATTTTACAACAGAAGAAGTGGATGCAGTTCTGACTTCTCTTCCCAATAACAAGGCTAGCGGATCTGATGGGGTCATCTATGAGACATTGAGAGCTACCAGGCCCACGTCAACACAGACACTCACACATATCTTCAATGCCTGCCTGATCAATGAGAAGGTGCCTGATTCATGGAAAGGGGCCCTCATCCATAGAATACCAAAAAAGGAAAATATCCCAGATGATCCTTCCACTTGGCGTGACATTTCACTATTGCCCACTATATATAAAGTCTTTATGAAGTGCCTACTCACCCGCATCTTACCCTGGCTGGTGGACACAGGGATTCTCTCCCTCCATCAGAAAGCTTATATCAACAGACAGGGAATGAACGAACATGTGTTTTGCTTAAAAACCGGAATAGACGATTTCAAACATGAATCATCCAAATTCTACACAGTGTTTTTGGACTTTAGAGACGCATTTGGTACACTCTCCCATGAGGTGATGTTAAAAACATTAGAGGAAATACACCTGCCTCAGCCTTTTGTGAATATTGTATCCAGTGTATACCAAGGTTCATTTATCCAAGTTATCTGTGGGCAGCAGCTCACAGAACCGATTGCACTGAAGGTGGGAATAAAAACTGGCTGTCCCTGGAGTGCCGTGAACTTCATCCTAGCACTCAACCAGTGGATGAAGTGGATTTACCAGTGCGCTCCTCTGCATGTCCGATCCCCAAATCCTGTTCAGGGATACGCGGACGACGTGCAGGTGTCATCACGACAGGAAGATGTCATCATTAACATGCTGGCACGCACTGATGAGTTCCTCCAGTGGTCAGGGCTGGAGGTGAAGCAAGCCAAGTGCGCCGTACTCCATGAGCGCCGCAGTGGAGGCAACCGCTGGTATAAGGCCAAGAACGACAAGCCCCCCTCCTTTCTTGTAATGGGCCAACCCATCAAGGTGTATT
This sequence comes from Notolepis coatsorum, assembly GCF_963971535.1. Classification (NCBI taxonomy): domain Eukaryota; kingdom Metazoa; phylum Chordata; class Actinopteri; order Aulopiformes; family Paralepididae; genus Notolepis; species Notolepis coatsorum. Next base: position 279,201,532 of record NC_140165.1, read on the forward strand.
CCCGTAATGAGACCTACCCATACCTTGGCCACAGGTTTAACATCGCTGGAGAGTGGGGGGAGCAGGTCGAGGAGCTCACTACAGAGTTTCTCCATCGTCTACACCTGATTGACCTGTCCCCCCTCCCCGTCATCATGAAGTTCCAGGCTGTGAGAGAGGTGGCTCTGGCTAAAATCCAACACCTTTTTGCCAATGTACACATCCCTCGCAAGGCACTGAGAGAAATGACAAACAAAACTGTTCAGCTGGTCAGAAAGTGGGTAGGCCTCAACACACACTCCACACGGGGCATGATCTTTCTCCCATGTGGAGAGGGAGGGCTGGGAGTCCCCAATGTCGAGTGGACCTACATAGCCACCAGGCTAGCCCACCTGCTCCACATGCTTAACAATGATGATGTCACCGTCAGAGAAATGGCCAGGGCCTCTCTCCTGCTGGATCTACGCAGAAGGAAGATCCCCCTGGCCACCGCAGACCAGAATAACTTCCTCGGCTTCAGGAAGAAAGACTCTGGGAAACTGGACTCTCGGGCCAAGGGCTTCGGGGTCTGGTCTGACTGGCCAGATCTCAATGACCTCTGCAACCAGACTGGAGTTCAGCTGAAATGGACAAGACCCACCAACACACAGACTGAAGTCCCTGTCTCTGATGAACTTATCACAGACCCCTGTGTGGTTGTGAAGGCCAACATCACAACACCGCAGGAAGAGACTGTCGAACTGCACAGAGACTCTGCAAGGAGGGTTCTGCTTAGCATGAAGCAGTCTGAGATCAGGCAGCACTGGTGTGGACTCAGACTACAGGGAAAGCTAGCTTGTTTGGAGTTTGCTGACCACTCAGTCTCACACTCAGTGTATAAGAACGCCGCTGTTGGTGAGGATGTTTTAAAATGTACCATCAAAGCAAGACTGCAGGTATTACCCACTCAATACAATCTGTCCACTTGGTATCCTCAAACTCACAGTCCATTCTGTTTAAACCATCAGGATTCACAACACCCAGAATCCATTGCACACATAACAAACGGATGTAATGCATACAAACACCTGTACATCGCTCGTCATGACCGTATTGTGGACATTGTGTCTGATGCGGTACGGAACATATCACCATCTAGTGCAGCAATGTACAAACATGCCAGAGTGAAACCAGAGTGGTTTGGCCTTACCAACGATGTTTTTGCTAACATACCCAATACACCGGACGTTGTTTTTGTTGACACCAGCCACGGAGAGGTGCTGGTCATAGAAGTAGGCTGTACCTTTGACCTGTACATGGACCAGGCCTTCCGGGACAAGTATATCAAATACCAACCACTGCTCAGTGTGATGGCTGACCTTGGGTATAGGTGTAGATATGGTGTACTTGTGTTCGGAAGTCTTGGCCATGTACACAAATCCACCATGACCGGTCTGAGAATTGCTGCAATGTCTAAAAGAAAAGCCAAACAAATTGCCAAATATTGCTCTGTCTGAGCTATTATTGGCAGCTTAGCCACGTGGAGAAGGAAATGCTATGTGTACCCTTAAGTGTTCAGTGCTGCTTGGCCCCGATACATTTGATTCCCTGTTTATGTAATATAATTTGTGGAACCAAATAAAGTATTAAAATGTGTGTTTGTATGTGAGAGTCTAGTGTGTAGTGTGTACAATGGATCAACTAGTAAGCTGGGGATTTGCAGCAGTTGATCGAATCTTCTCTTCAAGAAAGCAAAGTGCAACTGAGCCGCTGTGTCCAATCGGGACATTCCAAGCGGGGTTTGCAATTGACAGTTGGGATAAATGGCGATAAATATGCCTATATTCTATTGAGATGGAAGATGTTGAGGATTTGTACATCCTCGTCATCCTTATGTTCGGTTTGGGAGCGATCGCAATTTGGATTTGGATATGCACAAGAGTATTCGGGAAAGGAGATAATCGAAAGGATGATAGCCGTATGGACCGCTGTCATCAGGCGGTGGCCAGGCTTGAAATCGCCCACATGGAACTTGCTAAGAGACTCGCAGTCCATGCATCGGATGAACAATTGAGAGGTCAAGTCATGTTGGGGGTCGCGCAGGACATTAGGAACGCGACAAAAAAGGATTGATTTAAATTGATGCTTTCAGGAATCATTGTAACCTGATGCAACACCCCCCCCCCCCCCCCCCGCCACACACTCAACTCAAGTCTGTGGAAAAAACGAAGAATGTTCGAGGTCACTGATAGGCCACGCTGGAGAATAAGTCAAGATAAGAACTGGGTTGTGGCGACCGTACCCAACATAGAGCCAGGGACAGAGTGAAACTGTCTGAAATAGATAAGATGGATGGCAGGCCCCCCCCCCCCCCCCCGATCCTCACCCAAACCCCCCTCCCACGTGTACGCCTGGCGATGTGCACGCGGTGGAGGGGAGGGACCCTTGACTGTCTCATCGCCCATTTCCTAAGCCAATACCCTTATCCCACTAAGCAGCAACTGTAGCTTAACCCCCTCCCCTCTGATACCAACTAATAGCAACTGTAATTAGTTTAGGCCAGAACCACTCTCCGCCCTCCCTCCCAACCCCCAAATCCCCCCCCCCTCTGGGGGTGCTTCCTGAGACACACGGACTCTCGGCTAGAAGAACATTGTAACAACAAATGTGCTTTGTTTGTATTAATTTAGGGTTGTGCCATTATTACTATGCAAATGTAATAATTGTGATTGATTTCCTGTAATGAGTTGTATGTGTTGTTTCAAGCATCCTTGACATCCAAGGACAACGATGTAAATAAGTCATTGCGCCTTTTTCGTTCCTATCCTTGACACAAATTTATAATAGAGTAATAATCTGTATATGTTTTGTTGTCTAAATAAAAACCTTCAACCCTCTATGTGTGTGTATGTGATAGTCTAGTGTGTGTGTGTGTGTGTGTGTGTGTGTGTGTGTGTGTGTGTGTGTGTGTGTGTGTGTGTGTGTGTGTGTGTGTGTGTGTGTGTGTGTGTGTGTGTGTGTGTGTGTGTGTGTGTGTGTGTGTGTGTGTGTGTGTGTGTGTGTGTGTGTGTGTGTGTGTGTGTGTGTGTGTGTGTGTGTGTGAGAGAGTCTAGTGTGTGTGTGTCTATGCTAGTGTGAAGGCCCTGTGTAGGCCGAAACATGTCGGTTTATTTTAAATTCTCGAAATAATGTGAGCCATAAAATAAAGGCATTTTAAAACTTGTAGAGCTGCCTTGGATCTCAACACTTTTGTACAGGCTGTGTATTAAAAAATGTGTTTAACAGGGGAGTCAACCTGTTCATTTCTGTGAATAGGGTGGAAGGTGTATAAAACGCACTTAATAGTGATTTTTGAAAAATAAAAAAATTGATTATTGTAATGTGACTCAAAAATGTGATACTGAGCTACTTTCCTGGCATATACATAAAATATAGCCAACGCTATCCACAAACACACATGGAAAAAAGGCTATTTGACGATAATTCCGACAAAGGTGCCCGGAAGGTTAAAAGATAGGAGTGCGTCACCTTGTTTGTAGAGCTATAACTATATTCTGACTATATTATAGCTATGGATACAATACTATGGCCCATTTGACATCGCTTATCTATCGTTCAATATGACAAAGAATGAATTTTTCCATCCATACGTTCCCGTGTTATACTGTGGTGAATATAAGTATGGTTTTAGAGCGGTCTGGAGTAATTCCCGAAATGCTGAGTTATAGCCTCATACGTCAATTCTACTATAGACATTGCCGTTTCTTGCCTGTACACGCTAATATTCCCAAATCTATGGCATAGGTATTATGTTTCATCATGAATGCATGAAAGGGGAGGGGGTAGTTTCTGATTATCTGATTATCAGTAACAGCATTCGTATTGAACACTAAAAACGCTTATCAGCCCAATCGGTATAAAAGCATTGCAGGATCAAGCTAAAATTTACATCAGATAGTCCTTAGCTGTGATCGGGAGTATTCCAAAAATAATATTCCAATTGTTTGATCGCCATCTGGTACATCCGATGTCCATTTGGTCCACGGCATAACCCACCACAACATATGGATCGGGGATATTTGATGTGCTTCAATGGAACCGGGAGAACCGCACCACCCGGCTGACAAGGAAAAGTGAGACCGGAGACATTTGGCCGTTACACAGGCCACGATACAAGGTTACAAAGGCTGCTCGATACGCCGTCTAGCTGTATGCGGCCGGTATTGCACTTTGGTGATCTCAGACTCATTCTTTATGGTAACACCAAGGTCCCTGGATGAATAATGAATACAAATATCGAATAAAGGAATAAACAACCAAAACCAGAGAAATCTCTGGTCTGGCGCCCAACCGCTGGCGAGTTAACCCGACTTATCTCGGGTTTGGCCTCCATTGAGTTAACCTCAGTGGAGACCTCACATCCCACTGTACGAGATGAGAAACAAATTTGTACAGCAACCTTAGTAATTGGTTCCATAAGAGAAGGGACATTGCAGGCTGACTCTGAATGGTTGCTTGAAAAGAGAAGGAAGGGCTTCAGTCACAACTACAGTATAGGGCTGGTCAGGTTACCAATATACCCAACCTATAACTGGTTTGGGAGAAGGTTGAGGTGGACTGACATGGAGGTGAGCAGATCAAGACTGAATCTTTCTTCTTAAAAGTCAAATATTCCTCGTCGGACACTCTTCACAAGTGCGATTCACAATCGTTCCAAATGAAAGATGCTCTCTCTCTCCACTCCAGCCTGTTATGCTCTCTCTCTTCACTCCAGCAGGTTACACAGTGTCCCTTCCTGCCCTCTTCCCCTTCACTTCTCAGCTTAAGTGCACTATGCCCAGACAGAAAAAAACAGGGAGTCTCTCTCTCTCCATTTGCTCCATCCTGTCTGTGTCATTTGCCTTTCAACCCTCCATATTGCACCGACCAGCCCACCATTTCCTGCGTCGGCCAGGAAAGTAGATTAGAGAGAGAAAATGTCATAAACTCTGTGAAGGGGAAGCTTAGGTTGTCAATTATACATGTGACACCCTGCCACATTCTCTCTCTCTCTCTCCTCTCTCTCTCTCTCTCTCTCTCTCTCTCTCTCTCTCTCTCTCTCTCTCTCTCTCTCTCTCTCTCTCTCTCACTCTCTCTCTCTCTCTCTCTCTCTCTCTCTCTCTCCTCTCTTCTCTCTCTCTCTCTCTCTCTCTCTCTCTCTCTCTCTCTCTCTCTCTCTCTCTCTCTCTCTCTCTCTTCCACTCCAAGCAACTTGGCCAAAGGTAAACCCACTCTCCTTCTCTTCCTCTCCCCTACTCCTCATGTTCCTTCTCCACTCTCCCTCTCTTCCTCTCCCCTACTCCTCCTCTCTCCTTCTCCTCATCTCTCCTTCTCCTCTCTCCCACTCCTCCTTTTTCTCCTCCCCCCTACTCCTTCTCATCCTCTCCTTATATCACCCTCTCCCCTTCTCCTCCTCACCTATTCTCTTCCTCTCCCCTTTCTCTCCTCTCTCCTCTCCCCTTCTCCTTGTCTCCCATTCTCATAATTTCTCCTTCTCCCTCTACCCATTGTGGTGGAAGTTTGTTTAGCAGAATATTGTTACCACACATCCAATAACTATCTGCAACAGCAAATGTCTGCTCACTCAATAAAAGTGGATTGGTAATTTTTATGTCTTCACAAGTTTGATCATAGGTTCAGGATTCTCAAACCAAACAGGTATCCTTTCATTCCTGACTTGCAAACCATGACACCACCCATTTGGTTTAGCAATTTACTGTAGTGTTACCTACCACAACTCTTTTCTCATCTGTTGCATGTCCTCCACTAGCAAAACATTCATACTCTGCTAGCTTGTCTATCATTTGTGGTTGGCTCCTTCTGGTTCGTAAGTAGTCTGAAATCCTCACATGCCTTTTGAAACTTGACTTGAACATCAGGGTGTCGATACAGAAAAATATTAGGGGACCCTAGAGATGCCCATGAATTCTATTCTAACCATACAGCAGTTTACACTGGATTCCACACATTGGAAGTTTAAACAACGGTGATACACCCTCTGTAGGAGTAAATCTACCTTCTCTACACTCTCGCTGTTGTGTTTAGCACATTCTTCAAATGTATATGGCTCTGTAATCACTAGTATAGGTAGTGCCAAAGGTGACTCTGCACACATTATGCATTCATCAGACGTAATTTTCTTTACTGTATACAATGCCCAGGTATACCAACCATTTTTACTAGCTCTCACCCACAACTCATCGGTTGATGTTCTTATACTCCTCTGCCTTGGTATAAGCACCTCCCCTTTTTCTCCTCCCTTAGATACATTCCCATAATCTTCATTACTGTTTATATCATAATCTCCATCCTCCGTCTATCTGATCCTTGACCTTAGTCCTTGGTGTGGTCATTTCCGTTTGATTTGAACCTGTATTTGTGATGAATACATTTATATAGGAAGTGGTGTTTATAGGCATTTTGCCACCACAATGTCAGCTTCACACAATGGCTCATTCGAATCACACAGCAATACGCTACCGGCAGCAAAAATAAGTGTGTCAATCGCTCTGGCAACCTCTAAGGGTTAATAAGACATAGATTGAAAAGTGATGGCTTATTTTCAAGGTATGAACCTGTACTTTCATATCAGGTAAAAATATTTTTGAAGATTGCTCAGCAAGACCTAAAGTCTGTGCCTGGTCACATATCATCTGGTGTTTCACTCTGGAATTAGTACCTGGCCTGAAATGTTCTCAATGATCTACTGGAGAAATGTGGGGAAGGTCGTCAGAGCTGAACACCAAATATTCTGTTGGTTCAGGATCCAATTGCGCCAGGGAAGAGGACGTGTAGATGGGGAGGAGGAAGCAAGGCTCTCTACATGTAAGTGGTGCTATAAATATAATCCCATTAGTCAGAACAGACAGAGAAGAGAAAAGTTGTATAAAGTGCAAAGAGTCTGAGTTTGCTCTGAGAAAGAAAAAAGAAAAGGTATTTCGTACTTATTCAAGTCTTTCTGTCGGATTTTTATCAGATCTCTCTCTTTTTCTCTCTCACTCTCTCTCACTCACACAGCATCAGTACCATAGCATCTCTCTCACTCTCTCTCTCACTCGCTCACTAACTCTTTCTCTCTCTCACTCTTGACATAATGCCGCATTAACCCCTTATGCTCGACGGGCCTGTTATCAGGCCAAGATACCCCCCCCCACACACACAGATAATCAGTACCATAGCATCTCTCTCTCTCTATCTTCCTTTCTTTGAATAGCTATCAGAGAAGTGCAGTGATAATTGCTGCCCTGAGCCACCCAGACACTTCAATAACGTGGCACATTGGAGTGGAAGGAGCTAGGTTACTAGGACCTGACACAGAACATGAAATATTGGATGTTTGTAATTACACACACGTGTGCTAACAATGACTAATGGCGATTATAATGCCTATTATTTAAGCGTTAGCTCACGACACGACCGTGGTCTATGGTTATTATATCAAAGATAAGGGAGCGTAATTCGCCCCGACATAAAGCATCAATGGCAGTGTGATTGGCATTTAGTAAGTCAATATCAGCTAAAACACACACACCGTGTTACGATGCAGGTAGGAAATTGAGTTCCAATTGTAGAGGAAGGAATGAGACAGAGATGTGGTTTGCTCTTCTTCAGTAGTGTGTCTTTTTATTGTAAGAACACAGGAGCAATGAAAGTAATGAACAAGAAAGATGCAGGGCGTCAACTGAGAATAGACCTTAGGCTAAATACAAAATATAAATTAACAGCAACAAGCAGGTCCAGCACTTCCGTCTGCACACAGGACTGTCTGAAGCTCCGACAGGGAGAAAGGAAACAGGAGGTCATTATAAAGCCACATTCCTGACATACCACAGGCATCAATTAGTGACAGCCAGTGACAGCAACCAGTGGTGACAGTCAATCAGTGTAGTGACAGCGAACCAGAAGTGACAATCAATAAGTGCAAATACCAACAACAAGGTGAAGTACTCCAGAAAGACAGAACGTTACAACACCGTGTACACATACGGACACAAAATGTGTTAAAGACAGGGAGATCTCCAGTAATACAAGAAGTCAAAATTAGACTGGTATGTTAAGAACTGATCATATCCAAAAATCATATTACTTTAGCCAGCATGAGCTTCTTAGGCAAGCCATTCCATGCCAAATAAGCCCTTTTCACAACCAACATTCAGATGCATCATGGATGGGTTAATCCAACTACAGCCTTTAACCGTCCGGGCACCTTTGTCGCAATTCTCGTCAAATAGCCTTTTTTCCATGTGTGTTTGTGGATAGCGTTGGCTATATTTTATGTATATGCAAGGAAAGTAGCTCAGTATCCATTTTTTTGTGTCACATTACAATAATCCATGTTTTTTTTTATTTTTTTTTATCACTATTAAGCGCGTTTTATACACCTTCCACCCTAGTCGCAGAAATGAACAGGTTGACTCCCATGTTAAACACATTTTTTGAATACACAGCCTGTACAGTTTAAAATTAGAATGAATCATAAGTAACATGATAAAAGGATGGATGAGGCCTCCAAGAGGTAGTTTGTGCATTTATTCAGGATTTTAACCATTATTTACCCTAACCTTAACCCTAACCCTAATACCCTTGGGACAAAAAACTTCCATACTGTAGATACTGTACATACTGTACTTGGGATAACCTTGTCTTGATTTAATGCATATCCCCTGAAATTAAGTCAGGCAGTTTTTCTGGGGCAAAAAATTAAGTCTGCATTTTTTTTTAAGTCTATAGTTTGCCCTGCAACAATATGAGACCTCGCTTTACCCCTTTGGTAAAAAAAAACGTCCCTATTGACTCCCATGTTAAACAAGTTTTTTGAAAACGACGCCATTGCAGATTGAATTTAGATTTAGAAAAAATAATTTCATCTAGGCCCCTTTATGGCCATTTACATATGCATGATTATTAGTTTTTTTCAAGATGGCCGCATTGCGTCATCTATTTCCTTGTGTGTTTACTGCTTGTATCCTGCTAAATAATTTTTTTTTAAATTTTTATCTAAAATGATTTGAGAATGTTTTATGGATGTCTTAGTGTGGTGTGCATGCGTGTGTTGAGAAATGAATGTGTGTGCAAGTGTGTATGTGGTCATTTGCAGCCAAAACGATGTTTTATGTGAACTCCGTTTTTACTGTTAAAATGGATGATGTGTGTGTGTGTGTGTGTCAAACTGCATGTGAATGGCTGGCACACACACACACACGTACACACACACACACACACACACACACACACACGCACACACGCACACGCACACACACACACACACACCGCTAGCACCCGGCCGGCAGCTGTGTAAACAAAGCAAGCGGTGTGTGTGTGTGTGTGTAGCACTCCCCGAGAGATAGAGAGACAGAGACAGAGGGGGCTTTCTCACTGCCATTCTCGGTCGAATTAGCTCCGCTCCGTCCTCGCTCCGTCCTTGGATGCGAACTCCCCCCCTCCCTCTCCCCCCTCTAGTTTGCGTACACACTGCAGTCTTGGTGCGCTCCGGGTTTTGTTTACGGTTTGCGTTTTGAGCGTGTAAGCTTGCAGTAGGCGATGATGCCACGCTCGAACGTCAACACAGGAAGAGTTTAACATACGGTGGTGGAAACTGGATGCTGATATAAAGAAACGAATAACCAATAAATATGAAGTTATATTTGAACCTTATATTGAGCCTTGTCAATATAACCCACCCCCTTTTCTCACGAATGGAACTGGTGTCGTGGAGTCCGCTTTGAGCGTTTTCCAGGGTTAACGCTAACGCAGCCTATTTATTACTAGTTAGCAGCTAACATTGCTCACGTCAATTATATTGCATGTCATTGATCTACCGGTCGATCGCGGCCGACTGGTTGGGCACCACTGGTCTATAGAAATAAATGCATTCGAACAAGAAACCAATGTATAGTAGACATAGCAATGGCAAAAAAATTGCCAGGCCTAATGCGAGCCAGGGAAGTCTTGTGCTTGTAACGTGGCTTCATGCACTGAGCCGTGAGGCTCAACATGGTTGTTTGGTTGAGGTCTGAACTCGCCAAATTGCCCATAAATATCATTTTTGTGGGTATTGTCCAGTTGTTGCTGTATGTTTTTATCTTCCCAAAATTCAAGCAAGCATGAAAGCATTACAGTAAGCTCGCACACCACGCCCCCCGCTCCCACTGGCGCGCACCCGGAACCACCTATTCCAGCGTTCCAGGTTTGGAGCGAATCAGCGTCCCCGGGGACGCAGGGGAGCGTTCTCAGTAGGACGACCACACCCTATTTGGGTCAGATCGGGCTGTGATTCGACCCCGAATGGTTAGTGAGAACGCCCCCAGAGAGAGAGAGAGAGTGGGGGGGGGGGAGAGGCGCAGTCTAGCAGGCTGCAGCACAGTATCGTATTTCAGCTCACCATGCCATGTGCTCCGGAGAATAAGGAAGCGTCTTGCAGGAGGAGGTGTGTCCATTATGCAGACCAGATGCGTGGAGCATCTTCCCCCGACACACACAGAGCTATTCCTGCAAACCACTTCCTTGTTCTGTGAGCACATCATACTGTCGTCTCTCTCGCTCTCTCTCTCTCCCTCTCTCTCTTTCTCTCTCCCTCTCCTCTCTCTGGTTTGTTTGTTTAGTAAACAATGTGTACACAGCTGCCGAGCTTAGCGAGCGATCTCTGTGTGTGTGTGTGTGTGTGTGTGTGTGTGTGTGTGTGTGTGTGTGTGTGTGTGTGTGTGTGTGTGTGTGTGTACGGACTGGAGGTGGGAGGGGGGGGGAAACTGTATATTGAAGGTCGTTGGGTGGGTGGGGGGGGGGTGGGTAGGCGGGGTGGGGTGGGGGGGGGCTGCGTTTTGGCTGCAAATTACCACATGCACACACATTCATTTCTCAACACAAACATGCACCACACAAGACGTCCATAAAACATTCTCAAATAATTGTAGATAAAAATATGTGCAGGATACAAGCAGTAAACACAGGCTGTGGCCGCCAGAAATAGATGATGCAATGCCGCCATCTAGTGGGAAATAAATTATCATGCATCCTACATCCCATAAGGAGGCCTAGATGAAAGAAAATATAAAAATCTAAATTCAATCTGCAATGGCGTCGTTTTCAAAAAAACGTGTTTAACATGGGAGTCAATGGGGTAATTTTTTGATGAAGGGATATAGAGATTTTATCATATCATTGTAGCAGCCTGAATATTCTACAAAGTATTCAGTAGTGCTAACTAACTGTTACTTTCCCTGTGTGTGTATAACGTGTGATTTACAGTGTTCCTTTGGATAGCCTAACAGTGTTCCTTTGGATAGCTCGCCCAGTCTAACGACGAGGTGAGGTGCTACTCTTCTCAAGAATGCAGTATGGATTACTAGCAATAACATTGAGCCCTTTTTCCCTTTCTGGAGCGGTCCTTGAGTGGGACCAGTGGAGGTTGCCAGCAGGGGGCGGAGTGGCAGTGGTGGCAGGTGGAGCAGTGGAGAGAAGCAAGCAACGAGGAAGAGGGAGTTATCTGGAGGCGAGGGGAGCAGGAAGCTCTCTTCGGCATTGGACTTGGCCATGAACGGTCGCAGCCACAACGGGCGTGTGCTTTGGAATAGCCCCGTTGAAGAAGTCAGTGAAGGAGAGGCCCATCGGAGCGAGCGGCGGGTGATGAGACATACTTGCTAGTGACGGGTTATCCTAGAAGTATCAGCGATAGTGTGTGAGTAAGAGAAACCGAACCCAAGGACTAACGTCTAGAGCTAACGAGACTAACGTCTAACGTTATCGGGTTATAGTAGTTACTGTGTGCGGTATAGTAGTATGCTGCTAACGGCTCCATCTGACTTGAGTAGACTACCGGGCGCGAGGCGCTGAAGAGACCGGTGGTATAGCCAGCCACGTTGCGTTAGCAGTGTAACCAAATAGCAGGAGGGTGCGTCGAGACCCAAAGCTTAGCTGTGTTTAAGGTAGCCAAAGTATTAGCTCGCACGACAAAAGCAAGCCAGCAACAGCAGCGGTGGACGGTTCCCAGACGGTACAGAGGACGCCTCTTCCCACCAGCAGAGGATGCCATACAGCAAGCTCTGCCAGCTAACCACTGCCTGCTGTTCGCCCAGCCTGCTGGCTATGCTCGCGGATCGCCGACGCCATCTTGTCATCCGGACTAGCAGTGACAAGAGTGGGTCCGCCATCTTGGCTAAGTACTAATAGTACCACGTGTATCAACAGCAACGTCCATTGAAGTGAACGCTAACAACCAGTGTCTAAGGGGTACCCCAAACAATTTAAGCCGGCTTAGGTTAGGTTTTCTTTGGTAACGTGGGCCCACATTTATTGGTTTATTTGTTTATTTGTTTATTTGATTCTTGAATGCCCAATGTGTCTACATTCTATGCCTGGGTTCCCCCAGTACAAGCGGGGTGGTGTAATGTATTGAGCACTCGGTGCCTATGGTGGGAAGAGCTTCCCCTACATTGATAACAAGAGCACCCGGTGCCATATATTAAGAATTAACGTTGTAATGTATAACCTGCCCAGGCTTCACTAAAGTAGACCTAATTGGGATCATTGTGTGTGTCTGTTTCTTTGAGTTCCATTTGATATTCTAACCTCTGGGTAAATATTGTGACTGCATAATTATTTAGCCCTTACACCCCATTTACAGAATAGCATTTGAAGGGTCTATACAGGTGGTCAAGGAAGGGTACTGCTTAAAGGGAAGCCCAATAATACTATTGAACTGACAGTCACTGGGTGTGGGAAGGCTGTCGGAGGTACTGAGGGTGTGAGGGTGTGTGGGGAGCTACTGCTGACCGCCTTGGAAGGCGAGGGAGGCCAGAGTACCAATCCCCAGATTAGTAAATCCTGGGCCCCATCCACTCCAACTGAAAGCCCTCCAGAACGACGTTCCGGGCCAAAGATGGGGGTACATATAGGCAGTGTGCGAGGGGGGGGGGGGGTGCGCCTCGCAGGGAGGAGTCGGACTGTCGGAGGATACTGTGATCGCAGACATACTGTAGCCTGTAGTAGGCCTTGTGTATGTATGTATGTGACAAATAAACCTCTTGAAGCTTGTCATATATTCAATCAGTTTCAGTAACTACAGTCTACAGAACACATATTGTAATGGACTCACACTTGTTGTTGTTGTTGTGGTCCGGCCAACCCAAGCTTCCATCCTTAGGGAACAGCCATGGTCCTCAACATCAAGCACTGGAAAATATAATTAATGTTAGACCAGGTAGTAAAGGGGCGGTGTCAAAAATATACCAGACACTTTTCAATCAGGTAATAGTTAGCACAGAAAGATATAGGACTGAGTGGGAGTCAGAACTGGGGATACCCCTCAATGAGGAATTCTGGGAAACGTGTCTTACAAATATTCACCGGTGCTCTGTAAATGTTAGAATCAACTTGATTCAATTTAAAGTGATACACAGGTTGCACTACTGAAAGGTGAAAGTGAATAAGATGTATCCTAGCGTATCAGCACTGTGTAACAAATGTAAAAATCAAGATGGTACCCTTACACATCAACTCTGGTCTTGTCCCAACTTACACACGTTCTGATCTGATATATTTGACTTTTATTCAAAAGCTTTTAATAAACAGTGGGAACCCTGCCCCTTAGTGGCCATTTTGGGCTATAGCGACGATGTCACTAAGTACTCTGACAATGAAAAAAGGCCGATATATCTAGGTGCTGTGTTGGCTAAAAAGCTCATTTTGAGACTTTGGAAGTCTGATGCAGCACCCTCATTTGAAATGTGGATGAGAGAGCTGGGTGAGACCCTCTACTTAGAGAGGCTTAGATTTAAAAATACAGGACGGAGAAAGGTGTTTGATACGACATGGGGACCGGTGTTGGACTACTTAAAGGGTCTGAGGGAGGATGAAGAGGATATATAAGCTCAAAATGTTACTCATATTATAGTAATTTCTCTGTTGTGTCTTGGCTTTTGGCCTTTTTCTAATGATATATAAAATGAAATATAAGTTCAAAATGTCACTCATATTACAGTAATGTCTGAACTGAAGGTATATTCGCTGTTGTGTCATGGCTTTTGGCCTTTTTCTAATGCTCTGATTTTAATATTTTTTTTTGGTCTCTTTTTTATTTCCCAGCAAAAATCTAGCTTATTTAACTATCCTGTTTATATGTATGTATGGACCCGCCAAAGGAAAGAAAGAATGTTTATTTTTACTTTGAATCTTTTTTGTTATATGCCGCTGGACAATTGTTTTTGAACAAGAAAGAAATAAGATTGCATGTGTGCATCAATATGGAATGTAACTAAAGTAATGTGCAATACAAATACTTATAAAAAAAAAAAAAAGGGAACAGCCATGGGCAACGGATCTTCCACTCTCTCCATTGCTGGCTGCTCCAGCCGGCAGCAGCACCAGCCCCTCCTCCTCCTCCAACCCTGCCCGGGCTGCCCCTCCCTGCCGCTGGCGGGAGAGTCTGAGAGGACTCGGAGGAGGTGGTGGTGGTGGGGTGGTTATCTTCAGCATCTTCATATTCTTCTTCTGTCGAGCTGTTACCCAAATTACCCCCATCTCCAGCTTCTTCTCTCGGCCTATCTTGTGTTCTGATACGACCGCAGGCGCCGGCACGGTCACCGGGCGTTGTCAGAGACATAATAGTCCCCACCGCAGCAGCAGGTGTAACGGCGTCGCCTGTAGATGATCCCGCCTCCTGCTGCTCTGTCATGTCGATTGGCTGCTTCACTTTCTTCGTGAAACCAAAATTGGTTAAAATGCTTACTTGTTGCATTTTTCGTTTCGACATTATCCATTCCTGAGTGACCTTATTTACCTGTCAAACTATCACTGTCAAGTCACAGGTTACAACGTGGGTCAAGTTTGATTTGTGCCGTGCGTGCCTGCAGGCTGCAGCGCCGCCGCGCTCCGAATGGTAATTGCAAGAATAGCATGCATGTTGCCATATTACGGTGTGTGTGAATTAGTGCGCAAATCATTAATCATACATCAAAATAGCCTAAGTTTATTATTATACACGATGATGATACAGAAAATTACAGAAAAACGAGAAATGCATGGCAAAAGTAGCATTTATTTTCAGTAATTTAGAGACCCCCCAAAAATTCACAAATCATGTTTTCAGGGGAGCTGATGTCTGACCTAGGGGAGCTGATGGCTCACCCAGCTTACCCATGGTTCGCACCCTGCATATAGGTCCAATACTATAGTATCCTACTACCCAGTGTCTGTGTACTACTACTCCCACAAGCAGGGATAATACACCCTTTTTTATAAAAAGAAAAAAATCTGCCAATCTTTGACACTTCAGGCTCTGATAATCCCACCCCAATAAAAATTACATTTATGCATTTATGGGATGAAAAATAATTAACCCTTTGTTATGGTTTGAAACCGACCCCAACAGCACG
This sequence comes from Notolepis coatsorum, assembly GCF_963971535.1. Lineage (NCBI taxonomy): Eukaryota > Metazoa > Chordata > Actinopteri > Aulopiformes > Paralepididae > Notolepis > Notolepis coatsorum. The sequence continues at coordinate 279,216,897 of NC_140165.1, forward strand.
GCACAGACAGGTAGTTCAGAGTTAGCCAAAGACTAGGGCGTATTTATTTCTGAAACAGGAATGAGCAAAATAACAATAAGAACAACAAAGGGGAGAATGTTCTTGGCAGAGTTGTCTGCGGCTCTGCAGATCGTCCCGGTATTGAGATGGTGAAGCGGCGTAGAGCCACTGCCTCTGCGGCTCTGCAGCTACTCCAGGATCCAAATCGGGGAGGAACGGAGAGAGAGAGAGAGTGGTCAATAAACAAGCCAACGGAATACAGAGGCAGTCCAGTCCTCCTTAGCTGAGTCCAGTATTATCACGCGTGACTTAATCTTCAGTGTTACCAACACACAAGTTTAGCTGAGTCCAGTACAATCACACGTGACTTAATCTTCAGTGTTACCAACACACAAGTTTAGCTGAGTCCAGTACAAAACAAAAACGGCAAATCTTCAGTGTTATCCAAACACACAAAAAACAGAGAATCCAAAAGGTTCGTTCCAAAAACTCTCCAAAGCGCAAATGCGCAAAGCGGGCAACGAGGCACAGCTCCAACGGATGATAGAGAAACACAACAGCGGCGACTTCCATAGACGTCCTGAAGAAAAAACAGACGAGGTACAACAACGGGGGGAACAGGCAGCAACAGTGGTAATCCAAAACGACCCGACAACGATTGACAGAAAGACCCGAGTATATGAAGGGCTCTGGAGCGCTGATTACAAACAAACGACAGGTGCGTGACGGCAATTGGTAATTGACCTAGAAGCGTGTGGCGGCAATGAGCCAATCCTCCTCACAGTACCTTGAAGCGTGTGGCGGGAATGGGCCAATCCTCACAGTACCCCCCCCTCCACGGGAGCCACCCGGCGACCTACCCCGCCTCGGCTTGCCCGGATGGGACCGAAGGAAGCCGGTGATCAGGGGCACTGGAGAGGGGGACAGAGACAGAGGCCCGGAAAGAGGGACCGGAGACGGGGACAGAGGACCGGTGAGGGGGGCTGGAGACGGGGACAGGGACCCGGTGAGGGGGGCTGGAGACAGGGACAGGGAACCGGCGAGGGGGGCCGGAGACGGAGACAGGGGCCCGGTGAGGGGGCTGGAGACAGGGACACAAGGGGAACCCCGGGGCGAAGGACTTGACGCCGCCTGAAGACACTGGGCATGACAGGAGGAGCTCCACCCCCTGATGGTGCCGGAGGACCAGGCGATGTGGAGCTCATGCAGCGCGAGCCAGGGCCGACCCAGGACTACTGGGACAAGAGGGGATCTGGTAATAAAAAAGTATCTCAACGTGGTTACCAGCAACGGTGAGGAGGACAGGACAGGTGCGTTGAGTGATGTCAGCCAGGCGGTGATGATCCAGCGCGAAAACCTCCAAGGGCCTCTCGAGGTCCTCAAGTGGAATGTTGGCCCGGGTGGCAAACTCAACGTCCAGGAAACTCCCATCAGCACCAGAGTCAATGAGTGCACCCACCGTCGCCCGCTGGTCCGCCCAGGCTAGGGTGACGCTCATCAGACGGTTAGGTGGTGCACGGGTGTGGGAACAGGAAAAACCGCTCACCAGGATCTCCCGGGGTCCTGGCGAGCCTGGTCCTCTTGGCCGGGTAGGGCAATTGGAGATACGGTGTCCATCCCGGCCGCAGTAGAGACAAAGGCCGGACCAGAGCCTGGACTCCCGTTCGGCGGGGCTAAGGCGGGTGTGTCCCAGCTGCATGGGTTCCTCCTCGGTCACAGCTCGGGAGGGAAAAAAACCACCAGTCACAGAGGGGGCAGGACTGTCAGCAGAACGGTCACGAGGACGGGGGGTCTGGGGAACGTCTGGGGGTCCCAGTCATGCTCTCTCACGCCCTCTCTCCCGGAGGCGTCCGTAGATGCGGATAGCGAGGCTGATTAGGCCCTCGAGAGAATCGGGCTCCTCTTGGGTCGCGAGCTGGTCCCTTACAGTGTCGTTGAGCCCCTTCAGGAAGGTGAGATGAAGCGCCCGATCATTCCAACCGCTCTCGGTTGCGGCCAGTCTGAACTCCAGCGCGTAGTCGGTGACACTGCCACTGCCCTGCGGGAAGGTGCCCAGCCGAGCTCCCGGGTCCTGGCCACGAGCTGGGTGGTGGAAAACCCTTCGGAGCTCTGCCACGAAGTCTGGGTAGGAGAAACAAAAATCAGCCCTCATAGACCAGGAAGCAGTGACCCACTGTGCTGCTCGGCCTGTGAGCAGGTTAGTCATGTAAGCTACTCGGGCTCCCTCTGACGAAAATCGGCTGGGTTGATGAAGGAAAACCAACTCACATTGCATGATGAATGTGGCACAATCCTCGAAGTTACCCTCGAACAAACGTGGTTCGGAGAGACGGGGCTCCCGAGGTGCGAGGTCGGGAGGCGCGGGGTCTGCCGCGGCTGTGGGTGGTGATCTGGCTGAGACTCCTGGGACAGGTGGGGTTAAAAACAGGGTGTTAAATGCTGCACTGAGAGCCTGTAGCTGGTGCAGAATAACAGCCTGCTGATTACCCTGGGTAGTCTGCCGGGTGGCCAGAGTGTCAAGGCAATCCAGAATAAGCTGGACCTGGGCCCGGAGGTCCTGCACAGCAGCCGCAGCCGCACCTAACTGTAGGCTGTGGTCGTTGGTCAATTAGATCTGGACCGCCAACGCTGCCCTAACTCTGTCTGTGTCGGCTGGGGTCGTCATGGTCGGGTCGTAATGTTATGGTTTGAAACCGACCCCAACAGCACGGCACAGACAGGTAGTTCAGAGTTAGCCAAAGACTAGGGCGTATTTATTTCGGAAAAAGGAATGAGCGAAATAACAATAAGAACAACAAAGGGGAGAATGTTCTTGGCAGAGTTGTCTGCGGCTCTGCAGATCATCCTGGTATTGAGATGGTGAAGCGGCGTAGCGCCACTGCCTCTGCGGCTCTGCAGCTACTCCAGGATCCAACTCGGGGAGGAACGGAGAGAGAGAGAGAGTGGTCAATAAACAAGCCAGAGGCAGTCCAGTCCTCCTTAGCTGAGTCCAGTATAATCACACGTGACTTAATCTTCAGTGTTACCAACACACAAGTTTAGCTGAGTCCAGTACAATCACACGTGACTTAATCTTCAGTGTTACCCACACACAAGTTTAGCTGAGTCCAGTACAAAACAAAAACGGCAAATCTTCAGTGTTATCCAAACACACAAAAAACAGAGAATCCAAAAGGTTTGTTCCAAAAACACACCAAAGCGCAAATGCGCAAAGCGGGCAACAAGGCACAGCTCCAACGGATGATAGAGAAACACAACAGCGGCGACTTCCATAGACGTCCTGAAGAAAAAACAGACGAGGTACAACAATGGGGGGAACAGGCAGCAGCAGTGGTAATCCAAAACTACCCGACAACGATTGACAGAAAGACCCGAGTATATGAAGGGCTCTGGAGCGCTGTTTACAAACAAACGACAGGTGCGTGACGGCAATTGGTAATTGACCTAGAAGCGTGTGGCGGCAATGAGCCAATCCTCCTCACAGTACCTTGAAGCGTGTGGCGGGAATGGGCCAATCCTCACACCCTTAGTGTTTTTTGTCTTGAAAATAAGCCATGCATCAATCACACAAACTGGTATTTAAGGGGTTAAAATCCTGAAAATGAATGAATATTTGATATGTATGTTGAGGACTGAAGTTAATAAAAAATTTAAAATAATATTCATAAAAATATATATAAATATTACACGTAAGTCCCTTTGGGACAGTAAACGTCCCAAGGGGGTACAATGATGCAGTGTATTGGTGGGGTGCAGGAAGGTTAAAAAAAAATTAAATCCTGAAAATGAATAAATATTCAATATGTATGGTGAGGACTGAAGTTAATAATGATATTCATGATTTTTTTTTAACAATACATGAAACAGATATGTTTTACTGAGATCGCAGTTTCCGTCACTAGGGAGAAAGGTGGGAGTTTCTTTGAAGGTTGACTGGAGGGTTAACATTAATATTGGGTCTGAACTATTAACAGGATAGTTTAGATTTTCTTTTTTACATTAAGTGGTATGAAATACTTGCCAGTAGTGTAGGTGATGCATAGTTGTTAGCTTACTTACAGAGTGCAGAGCGAACCACAAAGCTTCAGACAGGGTCTCGAGACAAACAAGTGTTAATCCACACCACAACATGCAGACAAATGTTTTAACTTTTCACAATGGAAAACAGCGGACCTCCTGCATTATCTATGCTTGGTTCTTCTCTCAGACCGACATGGTGTCTTGGAACAACAGTTCCACTGCTTGTTTGCCACAACATAGTACATCATAGAGACATGTAATTTCAGAGTTGTGAATATCATCCCTTCTCGTCTTCAATGACAGTATTAATTTTAAGCAAACACGTTGATCCAATACCATGTAAACGAAATAAGCTCGAGTAAGTCCAGCGAGCAAAGTGATCCAACATCACAGCAATTAACCTTAGCGTATTCTATTGCATCACGTGCAAGGTCATAAAAAACTTAAAGGTGACATGCATTATAAATGTCTTTTTTGAATCTCTAGCATTGTATTATAGTAATAGGAGTTCAATAGGAGTATCAATGTGTTTTTGTGTCTAAATACCATATTGGCGGATTGCTCTCATTCAGCTCAGACCATTTCCTGCTCGATTTAATTAGGTCATTCTGATTTGACTCGCATCGTGACGTACTGTAATGAGGCGAGGATGGAGCGGATAGTGATCCGATTGGCTCTGTGGTTGTAGCGCACCAAACAGGGTTTGACAGAGCGAGAGAGAGAGAGAGAGAATCAGATAGATAGTTGGGTCAAGAACCAAAATTCCGTGACCATTCTCTGGCTAAGATGTTTTGATGATTGATTTGACTTCTATGGACCTTTTATAAAATATTTAGCCCCTGTGTCCCTCCCAAAAATCCCGGCATTTTTTGTCAGATGGCCAAATCCAAAATACCTGCTGACGCCATCTTGAAAAATTTACTTTTGATCCAGAGCACCTAGAATCATGTATGAATACACTTTTTTGTGTAAGTCAACCATGACGATTCCAATTCTAACATCAGTTTCTCTATGACATAAATTTGACCCAGAAATCCAAGATGGCCACCATCCAGTAGAGCAAAAATGTAGATAGACAGTAAAGCGAAAATGTAACTTTTGAATGGGAAGGTAAGATTTGGTCTTTGGGCAGGGCTTCAGACTAACCTTTCCACTGATAGCACTGGTGCTACCAACTTTCCCAATAGCTAGCTAGCTAGCAACAACAACTAGTTAGCTAATATAGTCATTGTAGCCCTGTGTTTGGGGTTTGTTACCCTTGTGTTGTGTTCGAAAGCTGTTTCTTTCAGGAGTTATTTTGATGATGTTCTGAGCACAGCCTTCTGTTTCAAAAGGTATCTTGGAGCATGCCATCTCGCCATTCCTTGACATGAAGAACTCCTGTTGACCTCGCTCATCCAGGCCTTCTCCTTCAACAGACTGCGAGAGTGTGTGTGTGTGTGTGTGCGTGTGTGTGTGCATAAGTCAAGTCAAGTCAAGAGTTTTATTTGTCACGGCATACAAGTATACAATGAAATGCGGGTGGTCTTGCCCGCAACGATGTGCAATACAGTAGTACAACATATAATGGAATCCAATAAACAACATTGTGCAATAAACAGGTAACATAGTGGGACATCACGGTATTTGTACATAGTTATTTACAGAGCATGAAGGTCCCTTGATAGTGCAATACACTGTTACTATACTATTTTTAAAGTGACCTTTCCTTTGTGGCCATAAGTGTGGGCGTGTGCAGCATGAGTGAGTGCTTTCTCATGTTAAAGTGGCTGCTAGTGTGTGAGCGTGCACAGCGTGCGTGTCGTGTGTGTGCTAATGTGTGCTTGTGTGTGGAGAGTTCAGTGTTCTGTGACCCTCAGTGTTCATTGTTCAAGGCTCTGATGGCCTGGGGGAAGAAGCTGAGCCGAAGCCTCTCTGTCCTAGTAGCTGGTGTTCGCAGGCGTCTGCCTGACCTCAGCAGCTGGAACAGGCTGTTATTGGGGTGGTGAGGGTCTTTCATTATTCTGCAGGCTCTGGATTTGCACCTCTTGTTGTATAGAACCTGCAGGGGAGGTAGTGCAATACCTGTGGTACGCTCGGCAGAGCGCACCACTCTCTGTAGGGCCTTCTTGTCCTGTGCCGTGCTGTTTCCATACCAGGCAGTGATGTTTCCAGTCAAGATGCTCTCTACAGCTCCGGAGTAGAAGGACTGGAGTATCTTCCCCGATACTCTGAACTTCCTTAACTGTCTCAGGTGGTAGAGGCGCTGCTTCGCCTTTTTTACAACTGTGTCTATGTGTGTTGACCATGTCAGATCCTCTGAGATGTGGACCCCCAGGTACTTGAAGCTGCTCACCCTCTCCACGGTGGCCCCGTTTATCCTCAGTGGTGTGTGTGTCTCCTGCTGTCCTCTCCTATAATCCACGATCAGCTCCTTGGTTTTACCAATGTTCAGGAGCAGGCTGTTGTCCTGGCACCAGCGTTCCAGTACCTCAACCTCTTCCCGGTAGGCCTTCTCGTCGTTGTCCGAGATCAGCCCCACCACCACCGTGTCGTCTGCAAACTTCACTATGGAGTTGGAGCTGAACTTGGCCACACAGTCGTGTGTGTATAGTGAGTACAGCAGGGGGCTCAGAACACAGCCCTGGGGGGACCCGATGCTCAGGTTGATGGTGTTGGAGGTCTGACCCCCCACCCTGACCGCCTGGGGTCTTTCACTCAGAAAGTCCAGTATCCAGGCGCTCAGAGCGGAGCTCAAACCCAGCTCGATCAGCTTGTCCACCAGTCTGGTGGGGACTATGGTGTTGAACGCTGAGCTGTAGTCAATGAACAACAGTCTCACATAGCCCCCGTTCTGACGGTCCAGGTGAGAGAGGGTGCTGTGCAGTACCTGAGAGACCGCGTCGTCAGTGGACCTGTTTGTCCTGTATGCAAATTGCATAGGGTCCATATCACTGGGGAGGGAGGCACAAATGTCATCCTTGACCAGCCTCTCGAAACATTTCATGGCCACAGAGGTGAGTGCCACCGGTCTGTAGTCATTGAGACCTGCTGGGGAGGGTTTCTTTGGTACCGGGATAATGGTAGACATCTTGAAGCAGGCAGGGACCACTGACTCCTTCAGGGATCGATTAAATATGGTGGTGAACACAGGGGCTAGCTGGTTAGCACAGGACTTAAGTATGCGTCCTGTTATTCCATCTGGGCCAGCCGCCTTCCTGGTGTTCACCTGCATAAATGCTGTTCTCACACTGTGTACCGTCAATGAGAGAGCGTCCCCGCCCCCCCGCGGATGCCCCCCCCCCCCTCCACAACAGCCGGCGCACCAGTGACGTCACTAGCCGTTGAGCTAGCAGCGCCACTGTTTGCACCAAACCACGCGTAGAAGGTGTTGAGCTGGTCCGCAAGGGAGGCATCGCTCCCCATTGAGGGGGCGCTGACTTTGTAGTCAGTTATAGTCCTCAGTCCCTGCCATAAGCCTCTTGTGTCATTCTGTCCCATTTGTGCCTCCATCTTGTCGGCATATGTCCTCTTAGCAAGTTTAACAGCCTTGCGCAGAGTGTAGACTGTTGTCTTGTACTCTTCCATGTTTCCTGACTCTCTGCCAAGGTTATAAGCAGTGGTGCGAGAGTTCAGATCTGCTCTGATAGTACTGTCCACCCATGGTTTCTGGTTCGGGAACACCCTCGCCTTTTTTGTGGGGACAATACTGTCAGCGAGTGTTGTTATGAAGGACACCACAGTGTCTGTGAACTCGCTGACGTCACTGGTGCTTCTCTCGAGCATTACCCAGTCGACGTCATCGAGTGCGTCCTGAAGCGTGGCCTCTGATTGGTCGTCCATCTTTTTACCTCACGTGACACGACAGCGTCACGTGATCTTTGTTTGTAAGCGGGGACCAACAAGTGCGTGTGCACATGTGTGTGTGCGTGCATGTGTGTGTGTGTGCGTGCATGTGTGTGTTTACGTTCAAGAATAATATGAGTGTCCATATTCTGTGAGAAAGGTTGAGTTCCCTTGGGGGAGGGGTGCCAGAGGGATTGGGAGAACAGGTGCATGTTGCAAAAAGTAAGTGTTCCCGTGGAGGAAAGAGGTGGGGGTGGGGTGTCTAAAGATAAAATCTTGACTGACCCAAATTTTACCCAGAGTTACCCACAACATTTATATGCAACCCAAACAAGTACCATGACATTGTACCCTTTCTTGGTCCCTTCCATACACAGTGTGTGATGATGAGCGCTATCTACAAGCGCTACAAGGGGAGTGAGCTAGGAGATGTACTCATGGCAGGAGGAGTTATTGCAGAGTTATTCAGTGCACGTTGACCGTGCACTGAAAGGCAACAATTACAAGAGGGGGCTGCGTTGCTTGAGGCTCATCTATGAGGCACTCATGAGTCAGCTGGTAAAGGGGAGGCTCATGCCCAACCTGGCTGATGAGACAAGGGAGAACCTTGAGATTTTGAGAGATATGAGTCTCTCCCAAGAACCCCGTGCAGCTGCACATGCGGCACTGGAGGATGTGACTGACCTTGAGAGCCTCATCACCAATTTATTCACCCAGGTGGAGGCCAGTGACATGGCGGACTACTGGAGGGCCTTCTTTTCTATGACAGATGCACTCATGCAGAATGTGCATGCAGTACATATCTGCAACTGGGATGAGTATGTCAGCTCTCTGCGTGCCATGCTGCCATGGATGGTAGTGTACGACAACAATAGGTATGGAAGGTGGCTGCCTGACTTCTGGGCAATGCTGACAGCTCTCCCTGCTGATCAGGTCGCCTTCCTTCGTACTGACTTCACTCAGTCCATCACAGGCAACCCCTACTCCAACATGGCCTGGGACATGTGGATCGAGTGTACAATGAACAAGGGCAGCAAAAGGAAGTCTGGCTGGCTCTCCATCCTCCAGAATGAGAAGCAGCTGCTGGTGCACTCCAGAAATGTGAACAATTTGGCCAAGATCCGGGTGGCTCACAATGCTCTGGCCAAAAAAAGAAAAGCCAAGAGGAAACACATAGAATGTGGTCCGAAAAGGATGAGAGAAGATGAGCAGCGTGTGCAGGACCTGGTTTCATGCATGCATGAGTTTGATTCCTTCCCATTTGATCCAGCCTCACCCACCCTCCGCACCCTACAGTCAGCCATGCCTGCCTCCGATGAACTCATTGCGGACTTCAACTCAGCCCATGCTGTGGGAGAGGAGAAGTTGACCAGCTTCTTGCAAGACCGGGTGTTCAGTAAGAAAACCTCCCTCCATACACCTGTCCCTCTGAGCAAACACTTGACATTTGCCAAGCAGTCCTGCATGGAGAAGCCCGGGGAGGAACTCAAAGCAAAATCAAATCAAATCAAATCAAATTTATTTATAGGGCCCGACAACACACGTTAATGTCCCCATGGGCCGTACAGGTCTTCTTTAAACAAGTCAAGAAGACAACATAACAATAAGTCAAGAACAGAACAAGAACACCATAGGGTCCAAACATTTTTTAGATGAATGCAAATAAATGAAAGAATGCAAGCACTCCCAGACATACCCCACGCGAAGGTAAGGAAAAACTCACTAAAACCTAACAATAGGGAAAAAAAGCTCCACAGGCAATGTGGAGGAGAGAAACCTTAGAAGGGCCGTTCAAGGGGGGATCTCCCTTCTTAGATGTCGGTGATAGTAGTGTTGCAGACGGACAGTTGGTAAGCATGCACTCATGTGTGTGGTGAAACACAGATGAGTGCATGCAATAGCAACTGTACATTTTGAAAAATTAAAGATAGAGCTAATAGCGATAGCAACTGAACATTTTGAAAGATTAAAGATAGAGTTGATAGCGGATCTATTTGAGGCACAGGGGCGGCGCAAGAGGGTCACGTCCTCCCCGTCTTAGTCACGGGACATTCAACACTCCGGTCGTTGCTCAGGGACAGCCGGAGACAGGGGGAAGGGGGGTGGCGCAGAGAGGGTCGCGAACTCCCCGACATCATCAAGAGCTGCTGAGATGGAGTGGAGTGCTCTCAAGGCAGTGATCGACCTGGTTGAGGTCAGTCAACTTGTGAATCTCTCCGAGTTGCTGGAACATCGTGTTGTTGAGGAATGTGTGGCCTTATTCAACTCCAATGGCACATATAGGAAGACACAGAAGAGCAAGCTCATTCAGAAGCTCTCTCTCCAATCTGTGGATCTGAAAGAACCCTACACCGCTCATGTCGACATGGGCATGATCTGGAGGATGGCAACCCCATCAGCAGAAGATCGGCAGACACAAGATGGCACCCCATACAAGTGGTTGGACTATGTCCACAAGGTCATCCAAATCATCCTTGCCCGCCATGGTGATTCTGACCGTATTTTCTGTGTAAATGATCCGTACGACACAGCATACTCAACTAAAGATGATGAGCGAGATCTGCGGGTACAAGGTAAGGTACATGTCCCCAACACCTACATGAAGCTGGGCGTCCCCTTCCCCTCTGCCAGAGAGTTCAAAACACTGCTGTGTAGCGTCAGCAACAAGGAGCGGCTACAAAAAGTAATATGCAGCTATCTGACTGACCTTGTTGCACAGGGTGTAGATACAGAGATCGTCTACTCTGTTGGCTCTCACTGCACCAACTTGTCAACCCAGCAACCAATGCAGAACTACAGCTTTGACCAGTCTGAGGCTGACACCATCCTCTTCTCTGCTTACACAGTTCTACGTGAGTCAGGCTACAGTGGTCCTGTTGTCATTGATGCAGCCGACACCGATGCCTATGTCACGGCAGCGGTCATCTCTCAACAGCTGCCCGGTATGCTCCGTATCAGGAGAAAGCAGGAGACTGACTTCAGCTGTGGCCTGGTTACTGAGGAGATGGCAGACTGTATTGTGCAGTTACACTGTATTACAGGCTGTGATGCCAATTCAGGCTTCTATGGCAAGGGTAAGTCGTCGGTGTATGACAAGGTGGCAAAGAGCCCTGTGGCACGACGGCTGCTCTCGCGGTGTGGAGATAGCCTTGACCTTGAGGAGGAGGTGCTAGAGGAGCTGTTCGAGTTCACACAACATGTTATTTATGGCGACAAGAAGAGTAGCACCATGGCTGAGGCCCGTGCCACAAAGTGGAAGAGAATGAAGAACAAATCATTCATCCATCTCCCTCCAGATGCAGATAGCCTACGCCAACACTGCCTCCGTGCCAACTACTTGGCATATCTAGTGCGCCACCCCTCCCTGAAGTGACACCCTTCGCCACTCGGACATGGCTGGGAGCTGGTGGGTGGTCGCTGTCGCCCTGTCCGCCACACACGACCTGCTCTCCCAACACATCTACCTGCACCAGGGCCAGCTGGAGAATGTGAGGAAGAGGAGAGTGAGGAGGATGATGATGAGAAGGGAGATGATGATGTATGGAGGAAGAGGGGTGATTCATTGGAATCTGATGATTCAGAATCTAGTGAGGCAGAATGCTCTGATTCGGACTGATCATGACATGTTTAAAGTGGTTTCATTGTTGGGGCGCTCCAGTAGCACACCACATAGCGAGCTGAGTCGCGAAACGGTCGTCCCGGGTTTCGTTTCCCAGTCCCGGCGACCATTTGCCGCATGTCTTCCCTACCTCCTCCCGTTCTCCCTCTCTCCCTCTATCGGTCCTGCGTGGCCAGAAAAAGCTGAAAATGCTAAAAAATTATAAAAAAAAGTGGTTTCATTGTTAATCTGTTCAAGTTACAGCTATTTAAGAGCGTATTTAGAAGTATAATTAGTTATCTTATACTGTACATTCATCAATTATTTTGCTGAGATCCTTATGAAGGTTTGTTTAAAGTACAGCAGTACCATGGTAAAATTGGTTTTGACATTAAAAGTTATATTTTCACTCTACTAGATGGTGGCCATCTTGGATTTCTGGGTCAAATTGATGTCATAGAGTCAAACTGATGTCATGGTTGACTGTGTATTCATACATGATTCTAGGTGCTCTGGATCAAAAGTTAATTTTTCAAGATGGCGTCAGCAGGTATTTTGGATTTGGCCATCTGACAAAAAATGCCGGGATTTTTGGTAGGGACATGGGGGCTAAATATTTTATAAAAGGTCCATAGAAGTCAAATCAATCATCAAAACATCTTAGCCAGAGAATGGTCACAGAATTTTGGTTCTTGACCCAACTAAGACCCTCACGACAGAGCACACATACACACTGTGCCACGCGCTACAGCTGCTCCCGAATCGAGAGAGAGGGAGAGAGAGATCACTGTGTGGGCACTCTGCGTGCGGGTCCCCTTCTCTGTCTCTCTCTCTCTCTCTCTCTCTCGATTTGGGAGCGTGGGCTGTGGTGGACTTCCTCGAGCGGGGGGGGGGGGGAGAGTCTCTCTCTCTCTCTCTCTCTCTCTCTCTCTCTAGTCAAGTCAAGTCAAGTAATTTATTTATAGAGCACATTTAAAAGCTCGAGAGCCAACCAAAGTGCTGTACAGTACAGTCAAAGCATAAAATCAATGTCCTATAAAATACACAAATACAAAAAGGCACAACAGGACAGGACAGTACATTCAAAACATAGGACAAGCGGATAGGGGAGCACAAAGTACAGTATAGCACACCAGGGACAGAGGAGCACAAGAAGAGATACAAGAGGGAGGGGGCAGGATAAAATTGCATGGGAGTGTGTGGGTTAGGGTGTGGGAGAAACAGGATTAATCGAAGGCTAAGGAATAAAAGTGGGGTTTTAAACGGGCCTTAAATGTCTCCAGCGTAGGGGCAGATCGAATCTCCAGGGGAAGCTGGTTCCATAGTTTGGGGGCTACGACCTTGAAGGAGCGATCGCCTCTCTTTTTTAGTCTGGTGCGGGGGGGGGGGGGACCAGCCGAGCCTGGTTGGAGGATCTTAGTGACCTGGGTGCTGCGTAGGGGGTGATGAGCTCGGTGATGTATAGGGGTGCTGCACCCGATAGTGCCTTGAAGGTGAGGAGGAGGATTTTGAAATATATTCTAAGTGGGACTGGGAGCCAGTGTAGGGAGGCTAGGACTGGTGTGATGTGCTCTCTCTTTCTGGTGCCGGTAAGGAACCTAGTTGCAGAGTGCTGGACCATTTTGAGGCGGGACATGGTTGCCTGACTGATGCCGGTGTCTCTCTCTCTCTCTCTCCCGTTCGGGGGGGTCTGCCGCTGTGCCGCGCTGCAGCTTGTGCTCCCGGGTCGGGAGAGGGAGGGGCGGGTGGAGGGGGGGACCTGCGCGCATTGTGTTTACACAGTTCTCTCTCTCTCTCTCTTCCTCCACCTCTGTCTCTCTCCTCCACCTTTTGTTTCTCTTCCTCCACTTGTCTCTTTCTCTCCTCCATCTCTCTCTCTCTCTCTCTCTCTCTCTCTCTCTCTCTCTCTCTCTCTCTCTCTCTCTCTCTCTCTCTCTCTCTCTCTCTCTCTCTCTGTCTGCCACTCGCAGACTGTGTGGATGACTGCCACTGAAAGTGCTTATGGGCGGAGCCAGGCCAATAACAGGCTGAAATCTTGAGGCTGGAAAATGATGCTTTTGAGTACTTCATTAGAAATATAAAACAATGATTTTTTTAAAAATAAACCTTACAGATGTCTTCCATAGACTCACAGGAATTGTGTAAAGTTGCCCAAATAGTGCTAGGAATACCAATGCAGGTCCCCTTTAATTTGTAATATTTCATTCCAATAATTTTTTTTATGAATAGCACTATGAACCTAACTCAACATATCTATCAAAGATTCCAAAGATTTCCGAATTGTAACCCCTTATATTTCCGTTTGTGTTAGGGTTAGGGTTAGGGTTGTGGTTAGGGTTGGGGTTAGGGTAACCCTAACCCTAACCCCTAATGGCATGAAATAAACAACTAGGGGGGTTTTGCCTGTCAAATGGGTAACTTTTCTGTTAGAGACTTTCAAAATACAATCTTTTCAAATTATGTAAATATATGAAAAATAAGCAAACAGACCAAATTTCATGACATAATCATCAACACAGCCACCGTTGTACACACACAAAAAAATTGCTAAATACACAAAATCATTGCTAAGAAGGCAGAAAGGTTAAAAAAGCTATGCCAAACTTCTACCAGCACATTACATGCAGTACAAGAGTTTGACTTCCGGTGTGAGAGGACGCAGGCGCTGTTTTTTTCGCCGCTTCTCCATCTGAAACTTAGTTTTATAGTCTATCTGTTTAGTTTATCTACTTTCTACCTGCAAAGTTTGCTTGTCTCTACAAACAATCTCTACTTTTCAGTCAATTCATTATTTAAACATTCTCCTGTTTTCTGTTTGGATTTCCACCGAACTGTTTGGACTCACCTGTCGCACTGTTAGCCTGCAGCTTCCTACCGGTACCTCCAACGGTAGCCAGCTCCCTGCTGTTTTCAAGGATTCGTTTTTCGTCACTGTTCCGCTGCTCCATACTGTGACTACAAGGTTTATTTCCTGGACAACCTGACAACTGGCACAGTGTGGTTAGTCTTCGTTGACTGGGATTGCTGCCTCCTCAGGCTAGCTGTCAGCTAGCCACCCTCCAGTTAGCTGTTGGAAGCTAACATCTCCAGCTAACTCCACTGTCTCCTCTCTGTTGAGTAGCAGCGACAAACGTCTCTACCACTATCACGGATCTTCTATCATGCTGTGGACCATCTCGTTTTGTCTGGCATGTCTTCTCTGGTCATCAAGTCATTGGCGACCGACTGACAACGGATTCAACATTACATCCTTCCCAGCTGGCATGTCTCTGAAATACTCCGTTTCACAACTACTCCAACTCAATAATGTCAGCGCTCCTCCGTGCCTCTCAGTCATCAAAACACTTGGACTCCTGCATCGCCCTCGCTACATCCACCGATCCTCCCGGAGAAAGTTTGTTTACTCCCGGTCTGACTCCAATCACATCCCCGCGCTCTGGTCTCCCCAGCGCATTTCCTCAACAACATTACGTCATCAAAACAACCCACATGTGCGTTCTGTCTGCCTCCGCCCCCTTCCCAAAGCACACCAGTCTGACCAAATCCAACCACATCTCAAATTTGCTCTGTTTAACACCCGATCACTAAATAAAGATAAAGCCCCTCTACTCAATGAATTCATTTTTGACAATAACCTGGACTTTCTTTGCTTAACGGAAACATGGCAAAAACCCCTGGATTATTATTTTCTTAATCAGACCACCCCTGACGGCTACTCCTACATGGTCAAACCACGCCTCCACAGGCGTGGAGGTGGAATAGCCACATTCCACAAAAGAAGCATTGACACAAGCAATATTACCATCCCGGCTGCCTCCTCATTTGAACACCTTGCTTTTAAACTGTCTGGTCCCAAACCCCTAGTCACTGCAGTCATTTACCGGCCCCCCAAACCAAACCCAACCTTCCCCTCTGACCTGTCTGAATTCCTGACACAACTCTGTGCAATCTCTCCATCCATCCTTTTAATCGGTGATTTCAACATTCATGTTGATACTTCGGACTCCAAAACCGCCACAGAATTCCTGGACATTTTAAACTTTTTTAATCTCACCCAGCATGTTGATTTTCCCACTCATAAGAAAGGTCACACACTGGATCTGGTCTGCACATCTGGCATCTCCATCAGTAATCTCACCTGCTCCGACCTCACCATCTCTGATCATCTGGCTATCACCATGGACATTCTCATCCCTACTCCCCCAATCAAGCAGATGCGTTCCATAACATTCCGTAATCTCAAATCCATCCACCCCTCCTCTCTCTCCTCCCTACTGACTGACACCATCCCTGATGCCTCCCTCTTACAGCATGGCTCCCCTACAGACCTGGTCAACATCTACAACAACACTCTCTCCTCCTGTCTCAATCAACTCGCCCCAATCAAAACCAAGTCTGTCTCCTTCACTAACTCCGCCCCCTGGTACACCGATCACCTACACCACCTTAAATCCAAGGGCCGCCAGCTCGAACGGCTATCCAATAAAACCGGTCTCACTGTCCATAAAGAGGCCTACAGACAACATCAACAGCTCTACAAAGACGCCCTCAACTCTGCACGCTCCTCCCACTACTCCGCTATCATACAGTCTGGCAGCAACAACCCCAGGACTCTGTTTTCCACCATCAACACACTTCTTAAACCCTCTGACACAATCTCCTGTTCCTTCACTGTCAGTAAATGTGTCTCCTATCTGTCACATCTCCAAACAAAAATTGACAAAATCCACACCCAACTAACAATCGCCTCCGCCAACACTATCTCCCCTCCGGATTCAACCCCCTCTCCACCGCCCAACCCACCTTTTACATCCTTCACTGAAATCACTGCATCGGACCTATCCTCCATTCTCTCTACAATGAAAACTTCTACCTGCATCCTGGACCCTATCCCCTCCATCCTAGTCAAGGCTTGTCTCCCTGCCCTTTCTCCCCTAATCACCTCCATCGTAAACACCTCTCTGACCACTGGCCTATTTCCCCCCGCCCTCAAAATTGCTTCTGTCACCCCCCTACTAAAAAAACCCGGTCTCAACCCTGAAACCCTTGATAATTTCCGCCCCATTTCCAACCTCCCCTTCCTCTCAAAAATAATTGAGCGAGCCATTGCTTCCCAATTAAAATCCTACCTCGACAACAATAACCTTTATGATACATTTCAATCCGGATTCCGCACCAAACACAGCACCGAAACTGCTCTTCTAAAGGTCACCAACGACATACTCCTCTCTGCCGACTCTGGTTCCCTCTCCAGCGCTGCTTTTGACACAATCAGTCACCCCATCCTCATCACTCGTCTCCAGTCCTCCGTTGGCCTCTCCGGAATCCCCCTCACCTTGCTCCAATCATACCTCTCACACAGGCACCAATTCATCTCTATCAACAACTGCAAATCCCCCACTGCCCCCATCACTCATGGTGTCCCCCAAGGCTCAGTACTTGGTCCCCTGCTCTTCATCCTCTACATCCTTCCACTTGGTCTGATTCTCCGCCAACATGGCCTGCGTTTTCACTGTTATGCAGACGACACTCAGCTCTACCTCTCCACCAAGACTATCACTCCAGCCACTCTCTCCACCCTCAGCACCTGCCTCACAGACATCAAAACATGGATGCAAAATAACTTTCTTAAACTAAACTGCAATAAATCAGAAATCATCATTATCGGTCCAAAATCCCTCACCAGCCACACCCAGGATTTCACCCTAAATATTGATGGTACCATTGTCACCCCCTCCACTCACGTCCGTAACCTTGGCATCATCCTGGACTCCACCCTTTCTTTCCTCCGCCATGTGAACCACATAACCAAATCGGCCTTCTACCACCTCCGGAACATTGCTCGTCTCCGCCCCTCCCTATCACTCTCCGCTGCTGAAACACTGGTTCATGCATTCATATAATCAAGACTAGATTACTGCAACAGCATCCTCTACGGCTCACCAAACACTATCCTCAATAAACTTCAATATGTCCAAAACTCTGCTGCCCGCATGCTCACCTCCACCCGTCGTTCTGATCACATCACCCCTGTCCTCCACGACCTCCACTGGCTTCCAATCAAATACAGGATACATTTTAAAATACTACTCATCACATTTAAAGCCCTCAACAACCTTGCCCCTCCCTACCTGTCCGACCTCCTCCACCGTCACACGCCCACCCGTCGCCTTAGGTCTGCAGATGCCAACCTCCTAACACCTCCCACGACCAGGCTCCGGACCTGGGGCGACAGGGCCTTTGCTGCTGCTGCCCCCTCCCTCTGGAATGCCCTCCCCAGCCATATCCGTGATGCAAACACCCTGACATCTTTTAAATCAGCCCTCAAAACTCACCTTTTCAATCTTGCTTTTGACCTCTAATTCTGTCGGTGTTATTTTATTTTTGTCATGTATTATTTTTGTTCTGTTTTCTGTTTTTTGTTTTGCCATAGTTTGTCTCTCCTGCCCATGTAAAGCGTCTTTGAGCACCTGGAAAAGCGCTATATAAAATAGATGTATTATTATTATTATTATTATTATGCACCACTAGGGGAGGGATCACTGCTACACCCCTTTCAAGAAGGGCTATAACTATAAGGCAGTACCGGCTCCTCCACTAGGTAAATCCGATCATCATGCCATTTTCCTCATGCTCGGATACAAACAAAGAGCCTGTGAGGCTGTTGTGTCGCGAGAGGTGAAGCAGTGGTCCGAGCAGGGACGTGCATAGGACTTTAGAGGGGCAGGTGCTCAAAGGCTGAAAAGGGCACTACACTTGTGTGTATATATATATATTTTAAGGGCCCTTTTCGGGCGGGGGGCCCCCTTTTTATGCTTTTTGGGGGGTTTTGGTGATCAAATATTGAATATTGAACTATAATAATCAGTGCAGGAGCTCACTTATCCTTGAAAGACACTTTTATCACTGACTTAACCCTTGTGCCTTGTTAAGTAACTGACAGAGTTGTCACGTTAGTGCATGAAAAGATTGCATCACGTTCAAGGTCATAAAAACGTAATTTGTAATATTTCGTTCCAATTCTTTTTTTATGAATACCACTATGAACCTAACTCAACATATCTATCAAAGATTCCAAATATTTCCGTTTGTAGGGTTATGGTTATGGTTAGGGTTAGGGTTAGGGTTAGGGTTAGGGTTAGGGTTGGGGTTAGGGGACTGTTGAGCAAGTGTTGGGGTGGGCACAGGCACAGGGATGAGATTTTACCTTCTCCTAATCTTTCTGTCTGGGTAACCCTAACCCTAACCCCCTAATGGCAAGAAATAAACCACTATGGACGGTTTGAAAGCTAATATTGTTAACTTTTGTGTTAGAGGGTTTCAAAATCTAATCTTTTCAAATTCTGTGAATATATGGAAAACAAGCAAACAGACACAATTTCATGACATAATAATCAACACAGCCATCGTTGTACACAGAAACACAAAAAAATACATATAGGCAAAAAACACAAAATAGTCGCTAAGGGGGCAGAAGAGTTAAAAGGCCCATACATCTCCATAAATGTTCAGGGGGGAGGGAATAAGTGCTTACCCTACAGACCCCAAGAAGTGCTGTATTTTCTGTATTGTTTAATATAAATGCATTTTTTATTCCAATCCCGATTTGTATTTGAGATTCCCAAATCCCATCGGACTTGACTTCTTCGTGTCCCTCAATGAGTGTAATACCAGCATTCAACTGTATGCGCCACAGCGGTTTCTATCATCATCATCATCACCACCCACGCTATGCATAAAATATATAGGTCCGCGGAGAGGCACGCTGAGGAGGCCGTGCAAACTGCAATGGAATATGGGGCATCTCTCTCTCTTTACCTAATATTTTGATTCTATCCTGACATTTTTCAGTTGGAAGGGCAGTCTATATGCGTAACGGTAAAAAAAATAAAAATAAAAAATAATAATTTTTTTTTCAAAAAGGGCACTTTTTTGATGTGGCTCAAAAAGGCAGGTGCTCAGGCACCCCTTGGCCTCTATGTGTGCACGTGCCTGGGTCCGAGAGCTCAGAGGCCACGTTACAAGACGCACTGGATGACGTCGACTGGGACATGCTCCGGTCGAGCTCCAGTGACGTCAGTGAATATGCGGATGTTGTGGTTAGCTTTATAGCAACGTTAGCGACGACACTATCGTCCCCACGAAGACGGTTTGGGTCTTCCCAAACCAGAAACCGTGGGTTGACAACTCTGAATGCTTGCACCGCTGCTTACAACTTGGGCCGAGCATTGGGAATTATGGACGAGTATAAGGCAACAGCTTATAGGCTATGCAAAGAAGTGCAGGCTGCAAACCGGCGATATGCGAATAAAATGGAGACACAGATGGCCCAGAACGACACAAGAGGTTTATGGCGGGGAGTACGAACGATAACTGATTATGAAGATGGCTGCCACTGCGGGGGGGGGGGGGGTTCATTTGCGGGGGGGAACACACTCTCTCATTGACGGAACACAGTGTGAGAAGAGCGTTTATGGGGGTAAATACTAGGAAAGCTGCAGGCCCAGATGGGATAACAGGACGAATACTCAAGTCCTGTGCAAATCAGCTGGCCCCGGTGTTCACCACTATATTTAATCTATCCCTGGCCGAGTCTGTGGTCCCTGCCTGCTTCAAGGTGTCCACTATAATCCCTGTACCAAAAAAATCCTCCCCAGCAGGCCTAAATTACTACAGACCGGTGGCACTCACCTCTGTGGTCATGAAATGCTTTGAGAGGCTGGTCAAGGATCACATCTGTGCCTCCCTCCCTAGTAACATGGACCCATTGCAGTTCGCATTCAGGACAAACCGGTCCACTGACGATGCGATCTCCCAGGTATTACACAACACCCTTTCTCACCTTGACAGTCATGAAGTAACCATATGGCCAATCAATTTAAGATTAAGTTAAAACTAGCTAGATAAACAATATTGATTATGTGTATTTGAAGACATATAGGGGCCCTTGTGACTGGAACCAGTTTTGGTGTAACCTGATTAACGACACACACACAATACCTCACACACACAAACACCCACTCTCACACATATAGACACACTCACATATTAATAACTACACACACAATACCTCACAAACAAACAAACACCCACTCTCACCCATATAGACACTAAGACACACTCACATGGCTATTAGACAAATAACACCAGTAATTATGGCACATCAGCTTCCCTTCATCAGAGCCAATGCAAATAAATTGAGCACACACACTAGTTTCATATGACACACACACACACAGAAACCCAGATAACCAGCTAGGGTGGGGCCCTGACTCACTCCTGATCACAAGCCCATTGTTGTTAAAACCTGTTTATCAAAGAAACCTTTGTAATACGTGTGATTTGGGGGGTCATCATACCTCCAGCACAATCACCCTGAGTATTGGGTCCCCCCCAGGGCTGTGTTCTAAGCCCCCTGCTGTATTCCAGGGATGTGCATCTCCTCACTGAGGCCGATGCGATGCGCATCTCGATACGGTGCCAACGATACGATACATTAACGATACATTTGAAGCACCGGGCGATATGATTCACCCCCTGTTGAGATACGATTCGATACGATTTGATTCAACATAATGCGATTCGGGGCGATACGATGCGATTCAACACGATGCAAAATAATTATAACATTTTATGGTATGACAGAGGATTTGGTTGTATTCCTTATATGCAGCTTATATTATTATTAAAAATAAAAGAATCTACTGTAAGACAATTTATATAAAAACTCTTGGGTGCCTAAGAAGACTTTTGCATAAACTGTCTTTTCTATCCACTTTAGCTAAAAACACACGAGAGAGAGAGAGAGAGAGAGAGAGAGAGAGAGAGAGAGAGAGAGAGAGAGAGAGAGAGAGACCCTCTCCGTCTGAGCTGCCGTCGACAGTTGATGATGTCACACACTAGACTAGGTCACTAGGATGCGTCAATACTTTCCGACCGTATGTCAACAACACGGAGCCAGGCTGGATGGATTGCATGAAGCGATATAATTAAGAAATGAATAACCAATAAATGTGAAGTTATCTTTGAACCCCTGTTGTCAAGCGTCTTCAATATACCCCCCCCCCCCCCCCCTCCTCACTAATGGTACTGGTGTTGCAGAGTCACTTTAGTCAGTTAGTTAGACACTAGCTTAGCGTTAGCTGAACGGCTAACTGGCATTAGCCAGAGGCTACTAGCGTTAGCATGTTGATCAATTCTATTCTTCCTCGACTTCCACTGTTTGTTGATAACTGTGACGCGGCTCTCGCCTTATGTAGTAGCAAAGCAATAGTATCTGCTGTGTGTGTGTGCAGTCACAGTGCACTGCTGACAAGTGGATGAGATGAAATTATATGAAAGCATCTGTTTTTGACCGATGCAAAGACGCTACAACAAGATGCATCGCGAGTTCAGCCTGAATTGTAGCCGACGCGGACTTATTCCACCGGTGCATTCGCATCGTGAACGTGTATGCCGGCGCACCGATGCAAATCGATGAATCGTCACATCACTACTGTATTCACTGTACACACATGACTGTGTGGCCAGGTTCAGATCCAACTCCATCCATAGTGAAGTTTGCTGATGACACGGTGGTGGTGGGGCTGATCTCTAACAATGACGAGAAGGCCTACCGGGAGGAGGTTGATGTACTGGCATGTTGGTGCCGGGATAACAGCCTACTCCTGAACATTGGTAAAACCAAGGAGCTGATCGTGGATCTTAGGAGAATACAGCAGGGGACACACAAGCCACTGTGGATAAATAGGGCTATCGTAGACAGGGTGAGCAGATATGGTCAACTCACATAGACATTGTGGTAAAAAAGGCCGAAACAGCGCCTCTACCACCTGAGACAATTAAGGAAGTTCAGAGTATCAGGGAAGATACACCACTCCTTCTATTCCGGGTCAGTAGAGAGCATTCTGACTGGGAACATCGCTGCCTGGTTTGGAAACAGCACAGCCCAGGATAAGAAGGCCCTACAGAGAGTGGTGCGCTCAGCAGAATGGACTACGGGTATTGCACTACCACCACTGCAGGACTTATACAATAGGAGGTGCAAATCCAGAGCCTGTAGAATAATGAAGGACCCTCACTACCCCAATGACAGCCTGTTCAAGCTGCTGCGGGCAGGCAAGCACCTCCGTATACACGCAACAAGAACAGAGAGGCTAAGGCTCAGCTTCTTCCCTCAGGCCATCAGAACAATGAACACTGATCTCTCCACACACAAGCACACATGAACACACACATACACATACACAACACAACATTCTGCACTCGCACCACAGGTCACTTTAAACACACAAGAAAAGGACACTTTAAAGGAAGGAAAAGGACACTTTAAGAAAATAACTTGCTGTGATTATTGTATAGTATAGTTAGTAACAGCAAGTATAGCATAGGGACATAGATGTAAAACTGCACATTGTATAGGTATGTGCATAGGATCCAGTGCCTTTAAGCGATTTATTAAAAAATGTTATGTCTTTTTTTAGACATTTACCATGTCTATTCTAGTTATCTTTTTTATTATTATTACTATTACTATTGTTTTTATTGCACAATCGAAGCAGGCATGGCCAACCGCATTTCACTGTATACCCTGGTATGTATGTGATGAATAAAACTCTTGAATCTTGAGTCTTGAATCTTGAATAGGCCTGATGGTGGCACTATAATCAAAGATCAAAGTGTTAAATCTTGAAAAGCCATAACTCACACACTATAAGTCTGATTCCACTTTGCCAATATGACCACCTATTAGATTTTCATCCAAATGAGCTTTTACTAAATTCTCACCAAACCTGCCAGGTGACATCTATGGATGAATGTCTTTCACTGTGTAACAGTTGCTTGACCAAATCACATTACCACCACATCCAATACAATTTTGGGAGAAAAAAAAAAAGTAGTAAACAGGAAGTGTTACTCTGTCTGATTTGCACCAAACTTCACACTTGGTTTTCTCCATGACAGGGAAGAGCTGTACAAAGTGTTGTCACTTTGTGGTCACGCGGCGGTGCTATTTACAAAGGTCAAATGATAGAGACATGATATTGGCCACAATGACATGATATTAGTGTGCCAATGCCTCATACCAAATTGCACACCAGTTGCTACAATCAAAGGTCAAAATGTACAACTTTGAAAAGCCATATCTTGCACATGGTATGTCTGACTGTCACAAAACTGCTCTTTGCCACTAGATAATTGCATAAAGATAATGGATACAGTGATCAGGTTTAAAGTACATATCCAGGCAGCAAGACGTACCATATTGTGCTGAATATAAGACAGTTTTTCCCCCCGAAAACAAAGTCTAGACTTTTAAATGTCATCATACATTCACAACAGATTGTGCCACATGAGTGTTCCCCAAACAAGCCACTGTCTCTCTCTCTCTCTCTCTCTCTCTCTCTCTCTCTCTCTCTCTCTCTCTCTCTCTCTCTCTCTCTCTCTCTCTCTCTCTCTCTCTCTCTCTCTCTCTCTCTCTCTCTCTCTCTCTCTCTCTCTCTCTCTCTCTCTCTCTATCTCCCTGTCCCTCTCACTCACACATGTAGCCTGCAGTGACAGGTGGAACAAATAAAACACACGACACAGCGACAGGAGCCTGGAGAGATGGAGAGACACGGCGACCATCTCAAACAAAGTGTCTCAAAAGTCAGGCAAGTTAACAAACAACAGAGGAGGAGTTATGATGACAAGTTTAAGATTATGGTGATCAACGAAGTCATCAAACAACTGTCGAGCGGCTAAGAAATATGATGTTACAGAGTGTAATGTTAGAAGATGGCGAGCCCAAAAAGGCCGCTTTAGAAGTCAGAGAAAAGATTTTAACCAGCAGCCTATTGTTTTATTCAATGTGTTTTTTATGATTTTACCAAAAGAGAAGAATATAGAAATGCGGTTTTTTCTTCAAAACATTATTTTTCCAAAAAGGGGTGGTCTTATAAATTATAATCATGAGGTCTTATAATATATATATATTATAATTTGTCCGTGCCTGTGATGTGTCCTCGCCGACGGTTCAGGAAGGCACAGCTGTATAAGTGTCTATAAGTGCCGTGGCCATGTGCCATTTTGAAATTAAGTGGAAATCACGCCCACCAGGACGAATCCAGCATAGCGCCTAAGGGCTTTTCAAATGGACCCAATCTGTGACTGTTGGAGAGATCTCTGTCTCTGTTTGTAACATCATCTAAACTGCACTTTAGAGACACCACACACACTGCCCCACCTGTACAGAAAACACTGGGAAGATTATTTTCAAAATATATAATCCTATATATTTAATCCTAATCCTAATCTGTAGGTCTAATGTAATCCTAATCTGTAGGTCTAATGTATCATAATACTAATCTGTAGGTCTAATGCAATCCCAATCCTAATCTGTAGGCCTCATGTAATCCACGCCACAGGATTACTCAACTATGTGGCGTCATCTGATGACTTGCATTATACTGTATTATTATAGTATACAGTATAACAAGTCAAGTGTTCCTTTATTAATCCCCTTGGGGAAATGCAGGTGTGTGAAGGGGGGGGGGGGGTGGGGTACAGGTAGAAAATATAATAATAGAAATAGTAATATTTATAATAATAAATAGTAATAATAATATAATAATAGTGTAGAGTAATCGTAATGGAATGGCAGAATTCAATCAGTAATAATAATAAAGAAGAACAATAAACAACTATACAATCATTTGTAACATTTGGGGTTTGCTCACCTCAGGGAGCAAACCTCTAGCATTATCTGGTGGGTAATTGACCTGTCTCCATGCCCTAATTACACTGATTCGTACCTGGTGTGACTTGTTAAATGTCTCCTTTTATTACATGGCGTTTTCACATTCGCCGAAATGCTTGCTTGTGATTGGTCAATAGCCCCCCGACTGCAGTCATTATTTTTCAATAATGACCGCAGATTTTTCAATAATGACCGCAGAGCGCAGCTGTTCGCAATCAAGCCCACTGACACACTGTTTCAGTGCAATTAGACACTGCCGTGCCGGCGATGACAGGGGGCGGAGCGACGAGCGGAGCTCAAACACAGCGGAGCCAGAACACAGAGGCTGCCCGCGATAATAATAATCACTTTATTTGGGCTGACAGAGCCACAGAACAACTGCGATTTGTCAAATGAATTAGGTATATTGTTAGTAAGTTAGCCATGTAATAAGCGGGATAATGTATAGCGCTGCACTGACAGCGGAGCCAGAGGCTGCCCGCGATAATAATAATCACTTTATTTGGGCTGACAGAGCCACAGAACAACTGCGATTTGTCAAATGAATTAGGTATATTGTTAGTAAGTTAGCCATGTAATAAGCGGGATAATGTATAGCCTACGAGGTCATTGTCGCAAAATAATTGACCTTCACTACGTTTAAAACACCTCGGCGCGGCGCCTCGGTATTTTAAACTCCGTGTCGGTCAATTATTTTGCGACAATGACCTCGTAGGCATACATTATCCCTTACATATTCTCGTCCTTGTCACACCGCCAGTGTCAGTCGATAAGTAAACTGTCCGTGAGTAATACCTACAGCTCTAGTCTCATTGTTCCTTGTCACAGAAGATGAGTATGTTGCTATGTGTTTGAATCACCATGTCATCATTGATTACTGTGTGTATCCGCTATTGGAAGATTATCGTATTGTGTATATATGCACCTCTGTCATTTGACGTGTGTACCAAGTAACATGTTTTGGAGACGGTGCTCTCTCCACTTTGTTTTCCCCATTTATCGTGCGAGTACACTATGTATTGTGGATTCATATATAACGTGTTTTTGAGACGTTATTTTATATGCCATCGTCTGCGTGTGCCGTTCGTTACACAATTAAAGTAACAGTGCCTTGTCTGAAAACCAACATCTGCCTTTGTCGTATTTTTTCTGTACTGCACCTGGGTCCAACACACCTACCAAATCATAACATCATTATATGAAGTGGTATGCAAACACTGTATACAGTATCTCAACATTCCCCCATCTCCTCAAAGCACGTCTCAATAATCCAAAAAGTGACCTCAAAAGGAATGTACCGCTATGTTGTTTCTATGGGTATAATATGATTACTGTGATTGATCTGATTACTGTGCTTTTTCAGGAACTGCAGCAGCCTACAGGTATGTTTTTTTTGTATCACATTACTGTAATCACCAATTCCACATGTAACCGATTACTTACTGAGAGATTAAAAGAAACTCAGAAACACACGCACACACACCTCCCTATTCCCTCTCTGTTGCCTGGCCGGTCTAGTTGTGATTGACTAGTTGGGCTCTATTGTACCTACAGTGTGTATTGTTAGCAGGACACAGTAAAACAGAACACACAAGGCTTTAAATAGAGCTCCATTCACTCTGTCAATACTGGGGAAACATCGTGGCCTCCATTCATTTCTACAAGCCTCTTTCATCCACCTGCCCACTAGTTCAACACGCCTCAACTTTTTCCATCTCAGTGGAGGAAAACTTGGATCAAGGGATTTCATTACTATGTCGACAAATCAGAGGAGGGGCCCTGGTGTGAATTAGATATACAAGCCATACAAGCATCTAAAGGAATATATGACGAAATCAGAGGAAATAATGTTGTAGAATGTAGGTATGTATAGTAAGTCAGGTTAAAGGACAAAGGTGCAGTGCTGTGAATATGCTATGAAAAAGGGGCCTTTCGGCCAGGAAGACATTGCAACACATTTGTCAGCTAAGGGTTATTCAGCATAACTGAATAACAAATAATAAGAATGTCCCAGAGTGAACTAACAGAAGCGTCGAGAAGAAGCTTTTGCAAAACAACTGACCAACACACACATAGTTGCAGAAAGCACATGCACATTGATTGCAACATCAGTGTGGCCAGACAGCATACGCAGTAGAAAAGATTGCCAAAACCATACGCAGTTGGAAATTGAAAGATTTGGCGAAAACAGAACCATTAAGAAATGACACACACAAATACACACCAAGAATACGTTTGTATTCTGGGTACCAAATTACACACACACTCACATTGGATTGGATACACATACACACACACACCATTATTGCCACATAGAGCAGTTTAGGAGACTTGGCGTCCACACAGACACACAAGCACACACCAAGGTTGGTTGGCCAGATATACGCACACACACCCACATTGGATTGTATTACACATCTTACACAAGCACACACACACATCCACACGGGCACACACACACATCCACACAAGCCTACACCCACACACAGGCAGAGACATTTTACACACATACACACATGCACAAGGATTGCAACACCGAGTCTAGGAGACACCCAGACACATTTACACACATATACACACACACAAATTCATGTATAAAAAGGTTGTCTTGTGATGAATAAAATCAGAGTATTGTCTAATGGCTGTTACGTCGACAAATAAATATCTCCCTGCGCAGGACCATTTTTTAATTGAACTCAGCTCTGTGTCGTCTTTGTAAATATCACAAATTGGACTTGAAACCTATAGATGAAGTGATAATTACCTACAATTGGCGCCCAACGTGGTAAAGTTAATGACCGTCGGGTCTTTGAGGGCAGCAGACAAATTGCCGGCAAAAAGGTGAGGAATTTCTTTTCTCTTATATAATAGTAATATTTGTCTGCTGGTAGCCTCGGAGACTTAGAGGCTCATTTCTTTTTTTTTCAAAGTAAATTAACTACAATTGGAATGACCTATTGATGGCCGGAGCTGGATTAGATGGAAAAGGGGTTAATTAGTTATTTGTTTTCTTAATATTTTTTTCCTGACCTGTTGCTCTCTCCATCAGGGAGGTATTTTGGGATTTTGACCTTGATTAGGGAGTGTTCTATTAAAATCTGTCTGCAGTAGGCAGAAGATTGTTATTTTTTTTTTTTGGGGTATTCTCTCTCTCTTTCTGGGCATAACCCCAAACATCTGTTTTTCATTTTTTGAAGCCGTGAGGCTGTAAGGGAGAAGAGAGGACAGGGTGTACTAATACAACTAAGAGTTATAAGATATAAATATTGTTGTAATACATGTCGGGATTATAAGAATATAATTATTAATCATTGTTTTGGTTTATCTCTTTCAACATGAAAATGAGAGAGACGACACAGGAGAGTCAAAGAAACAAGGTTGTATGATTGATCAGATTCCCTCCACAGTGTTTTCTGTCTCATTTCATTACATACACACATTTAAAGCAGCGAGGCTGCTACTTAGTTTAGTTCTTTGAGGTAATATTTTGTTTATTATTGCATTTCATCACAGGCAAGGGTGAGGAGCCACAAAATCTAAAAAATTTGTGTAAAGTGTCCGGTTACTCTGTTTATGATTTTAGCAGAAGTGGTGGATCTGTTTGTGGTGTTGGGGGAGTTTGTCAGGATGGAGGTAGGTGAGTTCCAATTGTTGTAGGCAATCACAGAGACGGAGAAGGTATACTCTTGAACAGGTTCGACTTTAATAGTAAAGAACACAAAGAGTAATACTAGAATACTATGCCAAGGCAAGGGAAGGAGAGAATAGATAATGGAGCTTGGTGGTGGTCCAGAACTGGAACCGGCCGCGTTATCTCCGAACGCCTATAGTGAAGACCTGACGAATGACAAGCAGAGGAAAGCAATGTTACATAGCCACCAAATACCAACATTCCACACACACCCCTGTGACAGCCAATCAGAAGCCAACCCCTAAGTGACAGCACTAAATGACAGGGAAAAACAAGTGACAGCAATCAAGTGACAGATGACAGAGAAGGTGGGTGGTTCCCGACCGTAGTCAAGAACCAGAATCGTAACAGGAGTTGGCAGATCTATAGACTGCTGTGAGATGTTTGAGGGTCATATTTGTGAAACATAGCTTGTTAGATTGACTTGTTGAGGAACTTATTTGAAGGTTTAGACTGGTCACGTTATTGTGTGGTAACAAGATCTTTGGGAACTGTTAGAGTGGCCCTGTACAAGATCTTTGGGAACTGTTAGAGTGGCCCTGTACAAGATCTTTGGGAACTATTAGAGTGGCCCTGTACAAGATCTTTGGGAACTCTAGAGTGGCCCTGTACAAGATCTTTGGGAACTGTTAGAGTGGCCCTGGAAAAGACAGAGGACATATGTGACAGAGGTAACTATGACTCTGTGTGTAGGCAAAGGTAACAAGACTTTGTTGTACAACGTAGTGACAGAGGACATAGTGACCCAGTCTAGCGATAATGCCTACAAGTCTCCATTTAAATTTTCCAGATTTTCCAGATTGTGAAAGTACAGAATGTAAGCTTTCAAATGATGTGTCATACGTTGAAATCTGAGAATGTTTTTAAGATGATGTGCTCAGAACGAACGGAGGATAATTCTCAGAAACAAAAAGACAATATCAAGAGGGTGGAGTCTCACGACTCACAAGGGTGGGGGCCACAAGGTCTGTGACTCCGTTAAAAAAGTGAACCAAGACGCAGACAGACAAGTGAGGAAATACATGCCGAAGTTCTTTTTCTGGTAGAAAGAGTTCTTGAAGTTTTCTCAGAGTTAAGAAGATATATTGTTTTAATTCAAAGTAATTATAAGAAGTGAAATTTATAATCATTGTTTTGTGTATTGTTTATTTTTTCTACGGTCCCAACGAGATGACCTAAGGAGAATAAAAAGAACAGGTTGTATAATTGACAAACAGAATTGACAACATTATTTGGCATAAAAAATCCACATATATTTGGATACATATTTGAATACATATATATTGAGGAACATATTTGTGACATAGAGCAGATTATATAGATTGGGCACTGCAGACAGAGAGGGTATTCAAAAGGATATCTATAAATATTAAAAATAAAAATATCTGTGAACTACTAATACATTTATTTTAAGGACAAAAGGGAGACAGTTACATTGCTGATGAGAGCAGAAGCGAGTGTGAGGCGGAAGGAGGCAAAGCTTGACTGGTCTGGGTGTTTTCGGAACAGACAGCCAGTATCTAGGGGCGGAGCTTTGTGCAAGGTTCTGTGAGCAGTCTATTGATAGAAAGGACACAGAGGAACAAGTGAAAACAGACAAGCAGTACTAAAAGCTACCATGGGTAGAAACTGGTTGGGGTTTCTCTCAGAGTTAAGAGTCTAAGAGACTAGGTTAGTAAGTAATATTGATCGGCTGTTATGATGAACAGTAATCAAACTACACCTGCAAAACAAAACAAAACAACCAGGTGTATACGAGAGACACTTGGAAGGGACATGCAGTGTGATAAATTAGGAAAAAGGGTTGAAGTAAGTTGAGTAGAGTACATGAACCACAGCGTTCCCTCATTGGTGAACAATCAATGAAGCCGGATCACAAGGAAATGAGGTTAGAATTGTGGAGATTGGACGAATGCCCACAACATGAGGTGTCATCTGTGACCAGTAACAGAGATTTCCAAGATAGTGAGGAGGAGGACTGGATGGTATTGAATGTGATCATGTCAAAAGGCCGACAGGGGAACAAGATGGCTGCCTGAGCTGAGAGCTCTGCATTTCCTCGACATTAATTACATTTTTTACCTCCACTCTGTAAATAATTTAACTACTCCTTTATTCCAACTTGGAGTCAAAAGTGCAGACAACAAGATGTTAGTATCTGAGGAGCAAGCTCATGTTAAAAGTGCTGAGAAGGCAGGTGTGAAAGTCACATTGCCACATTTTGACTTGGCCTCTCCTGTGTCAAATGGGTCTCGAGAAGGAGCCCAGGTCAAAGTTAGGATAGCACGTCTCCAGAAGGAGGCTCAGGAGAAGGCACAAGCACGGGCGGCGGAGTATCAGCTTCGTAGAATGGAGCTTGAGTCAGAAAATTAAAGAGCTGTTAACATTCGTAGGTTGGAGCTTGAGCATGAAGTGGAAAAAGAGCTCAGACTGCGGAGGTTGGAGCTGGAAGTCCTAAAGAGTGAATCCAACTCTGCTACACTGTTGACTTCTCCACCAGGCCCTGGTATGTCCTCCTCCACAGCTTATTCATCACACACTTTTGATATAAGTAAACATATTGCTTTGGTGGCTCCATTCCGAGAGACTGAAGTTGATACTTATTTGAATATATTTGAGCGTATTGCTGCTTCATTGCGCTGGCCAAAAGAGGTCTGGCCTTTGTTGCTTCAATGCAAATTGCCTGGTAACACTTTCCCTAGAAGATAGTTTATTGTATGATACTGTGAAGGCTGCCATCCTTCATGCATATGAGCTTGTGCCCGAAGCTTATAGGCAGAGGTTTCGCAATCACAAGAGAGCTGCCAACCAGACCTTTGTAGAGTTTGCTAGAGAGAAGGGAACTCTTTTTGATAAGTGGTGTGCAGCAAATAAGGCCTCAGATCTTAACTCTCTCAGAGAACTCATTCTATTAGAAGAGTTTAAGAATCGTTTGCCAGAGCCTATTGTCATTTACCTGAGTGAGCAGAAAGTATCCACTCTGCAGCAGGCTGCTGTATTAGCTGATTGATT
Organism: Notolepis coatsorum; assembly: GCF_963971535.1. NCBI lineage: Eukaryota > Metazoa > Chordata > Actinopteri > Aulopiformes > Paralepididae > Notolepis > Notolepis coatsorum. The sequence continues at coordinate 279,248,781 of NC_140165.1, forward strand.
GATTGATTGATTTTATTGATGGATTAAAAACACACAACACGGATCCAAAGGATAACATGAGAAAGAGTAAAACCCTTATTTCCGTCATGGTCCCAGGGCTGTTAGGCCACAACAAAACACGACAATAACACAAAACACATATATTTAAAACATTATAAGACTAACCTATCGCTAAAATTGTATACCCCACAATAACTAAAAACTGATTGAACTATAGGGGGCTATTCCTCTATTCTGTCCATGAGCCACTTCCTGACGCTTCTCTTGAAGCTGTGGAGGCTCAAGCTCTGCTTGATGGGGATAGGCAGCTTGTTCCAATCCTGGGCCCTCATTCATCAATAGTGTGCGTAGAACATTTCTATTTCCACACGTAAGCACGGAATGTAGAACTAGTGTACGCACAGGGAAGTCGGGATTCATCACACGGTGCGTACGCAGGCTCTATGCCCCTCCGTGTTGATGAATACCACTTTGTTCTACCGTCAATGCTCGTGCATGATTATCCATATATGGTCATGAAAATGAGGAAACACCCCCCATGGGATGTGAAATAATGGACTGACCCGAGCGGAACCCTGATAAACTCCACGAAGATTGTTCACTGCTGTCGAACCAAGAAGACACTATCGCGTATTATGGGATAAATAATAAAAGGCGGACTTGTAAACGGTGATGTCAGATATCAACGGCTCCCTAAGACCATTGCTGCAATTCTGCCTGGACAGCTCAGAATACTAATAAAGACCGTTCGTTGACCACTGTTTGGCGTTGGTTGTGTGTCATTATAATCGTGCTGTAATATGAATGCCTTTATTAGTTGTGTTCGATTGGCTATATGATTTTTAGAGGCATCTATTTTGTTGTCGGCTAATAAAGACCGCGCTGGAATATGACTGCCTTTTCCCGTGTTGTTTGATTGATACCCAGGGATTAAAGTTCTCCTCAATTCTATTCCAAATCGCGATGGATCTCCCGTCAATTTTCTACCTGCTGCATATGATTTCTAGAGGCATACTACAATCTATTTTGATGTCAGTATTGGGTAGCCTATATAAACAATAATAGAGAGCATATACAAGAACAATGAATCTCACTGCATGTATGATGTAGGCTGCCTTTCAATACATGAACTTGAATTCCATCATGTTTGTGTGCGGGACTCACAAGGCTGTTGTCACAATGGGTGGTACCGGTACAGTAATAATTACAGTCCACACAATATCACGATCCATGCCATAGCCTATGTTCTATTAGGACATGATCTGTGACGACAAATGTTCTAGAATGTTTGATTAAGATATCATACTCTGACAGCATGCCTATGAGCAACAAAAACGCGAACTTGAATCCCATCATATACATAGTCTGTCCACTATCTGCATGGTGTCATTGCAATGCGTTTTCTATTCTTTCTTATACAGTAAAAAGGGGGAAGAACACTATATTCATATGACTTATTCTGCTTACAGCTTCGAAATTCCACTTGTTTCGTTTAACGTAAAGCCTTTTAAATATAATCAAAACGTTCCCGTGTTTCGGCGGTCTGTGCGCAAAATAATAACGAGTTGAGCTTTATGATTTATGATGAATTGAAAATGGGGGACCCTGATGTAAACAAGACGAAAGTTGGTCTGCATCCCCAATTAACAATTGTATGTACTGAGCTGTACTGTACTGTACCCATTCTGCAATCTATTAATAAACTTTTCAATCAATCAATCAATCAAGCTACGCGGAGCGCAGTCAGTCAGTAGCCTACACCCCGTATATTCCGATAACGCTATATAAACCATGCTGCATTCATTCTGAGAGAAAGATCTATTATTCCGAATGCTATTTATAGGGTTTTGACCATAATTACACTACTGTTGCTATTTTACAATGAACTATAATGAACTACGGTTCGTACAGAACATGCCAGTGTTATTATGCACAGAAGCTCATTTCCTTGTTGTAATAATATATTCTACCACTGGGCGCCAGGTACGCCTGGTCTGACCTGTGCGTAGATGTAAGCACGGAGTCAAGTTCAAATCGAAATTGATGAATCCCACTCTTTGCTTAGAAATGATCGTACGCACAGGGTAAGCACAGATCTGTGCGTAGAACACGTTGATGAATGAGGGCCCTGGGCTCCAGAGAAAGTAAGGGAGCACTGGCCCAGTTTGGATCGGAAAAAAGCAGGCTTCAGGTTTGCTATGCTTGCTCTAGTTCTGTGGTTGTGGGATTCATTGACCGGGGTGAAGTAGTTCTGGAGGTATCTAGGGGACCTTTGGTTTATAATATTGTGCACTATGTTCAGTCTGAGCTGGGTAACTCTGGCCTCCACAGGAAGCCAGTTTAGCTCACTGAGAAACATTGCTTTATACTGAAAACTAGGGTAAGCCATTTTAAGTTTATTAGTGAATCTTAAAAGTGAGGAACCAGCTGACTTGATTAAAGGGGCGTGTTTAAAACGGCCATTTTGTTTAGTTAAGTGCCCCCATTAAGGGACTGTTTCCTGTTTACTAGTAGCATCTGATTTGCTGAGTGAGGCATTAACCCTTAGAAGTCTAACCTAAATAGCTCCTCCTCCTGAGAATTTCCCCCTTTTTTTTTGTTACATAATATAAAATTACAGATTCATACCTTCAAAATAAGCCATCAATTGTCAAATTTGAGACGATAGTTTTCAATCAATGTCCTATCAAACATTCTGGTAAAATCCTAACACCTTTTCAGTATAGGACTTTGAACTAGATCCAAGTTCATTCAGCTATCTGATGAGAGAACTACACTCCCAGAATTCAATGTGATCATTGTCACTAGCACCATTTCACACCTGAGCAAAGGCCCAGTCATTCCTTTGTTATTCCAGTGAATGGACCCAGCAGGAGGCCTAGCCTGTGTGTGTTTCCGTGTGTGTGTGTGTGTCTGTGTCTGTATCTACAGTACTGTACCATATCAAAAAAAAATAAGCAAACTAGACTAGATGTAAATGTAATGTGTAAATGTGTAAATGTAAATGTGTGTGTGTGTCTGTCTGTCTGTGTATGTGTGTGTGTGTATGTGTGTGTGTGTGTCTGTGAAACATGTCTTGTCCTCATTTACCTCACTAAATACATACTAAATGTGTAACTGTAGATTTCAAGAGAGAGAGAGAGAGAGAGAGAGAGAGAGAGCGACATTTATAATAATTATATTATTAGTTTTTTTACACACACACACTAATAACATGATCATAACCAGAGAAAACAAGACCAAAGACAACTGGAATAGAATATCACACAAGGAAGGTGGCGCATGCATAGAAGCTGGTCTACTTTGGGGGAAAAGGCATTTTTCTATCACTAAATATGGAGTACTCCCCATTCAAAGAGATAGGGCACAGATCTTGTTCATCTTGTTAGTCCCTGTTATCAACAATGAAGCAGAGTGAACCATCTTCTCTCTAGACAGACTTTGGTAGTACCCTCTTGTAAGACCTTCTGGTGTATAAGATTTCAGACACACATCCAACTCCCAACATACTAACCGACATACTGTCATCCATGAAAGTGTAAGAATAGGACCTTTGAGGGAAGATGCCTCTCCTGTTTTGGGGTAATACGCCCCCCACAGACATCTAATGATTTTGAATAGACTAAGCCTAGCTAGTAGCTAATGTTAGATTTCTGAGAAAGTAAACTATCATCTAACAAAATAACACAATAGCTATGCTAAGAACTGTATTACATCGGTTTAAAAAGTATTATAATGATAAAACAATTGCTAGCACTATTATATTGCTATAGCATCGCAATAGCTTGAATTTCTTCACCTCCTGGGGTAAAAAAAGATAGTGAGAAGGCTTTTGATAAAACTGAACTCTTTTACATGATGCATTTAGCGAATGAGACAGTATTAGTTATTTTGTTAAGCTTGTTGATACATTACATTACAATATTTTACATTTTGTTCCATAATAGCAAAGCTGTAGTCTGATTTACCATCTAAATGTGTTTACTTAAGTGTACATATTATATGAATATTCAAATGATATATATTTTGAAAACACACACACACACACACACACACACACACACACACACACACACACACACACACACACACACACACACACACACACACACACAAAACACACACACATACACACCTTAAATGTCAGGCACATGGACAGTGGACTATGAGGTGTAATGCACAGTGAGCCTTTAGATATGTTGTGGTCTTTATAGCTGGATCAGGACTGAGCAGCCAGAATGGATAGCTTTTCCATGAAAACCCAGCCGATTCTCTTACAGAAGGTAGGCTGCCTTGATGGAAACAGACATGTGGGTTGTTAGAAACTGCACTGGGCCAAATGGGCATCAGGATCTACCAGATTATTAACACTTGTGACACGACAGCCTCCAATATATCAGATATTTTGAGAAATGCGAGTTATGTGCTTGTTATTACCAATTCAGATATAATTGTGTATCACAATATCATGATTTCATCACGTTATGTTCCATCATGAATGATCTGAGGAGAATTAACTGAATTGCCCAATTAGCAACACCCCAACAAATAGTCTAACCTAAATAGCTCCTCCTCCTGAGAATTTCCCCCTTTTTTTTGTTACATAATATAAAATTACAGATTCATACCTTCAAAATAAGCCATCAATTGTCAAATTTGAGACGATAGTTTTCAATCAATGTCCTATCAAACATTCTGGTACAGTCATTACAAATTTGCCATAGAAACTGTGCATTGGGGGAGGTTGGGTAGGTGGGGTGGGGCTGTACATTGGAGGTGGGGGGGTTGGGTAGGGGGGGGGGGACACTGTACATTGGAGTACTGACATACATTTGACATGGAAACTGTACATTGGAGGAGGTTGGGTAGGTGGGGTGGGGTTGGGTGGGGCTGTACATTGGAATAGCCATGCTTGGTCTTTATTGTACAACTGGGTTAGGACATTTGTAGGGGCCAGTTTTGAATTGCAGTCTCCCGTAGGTGTTCTTTGAGAGTGTTTTTGAAGGTGGGTAGTGATTTACATTCCTTTACAGCTTTGGGTAGGGCGTTCCACATTGTTGTGGCATAATTGCGAAACGTGTTTAGTCCCTTGTTTGAGCCGAATCTGGGTTTTACATGATTTGTGATTTACATGACTCAGACCGGGAGTAGTCTCAGAGAGGGAGATACAGAGGAGATATGGAGGGAGAGAGAGGGAGATAGGGAGATATAGATAGAGAGAGGGAGAGAGAGAGGGAGAGAGATATATATAGGTTAGAAAGCAACCTGGGTTCTCAGACAGACAGACAGACAGACAGACAGACAGACAGACAGACAGACAGACAGACAGACAGACAGACAGAGAGAGAGAGAGAGAGAGAGAGAGAGAGAGAGAGAGAGAGAGAGAGAGAGAGAGAGAGAGAGAGAGGCGACGTCATCTTTCCTTCACAAAGCGCATCGAACGCTGTCAACTAAAGCACCGTGTTTACTACAGCGCGGGTGCATGCGTAAGCTGTCAACTAGCGAGATGCGTTGTACTTGTTACAGAGCTGGTTACAGAGCTGGTCCACACTGCTATTATGAAATGACCCGAAATGTATGTAATTTTGTCAACTAAAGCGGTCCGTGTTTAATAATAATAATAATAATGACTTGGATTTATATAGCGCGACAGCGCGGATGAGCAAACTCGTCACACAGCAGCCAGTGATCATTCATACCTCGTATACACAGATGCACTCTGCCATACAGTAGTTAATGTTAAATAAAGCCCATTTGAATTGAGAGAGAGCGAGAGTGTGTGTATGTGTATGTAAGCTTTTTTTTTTTTATCTGAGAGAATGTCCGCGAATGTCCTCAGACTCCTCACGCAGGAGAGGAGAAACGACTGCAAAAAGTCGAGTCCCGTGGATATTATTGCAACAGATAATTCATACATTATTATGTTTAGAATTTGGATGGGGGGGTAGGCTCTGATACCAGTCTCACGCCTCTGTGGGGGTGTAAGTGTAACACCTATTCACAGCGCACACACCGCTATTGTGTGTGTGCGCGCGTCCATGTATGTGCGTTTCGTGACGCGATTGTAGTTCTTATCGCAAATGGAGATTATTACAATCATGCCATCTAGCAAGAATTAAACGTATTTACAATTCGTATTAGGTTTAGCAAGTTGGGGGACGTATACCTTACATGTCAAAGCACTAGAAATGGCAATTTTTCTATTTTTATCGATTTCTGAAAAGATGTCCTTTTTGAGCATTTAAGAGGGATTCTAATTTCTTTTGTTGTCCGCCGACGGGTTCAAAGCTCCAGCGTGACCCCTAAGGGTTAAGAGCCTGCCCTGTTTAAAAGCAGAGGTCCACACTGTGTTGAAATCACTCTGTACTGGGCTCTGTTAAGGAAGGACAGGACACACTCACTGAGAAACATTGCTTTATACTGAAAACTAGGGTAAGCCATTTTAAGTTTATTAGTGAATCTTAAAAGTGAGGAACCAGCTGACTTGATTAAAGGGGCGTGTTTAAAACGGCCATTTTGTTTAGTTAAGTGCCCCCATTAAGGGACTGTTTCCTGTTTACTAGTAGCATCTGATTTGCTGAGTGAGGCATTAAGAGCCTGCCCTGTTTAAAAGCAGAGGTCCACACTGTGTTGAAATCACTCTGTACTGGGCTCTGTTAAGGAAGGACAGGACACACTCACTGAGAAACATTGCTTTATACTGAAAACTAGGGTAAGCCATTTTAAGTTTATTAGTGAATCTTAAAAGTGAGGAACCAGCTGACTTGATTAAAGGGGCGTGTTTAAAACGGCCATTTTGTTTAGTTAAGTGCCCCCATTAAGGGACTGTTTCCTTTTTACAAGTAGCATCTGATTTGCTGAGTGAGGCATTAAGAGCCTGCCCTGTTTAAAAGCAGAGGTCCACACTGTGTTGAAATCACTCTGTACTGGGCTCTGTTAAGGAAGGACAGGACACACTCACTGAGAAACATTGCTTTATACTGAAAACTAGGGTAAGCCATTTTAAGTTTATTAGTGAATCTTAAAAGTGAGGAACCAGCTGACTTGATTAAAGGGGCGTGTTTAAAACGGCCATTTTGTTTAGTTAAGTGCCCCCATTAAGGGACTGTTTCCTGTTTACTAGTAGCATCTGATTTGCTGAGTGAGGCATTAAGAGCCTGCCCTGTTTAAAAGCAGAGGTCCACACTGTGTTGAAATCACTCTGTACTGGGCTCTGTTAAGGAAGGACAGGACACACTCACTGAGAAACATTGCTTTATACTGAAAACTAGGGTAAGCCATTTTAAGTTTATTAGTGAATCTTAAAAGTGAGGAACCAGCTGACTTGATTAAAGGGGCGTGTTTAAAACGGCCATTTTGTTTAGTTAAGTGCCCCCATTAAGGGACTGTTTCCTGTTTACTAGTAGCATCTGATTTGCTGAGTGAGTCATTAAGAGCCTGCCCTGTTTAAAAGCAGAGGTCCACACTGTGTTGAAATCACTCTGTACTGGGCTCTGTTAAGGAAGGACAGGACACACTCACTGAGAAACATTGCTTTATACTGAAAACTAGGGTAAGCCATTTTAAGTTTATTAGTGAATCTTAAAAGTGAGGAACCAGCTGACTTGATTAAAGGGGCGTGTTTAAAACGGCCATTTTGTTTAGTTAAGTGCCCCCATTAAGGGACTGTTTCCTGTTTACTAGTAGCATCTGATTTGCTGAGTGAGTCATTAAGAGCCTGCCCTGTTTAAAAGCAGAGGTCCACACTGTGTTGAAATCACTCTGTACTGGGCTCTGTTAAGGAAGGACAGGACACACTCACTGAGAAACATTGCTTTATACTGAAAACTAGGGTAAGCCATTTTAAGTTTATTAGTGAATCTTAAAAGTGAGGAACCAGCTGACTTGATTAAAGGGGCGTGTTTAAAACGGCCATTTTGTTTAGTTAAGTGCCCCCATTAAGGGCCAGGTGTTAAGACAGCACTAATTAGTGATAGTGATTTAAAGGCTTGCTGGTGTAGCGTCAGCGAAGCGTCGAGAAACGAAGAGGGACAAAGAGGAGGAGTTTTCCTGGAGTTCACCGCCGAGGGATCCACCGATCCACCCAGTGCTAAGTACACCATAATCCTATATTTCCCTCCCACACTGCTATTTCTCTACTTCCTCCCTGCCACCCTTGACAATACAATGTGTCTCATACCTATATCCACAATCTGCTCCTCCAGAACTGACTCTACCCATCCACGCCAGTTTGCTAGCAACCCGGCTAATCTCTCCTACCCTCCTACAGCCACTAATACACCTGTCACAGTACGGGGAGGCTTATGGAATTGTCAATCAGCAGTCAAGAAAGCTGACTTCATTACTGCCTACGCCCATAGTCTAAATCTGCAGCTCCTGGCTCTAACTGAGACCTGGATAACCCCCAATAACTCATCAACACCTGCAGCATTATCTACAAACTATAACTTCACTCACACACCTCGACCTTCCAGACGGGGTGGAGGCACTGCCCTCATGACATCTCCTTCATGGGCTACAAACGTAACACCACTCCCAGAACTGTCACTCTCCTCTCTCGAATATCATGCAGTATCTGTCTCTAATCCTTTCAATCTCACCATTGTTACACTCTACCGCCCTCCAGGTACACTCGATCACTTCACAGATGAGCTGGACATGCTTCTTAGCTCCTTACCGGAAGATGGTACCCCTCTCCTTCTACTGGGCGACTTCAACCTGCCTGACTCATCTCAGTCAGTCATAGTAGTCTCCCTCCTACAATCGTTTGACCTGACTCCCACTGCCATGCCTCCCACCCACAAAGCAGGCAACTCCTTGGATCTCATATTTTCCCGTAACTCCAGCATCATTAACACCACGGTAACTCCCCTACATGTATCTGACCATTCCTTCATATCCTTCTCACTAACTCTCATGCTTAACCGAAAGGTCTTCACCCCAACTCAAACAGTCTCACTCAGACGCAACCTGCCCTCCCTATCCCCCTCCACCCTCTCCTCTGACATACTATCCGCTCTACCTTTGAGTGACACCTTCTCTGCTCTCTCCACAGAGATGGCAACCTCCACCCTCCTTTCAGCCCTTGCAACCTCCTTCGACAAGCTCTGTCCCCTCGTTGAGAAACCTGCCCGCCGTTCCCCACCCAGTCCATGGCTGACAGATCCAGTGAGAGAACAAAGACAGGTCCTGAGAGCAGCTGAAAGGAAGTATAGAAAGTCACGCCTCACTGCTGACATCGACACATATCACAACCTCTTGTTAACATTCTCCAAAACCATCACTAATGCCAAAGCTTCTTTCTTCCACCATAGGATCGAGGCCTCTGCCAAGAATCTTCGCAAACTGCATGCTACCATGTCCTCCCTCCTCACTCCCCCCCCACCCCCCCCCTCCCTCATCTTTCTCTGCCGAAGACTTTGCGATCTTCTTTGAGGAAAAAGTGGAGAACATCCGCAGCTCCTTCTCCCAACCCCCACCCATTCCAAATGCTGAATCGAGAACCTCATCCTTCACTCTGTCATCTTTCTCTCCCATTACAGAAGCAGAGACCCTGACACTGGTAACGTCAAACCGTCCGACTACTTGCCAGCTGGACCAGCTACCCTCCCCATTCCTCCAGACCATAGCACCAGACATCCTCCCATTCCTAACTGCAACCATCAACTCCTCACTCAACTCGGGGGTGGTCCCCACCTCCCTAAAACAAGCCAGAGTCACGCCGCTCATAAAAAAACCAACCCTGAACCCTACCGTCATAGGCAACTACCGTCCTGTCTCTCTTCTCTCCTTCCTTTCTAAAACACTTGAACGTGCTGTATCCAACCAACTTACTACTTATCTCTTACAGAATGACCTCCTAGACCCTAATCAGTCAGGCTTCAGGACTGGTCACTCCACAGAGACAGCCCTCATTGCGGTCACAGAGGCACTTCACTTAGCAAAAGCGAAAGGCCTCTCCTCTGTCCTGATTCTCCTAGATCTATCTGCAGCCTTCGACACAGTCAACCACCAGATCCTCCTTGCGGCCCTCGCAGGAATGGGAGTGGCTGGCTCTGCGCTGACATGGCTGTCATCATACCTCAATGACCGCTCCTACCAAGTGTCATGGAGAGGGACCCTGTCGGCCACCCGCCCCCTGCGGACGGGTGTCCCCCAGGGCTCGGTTTTAGGACCCCTTCTCTTCTCCCTCTACACTAAATCACTGGGTAACATTATCACGTCTCATGGCTTCTCCTACCATTGTTATGCCGACGATACTCAACTCTTCCTCTCCTTCCCTCCCTCAGATATCCACGTCTCTGTGCGGATCTCGGCCTGTCTGTCCGACATCTCAGCCTGGATGACGTCCAACCACCTCAAACTGAACCTAAGCAAAACAGAATTGCTCCACCTGCCGGCCAAATCCTCCCCCCTAACCGACCTTTCAATCACAGTCGAGAATGCAGCTGTGACTGCGTCCCCGACCGCCAAGAACCTTGGTGTTGTCCTCGACGACCAGTTGAACTTCTCTGCTCACATCGCAGCGACGACCAGAACCTGCCGATTCCTCCTGAGCAACGTCAGAAGGATACGCCCCTTCCTGACAAAAGAAGCCACCCAACTCCTCGTCCAATCAACAGTTATCTCCCGCCTCGACTACTGCAATGCACTGCTCGCTGGCCTCCCGGCCACTGCCAATAAGCCTCTTCAACTCATTCAGAACGCAGCGGCCCGCCTGATCTCAAACCTACCGAAGTCGGCCCATGTCACCCCACTTCTTAGGGACCTGCACTGGCTCCCCATTGCTGCACGAATCCGCTTCAAGGCCCTCGACCTAGCATACCGTGCGGCAAAGGGAACCGCTCCCGCCTACCTCCGGTCAATGGTCTCTAACTACACACCCTCAAGACCCCTACGCTCTGCATCTTCTGGCCGCCTCAGACCTACTCCTATCCAAGCTCCGGGAGGGTCATCAAAGAGAAGTCGCCTATTCTCAGTCCTTGCCCCACAATGGTGGAATGAACTACCCACCCCAGTTAGGACAGCCGAATCACGTCCAATCTTTCGCCGTCGACTAAAGACGCACTTCTTCAACCATTATCTGAATAAAAAAAAAAAATAAAAAAAAAAATCTAACCCTAACTAACCGTACTGTCATGCACTTGTCCTAATAAACTAACCTACACTGTAGCACTCAACACTTTGATGAACATAGTTGCTCAGCTGATAGAGTTGTGCCCTTCCTGATGGCTTGTCGTACAGAACTTGTAAGTCGCTTTGGATAAAAGCGTCAGCTAAATGACTAAATGTAAATGTAAATGTAGCTCCTGAAAGTGACTCCTCCCTATGTGGGTGCGAGGGCCAAGACCCATTACCACCCTTACCAGCTTATTTTGGGAAACTTGAAGCTTCTTTTTTATGGTCACTGTCAGGCCCTCGAACCACGACACGCTACCATAGTCAAAGTGGCAGAGTACTAGGCTATTTGCTAGTAGCCTGAGGCTATCTCTGACAAGGAGGTTGGCTTTCCTAGCTAGGTACCTGGTGCGGACGTTGACTTTGCCCAGTACTTGGGAGGCCATAACCTCCCCGTCTAGGCTCCCGTCTATCATACAGCCTAGATACTTAACTTTTTTTTGCTGTTTTAGGGTTACAGCTCCTAACTGGATGTTAAACTCCCATGCTTTCCTGAGCTTGGGCTTGGAGCCTAATAGTACTGTCTCTGTCTTACCTAGGTGAAGAGAAAGCCTGTTGTCCGAAAGCCACCTGCTGACCCCTGCAAGTTCTTCACCTAGCATCTGTTCTAGTGTGTTCTGATCCTTGTGTGAGACTAGCAGGGCTGAGTCGTCTGCAAATAAAAACAAGTTACATGAGCATGCTGCTGACATGTCATTTATGTACAGTAAAAAAAAGGAGAGGTCCTAGCACGCTTCCTTGTGGGACCCCACATACAATGGGCTTGGCCTCTGACATAGTGCCACTGACCTAAACCCGCTGCACCCTATCAGAAAGGTAGGAAGAGAACCATCTGACCACTGTCTCAGATATACCCAAGGCCTTAAGCTTGGAGAGCAGTAGGTCATGGTTCACTGTGTCGAAAGCCTTCTGTAGGTCTAGAAGAACTATCCCACACAGCTTACCTGAATCTATCTCCCTCCTGATACTGTCTGTAAGATAAAGAAGACATGTTTCAGTAGAGTAGGACTTCCTAAAGCCGGATTGGAGGTCGTACAGGAGGTCATGGCTGCTTGCATATTCCTGGACTTGTTCATGGACTATCTTCTCTAGGACTTTGGATAACACACTTAAAATTGAGACTGGTCTATAATTGCTGGGGTCAGATTTGCTCCCTTTTTTATATATAGGGATGACTTTGGCATTCTTGAAGTCGGTGGGTACCTTGCCTAGGTCCAGGGAGAGGTTAATAATATGGGTTACTGATGGAGCTATAACTCTGGCTGCATCCCTCAGAAACCTGGCACTGATGCCATCTACACCTGTGGCCTTCTTGATTTTGAGCTCACCCAGCATCGCAGCCACTTTGACTACTGACACCTTGCTTAAGGAGAACGAGTTTGATGAGTTTGCGCTAACCCATAAAACTGTGTTTGTGGATAGGCGTGACTCCTTTCTCCCCCATGATTTCTCTCAGAAACATTCTGTCCCCAACCATTCAGAATTCACACACCCCCGACCAAACATTTCACCTCCACGTTCTAAAGAGGAGCGGGAATGTTACTACTGTCATAGATCTGGTCATGTTATTTCTGACTGTTTAACATTGAAACATAAGCAGCAACCGTCCTCTCAGAACTTTAGGCAACCCAAAGGGGTTGGTCTGATTAAAATGGCACCTGCTCCTGGTTCCGATCGGCAGATGCACCATGATCAGGATGTTATCGGCCCTTGTTTCAGGCCATTTATTTCAAAGGGTTTAGTTTCCTTGACAGGGGATCAAAAAGATCAGATCTTACGAGATACTGGAGCCTCACAATCCTTTATCCTCTCTGATGTACTACGTCTGTCTGAGAAATCTTCCTGTGGTTCTAGTGTCCTAGTTCAAGGTATTGAGATGGGTTTCGTACCAGCCCTGTTACACTGTATTCATGTACAATCTGATTTGGTCACTGGTTTCTTTAAAATAGGGGTGCGACCCTCCTTGCCAGTTAAAGGCATTTCCTTTATCATGGGAAATGATTTAGCTGGAGGCCATGTGAATGCTGTGCTGGAAGTGTTGGATCACAAGAGAGCTGCCAACCAGACCTTTGTAGAGTTTGCTAGAGAGAAGGGAACTCTTTTTGATAAGTGGTGTGCAGCAAACAAGGCCTCAGATCTTAACTCTCTCAGAGAACTCATTCTATTAGAAGAGTTTAAGATTTGTTTGCCAGAGCGTATAGTCATTTACCTGAGTGAGCAGAGAGTATCCACTCTGCAGCAGGCTGCTGTATTAGCTGATTGATTGATTGATTTTATTGATGGATTAAAAACACACAACACGGATCCAAAGGATAACATGAGAAAGAGTAAAACCCTTATTTCCGTCATGGTCCCAGGGCTGTTAGGCCACAACAAAACACGACAATAACACAAAACACATACATTTAAAACATTATAAGACTAACCTATCGCTAAAATTGTATACCCCACAATAACTAAAAAATGATTGAACTATAGGGGGCTATTCCTCTATTCTGTCCATGAGCCACTTCCTGACGCTTCTCTTGAAGCTGTGGAGGATCAAGCTCTGCTTGATGGGGATAGGCAGCTTGTTCCAATCCTGGGCTCCAGAGAAAGTAAGGGAGCACTGGCCCAGTTTGGATCGGAAAGAAGCAGGCTTCAGGTTTGCTATGCTTGCTCTAGTTCTGTGGTTGTGGGATTCATTGACCGGGGTGAAGTAGTTCTGGAGGTATCTAGGGGACCTTTGGTTTATAATATTGTGCACTATGTCCAGTCTGAGCTGGGTAACTCTGGCCTCCACAGAAAGCCAGTTTAGCTCCTGAAAGTGACTCCTCCCTATGTGGGTGCGAGGGCCAAGACCCATTACCACCCATACCAGCTTATTTTGGGAAACCTGAAGCTTCTTTTTTATGGTCACTGTCAGGCCCTCGAACCACGACACGCTACCATAGTTAAAGTGGCAGAGTACTAGGCTATTTGCTAGTAGCCTGAGGCTATCTCTGCCAAGAAGGTTGGCTTTCCTAGCTAGGTACCTGGTGCGGGCGTTGACTTTGCCCAGTACTTGGGAGGCCATAGCCTCCCCGTCTAGGCTCCCGTCTATCATACAGCCTAGATACTTCGCTTTTTTTTTGCTGTTTTAGGGTTACAGCTCCTAACTGGATGTTAAACTCCCGTGCTTTCCTGAGCTTGGGCTTGGAGCCTAATAGTACTGTCTCTGTCTTACCTAGGTGAAGAGAAAGCCTGTTGTCCGAAAGCCACCTGCTGACCCCTGCAAGTTCTTCACCTAGCATCTGTTCTAGTGTGTTCTGATCCTTGTGTGAGACTAGCAGGGCTGAGTCGTCTGCAAATAAAAACAAGTTACATTAGCATGCTGCTGACATGTTATTTATGTACAGTAAAAAAAGGAGAGGTCTTAGCACGCTTCCTTGTGGGACCCCACATACAATGGGCTTGGCCTCTGACATAGTGCCACTGACCTCAACCCGCTGCAGCCTATCAGAAAGGTAGGAAGAGAACCATCTGACCACTGTCTCAGACATACCCAAGGCCTTAAAGGGGAACTCCAACATTTTGGGAAATAAGCTTATTTAACATCTTCCCTGGAGTTAGACAAGAAGATACATACCTTTTTTGTCTCTGTGTATTGCAGTGACAAAAAGTGAGGCAGGACAGTAGCCTTACAGTGCCTTACAGTGTATTGCAAGGTCTGACATTGACCAAACTTGATATGCATGACCTTGGTGGGCTCTAGGTCAACTCCTGAAAAGGGGGTCAATGTCAGACTTTGCAATCAAAAGTTAGGGGGCTAATAACCCTTGCCATAATTTCAGTGCGCCCCCTAACTTTTGATTGCAAGGTCTGACATTGACCCCCTTTTCAGGAGTTGACCTAGAGCCCACCAAGGTCATGCATATCAAATTTGGTCAATGTCAGACCTTGCAATACACTGTAAGGCACTGTAAAGCTACTGTCCTGCCTCACTTCCAGTGATGAAGCTAAGCTATGCTAACGGAGCGTCTATTCCCAAAGCTAAAATGCACGCACAGAGACAAAAAAGGTATGTATCTTCTTGTCTAACTCCAGGGAAGATGTTAAATAAGCTAATTTCCCAAAATGTTGGAGTTCCCCTTTAAGCTTGGAGAGCAGTAGGTCATGGCTGCTTGCATATTCCTGGACTTGTTCATGGACTATCTTATCTAGGACTTTGGATAACACACTTAAAATTGAGACTGGTCTATAATTGCTGGGGTAAGATTTGCTCCCTTTTTTATATATAGGGATGACTTTGGCATTCTTGAAGTCGGTGGGTGCCTTGCCTAGGTCCAGGGAGAGGTTAATAATATGGGTTACTGATGGAGCTATAACTCCGGCTGCATCCCTCAGAAACCTGGCACTGATGCCATCTACACCTGTGGCCTTCTTGATTTTGAGCTCACCCAGCATCGCAGCCACTTTGACTACTGACACCTTGCTTAAGGAGAACGAGTTTGATGAGTTTGCGCTAACCCATAAAACTGTGTTTGTGGATAGGCGTGACTCCTTTCTCCCCCATGATTTCTCTCAGAAACATTCTGTCCCCAACCATTCAGAATTCACACACCCCCGACCAAAAATTTCACCTCCACGTTCTAAAGAGGAGCGGGAATGTTACTACTGTCATAAATCAAATCAAATCAAATTTATTTATAAGGCCCGACAACACACGTTAATGTCCTCATGGGCCGTACATGTCTTCTTTAAACAAGTCAAGAAGAAAACATAACAATAAGTCAAGAACAGAACAAGATAGCATACAACGACGGCCTAGAGGCAGGCAACATGAATGACCACAAGGTGGCGCGATACAACGTAAGGAGGACTGTGTCAGAGGCCAAACGACGCTACAGGGATAAAATTGAACTCCAGTTTGAACAAGCTGACTCTAGAGCTATGTGGCAGGGGCTCAAAACGATGACAGACTACAAAGGCGCCTCCCTCAAACTGAACAGTGACATCTCCTTAGCAAATGACCTCAATACCTTCTATGCGAGGTTTGATGCTGGTAATAACAACACCAGCTCACAAGCCTCGGCAATGGGGGGGGGGGGGTCGGCTGCTGATGGAGGCGCAGTGTTCAGGGTAACAGAGCATGAGGTGAGGCGGACCTTTAAAAAAGTGAATATCAGGAAGGCAGCAGGTCCAGACGGCATCCCCGGCCGCGTCCTAAAAGTCTGTGCCGACCAACTGGCCCCAGTATTCACTGACATATTTAACCTGTCCTTAGAACAGGCTGTCATCCCCACCTGCCTGAAGAAGTCCACTATTATCCCTGTACCCAAAAAATCCAAGCCTGCTTGCCTCAACGACTACCGCCCTGTAGCTCTCACCTCCATAGCCATGAAGTGCTTCGAGAAGCTAGTAAAGGGCTACATCTGCTCCTCCCTCCCCATCAACATGGACCCCCTGCAATTTGCATACCGCCCCAACAGGTCCACGGAGGACGCCATATCCCATGTGCTGCACACAGCAGCATCACACCTGGACAAGAGGCAGGGGAACTATGTGAGAATGCTATTCATCGACTACAGCTCGGCATTCAATACCATAGTCCCCTCCATACTCATAGCCAAGCTCAGGGACCTGGGCTTGGGCTATGACCTCTGCCAGTGGGTCTTGGACTTCCTGACTGGCAGACCCCAGGTGGTGAGAGCAGGCAACTGCACCTCCTCATCCATCACCCTCAACATAGGGGCCCCCCAGGGCTGTGTTCTGAGTCCCCTCCTCTACTCCCTGTACACACACGACTGTGTGGCTCAGCGGAGTAGCAATACAATCGTCAAATTTGCTGACGACACAGTGGTGGTGGGCCTGATCTCTGCCAACGACGAGAGGGCCTACCTGGAAGAGGTCAAGGTCCTGGCGGGATGGTGCCAGGAAAACAGCCTCTCCCTGAACGTCAGCAAAACAAAGGAGATGATTGTGGACTTCAGGAGGTCGGGGGTCAAGGACTACAGCCCCCTCAGCATCGACGGGGCACCGGTTGAGAGAGTCAACAGCTTCAAGTACCTCGGAGCCTACATATCCGAGGACTTGACATGGACCACACACATTAACAGTGTGGTGAAGAAGGCACGACAACGCCTCTACTTCCTCAGGCGCCTAAGGAAGTTCCAAGTCAGCCAGAAGATCCTTAAGAACTTCTACTCATGTACAATAGAGAGCATCTTGACCGGCAACATCACCTCCTGGTTTGGGAATAGCACTGCAAAAGACCAAAGCAGACTACAAAGAGTGACACGTTCAGCCGAACGCACAATTGGAGGGGGGCTCCCCACCCTCCAGAACATTTACTACAAGCGTTGCAAGGGGAAGGCTAAGAGAATTATTAAGGACTCGAGCCACCCGAACAACTGCCTCTTTGAACTGCTGCCGTCAGGCAAGCGATACAGGAGTCTCAAGGCGAGCACAGAAAGACTCAGAAGTAGCTTCTATCCCCAGGCCATCAGGCTGCTAAACGAACAATGAATGAACACTACACAACAACAACCACCAAACACACATAGCACACACATCCACACGCACACACTCACTTTAAACAAACACACTGTAGCACCCACTCCACACACTTTATAGCACACACCCACTTTAAACAAACACACTGTAGCACCCACTCCCCACACTTTATATTTATGGATGAAGGATTGCACTACAACTCGTACACCTTACTGTAAATTGTACCTAAAATTGTACCTCATCCCATTTCTGCTTTGCACTAGATAGTACTGTACATTAGTACACTGCATAGTATTGTGTATTGTATATTATATGGTAACTCAGAACATTGTACATATGTCTATACCGAACACTGTGACCTCATTTTCTTCTTCTAAATTCATGCTATATTATGTTATTATGTTATTTGATACTATCTTGTCTAGCACAGTCTCTGGAGCGTAACAGTAAGAAGCATTTTGTATGAAAGTATTCTGTACTTCTGTATGACAACTATTAAAGAACTTGAAGAACACCATAAGGTCCAACAAATTTAAAATAAATGCAAATAAATGAAAGAATGCAAGCAACAATTGGTAAGCATGCACTCAAGTGTGTAGTGAAACACATATGAGTGCATGCAATAGCAACTGAACATTTTGAAAGATTAAAGATAGAGCTGATAGCGATAGCAACTGAACATTTTGATAGATTGAAGATAGAGCTGATAGCGAATCTATTTGAGGCACAGGGGCGGCGCAAAGAGGGTCGCGTCCTCCCCGTCTTAATCACGGGACATTCAACACTCCGGTCATTGCTCAGAGACAGCCGGAGACAGGGAGACAGGAGGGCACGCAGAGAGGGTCGCATCCTCCCGGCCTTCATCACGGGACGTCCGACACTCCGGTCAGCACTCCAGGACAGCAACTCACAGGGGGACAGGGAGACGGGACAGGCGTTAGACAGCTTGTGTGATTGTAGTGGGCGGACATAGCAATAGATACAAGTGGTAAGCATATATGTGAATAGAGTAGATATATGAAGTAAGCATATTATGTGAATAGAATAGAAGTACTTAACCCAGCAATGAAACCGCGTTGACACACCAGTTGACAGGACCACGGACAGACGACGGTAAGAAGCTGATCCAAGGCCTCGGTGGTGCATGTAGAGCAGTCACTGCAATCTTGGCCAAGACCCCGAGGCATCCATCACCTTAGTCAGCGCTAGGAGACAGGCACTCAGAGAGATGGGGGAGGGAAAGGGGGGGGGGAAGGGAGGGGGAGGAGTTAGAGAGTTCCCATGTTTGTGGTGCTGCAAAAAAGCAGACATGGGGGGAAAATAGACGTCCTAACTAAACTAGACAGATTAATCTAAAGGTCAGTCCCCGACCAGGTGAGATCAGGGTAGGTTGAAGGAGAGACAGAAAATATGGGTCTTAAGTAGGGATTTAAAAGCTTCGACAGAGCAGGCGCCCCTGATGACGGCAGATCATTTGTTCCACAGGTAGGGAGCGCGGTAGACAAAGGCTCTGTGGCCGGCGGATTTCTTTTTAACCCTAGGAATCGATAGAAACCCCGCATTTTGTGAGCGCAGAGCACGAGCGGGTGAGTATCGGGAGATGAGATCGGATAGATAGAGCGGTGCAAGCCCATTTACAATTTTGTAGGTGAGGAGTCAGATCGGGCTTGAATAGGAAGCCAGTGTAGGGTGGACAAAACTGGTGTGATGTGATCAAATGTTCTAGTTCTAGTTAGGATCCGTGCAGCCGCATTTTGCACGAGTTGAAGATTTTTGATGCTTGAATTAGGTAGGCCTGAAAAAAGTGCATTACAGTAGTCCAGACGTGATGAGACAAAAGCATGAATCAGGGTTTCAGCATCAGCCAGAGTTAAAATGGGGCGAATTTTTTCGATATTATGAAGATGGAAGAATGCAATTTTGGTGAATTTTTTTATATGTGCATTAAATGAGAGGGAGGAATCAAAAATTACTCTGAGGTTTTTTATGGTGGAGCTCTGGGATACATGACAGGTATCAAAGTTGAGGGAGATGTCCTGAAACAGGCCTCTGTGGTTTGGGGGGCCAACAATTAACATCTCAGTTTTATCTGCATTAAGGAGTAGAACGTTTTGCGACATCCACTTTTTGACGGCAAGCAAGCAGGCCATCAGCATAAAAATGAAAGTTTATGCCAAATTTGCGTATGATATTGCCGAGGGGTAGCATGTAAATCGAAAATAGCAAAGGGCCCAGGACAGAGCCTTGTGGGACACCACATTGCACTGGGAGGGTCTCAGATGTTAAATCATTATAGACCACGCAGTGTGTTCTATCAGTTAAATAGGATTTAAACCAAGCTAGTGCGAGACCCCGAATGCCAACATGATTCTCAAGCCGACCTAGAAGAATCGAGTGATCGATAGTGTCAAAGGCTGCACTGAGATCAAGCAATAAGAGCACAGAAGTGAGGTTTGAGTCAAGAGAGAGCAGTAAGTAATTTGTGACTTTGGTAACCGCCGTTTCGGTGGAGTGTAAGGCTCTAAAGCCCGATTGAAAAGATTCATTAAGATTATTGTTTGATAAATGGTCAGTAAGTTGCGTTGCGACGGTCCGTTCTAACACTTTGGATAGGAACGGAAGATTGGAGATAGGTCTGTAATTTTTCAAGATTAGAGGGTCGAGGTTAAATTTTTTAAGTAGTGGTTTAATGACGGCTGATTTAAAGGCCAGGGGCACCACGCCAGTAGACAAGGAAGTGTTGAAGATATTGAGTAGGGCAGGGCCTAGAGTTGGGAAGAGTTTTTTGATGAGAGTTGCTGGAAGAGGGTCAAACAGACAGGTTGAGGGTTTAGCCGCGCCAACCAGTTTAGAGAGGGCACTAAGTGAGACGTTTTCAAGGCAGCATAGCGTATGGCTGGAATCAAAGTCAGGGGGAAGGCCCATCAGAGGTTGGGAGGGACTCTGATTGTTGAGTAAAGCAACAATTTCATCTCTAATGAGGTACATTTTCTTGGTAAAGAATTTCATGAATTAGTTAGCCGAGAACGCATGGTTTAGGGCACTTGGTTGTTTCTGAGTAAGTTTTGCAACTGTGTCAAACAGAAACTTTGAGTTGTTTTTGTTTTCATTTATGAGCCTGGAAAAATATGAGGTTTTGGCAAGTGAGAGTGCCTTTTTGTAGTTATGTAAACTATCATTCCAGGCAAGGCGGAATACTTCGAGTTTGGTCGAACGCCATTTATGTTCAAGTTTGCAACAAGCCTTTTTAAAGGAGCGCGTTTCCTCCGTAACCACGGAATTAGTTTTTGCGGAGCACGTTTAATTTTAGGCTTAAGGGGAGCGACAATGTCGAGCGTGCTACGAAGGGCGGCATTAAGTTTGTCTGTAAAGAGATCAAGGGGGCCAGAGTAAGAGAGGAAGGGAGAGAGGGTGTCTGGTAGGCAGTTAACTAGAGTTGGGACAGTTGAGGCGTTAATACGACGGCTCATGTAGGATTCTACACTGTCTGGGCGAGAAACCGTCAGATCAATTTGAAATTTGATGAGGTAGTGGTCTGAGAGAGCAGGAATATAGGGGGAAACGGTCAAATTTGACACAGTGAGACCGCAGGCTAGGACTAGATCAAGGGTGTTCCCACTACTGTGAGTGGGTTGGTCAACGATTTGAATGAGACCGACAGAGTCAATGATGTCGGTAAAAGCCTTATTTAGGGGATCTAGAGTTTTGTTGGAATGAATGTTAAAATCACCAACAATTAAAATGTTATCAGAGCGCGTAACAAGCTCAGAGATGAAAGTTGAAAATTCATCTAGGAAGAGGCTGTAAGGGCCTGGGGGGCGGTATAGGACAGCCATTACAAAGTATGCAGTGGAGGTAGGAATCAGACCGCCACACTTTCTGTTGGGTGGAGAGGGACGCAACAGGAGCACCTCAAACGAGGAAAACGTACAGTTTGCGTCGGATGTAAAGTTGTGCTTAGAGTCGTAATTAGACAAACTCCGCCTCCTTTCTTGGGAGCTACTAAAATTAGGGGGTGAGGCCTCGTTTAAGGGCAGAAAGTCATTAGGTTTAAGCCATGTCTCAGTGAGGCCCAATAGGTCGAGACTATGGTCTGTTATCAGTTCATTTACCAAAAGAGCTTTGGTTGGCAGAGAGCGGATGTTGATAAGGCCAACCTTCACACACTCTGTATACTTAACAGCGCGATTTTCAGCCATGCAGGTAGGTTTAATCGCAATTAAGTTGGCATGGTTTATCGCACAAGGACGAGCTGGGTAAAGCGGAGCGTAACGAGATATTCTAGTTTTGATTGGGTATAAGGTTTAAGGATAGAGATAGAAAGAGAAGCTGTCCTACTCATGAACTCATCATCATGCCGGTTTACAGGCAGGGGGCCAGAGAAGATTACTCAATGCCGACTCATCTTTCTGGCGAGGTCAGAAAGCCTAACTATGTTGATCTTTGTGACCTCAGAGACTTTCATCCTACAGTCATTATTTCCAACGTGTATAACAATATGGTCAAATTTATCTTCAGTGGGTGTGAGATGTGGGTTAACTTTTCCCTTGACTATGCTATTCGCCAGAAATCTCAGGTTGGCTTCAATGTCGGTAGCTCTGGCTCCCCCAAAACATTTGATCTCGGCTGGCTTGCCTAGCTTAATATGCCGGGTGATGGAGTTGCCAATCACAAGGACAGGAAGACGGGGTTTCAGTGGACGCCGCTGCGTACTGGGACCAGAACCCGCAACACGTGTAAAATCATGTTGCGGAGCAGGTGCTGTTGAGGCCGAGGCCAAGCGGTTACACTGCCGCACCGTAATGGGCGCAAAGACCTTGTCCTGAGCACTATGTCTGGGACTCTCCAGACAAGAAGACCTCGCTAGAGGCTCCTTAGAAAAGCCTATAGTGTCCAAGACGTCTAAAGCTGACTGTTTTCCTGACTCAAGTTCAAGGACACGACTCTCTAACCGAGTTAACCTTTCTATGAGAGAGGGACAGACAGAACACAGAGCCATGCTTACACCAGGTAGACCAGGAACAAATAGAAATAAGAAGTACTATGGATCAACTGCTAAAGGCTATGTGTATGAAGCCAATTGAAGGTTTAGCTAAAGAGCTAAAACCAGTAGGTCGAGCTAGTTGACAAGCTAACACGGCAAGACCAGAAAATGCAGGTACAAAAGAGTGGCCTGCTGGAGGAGGGCAAGTGAGGGGCAGTAGATACTCTAATGCACTCGGTTGCCTCCTCGGAGAACTCCAGCAGGAAAACTCTTTGTCTGTCTTAGTCGGTCGCCGGCGCTTTGCTGGCGCTTGGATAAACTACACTTAAATCCCTAAGGAATATTGTCCCACACCTGTAGGGGGCTGGCCACTGACAATTGTTTGGACTAATTAGCAGGAGAAAAGCCAGATGCTAGATTCACACCCACTTATGACAGGGGTGAATTCAGTTGATTGTTCAGAGACAAACAGCAACCAAATTGATACACAGAATGCTACTCACTTCACTGTATCAGCTCCTCAGTGCAAACTAAGCTTCAGGCAGGGGTCTTATAAATACACAAGCCTGGCCACTGACAATTGTTTGGACTAATTAGCAGGAGAAAAGCCAGATGCTAGATTCACACCCACTTATGACAGGGGTGAATTCAGTTGATTGTTCAGAGACAAACAGCAACCAAATTGATACACAGAATGCTACTCACTTCACTGTCTCAGCTCCTCAGTGCAAACTTAGCTTCAGGCAGGGGTCTTATAAATACACAAGCCTGGCCACTGACAATTGTTTGGACTAAGTAGCAGGAGAAAAGCCAGATGCTAGATTCACACCCACTTATGACAGGGGTGAATTCAGTTGATTGGTTCAGAGACAAACAGCAACCAAATTGATACACAGAATGCTACTCACTTCACTGTCTCAGCTCCTCAGTGCAAACTGAGCTTCAGGCAGGGGTCTTATAAATACACAAGCCTGGCCACTGACAATTTTTGGACTAAGTAGCAGGAGAAAAGCCAGATGCTAGATTCACACCCACTTATGACAGGGGTGAATTCAGTTGATTGGTTCAGAGACAAACAGCAACCAAATTGATACACAGAATGCTACTCACTTCACTGTCTCAGCTCCTCAGTGCAAACTGAGCTTCAGGCAGGGGTCTTATAAATACACAAGCCTGGCCACTGACAATTGTTTGGACTAAGTAGCAGGAGAAAAGCCAGATGCTAGATTCACACCCACTTATGACAGGGGTGAATTCAGTTGATTGGTTCAGAGACAAACAGCAACCAAATTGATACACAGAATGCTACTCACTTCACTGTCTCAGCTCCTCAGTGCAAGAGATCTGGTCATGTTATTTCTGACTGTTTAACATTGAAACGTAAGCAGCAACCGTCCTCTCAGACCAAAAGGGTTGGTCTGATTAAAATGGCACCTGCTCCTGGTTCCGATCGGCAGATGCACCATGATCAGGATGTTCTCGACCCTTGTTTCAGGCCATTTATTTCAAAGGGTTTAGTTTCCTTGACAGGGGATCAAAAAGATCAGATCTTACGAGATACTGGAGCCTCACAATCCTTTATCCTCTCTGATGTACTACGTCTGTCTGAGAAATCTTCCTGTGGTTCTAGTGTCCTAGTTCAAGGTATTGAGATGGGTTTCGTACCAGCCCTGTTACACTGTATTCATGTACAATCTGATTTGGTCACTGGTTTCTTTAAAATAGGGGTGCGACCCTCCTTGCCAGTTAAAGGCATTTCCTTTATCATGGGAAATGATTTAGCTGGAGGCCATGTGAATGCTGTGCTGGAAGTGTTGGATCACACAGATTCTCTTCCTGATGACCTGTCACAGAACTTCCCTGAAGTTTTTTCTGCAAGTGTTGTCACTAGGGCTCAATTGAAAAAGAGGGGTGATGAAATTGACTTGTCTGACTCTGTTTTTGCTTCAGCTTTTGTCAGGGAGAAGTTGCTGGCTCCAACTTCTGACTCCGCTGACAAACCACCCACTCATAGTAAGGTACCCCTTACTAGTTCCGATGCATTGAAGTTACCCGTTACTCGTGAAATGTTAATTACTGCCCAGAAGGCTGACCCTTCTCTTGCAAAATGTTTCTCTTCTCTTGAAACAGAACAGAGGAGAGAGTTGCATTCTTATTTTGTGGATGAAGGAGTTTTGATGCATACATGGAGGTCCCATGCTACTAGACAGGCAGAGCATGAGCAATCAGAGATATGGCTACCAGATCAGGAACCAGACTGGAGCACTGTCTATCTGATTGTTGTCCCTGCAGTTTATCATCAGCATGTACTGTTCTTGGCCCATGACCACCCTTGGTCTGGACATTTGGGAGTCACTAAAACATACAACAGAATACTTCAACATTTCTTTTGGCCCGGTTTGAAGTCCGATGTAGCACAGTACTGTCGTACCTGTAGTACTTGTCAGATCACTGGAAAGCCAAACCAGGTAATTCCACCTGCTCCCCTCTGTCCCATACCAGCGGTCGGTGAACCATTTGAACATCATAGTTGTCATAGTTGATTGTGTTGGTCCGTTGCCGAAGACCAAAGCCGGCAGCCAGTTTTTGTTGACAATAATGTGTACTGCCACCCGTTTTCCTGAGGCTATACCTCTTCGCAAAATTACAGCGCCTGTAATAATTAAGGCTTTGACCAAGTTCTTCTCCACGTTTGGACTGCCTAAGGTAGTACAGACTGAGCAAGGCACCAACTTTCTGTCTAGGTTGTTTGAGCAAGTGTTACAGTCCCTGGGTATCCGACATATCGTGTCCAGTGCCTACCACCCTGAAACTCAGGGGGGCTCTAGAACGTTGGCATCAGACATTAAAGTCCATGTTGCGTAAATACTGCTTAGACACAGAGAAAGATTGGGATGAGGGTGTCCCCCTTGTTCTATTTGCTGCACGAGAGACCATGCAGGAGTCTCTTGGTTTCAGTCCTGCTGAGCTCGTTTTTGGGCACACTGTTAGAGGACCTCTGAAAGTTCTTAAAGAACGGTTCTTGTCAAAGGGTGCCAGCACACCCACTAATGTTCTTGATTTTGTTTCGAGAGCGACTGCATCAGGCGTGCTCTCTCGCAAAAGATGCAATCTCTTCTTCCCGGAGAACTATGAAGCAGCACTATGATGAGAAAGCCGTTTCTCGATCTTTCCAGCCAGGTGATAAGGTTCTAGTCCTGTTACCTACCCTTGGCTCTGCTCTTTCCGCTCGTTTTTCCGGACTGTATGCAATAGACAAGAAAATAAGTGATACTGACTATGTAGTTCGCACCCCTGATTGTAAACGTCACTCTCGTGTTTGCCACATCAATATGCTTAAACCATATTTCTCCAGAGATAGTCTGCAGGTGAAGACCTCAGACCAGACAGCAGGACTGGCCGTCTCTGCTGTTGCCTCAACTCCTATAGTTCCGGACTCTCCTAACGTTAGTGGTGAGGATGTAGATGGCTTAGAGTTGCGCAATGCAGCACATCAGTGTGCTAGATTGTCCAACACTGAGATGTTATTGAACCTGCCCACTCACTTAGCACACTTACCTGAGGAGCAGCGAGAGGACATCACAACTTTGATTCAGGCCTACATGGCTCTGTTTGGTGATGTTCCCTCCTGTACTTCTGTATTGGCCCATGATATTAATGTTAACAATGCTGTGCCTATCAAGCAACATGCATACCGTGTTAACATCACCAAGAGAGCCATGATGCAACAGGAGGTTGAAACATGGTTTAGCCAAGCCAAGTTGCAGTCCCTGGAGTTCACCTTGCTTGTTGGCTCCAAAATCGGATGAAACTCCTAGATTTTGTACTGATTTCCGAAAGGTAAATGCTGTCACCGTGCCTGATTCCTTCCCACTGCCCCGCATGGAAGATTGTATTGGCAACCTTGGATCTGGCACCTATGTTAGCAAACTAGATTTGTTAAAGGGTTACTGGCAGGTCCCTTTGACCCCCCGTGCCTCGGAAATCTCTGCGTTTATTACTCCTGACAATTTTTTGCAATATACTGTGATGCCTTTTGGAATGTGTAATGCCCCGGCCACTTTCCAGCGACTGGTGAACCTAGTCCTGGCTGGTGTTCCAAATAGTAATTCCTATCTCGATGACCTGGTTGTCTATTCGACCAACTGGCGTGACCACATGACAACCTTACAAACTGTCTTTGACCGCTTAGCTGAAGCCTCCCTGACCCTTAACCTTGCCAAGTGTGAGTTTGGCAAAGGCTACGGTTACCTATCTTGGTAAGCAGGTAGGACAAGGACAAGTGCGTCCGGTAGATGAAAAAATATCTGCAATCACAACTTTTCCAGTGCCTACTACTAGGCGGGAATTGCGTAGATTCCTTGGGATGGCTGGGTATTACCGTGGCTTTTGCCGAAATGTTTCTTCTGTCGTCACTTCTCACTAGCCTGTGTAGCCCGTACAAACCATTCATTTGGACGGCTGATTGTCAAAATGCATTTGAGGGTGTTAAGGCTCTCTTGTGCATTTCCCCTGTTCTCTCTGCTCCAGATTTCTCCCTGCCGTTCCAGTTGGAGGTGGATGCCAGCGGGGTGGGAGCTGGAGGAGTGTTATTACAGGAGGATCACGATGGTGTCAGTCATCCGGTTTGTTATTTTCCCCGGAAATTTAACAAACATCAACTAAACTATTCCACTATTGAAAAGGAGACTTTGGCTATGTTGTATGCTTTGCAACATTTTGAGGTATACGTCGGTTCAAGCGCGTTACCAGTGGTAGTATACACCGACCACAACCCATTGATATTTCTGTTGCGGATGTACAACTACAATCAGCTCCTCATGCGTTGGGCGCTCATAGTCCAAAATTATAACCTCGAAATAAGGCACAAGAAGGGATCCGAGAATGTGATGGCGGATGCTCTATCTCGGAGATAAGAATCTCATGCTGTCAACTTTTTATTTGTTGACTCGTTCATTGTTGGCCGAGTGGTTGTTGTACCATCTGCTTGTTTATTATTTTTGTATTATTATTTTTTTCTCTACTTTGAAGTACATCTTATATTATCTCGGAGATGGGAATCTCATTGTTAAAAACATGTTTTGTTGGTGTTATATGTCAAACATGTTTTTGTCTTATGTGTGGGGTTGTTACATCCCAATGTATGTGCTAATGTTATGGTTTGTAAACAACCCCAACAGCACGACACAGACAGGTAGTTCAGAGTTAGCCAAAAACTATGGGCGTATTTATTTACAAACAGAAAAGAGCCAAAAACAACATAAAAGCATTCAGGGGGAATGTCCTTGAGCAGAGTGGGCTCTGCAGCTCGGGCCAGAGCAGAGTTGGCTCTGTGGCGCTGCGGCTCTGCAGCTTATTCAATCTCCACTCGGGGCAAAACAGAGAAAAAAGAGAATGTCATTAATCCAACGTAGGGAATATGAGGCAGTCCAGTAACTAAGCAGAGTCCAGAAAAAATTAGGAAATACGAGCATAAAAAATATACTTCCAAAAACTCACCAAGGGCAAAGGGAGATACGAGGCACGGGTCCACGGAGGCAGAGAGGGGTAACAGCGGCGACTTCCAAGGGCGTACTGGAGAAACAACACGGGAGGAACAAGCAGCAGGTGGTGGTGAGCAAAACGACCCGACACTGAATGTTCAGAAACCCCGTGTATAAAAGGGCTCCCTTCGAGCTGATTAGAAACTCCTTTCAGGTGCGTGATGGTAATTGGTACCTGGAAGCGCGCAGTACTGGACCAGCCCTCACAGCTTCCCCAGTGTGTGTCTTGTTCTTCATTTTGTTTCCTCCCTCCAGCCAGAACCCGTCCTCCACCATTGGTCCCTGCTATGCCTGCCCTTCCATTGGTGGACTACATAGCAGCACAGCACCGGTTGGTGGATGGGTTTCAAGACTCCAAGACCCAATCAGAAGCCATCACCCACCACCCAATCATGCATCACTACACCCTGTTAAAACATGGCTTCTCACTTCAGTCACTCTCTCTCTGGCATGAGGCTAGGCCTGGTGATATTTTGTAACCTTGACCCCATTGATAATATTGCATTTGTTTATTGGCCTTTGTGAAACTGCCTTTGTGTGTGTATGGCCACAGGGAGAGCATTGTTAGCTATAGATTGTTGTGTTATATGTTTTCCATTCTTGTATGTATCATTAATGTGTTTTTTCCCTCTCTTTCAGGAAGCACAGATGGGGTGAGCTGCCATTTCATTTGGATATTGTTTTCTCCTGTTTTGGTTAGGTAAGGGTAGTTTAGGTAATGTAATTTCCTTTACCATAGACTAGGTTGGTTTATTTGAAGAATAGTGGTGTTTGTTTGTTGTTTTGGCCTTGGCTCACCCTTGAGCTACATGTGCTTCCTTTGCATTTACCAATAAATATCCTTGTGTTTACAAACCTGGTCCATCATTTCTTTCAACCAACAGTTATGTTACAGCCCTTTACCCTTAGACCCACAGGGGTCGTAACAGTGTTATACAAATTAGATCACACCTATGGGTGGTTGTTAGGCCCGAGGCGCAGCCGAGGGTCGTTAGACCCCCATAGGCGTGAGTACAAACAGTACTGTATTTTTAAATATTGTATGTCATAAATGTATAGATGTAGCAGTACTGTCTACTCTATCTGTATGTCATGTATGTCATATATGTTATGATGAATTGAAAATGGGGGACACTGATCCCCTTAACAACACTTTCGCGGCCACTGGGATCCGTCTAATCTCACTCTATATGGCCAGCTTATCATAACAACCTTTCATTGTGCATGAGGCTGTTTGTAGAGCTAAATCTATACTTTATATTATTGCTATCTGTCCATGGTCATTGTCAATTGACACTATAAACCGTCCCTTCAATATGCCTTAAATAAAGAATTTTTTCATCAATACGTTCCCATTTTATAGCGTCGTGAATATGAACTATATACCGCAATGTTCTGGGGTATTTGCTGGAAGGCGAGATACAGAGCGCTAAGCTAATAACGTTAAATCAAATGGCGTTTCGGCTATACACAAGCTAGAGCTAAAACTCAAAATGCATATTATCGGTATCATGGTCCACCATGAATGCATGAAATGGGGGGGGGGGGGGGGAATTAATTTCTGATTATTGATTACCAATAACAGCATTAGCCTCATTCACTGACCGGGTGGATGGCTATCAAGATTTTGTTATATTTTGCTTCCTAAACATGTCTTCTATGAAACTAGTGACAATAAAATGACAATAACACACATTTAGTTGTTTATTTGACTTCATTTAGCCTGATTGCATCCATAAATGTGCACATATTTAAAGTGCCTCATTTGCATATATAAACATAAAATTCAGAAAACTTGCAATCTATTTGTTCTTAGTTTATATGTACATAACAAACTGGGAAAGTCTCATAGTGATATCTATTTAGTTTTTGCCTATTAGAGGGTACTACACTTACTACACTGTTTGTAGCCTGTGTGTAGTTCTGTTCAGTTCAATAACATCATCATTATTATTATTATTATTATTATTATTATTATTATTATTATTATTATTATTATTATTATTATTATTATTATTATTATTATTATTATTATTATTATTATTATTATTATTATTATTATTATTATTATTATTATTCAGTTATCAGGCATGTGTTTAGGTTGTCTATTACTAATGGTTTGATTGGGTGTTGTGTTTGTAAATAGCTGTTTCAAAAAAAAATTATGGCATTTTACAATACAAAACTTCGAGGTTGTTTTCTGAAAAACTAGTTTTTATGCATTTTACTTACACATAAAGAGTTGGAACTACATTTCCCTAGTACCTACACACACCAAACATTCCACATTTCTTCCCATCCATATTATGCTTATTTCTATAGAAAGGTTTGTTGATATATATCATTCATAGCCAGGTTTATAGTACATTTTATACCAAATCTAGGCGAAATACAGACAGTATTTCCTGATGTATGGGGCTGATATGAGGACATAGCCACAAAGTATTTCTATACAAAGTTTCGTTTTGAATGTATCAACAAAATGAAACGTATTATTTAAGCATATTTAATGGGGGAAGTGCCTCATTTGCATATATAAACATAAAATTCTGAAAACTTGTGATATATTTTTTCTTAGTTTATATGTATAACAAACTGGGAAAGTTTCATAGTGATATCTATTCAAGTATTTTTTCCCCTATTAGGGAGTGATGTCTCACCTTAACAATTGTGTGTATTGAGCGATAGTGTAATGTACCCATTCTGCAATCTGTTAATAAAATGTTCAATCAATCAATCAAATCTGACAAAAAAAATCGACGGCCATTTTTTATATATTTTTTTGTGATTTTTCTTTTGTTTCACAATGGGTCATGACAAATTAATTACATAATCCATGTGTATGTAACAAACTAACATATTCCAGTTGACTGTATCTTTTTTGGAGGATTCGTTCAAAAGCTATTCATACTTCAATTTTTCTATCTATGGCGGATTGATTCAGACAGGGAAAAAAAGTAATTCGGTTGTGGGAGGGATCTGGGGTCAAGTGGAGTGTGTTATACAAAATAACAACCGGTAACTTGACTGTTTCAGCCAATCAGAATCAAGAGGCAATTTGCATGTCATTGTATAAACTGGATTTAGTACCACCAGGCGCCCGTAACAGGGCAGCAAAGACTGTGAATGAAATCTACTGTAAGTACAGTTACTTTTTTATAATGTTTTTTATAATTTTTTATAATGAAGATGTATTATTTAGAACATTTATTTTTTATTTTGTCCAGTAAGACTTGAAAAGAGCTATTATTTTGTTACAGGTGGATTTTTAAGTTATTTTCGTACCATTGAGATTTGTCAGAGAGATTACTTTAGGCATAATAAAGCATGTTGAGTAACTTTGGAGAGATATAACTTTGTTATACCGTAAATCCTCAAATATAAGACGAAGAGCACGAGGCCTTTTTTAGAGAGAGGCTTATATAAGAGGCAGGCCTTAATTTAAAAAAATGACACTCATGGACATAATCCCTTCATTTTCAGACTTTTATTGCATTATTATTATTATTATTATTATTATTATTATTATTATTATTATTATTATTATTATTATTATTATTATTATTATTATTATTATTATTATTATTATTATTATTATTATTATTATTATTATTATTATTATTATTATTATTATTATTATTATTATTATTATATATATTTTTTAATACGTACATTGTCTGTCAACATTTATTTAGACTAGCATTGGTATTTAAATATTGAGTGCAGTTGAGTAATTGTGGGATTAACGTAATTCACACACTGAAGTTGGAATTGTCTATACTAGGTTGTGGGGTCCGGGGACGGTTTAGCATGTGGTACCTTCTCGACTTCCTCAGTTGAATCGAGTTGTTTACATGCAGTAGCTTTAGCTACTAACGTTATCATAGCATCATGGTCTGTAATGTGTCAATGCCATATAGATAGCGAACGTTAACGTTTGCAAACGAAGTCAACGTCATCTGACACCACAGATCTAGATATTATGACAACGTTAGCTAGCTAAAGCTAACCAGAGGGAAACGTTAATGTACGGTAGTCAGTGTAGCGGGAGGCAGCACTTGATTTCCATTGGCAAGAGTTTATCTCATTCTATATCACGGCACGAAAAATTTTAAAAATACTTTTTTTTGCGACCTTATATTAGAGACCGGCCTGTGTTTGTCTAAATGCATCAACACCCCCCCATTATAAGAGGCCCCTCCTTTATCGGAGGTCCCTCCTCTATTTGAGGATTTACGGTATTAAATAATATAAATAATAATTTTCTATCCATACATAGGAGGCATACTTTAAATACATTAAAATGATAAGGAATCTTTGCTTAAACTTCGAGTTTCAGTAAGGAAATCATTTTGCTGGGGGCAGAGTGTCCTCTTTTTTGGAAATTACAATATGGTCACCCTATTTAAGGGGTTAAAATACTTTTATCAATCATGGACAATAGAAATCACCCCCTACACAAAACCTCTCCTTGCACATACAAGCTTCAGCAACAGGCTCATTTCAAACTACGCCGCATTTCACTGTATGCCCTGGTATGTATGTGACAAATAAACCTCTTGAATCCATCACACTTTTCAACTCCTCACGCACTTTTGACGGCACACAAATTAGGTTTTGTAGTTGCACTTTATCTTAGAGCACTTTTGACTGTTTTATGGTACATTGACCCACTGCAATTGAACCCATCCATGTTGTTTTCTATAAGGATGTGTTTTAACATGTATTATCTTGTATTACATGTATTATCTTGTTGTATTACATGTACAGTATTATCTTCTTGTTGTATGTTGTTTTACTCCTTTCAACGTTACTGTATTCCGCACACTGTGAGCTGCTTGGTACTTCAATTTATCTTTGGGGTTAATAAAGTGAAATCTAATCTAATCTATTACATTGTACTTAGGGCTGTACCAAATGTCATTTTTTAACATTCAAAGCTTCGATTGATGTATTCGAACTCCTCAATTTGAATGAGTGATTAATCTGATTAAATTAGTCTTTTTCTTTTATTAAATCAACTTTCTTTAATGAATATAACTCATCAGTTTCGTCAACATAAATAATCCAATAAGGGCACGGTTGGTATGAAAGTGATGGTGACGTCTTATAGTATAATATTATAATATTAGTGTAGCCTAATCTTTAACTGCAACTGTGAAGAAAACCCCCATTGGTTTAAACTAAGGCTGTCAAATATATCGCGTTAATATCGCGTTAACTCCCGATTCTATTAATGCCACTAATTTTTTTAACTCAAGATTAACAAAAAAAAAAAAAAAAATTTACTAGACTTCACTCAGGTGTATTATTGATGCTCTCACATTGATACTATGTTTGTTTCTGAAGTGTGTGTGTGTGTGTGTGTGTGTGTGTGTGTGTGTGTGTGTGTGTGTGTGTGTGTGTGTGTGTGTGTGTGTGTGTGTGTGTGTGTGTGTGTGTGTGTGTTTGTGTGTGTGTGTGTGTGTGTGTGTGTGTGTGTGTGTGTGTGTGTGTGTGTGTGTGTGTGTGAGAGAGATGAGGAAGGGGCAAAAGAGAAAAAGAGCTGGGAGAGTGTGTGTGTGAGGGAGAGAGGGGGGGGGTGTGATTAATCAGCCCTTGTGTGTGTGAATGTAACAAGTTCCTAACGTTTTCTTTCCCCTATTATTTCATGCACACTTTATTCATTGTTTTAAATTATTATTTTCTTTTAAGTTATTTTGTGCATCACTCTGTTTTGAATTTGATGCAAATTTGCAATGCATGAGGGTCATCCTTTTGTGTTAAATGGCTGCACAAAGCAAGCATTTGTTGACTTGCATGTTGATAAGAGTATTAAAACTTGGAACTTGAAAAAGATCTGTTTAAGGTTAAAAAAAAAATTTAAAAAAAATGCGATTAATCGCGAGTTAACTATGGACAATCATGCGATTAATCGAGTTAAATATTTTAATCGTTTGACAGCACTAGTTTAAACAGATTGAATAGAAAAAGAAAAGAAAAAAAAAATATATATATATATATATATATACACCGTGGTACTACAGGGTATTAAATGCTACTGCATGGTACTACAGTATATCATATGGTACTAAGGTAGTAAATGGTACAACGGTGTATTACAGTGTACTACATGATACTACAGGGTATTACAGGGTACTACGTTGGTGCTAGTATAGAGTTTTATAGGGCTGCATCAAAACCGGATGATCGGGACTCAGGAGATAACACAATGCAATGGTTAACTCATCCGCGCACCTGTCTAGTAAATGTGCAACATGGCGAGTACAGCATCAGTACAGGAGTCCAGCCTGTGAGCTCTGTCACCCCACGCTGAGTCACCCCCCCCCCCCCCCCCCCCCCCTGTGTTCTCCCAGCAGGCACTCCTTGTCCTTTTCCCTTATTGCTCTGGCATCCTAGCGAGGTGCTGTTCAAATGCCACAGGAGACAAAGGAGCCACAGCGAGAGCTTTTGTGAAGTGGATATGGGATATTTATCGGAGGTCCCTCCTCTATTTGAGGATTTACGGTATTAAATAATATAAATAATAATTTTCTATCCATACATAGGAGGCATACTTTAAATACATTAAAATGATAAGGAATCTTTGCTTAAACTTCGAGTTTCAGTAAGGAAATCATTTTGCTGGGGGCAGAGTGTCCTCTTTTTTGGAAATTACAATATGGTCACCCTATTTAAGGGGTTAAAATACTTTTATCAATCATGGACAATAGAAATCACCCCCTACACAAAACCTCTCCTTGCACATACAAGCTTCAGCAACAGGCTCATTTCAAACTACGCCGCATTTCACTGTATGCCCTGGTATGTGACAAATAAACCTCTTGAATCCATCACACTTTTCAACTCCTCACGCACTTTGGACGGCACACAAATTAGGTTTTGTAGTTGCACTTTATCTTAGAGCACTTTTGACTGTTTTATGGTACGTTGACCCACTGCAATTGAACCCATCCATGTTGTTTTCTATAAGGATGTGTTTTAACATGTATTATCTTGTATTACATGTATTATCTTGTTGTATTACATGTACAGTATTATCTTCTTGTTGTATGTTGTTTTACTCCTTTCAACGTTACTGTATTCCGCACACTGTGAGCTGCTTGGTACTTCAATTTATCTTTGGGGTTAATAAAGTGAAATCTAATCTAATCTATTACATTGTACTTAGGGCTGTACCAAATGTCATTTTTTAACATTCAAAGC
This sequence comes from Notolepis coatsorum, assembly GCF_963971535.1. Taxonomy (NCBI): domain Eukaryota; kingdom Metazoa; phylum Chordata; class Actinopteri; order Aulopiformes; family Paralepididae; genus Notolepis; species Notolepis coatsorum. Next base: position 279,284,166 of record NC_140165.1, read on the forward strand.
TTCGATTGATGTATTCGAACTCCTCAATTTGAATGAGTGATTAATCTGATTAAATTAGTCTTTTTCTTTTATTAAATCAACTTTCTTTAATGAATATAACTCATCAGTTTCGTCAACATAAATAATCCAATAAGGGCACGGTTGGTATGAAAGTGATGGTGACGTCTTATAGTATAATATTATAATATTAGTGTAGCCTAATCTTTAACTGCAACTGTGAAGAAAACCCCCATTGGTTTAAACTAAGGCTGTCAAATATATCGCGTTAATATCGCGTTAACTCCCGATTCTATTAATGCCACTAATTTTTTTAACTCAAGATTAACTAAAAAGATTTTTTTTTTTTTTTTTTTTTTTTACTAGACTTCACTCAGGTGTATTATTGATGCTCTCATTGATACTATGTTTGTTTCTGAAGTGTGTGTGTGTGTGTGTGTGTGTGTGTGTGTGTGTGTGTGTGTGTGTGTGTGTGTGTGTGTGTGTGTGTGTGTGTGTGTGTGTGTGTGTGTGTGTGTGTGTGTGTGTGTGTGTGTGTGTGTGTGTGTGTGTGTGTGTGTGTGTGTGTGTGTGTGAGAGAGATGAGGAAGGGGCAAAAGAGAAAAAGAGCTGGGAGAGTGTGTGTGTGAGGGAGAGAGGGGGGTGTGTGATTAATCAGCCCTTGTGTGTGTGAATGTAACAAGTTCCTAACGTTTTCTTTCCCCTATTATTTCATGCACACTTTATTCATCGTTTTAAATTATTATTTTCTTTTAAGTTATTTTGTGCATCACTCTGTTTTGAATTTGATGCAAATTTGCAATGCATGAGGGTCATCCTTTTGTGTTAAATGGCTGCACAAAGCAAGCATTTGTTGACTTGCATGTTGATAAGAGTATTAAAACTTGGAACTTGAAAAAGATCTGTTTAAGGTAAAAAAAAAAAAAAAATTAAAAATGCGATTAATCGCGAGTTAACTATGGACAATCATGCGATTAATCGAGTTAAATATTTTAATCGTTTGACAGCACTAGTTTAAACAGATTGAATAGAAAAAGAAAAGAAAAAAAAATATATATATATATATATATATATATATATATATATATACACCGTGGTTGTTACGACCCCTGTGTGTCTAAGGGTAAAGGGCTGTAACATAACAGTTGGTTGACAGAAAAGATGGACCAGGTTTGTAAACAACAATGATATTTATTGAATAGAGGCAAAGGAAGCACATGTAGCTCAGGGGTGAGCCCAGGCCAAAACAACAAACAAACACCACTATACTCCAAATAAACACAATCTAATCTATGGTAAAAGAGATTACATTACCTAAACTACTCTTACCTAACCAAAACAGGAGAAAACAATGTCCAAAGGAAATGGCAGCTCACCCCATCTGTGCTTCCTGAGAAAAAGAGAAAAACACATTAATTATACAGAAACAAAAGCAGAATATGTACAAAAACAAACTATAACTAACAATGCTCTCTCTGTGGCCATACACACACAAGGAAATTACTACTAAGCACCAAAGGCCAATAAATGAAATGCAATACTGTCAACGTTACAGGTTTACCAAAAACACAAGGCCTAGCCTCATGCCAGAGAGAGAGAAAGACTGAAGTGAGAAGCCATGTTTTAACAGGTGTGGGGTGATCCATGATTGGGTGGTGTGGATTGAGTGTTGGTGTCTGGAAAGCCATCCACCAATCGGTGCTGTATTGCAATAATGGAAGAATTGACCAATGGTGAAGGGAACAATGGCTGGAGGGAGGAAACAAAATGGAGAACACACACACATGGAGACACACACTGGGGAATATATACATTGGGATGTAACACCCCCATACATAAGACAAAAACATGTTCGACACTTAACACCAACTAAACATGTTTTTTTTTCTTCTTTTTTCTAACAACGAGATAACATCCCCGAGATAACATGTACACCAAAACAAAGAGCTAAGAAAAAACTAGCAGCAACATAAAACGAGTCCACAGCAACATAGACCGAGTAGACAGCAAAATAGAACAAGTCGACAGCACGAGAGATTTAACTCCGAGATAGAGCATCCGCCAACACATTCTCAGACCCCTTCTTATGCTTTATGCTGAGGTTATAATTTTGCACTATGAGCGCCCAACGCATGAGGCGCTGATTGTCGTTGTACATCCGCGACAGAAAAACCAATGGGTCGTGGTCGGTGTATACTACCACTGGTAATACGCTCGAACCGACATACACCTCAAAATGTTGCAACGCATACAACATAGCCAAAGTCTCCTTTTCAATAGTGGAATAGTTTAGTTGATGTTTGTTAAATTTCCGGGAGAAATAACAAACCGGGTGACTGACACCATCGTGATCTTCCTGTAACAACACCCCTCCAGCTCCCACCCCGCTGGCATCCACCTCCAGCTGGAACGGCAGGGAGAAATCTGGAGCAGAGAGAACAGGGGAACTGCATAAGAGAGCTTTAACACTATCAAATGCATTTTGACAATCAGCTGTCCAAATGAATGGTTTGGACGGGCTACACAGGCTAGTGAGAGAAGTGACGACAGAAGAAAAGTTCCGGCAAAAACCACGGTAATACCCAGCCATCCCAAGGAATCTACGCAATTCCCGCCTAGTAGTAGGCACTGGAAAAGTTGTGATTGCAGATATTTTTGCATCCACCGGACGCACTTGGCCTTGTCCTACCTGCTTACCAAGATAGGTAACCGTAGCCTTGCCGAACTCACACTTGGCAAGGTTAAGGGTCAGGGAGGCTCCAGCTAAGCGGTCAAAGACAGTTTGCAAGGTTGTCATGTGGTCACGCCAGTTGGTCGAATAGACAACCAGGTCATCGAGATAGGCATTACAATTTGGAACAATTTGGAACACCAGCCAGGACTAGGGTCACCAGTCGCTGGAAAGTGGCCGGGGCATTACGCATTCCAAAAGGCATTACAGTATATTGCAAAAAATTGTCAGGAGTAACAAACGCCGAGATTTCCGAGGCACGGGGGGTCAAAGGGACCTGCCAGTAACCCTTTAACAAATCTAGTTTGCTAACATAGGTGGCAGATCCAAGGTTGTCAATACAATCTTCCATGCGGGGCAGTGGGAAGGAATCAGGCACGGTGACAGCATTTACCTTTCGGAAATCAGTACAAAATCTAGGAGTTCCATCCGATTTGGGAGCTAACAAGCAAGGTGAACTCCAGCGACTGCAACTTGGCTTGGCTAAACCATGTTTTAACAAATAGTCAACCTCCTGTTGCATCATGGCCCTCTTGGTGATGTTAACACGGTAAGCATGTTGCTTGATAGGCACAGCATTGTTAACTTTAATATCATGGGCCAATACAGAAGTACAGGAGGGAACATCACCAAACAGAGCCATGTAGGCCTGAATCAAATTTGTGATGTCCTCTCGCTGCTCCTCAGGTAAGTGTGCTAAGTGAGTGGGCAGGTTCAATAACATCTCAGTGTTGGACAATCTAGCACCCTGATGGGCTGCATTGCGCAACTCCAAGCCATCTACATCCTCACCACTAACGTCAGGAGAGTCCGGAACTATTGGAGTTGAGGCAACAGCAGAGACGGCCAGTCCGGCTGTCTGGTCTGAGGTCTTCACCTGCACACTATCTCTGGAAAAATATGGTTTAAGCATATTGATGTGGCAAACACGAGAGTGACGTTTACGATCAGGGGTGCGAACCACATAGTCTGTATCACTTATCTTCTTGTCTATTGCATACGGTCCGGAAAAACGAGCGGAAAGAGCAGAACCAAGGATAGGTAACAGGACTAGAACCTTATCACCTGGCTGGAAAGATCGAGAAGCAGCTTTCTCGTCATAGTGCCGTTTCATAGTTCTCTGGGAAGAAGAGAGCGCTTCTTTTGCGAGAGAGCACGCCTGATGCAGTCGCTCTCGAAACTGGCTAACAAAATCTAGAACATTAATGGGTGTGCTGGCACCCTTTGACATGAACCGTTCTTTAAGAACTTTCAGAGGCCCTCTAACAGTGTGCCCAAAAACGAGCTCAGCAGGACTGAAACCAAGAGACTCCTGTATGGTCTCTCGCGCAGCAAATAGAACAAGGGGGACACCCTCATCCCAATCTTTCTCTGTGTCTAAGCAATATTTACGCAGCATGGACTTTAAGGTCTGATGCCAACGTTCTAGAGCCCCCTGAGTTTCAGGGTGGTAGGCACTGGACACTATATGTCGGATACCCAGGGACTGTAACACTTGCTCAAATAACCTAGACAGGAAGTTGGTGCCTTGGTCCGTTTGTACTACCTTAGGCAGTCCAAACGTGGAGAAGAACTTCGTCAAAGCCTTAATTATTACAGGCGCTGTAATTCTGCGAAGAGGGATAGCCTCAGGGAAACGGGTGGCGGTACACATTATTGTCAACAAAAACTGATTGTCGGCTTTGGTCCTTGGCAACGGACCAACACAGTCAACTATGACATGTTCAAATGGTTCACCGACCGCTGGTATAGGACAGAGGGGAGCAGGTGGAATTACCTGGTTTGGCTTTCCGGTGATCTGACAAGTACTACAGGTACGACAGTACTGTGCTACATCGGACTTCAAACCGGGCCAAAAGAAATGTTGAAGTATTCTGTTGTATGTTTTAGTGACTCCCAAGTGTCCAGACCAAGGGTGGTCATGGGCCAAGAACAGTACATGCTGACGATAAACTGCAGGGACAACAATCTGATAAACAGTGCTCCAGTCTGGTACCTGATCTGGTAGCCCTATCTCCGATTGTGCATGCTCTGCCAGTCTAGTACCATGGGACCTCCATGTACGCATCAAAACTCCTTCATCCACAAAATAAGAATGCAACTCTCTCCTCTGTTCTGTTTCAAGAGAAGAGAAACATTTTGCAAGAGAAGGGTCAGCCTTCTGGGCAGTAATTAGCATTTCACGAGTAACGGGTAACTTCAAAGCGTCGGAACTAGTTACAGTTGTCTGTGGGGGTACCTTACTATGAGTCGGTGGTTTGTCAGCGGTATCAGAAGTTGGAGCCAGCAACTCCTCCCTGACAAAGGCTGAAGCAAAAACAGAGTCAGACAAATTAATTTCATCACCTCTCTTTTTCAATTGAGCCCGAGTGACAACACTTGCAGAAAAAACTTCAGGGAAGTTCTGTGACAAGTCATCAGGCAGAGAATCTGTGTCTGGGTGATCCAACACTTCCAGCACAGCGTTCACCTGTCCTCCAGCTAAATCATTTCCCATGATAAAGGAAATGCCTTTAACTGGCAAGGAAGGTCTCACCCCTATCTTAAAGAAACCAGTGACCAAATCAGATTGCACATGAATACAGTGTAACGGGGCTGGCACGAAACCCATCTCAATACCTTGAACTAGGACACTAGAACCACAGGAAGATTTCTCAGACAGAGGTAGTACATCAGATAGGATAAAGGATTGTGAGGCTCCAGTATCTCGTAAGATCTGAACTGTACACTGATCTTTTGGATCCCCTGTCAAGGAAACTAAACCCTTGGAAGTAAATGGCCTGAAACAAGGATCGAGAACATCCTGATCATTGTGCATCTGTTGATCGGAATCAGGTGCCATTTTAATCAGACCAACCCCTTTGGGTTGTCTAAAGTTCTGAGAGGACGGTTGCTGCTTACGTTTCAATGTTAAACAGTCAGAAATAACATGACCAGATTTATGACAGTAGTAACATGTCCGCTCCTCTTTTGAGCGTGGAGGTGACATTTTTGGTCGGGGGTGTGTGAATTCTGAATGGTTGGGGACAGAAGGTCTCTGAGAGAAATCATGGGGGAGAAACGAGTCACGCCTATCTACAAACACAGTTTTATGGGTTAGCGCAAACCCATCAGCTAATACAGCAGCTTGCTGCAGAGTGGACACTTTCTGCTCACTCAGGTAAATTACAATACGCTCTGGCAAACGATTCTTAAACTCTTCTAATAGAATGAGTTCTCTGAGAGAGTTAAGATCTGAGGCCTTGCTTGCTGCACACCATTTATCAAAGAGAGTTCCCTTCTCTCTAGCAAACTCTACAAAGGTCTGGTTGACAGCTCTCTTGTGACTGCGAAACCTCTGCCTATAAGCTTCGGACACAAGCTCATATGCACGAAGGATGGCAGCCTTCACAGTATCATACAATAGACTATCTTCTAGGGAAAGTGTTGAACAAACCTCTTGGGCTTTACCAGTCAATTTGCATTGAAGCAACAAAGGCCAGACCTCTCTTGGCCAGCGCAATGAAGCAGCAATACGCTCAAACACATTAAAATAAGTATCAACTTCTGTCTCTCGGAACGGAGGCACCAAAGCAATGTGTTTACTTATATCAAAAGTGTGTGATGAATAAGCTGTGGAGGAGGACATACCCGGGCCTTGTGGAGGAGTCGGTGTAGCAGAGTTGGATTCACTCCTTAGGACTTCCAGCTCCAACCTCCGCAGTCTGAGCTCTTTTTCCACTTCATGCTCAAGCTCCAACCTACGGATGTTAACAGCCCTTTCATTTTCCGCCTCAAGCTCCATTCTACGAAGCCGATACTCCGCCTCACGTGCTTGTGCCTTCTCCTGAGCCTCCATCTGGAGACGTGCTATTCTAACCTTGACCTGGGCCCCTTCTCGAGACCCAGTTGACACAGGAGAGGTCAAGTGAAAATGTGGCAATGTGACGTTCACACCTGCCTTTTCAGCACCATGGGCTTGCTCCTCAGAAGGCTGTGCTTCCGTAGGTTCACCAGGAGGACTTGCATGTTCATCAGAGACCGCAGGTAAAACAAGCGTCCCCTGCTCCAACAGCTTATCTACCACAAGACACCTGATATCCTGCTTAAGATGCTTTTGTTGAACCGAGAGTTTGAAATGTGTGGCAATCTCCACTAAGTCTGCCTTGCGGCAGCTATCTAGCGCTTCCCAAGTAGGATTGCTCAAGAATTTCCCCAGATCAAAAGTACTAACTGCCATTATTTTTTCTTACACAAATGCCATTTTTACACAAATTAATTAATAACTATACAAGTGTAAACAAACACAGTTCACCAAATCCATCAACCAACAATTGAACACGGGTTACAAGATCCCGGACGAGCCCCCATTTATGTTACGACCCCTGTGTGTCTAAGGGTAAAGGGCTGTAACATAACAGTTGGTTGACAGAAAAGATGGACCAGGTTTGTAAACAACAATGATATTTATTGAATAGAGGCAAAGGAAGCACATGTAGCTCAGGGGTGAGCCCAGGCCAAAACAACAAACAAACACCACTATACTCCAAATAAACACAATCGAATCTATGGTAAAAGAGATTACATTACCTAAACTACTCTTACCTAACCAAAACAGGAGAAAACAATGTCCAAAGGAAATGGCAGCTCACCCCATCTGTGCTTCCTGAGAAAGAGAGAAAAACACATTAATTATACAGAAACAAAAGCAGAATATGTACAAAAACAAACTATAACTAACAATGCTCTCTCTGTGGCCATACACACACAAGGAAATTACTACTAAGCACCAAAGGCCAATAAATGAAATGCAATACTGTCAACGTTACAGGTTTACCAAAAACACAAGGCCTAGCCTCATGCCAGAGAGAGAGAAAGACTGAAGTGAGAAGCCATGTTTTAACAGGTGTGGGGTGATCCATGATTGGGTGGTGTGGATTGAGTGTTGGTGTCTGGAAAGCCATCCACCAATCGGTGCTGTATTGCAATAATGGAAGAATTGACCAATGGTGAAGGGAACAATGGCTGGAGGGAGGAAACAAAATGGAGAACACACACACATGGAGACACACACTGGGGAATATATACATTGGGATGTAACAGTGGTACTACAGGGTATTAAATGCTACTGCATGGTACTACAGTATATCATATGGTACTAAGGTAGTAAATGGTACAACGGTGTATTACAGTGTACTACATGATACTACAGGGTATTACAGGGTACTACGTTGGTGCTAGTATAGAGTTTTATAGGGCTGCATCAAAACCGGATGAGCGGGACTCAGGAGATAACACAATGCAATGGTTAACTCATCCGCGCACCTGTCTAGTAAATGTGCAACATGGCGAGTACAGCATCAGTACAGGAGTCCAGCCTGTGAGCTCTGTCACCCCACGCTGAGTCACCCCCCCCCCCCCCCGTGTTCTCCCAGCAGGCACTCCTTGTCCTTTTCCCTTATTGCTCTGGCATCCTAGCGAGGTGCTGTTCAAATGCCACAGGAGACAAAGGAGCCACAGCGAGAGCTTTTGTGAAGTGGATATGGGAGGGGGGGGGGGGGGGGGGGGTTGTTGCACCGTGCTACTGCTACCCTTCTCTCCACTCCACACGTATCTGGGAATAATCAATGCTGATCGTGTTTTCTCATTCATTGCTGTCGACTGCCAATGGTCGTGGAATGAACCGACGTGTGCCGTCAGTAAGATCGAGATGGTTCTGTCCGTGGTTCTCAATGCTGGGAGTGGAGTGTGTGTGTGTGTGTGTGTGTGTGTGTGTGTGTGTGTGTGTGTGTGTGTGTGTGTGTGTGTGTGTGTGTGTGTGTGTGTGTGTGTGTGTGTGTGTGTGTGTGTGTGTGTGTGTGTCTGCGTGTCTGCGTGTGTGTGTGTGTGTGTGTGCGTGCGTGCGTGCATGTGTGTGTTGTACCACCTCCTCTTTCTCTCTCTCTCTCTCCAGCGTATGGCCTAATGATCTGCCATCTCCTCTAAAGAAAGACCCACCCTATATACAGTACACTGATCTGAGTACAGCTGCACACACATTCCCTCCTGGACATTCCCCTCTCTATCCTCCAAACCCCAGACACATACTGTACTGTGCGTGCACACGCACACACACACACACACACACACACACACACACACACACACACACACACACATACACATACACATACACATACACATACACATACACATACACATACACATACACATACATACATACATACATACATACATACATACATACATACATACATACATACATACATACATACATACATACATACGTACATACATACATACATACATACATACTATAGATGGTTTTACTGGAATTCTTTGCTAGGGAACAGTTTGGATCGAAGTGCATTTCCTGCCAGTTATTGCATTAGCACAACATTGCAACAGGAAATAGATGTGTATGTTTATATTACATACAAGTACATGCCAGTCTAATAGATGGCGCTTCCTCTTCAGACACAATAGCCCCGATATGATGAGCATTGATCAATCCACTGATAGATGTACTATAGTCGCGCTGCTCCTGTTTCCTAATGACCTCCCCCAGTTATGACACTAAAGGGCCTGGGTCCCCCTCCCCTCCCTCCTCTGCTATTGGCCAGAGCCGGCTACCATCCGTCATGTATGCGGCTAGCTGAGATACCCTTCATACCGGTGGCTGGAATTCATCCAATTCTTAAAATAGTGTCGGGCGGCGCAGATAGAACAGGGCACTAACAGAGAGAGAGAGAGAGAGAGAGAGAGAGAGAGAGAGAGAGAGAGAGAGAGAGAGAGAGAGAGAGAGAGAGAGAGAGAGAGAGAGAGAGAGAGAGAGAGAGAGAGAGAGAGGAGAGGTGGAAGGAGGGGGACATGACTGCGGTAGCAATGGGTAAAAGAGGGGCCCTATTCGGGCAGGAGAAGGGAGAAATATTGTGCCGTGTGGTCGCCGCGCCGTTTGTCCTCGTCAAGATCTTAAATAGAATCAGGATCAATTATTCATAGGGTCCATAACTGGCAATAAATGTTAACTGACATGCTGGTGCCCCAGCTGCCCGGGAGATAGAGAGCAACAAGGAGAGAGGGGGTTGATCAGAGAGGGTTTAGAGCCATGAAATGAATACCCCATTCAGACCAAGCACCAGTTAAGTTTTAAGATGAGGTGTCACTACCTTAACCCTACAAGACATAACAAAGTTATTATCATTTATTTTAAAATGTTTGCACAATATTATTTCCTTGATATTTCATGGAGAACTTGTTGTGCGCCCATTATGTAAATTTCATATTTATCAGGAACTCCAACATTAGAACAGTAGAAAGCTATCCATAACCGGGATTCGAGCACCGAGATCAACCAGTGGTGGCCCGCCCATAGGGGGCGCTGGGGCGCCGCCCCCCCCCCTGGTAAAGAGAGCAGGAGAAGAGGAAATTTTTTTATTTTAATTTAAATGTTAGACCCCTAAAAATTAAATAAACATGTTTAAAATGAATAATATTTACCAATTTGAAGTATGTTTGTGTTTCAAATGCACAATAACGTTAATATATCAAATATAAATCATTGTTTTGTGATTCACATGACGTCACTGTCTGATATGATAGAGAGTACCTCTAAAGCTGGGCGAGACATAGCGCGCACACAGTGGGCGTGCACTGTATCATCGCAGCCAATTAAATAGGTCAAGCAAATACATTTCGCCTATCAGTGCGTTCAAATATGATGTAATATGATGTAATCGGAGCGTGTTTTTCTAGCGCTCCAATGCATTACCGGAAACCTAGAACTAATCGCGTACTCGAAAAACAGGAGCGGCTGGTTTGACCACGCAAAAGTGAAAGACGGCTCACTTGACCGCAGTGGATCACTGAGCTCAGGCAGAACATTATTTCCAACCTCGAATGCAGGTAAATCCCTCAAAACAATACCTTTTGAGAGATGAACACTGGAGTGAAAGAGTTTCGACCTCATCAGCCTGATATCTCCTCAATTCAGAAACAATCAACAGACAGAGGAAGACAATACTCTGTTGTTTTCTAGCTGGTGGTAAGTGTTGGCTACTTTGGCTAACAAGAAGCTATAATATAGCTTTATTTGAAAGCAATGGCATTCATGACTGCATCCAGCTAACGCATATTATGGCTAGCTGGATGCAGTCATGAATGCCATTGCTTTCAATTCCTGCTTTTTTAAAACGGGGGACAGATGCAACATGCCCATAGTATGGACTGTTACTGGAGTTTCTTTTTGAGTGGATTAAAAGAAAAGTGGATTATGGCTCGCCCCCTTCAACTCTTGTGATGGTAAGTCTATGTTTAATAGCTAGCCTTGGCTTGTTTAACAATATGCAAAATATGCTGTACAGCCCTGTACTCATACTGAAGTTATTCTTGGTATATACTACATACTACTAGGTCTGATCTTTTGCAGTTCCTTGTGTAACGATAGATTCCACGTCGCGCTGTGTGTGAGTGAGAGATAGAGAGAAAGAGAGAGATAGAGAGATAGAGGGGGATAATAATTAATTTAGCCGCAGAGGGCATAATCACCCGGGACAATATAATGGTAACTTGTTTCAAATGACAAGATATACCTGTGTGATTATTATTGTACGGATCTGAATACGGGTGTGGGAGCATGCACAAATATAGTACAGTGATAATATGCTGCCTGCTCCCGAGAGAGAGAGAGAGAGAGAGAGAGAGAGAGAGAGAGAGAGAGAGAGAGAGAGAGAGGAGAGAGAGAGAGAGAGAGGAGAGGAGAGGAGAGAGAGAGAGAGAGAGAGAGAGAGAGAGAGAGAGAGAGAGAGAGAAAGAGAGAGAGAGATTTGGGCGTGCATGTTTGTGTAGGCGCTATTGGAAACGTGGCTGCATTGACTGTGATCATATATTGATTGATGGCAATGGTGATAGTTGTACTGTACCTACTTAAATATTCGTACCTTGTGGTTTCGCCGAAGCTCTGACGTGCACAGTAGGCTACTCAGTGTGTGGTGTGTGACATTGTGATACCTCGGTACATGTTTGCAAAATGTTTGGTATAGCGCTCCCCCTGGAGAAGAATTCACCAGCCGCCACTGAGATCAACCAGACCAGCCAGGATTAAAATAACGAGATCTCACACACCAAACAGGACTTGAGCACTGAGGTCACACACTCCGACCAAGATTCAATACCACGTATGCATATTATTTGATAGTGAATGGATGTTATGACTCGAGACACACTGCAGGTAACACACAGACCACTGGGAATACAGGCAAGGTAACTAAGCACATTAGTTGGGAAAATTGGGTCTTGATTCTGGACATATAATATAAATAACACGTACTAGACTAAACTGTAGACACTAACACACATGACGCACAACTAAGACGACAGGGAACATGGGGAAACACATTCGGAGACCTGACCGGGAGCTCTGGAACTGTACTATCATATGAAAGATAGAAATTCAAGAGTCATGTTAGAATAGCAGTTGCTTTAAATGTATATATTGACATTAGTGACATGGGAGGTAGCGGGCTTGGCTCGGTGGAGGGGAAGGCCCCTCTCCTCTCCTCTACTGAGCCTGGCCGCGTGAATGCTTTACCCAACGCAGTTGTGTTTCCGCGTCTCTGATTGGCCAGGTCATTTCTGGTCATGTGACATGTACGCCCAATCGTGGGACCGCAAGTGTCTACACTGGTTAAGCTTAGGCGCTCTTTTGAAGTAGATTAAGGTTAGAGTTTGTCTTAGAGCATGGCGATAGAACGCCTGCCCTTCTTTCGACGGTTAAGCTTAGGCACTCTTTCGAAGTTGGTTAAGGTTAGAGTTTGTCTTAGAGCATGGCGATAGAACGCCAGGTAGTTTGCAGGCTGTTAGACCCGGAAATAGGCACAGAACTTGCTGTCCCACAATTGGCGCACATGTCACATGACCTGGCCAATCAGAGCGCAAAACTCGCACGCGGAAACACAACTGCGTTGGGTAAAGCATACACGCAGCCTGGCCTAATAATTCAAGGGACCCATGTCACTGTATTGTTGTATGTTTGGTGTTGTTTAAAGTACTGTCTAAATGTTTTAATTTGAGCCAATTGTCTTTAATCTTTTTTCCTTTTCTTTGAGTCATGTTAGAATAGCAGTTGCTTTAAATGTACATATTGGCATTTGTGACATGGGAGGTAACAGGCTTGGCTCGGTGGGGGGGAGTGCCCTCCCTCTCCTCTACTGAGCCTAGCCTAATAATTCAAGGGACCCATGTCACTATATTGTTGTGTGTTTGGTGTTGTTTAAAGTATTGTCTAAATGTTGTAAGTCAATAATTGTTAATACAATATCAAAAATAAATATAAATGTATATATAAAAAAAATTAAAAGAAAGCTATCCATCTAGCTAGCCTAGCTTAGCACAAATGAATGGAAGCAAATGAGTTAAACCATTTGTGAAAGTGATGTCTTTGTATAACTCTCTCAGGTTTCCATAAACATGGGTCAAATTACCCATATTAATTTTCTATGTGAATTTCAGCTGAATCTATCATTACAGTATGTGTACGTGGATCACTTTTGAGTCAAAAACTAAAAGTAGGCTTACTTTTGCATGCTGAACAAATCTCAGTACAGTACACCCCCTCCCGCAGGCCACATTCCTCTGACACTGGACTCCTCATCATTCTTCATACCAGAGCCTTCAGCACTGCCATTCCTATTCTCTGGAACTCACTGAGTAGCCTACATCTCTGTTTTTAAATCATACCCTCTGGCACGCTCTCCCTGCCTCAATCTACAACGGTGAGTCCATCTGTTTTTAAATCATACCCTCTGGAATGCTCTCCGTAACCTTGTTCCCAGTTGTATCTCCTCCGTGAGATAAAGCCTGGTAAAGAACTACGGCAGAAAGTGTGTATGGGGTAGAATTTCCGGTGTATGTACTTCCCCTGGAAGCTGCCTCCGAACGGACCAAACTTTTCCCGAATCCTGTCGGCAAACAAGCTAGAACGTCCCGGTCATGTAGTAAATTCTTCAGGCAAAGCCGTTGCAGTGGCTTATACGAGGAAATATTGTGCACTTCACACGTTTCTATAATTGTTTTGTCGAAACCGGAAAGCCTGTAGCCTGTACTTCCGTTTACACACTTTAGGAGGCATATCTTTACCAGCCTAGCTCTCCCTGTCTCAATCCACAACACTGAGTCCATCTAATTTTTAAATCATACCCTCTGGAATGCTCTCCCTGTCTCGCACAACGCTGAGTCCATCTCTGTTTTGGAATCAAAACGCACCTCTTCAGCCAGGTTTTTCTTTAGCTTTTTTGTTTCTTTGTTTGTTTGTTTGTTTGTTTGTTTGTTTGTTTGTTTGTTTGTTTGTTTGTTTGTTTGTTTGTGTTTTTATTTTAAATTGTAAAGTGTCCTTGGGTAACTTGAAAAGCATTTAAAATTTTATTAAATTGTATTATTATTATCTCGAAAAAATTCCAGAGCCTCTATAGGCCACGTGTACCATACAGTATGTCCACCTTACAGTAGATGTACGATTTTGGAGTTGAAACTTGAAGATTGTCACTTAAATATGTGTATATGCTGAACAGAACACTCTACAGGATGACTACAGCCAGAGATGAGTGGAACCTGCCTATAGGTTTGATCTGCTGAATTTCCCACAGAAAATGTATGTGGGTAATTTTTACCTTATGCATACGCATATGTTTTTGAGTCATATACGTTCTACATAACCTATGTATTCCACCATTTGGCCTCCTAGAGAGGTCAATACATTCCTGTATGCGCACAGCCTGCTCTGCCGAACAGATATATTGATTGAATCAAAATATCAGGTCGGGAGATTGGTGCTCTGTATCCAGGGTGATGCCCTCTGCAATCCCTCCCCCCTGGTGTCCTGCTATTGTGAAAGTGAACGCTTATTGCGCATATGCAGCATAATAGGCACTCGACAGTCAGCGTGAGTCAGTCAGTGTAATGAGTGTAATTACTTTGAGGCAGACATCAGGTATGTGGCCAATTGGTATGGAAGTACTTTAAGAATAGCTTGACACTATTTGCAAGTACTGTAGGGTATATCTATGCTTGAACTATTTAGCAGTTAATGTGCCAACTAGCTATCTTTAACATTGGTACCTTTTGCTAGTAATGTGGGAAATCAGTGGAATATGGTCGAGATCTCGTGTCCCATCCACTGAACTTAGCCCCCCGCTCTCTTTCTCTCTCAGTCCTATACAGTATTAAAGAAAATAAATAAAGTCTGCTGGCTTACTTTAGGGTGCAATGAATACAATTCAAATTATTGATAATGTAGTAAGTCAATGCAGCATACTGATGCATGGGGATAGAAGCTGAAGATTATCTGAGTTGTGAAACATAAGTAATTAAACTGTGCAATGCAAAGGAGGAGAACCAAGAATCAGCAGAGAGTAACTAGTAACTAGTAACAACGGAAGGAAAGGAAGTATCAAAATAAGTAACAGATTATAAAAAAAATTCATGTCCCAGCCCTTTTTTACAGTACTTTTTGGAGGAAGGACGGGAAGGAATGAAGCAATTTTACTGAAGCAATTATGCCTTCTATGGAGAGGTGGTAAGAGGATATGTTTTTTTGTTGGAGTGTCGACTTTTCAAATTCATTTATTTATTTAACGAAACTCTGTATGATTAATTGATTGATGTTTTTTATTTTCGTGTCTTACATACAGGTGTATCCCCAGCCCATATGGGCTTACAATATTCACCAGGGGATAACACGCAAACGTATACATGAACAAATTTACAATTGTTTACATATTAACCCGCCCATACCCATGCTGATTGGTCCTTGTGCAAGACTAGAAAGCAGAAATATTTGATTAAACACCGGTCTCAGAATAATAGACAGTCAGAGTGACAAGCTACAGAAGATGACCACAAACGATAGTACGGGTGATGAAGAGAACGAAACAGAATGGACATATTCAACCTGTCCCTCTCCTTGAGTATAGTCCCCTCCTGCATGCTTTAAATATGCCCACATTGTGCCAGTACCAAAATAGAGCAAGGTAACAAGCCTCAATGACTGGCGCCCAGTTGCTGTTACCCCCATACTGGGAAAATGCTTTGAGAAGCACATCAAGGTACTGCTCAAGAATAACCTACCGCTCAACCTGGACAAACACCAATACGCCTACAGACAAGACAGATCCACAGAAGACGCAATAGCCACAACCTTACATGAGGCCACCACCCACCTGGAGAAGGCGGGGAACTATGTGAGGATGCTGTTTGTGGACTACAGCTCAGTGTTCAACACCATAGTCCCCGCCAGACTCGACACCAAGCTCAGGGAACTAGGAGTCAACCCCAGTCTGTGTGACTGGATCCGGGACGCCAGGTGGTGAGGATGGGCCCTTACACCTCCGCCCCCTGACTCTCAACACTGGAGCCCCCCAGGGCTGAGTCCTGAGCCCTCTCCTCTACTCACTGTACACCTATGACTGCGTAGCCACGCACAGCTCCAACACGATAATTAAATTAGCTGATGACACCACAGTGATAGGCCGAATCACCAAGAGTGACGAAACGGCCTACAGGAGAGAGGTTGACAACGTGGCAAAGTGGTGCCAGGAGAAAGACCTCTCACTCAATGTGGAAAAAACAAAATAGCTGGTCATAGACTACAGGATGGGGGAGAGAAGCTGGACCCCATCACCATTGACAGGACTACAGTGGAGAGAGTCAGCATCTTCAAGTTTCTCTGTATCCACATCACCGACAAACTCACCTGGGACGTCCACACAACTCATGTGGTAAAGAAGGCCCAACCACGCCCCTACCACCTCAGGAGGCTGAAGAAATCCGGCATGACACCAAAGATCCGGAAGGCATTCTACAGAGGGACAACAGAGAGAGTCCTGGCGGGGTGCATCACCGCCTGGAGGGGGAACTGCACCGACCTCAACCTCAGAGTGCTGAGCAGAGTCGTGAAGACAGCTAAAAAAATATGTGGATGTGAGCTTCCCTCCATCCAGGAAATATATGAGAGCCGGTGCATCAAAAAAGCCCGGAAAATTATCAAGGACCTTAACCACCCCAATCATGGACTGTTCCAGCTGATGCGGTCTGGGAAGTGCTACTGCAGCCACACAGCCAGAACCAACCGGCTGAAGAACAGTTTTTTCCCCCAAGCCACCAGACTCGTCAACAGAGCCCATTGACGCCTCCCTAATCCCCCCCACTTGAGAACACTGCTGCTAAAAAATAAATAAAAACTGTATGTGCACATTGCTCATTGCACATCACATTTTTTCTTCTTTTTTTTGGAACTGTACATAGCCATTTTGTTATTCAATTGCATAGTAAAATATCTACATCCTGATCTGCAATGCACACTTTTTCTAACTGTATATAGTAATCTTTATTTTAGTCATCTTATTTTATTCTATGCTAAATTTATTGTATTGCACTGCACACTTTTTCGAACTGTATATAGTAATCTTGTTTTAGTAATCTTATTTTATTCTATGCTAAATGTATTGTATTTTATTATTGGAAGCTGCTATAGTCGAGGGACCACAATAAATAGATTTTCACTCTTCTTGCTGTAAAGTACTGAAATAAGTGACAAAGAAATCTGAATCTGAATATACATTTATATATATGTAACGATTGTGACAACGTCACCTCAAACTTTGATGCCCCGAGTGGGAGTCGAACCCTGGTCTCCCACGCCGCAGGCAACAACACAGGCCGCTATACCAAGAGGTGAATTCACTACTTCGCAACGTGTCTATCTGTCTTTGAGGATGTGAGAGTGAGTTTAACCCATAGCACCGCTACTCACCCCATCCCTTCTTGACTGCGCTTCACGATACCATCCGTTACATATACATACATACTGCCAGTTATCAAACCCCTTCTTCATCTCTGTACCTTTGGAAAACCATTTGACTGTATTTGATTTTAAACTGTTTTATGTTTTGACATTGCTTTAACTCCACAATCAGACCGTTCCATAGTTGTACTCCGCAAATTGAAATACAAAGACTCTTCATAGTCGTTCGAAAACTGTATCTTTTGAAATTAAATGTTCCCCTTAAATTGTAACCCCCATCTTGCACGTTGAACAATCTTTGAATATTTCCTGGGAGTTTATTATGTTTTGCTTTGTACATTATTTGTGCAGTTTAATACATTACAATATCAGTACATTTAAATAATTTTGACTCTAAGAAATGTTAATGAGTATGTTCCAGATATCCAACCTTGTGAATGATTCGCACAGCTCTTTTCTGTAGGATGGTTAATGGGTGTAATGAGCATTTATAATTATTTCCCCAGACTTCAACGCAGTAAGTTAAATATGGTGAAACTAGTGAACAGTAGCAGTGGCGTTGCGTGGTTAAAATAACAGGGGATGCCAAAAAGAAAGTTATATAAAAATATATATATATATGTTATACATTTTTTATATTTAAGCCAAGCAGTCACCATGTATAAGAAAGGTTGAGATCCAAGGCAGCTCTACAGTTGTTAAAAAGCCTTTAATAAGTAGCTTACATTATTTACAATTTTTTATTTTTTTTTAAGTCCAACATGTTTCGGCCTACATGGCCTTCTTCAGTCACCATGTATGTTGTGTATGTCATAAATGTCAATATGAAATGAAAATGGGGGACCCTGATGTAAACAATACGAAAGTCTTTCTCTGGTCTGCATCCCCTTAACAATTGTGTGTATTGAGCCGTACTGTATTGTACCCCATCTGTTAAATAAAGTTTTCATTAATTAATTAATTTGCTGTCTCGTTATAACACAAACAGCTAGTTAGTCACCATGAACCATGACCAGCTTACGTTAGTTAGCATCCAAGCTAGCCTGATAACGTTAGTAGTTTAGCATCCAAGCTAGAAACTGCTAGGCTGCCTGCTTACCTGGCCAATAATGTGGTCCTCCTCGCTCCTCCTGGACAGATAGATTTGTTAAATCATAATATCCACAGTGGTGTGCTGTGCTTGTCCTCAGTAAATGTCCCGCCGGCGAAAATAAGTTGCTATTAAAGTGCTAAATGTTAGATACACTAATAGAGGATTCGAACGTGCCCGCTCTGTTAATAAAAATTTTAATCAATCAATCCCGCGAGGGGATGACGTTCAGACGTTGTCACGTTAGATGGACGTGCCTCCAGGGCATGCCCGTATGTGGACGCTAGAGTACTTTTCTGTCAGAGGGACCTGTGTTATCGTGTGGGAACTGCTTTATTAAGCTCGAATCCTATTGGCTAATAATTGGTTTTGGACTCCACACCCATGAATCACGTGGTGGAAGCTAGGGAAAGACACCTCCCTCCTCCCCTCCTGCCTGAGCTGCAGTGACTGAGCACAATGACTGCCAGTCTGCCTCAGTGAATCTGACAGTGTAGACATAGAGTGAGAAAATTCAACAAAAAAATTATAACAGAGATGAAAAATTATGATTTTTTATTATTATTGTAAACTATATAAAAAATATATATTTTATTTTTATTTTATATTTTTCATATTTCATATTTCATATTCATATTTTAATGGGGAAGCCTGGCTTCCCTTGGCTTCCAGGAGGATTCGCCACTGAACAGTAGAGAATGTGAAGTGATTTGTGATCCAGGACCTGCTTTGCTTTGTTTATTACTGAAATGCTCCTTGCCAATTTGGTTTGAATATGTTTGATATGTGATGTCCAATAAATGTTTTCATCAATCGTGACACCAAGACATTTTTTTTCAGACACTCTTTCAATTTCAACCCCATCTATTTTTATCTGTACACATATATCTTTCCTACAATTTCCAAACAGCATTATTTTGGTCTTATTATTTTAGATACATTTAATGACAATTTGTTGAAATCAAACCATATTTTAAGTGTAAACATTTCCTGTGTAATGTCCTCCTGCAGTGATGCCATACTTTTCCAATTTGTTAATTAATATATCATGGTTGATTGTGTTAAATGCTTTTTTTAGATCAATAAATACTCCAATTGCATATTGTTTTTTGTCTATGGCATTTGTGATTTCCTCTATTGTTTCTATTATTGCCAGTGACGTTGATCGGTTTGCTCTGAACCCATATTGCCTATCAGAGAGTAGTTGATGCTTATCTAAGAAACCATCTAAGCTGTTGTTAAAATGTTTTTCGAGTACTTTGGAGAATTGTGGGAGTAAAGAGACAGGTCTATAGTTTGTGATGTGGTGTTTGCTCCCAGTTGTATACAGTGGTATGACTTTAGCTGTTTTCATTTCATCTGGAAATGAACCAGTTTGAAATGATAAATTGCAGATGTATGTCAATGGTTTTGAAATCCCAGCAATGACCTTTTTCACTAATGTCATATCAATGTCATCACAATCAGTGGACTTTTTGTTCTTACATTTATTTACAATGTCCAACATTTCTTTTTCATCCACTGCTTTTCAAAACATTGAACTGGGATTTCTCTACAACAATCCCTCCATTTTTTTTACCAGCTGTCCCAGGATCAGGAATTTGTTTTGCAAGATTGGGTCCAATGCTTACAAAGAATTTATTAAAGCTGTTGGCCACATCTTCTATATTATAATTATCTTTGTCATCATCAATGAAATATTTTGGATAATTATTAGCTGTGGTACTGTTTCTTATAATACTGTTTAGTAACTTCCATATTCCCTTAATAATAGTTTTTATTATCATCTAGTATTTTCTTATAATATTCTTTTTTATTTGCCCTTATAATATGAGTTAACTTATTTTATTTATTTATTAAAAAGAAAAGAAATATTGGCATTTTATTGCTTTATTTCGGACAGGCCAGACAGAGAGGAAGGTTGGGAGAAGACTTGGGGGAAGACATGCAGCAAAGGTCTCCGGGTCCGGGAGTCGAACCCGGGACGTCTGCGTTGTACTGCAGCGCAGCTACGTGATGTGCCACCCTGGCGCCCAGAGTTAACTTATTTTTATATGTTTTATATTTATTGTCCGCTTCTTTTATTTTCAATCTTATAAATTCCCTATAAAGAGTATTTTTCTTTTTGCAGGCATTTTGTAATCCCTTTGTGATCCATGGACAATTGATATATTTAATTGTACTGCTCCATTCTTTTATTGGAAATTTTTTATCATACAACATTTACATTTACATTTAGTCATTTAGCTGACGCTTTTATCCAAAGCGACTTACAAGTTCTGTACAACAAGACAGCAAGAAGGGTACAACTCTATCAGCTGAGTAACAATGTTCATCAAGTGTTGCGTGTTACAGTGTAGTTTAGTTTATTAGGACGAGTGCATGACAGTAAGGTTAGTCAGGGTTAGATTTTTTTATTTTATACAACAACCTAAACGTTCCAAGGAATGTGTTATAAGCACCATTTATACAATAGCATGCAAATATCTTGATTCTGATTGGCTGAAACAGTCAAGTTAGCCGTTGTTATTTCATATAACACACTCCACGTGACCCCAGATCCCTCCCACAACCGAATAACTTTTTTATGAATGAGTCCGCCATAGATAGACAAATGGAAGTATGAATATATTTTGAACGAATCCTCCAAAAAAGATAGTCAACTGGAATATGTTAGTTTGTTACACATATGTTGGATTATGTCATTGGTTTGTCATGACCCATTGTGAAACAAAAGAAAAATCGTGGACTTAAATTTTTTTTAATAAAATGGCCGTCGATTGTTATTTAAAAAAAATTGTCAGACATGGATCTACTATTGGATCTACTTTCTCTGTGGTTTTGTGAATAAATCTCCATTATGCTTCAATTACTGTGTTTATTGTATAGCAATAAGGTTGGGTGAATTCGGCCATTGTATAAAAGCATTACATCACTTGAAGTCGTGTGTTATACTCATTAGATCAGTGGTTCTCAACCTGTGGTACGCGTACCACTAGTGGTACTTGGGCCCTCTGCTGGTGGTACTCGGAGGGATCCCTGAAATCGTAATGTTTGTATGACAATAAACATAGTTTTATTAGGTTGAAATAATGTGGTTGTGTACTTATTTTTTCTGTTAATTTATGGATTGAAAACTGAAAACCAAACAAAATGTGCTATATATAGCCTACCGTCTGCGTCGAATATGAAATAAAGGCATCTAAATGATAAATCTTTTCTTTAAAAAAAACTTTAAAAAGATTCTACATGATTGCAAAATAGTGAAGAAAATTACTTTAGGAAGAACAAAGGCAGAGGCTCTGGTCAAAGACATCCTTGCTCCAAAGGCAGTGGGTGATGTTCTCAAGGCCTTAACATCAGACAAACCCCTCCCATTCTCCATACAGATGGATGCATCTAACCTAACCCTAAAACCGAAATAAAGTTAAAAATAAAATAGTTACAAAATCTGACCATTTTCGCCAAAAAAACTGGCAAAACCGGCAAAAAGAAAATTTTGCGTGCATGCTTTGCGCGCCCACACCTGTGCCCCAGTACAGTGCTTGGTCTAGATCAGGGGTGGGAAATTATTTTTCCCGGGGGGCCGAATGACGAACTGAAAATATGTTGGAGGGTCGGGCCAAAATTAAAAACTCAATTATGCATAATATAAATTGTATTTCTATATAAAAAGCAGTAAATGGCATTGTTTTGACCCCTGGTAAGAGTGTATGTTATTATTTGGCAATTAAAAGGTGAGGTTAGCTTTCAAAAATATCATTTATTCAAATAGAATTTATTTCCAAAATGATAAACAAAATGTGAAACATTAATAACAAAGGGCATGTATGAAAAAGTGCTATACAAATAAAGTTATTATTTTCAGTTTCATATACTATTGAAACAAGGATTTTCTTAGCTGTCTAAAGACATCACATCATTTTATAGCCAAAATAAACAAGACATGTCACTGAACTGTGTAAAGAAAAGTGTCCCAGTAGCCTTTTTACTTTACATGCCTATATTAAACATTTAATGTTTTCAGAACTGTGCAAAAAAAGAAAAATCTTGAAAACGCCTTGAAAATTCATCATGCAGTGCTCCCAACATGGATGAATACCCGTGCCGGTGATCAGCTGATGGTTTGACTTCTTTCAGGGTTTTCATGTGTTTGAGATTGTTGCTGCCTATAGTTGCCTTGAAATTAATTGCAACTTTGTCATGAAGGCTTTCACATGGCTATGTATTTCATGAGCAAAAATGCCCTTGCCCTGCAGTTGTGTGTTCAGTAGGGATGGGTACCGTTCACATTTGAACCGATACGGTACCGGTACCTGTGAATCGATACCGGTACCCAACGGTACCTTATTTCTGTACCTTAGTCTCAAAAAATGTAATCTACCTACCTCAGTTGTGAAAAAAGAAATCCAAACTTCAAATAACCACACTTTCGACCGGTTTCGGCTTGCCCCGACTGCTTTGTTGTTGAATCAAGTCAAATCCTAGGTAAGCGTATATTGTGCATGTGAACGTTGAAAGTAAAAAAAATATATATATATATATAAAAAAAAAAAAAAAAATTATTATCATGTAATCTTTCGCGGGCCGGTCAGAATCATCCCGCGGGCCGGGCCGTACAATGCCCAGGTCTGGTCTAGATACACCCCTGGTTCACACATGAAATGCAGCAGTTTTTTCTCTAATCAGAAGACGATTTATTGTCGATTTAGATGCAACCGGCGGGTAGCAACAACTAGCGTTTGGACTTTCATTTCACACACTGCGCACAGGATCGTATAACCAGATGCAGAGTATAGATAGATTAAAACTGAATATACATGAATAATCATAGCTGTTATGGGTGACCACCTTCCCGCATTTTGCGGGACAGTCCCGAAAATGTTATGTTTGTCCCGCATCAACAGAACAATGTCCCACATTTAGTGGAAGTGGCAATAATCAAATAATCTGGATAAAACCATTGCTTTATCCGTCTGATTCAGATGACACTAACAGACATTTTGAGCCCCTCTTGGTCCATATGCGTGTGTTGTGACGCGAGGGATTTCCCAATCTGCATGCATCAGCCCCAGTCTCCTCCGTAGACCACTGTCAACAGATTTCATGCTCTCAAGAGAGAATTCAGCTTCCAAGAACTTCACGAAGCAAACTGGACATGGACCAGTGTTTTACGATGAGTTCTGTGTTCTGTTGCCAGGGGTGAGAGAAGTCGCAGCAAGCGATCATGTCACAATAAAGTGGACAGCGCTGCTCAAGCATGCAATTACGCCAAACATTGGTATCCTTCGCATTAAGCATCCCGGTCACCGACGCTTTTGTCGAGAGACTGTATACACTTTTCCCCCTCTCCTACGTGTCCCGCATTGTGTGCGTGTGTGTGTGTGTGTGTGTGTGTGTGTGTGTGTGTGTGTGTGTGTGCGCGTGTGCGTGTGCGTGTGTGTGTGTGTGTCACAACAACAATTGCTGTCCGTGGTGCTGAAACATTAACCACATAGTAGGCGATATGTGTGTGACTGTCTGTGCGCTGCAATTGTGCGTCAGGTCAGATACACAGAAAATATCATTAAATAGGGGATTTCAACAATAAAAAAAAAACATGTTTTAGACTGCTTACACTAAAATGCTAACTCAAAAAATAAAAGTTTTGTATTGAATTTTAGTAAATATTTTGCCGTTGCTTGCAGTTACAACTCCCCGCCAGCAGGGGGTGCTGCAGCACCCTCAGCACCTGTAGTTCCTGCGTCCCTGAATGAATTGATGGATTCCTCTGACCTCATATAGTCTACTGTAGTTACTGAAACTGAGTGAATATGGCACAGCCCCACCTAGAACATTTTTCACCAGCCGCCACTGGCCAAGTCACACATCTATGAATCATTGGATCGAGTTAAATCTGGATTTAGTACCACCAGGCGCAGTACAGGGCAGCAAAGACCGTGAATAAAATGTACTTTAAGTACAGTTACTTTTGTATAATGTCCATAGCTCCACCATTTTTTACCGGATTGAGCCGTGTTTTTTTCATAGACGTTCACAGAAAGGTAAATAAACTATATACATTGTATTTTATGGCAATAGCGTTGAGGTTTGTTCCTGTGAGATATAAACATGATACGTCAATATTTGCAAAAGAAGATTTTCAGTTGTCTGCGGCTGGTGTGAGCTGGGTAGTGTAGTTTTATGAAATGTAGACGTCTTGCATCTAAATCCTCAGTTTTCTGGTGCAATGTGTGGAGATTTTTATAAGCTCATATTTAGCTAATAACTAGGGCTGTCAGTTTATCGCGTTAATTAGATTAATTAATTACACAGCTAATTATCGCGTTATTAAAAAAAATTAATATATATATATATTTTCATAATATTTGTTTTTATCTCATTCATTCCATAAGAATGTAGAATACACATTTACAGACTTTTTTTTTAATATGGTCCATTTGCATGTTCTTGGTATCTGATTCTAGGGACATCTATAAATCTCAGGGAATGTATTCCCAGTGTCAGAAATACTGTGGGCTAGATCCACAAAGAATGGATTGCACGGTGCAAGTTGCACCCTTACTTACAATTCATTATGAATTGAAAATGGGGGACCCTGATGTAAACAAGACGAAAGTCTTTCTCTGGTCTGCAAACCCTTAACAATTGTGTGTATTGAGCCATACTGTATTGTACCCATTCTGCAATCTGTTGATAACATTTTCATTCAATCAATCAATCTGCACGGTGATTGATTGAATGAAAATGTTATTTTTAGTAAATTGTAATGAACTAAATGAGAATATCAATACATTTTTTTAATCTTTGACTGTGAATAACACCATGCTCAAATTGACCAGACCTGAAAAATCTAAGCAAATTAATAGATGGAAGATGATTAAACAGAAGGTTTTGTAGATACAGTACTGAATTCTGCCATCCGGACACATGCAATTTGAAATATGATTATAGAATATAGAATATCAGGCATAAAATGGTTATGCGATTAAAATGCGATTAATTAGATTAATTAATTACAAATCCTGTAATTAATTAGATTACTTTTTTTAATCGCCTGACAGCACTACTAATAACACTTAAAATCATACAAACGTAGTGCTGCAAATATACACTTTGACTGTTTTGATAGGGTTAGGGTCTTTACTCTTGGCTACATTTGAAAAAGAAACAGAACATAACTTAATACAGACTGTATTGATCTATTTATGAAAGAAATCTCTCTGGCTTAAGAGGTTAACGACCGAATTCAGTCAGGACCTCGGTCTCATGCGAAAGATGGCACTCGCAGCTGTACGGTGTCCCTATCACCATAACAGGGGCATTGTTACAGCCAAGTCCAGAGGACAGAGTGCTCCCTGATGGACAACTACAACACTTTCTGACAATGGCCTTGACCGGGCCTTGAACCGTTGATCTTCCGATCATGAGTCCAGAGCTCTACCCATGTAGCCACGCTGCCGGACAAATATATTGTTGTATGTATAGGACAGGCGAAACCTGACCAATCTTTCACCGTCGACTAAAAACTCACTTCTTCAATTAATATCTGAAATAAATGTAGAAAAAATTAATAATTACCTTCTTACTTTCTTCTATCATGCACTCTTCTTACTATAATAATACGTCTCTACCACTATGCACTCAACACTGCAGCGCTCAAGTTTCAACACTGTTTGATGAACATTGTTACTCAGCTGAAAGAGTTGTATCCTTCCTGTAGACTTGTCGTACAGAACTTTTTATTTTTTTGATCCACTTTTTCTCCTTATTTTTCTATTTTTCTCCCATCCCAATTTCGTATTTCCAGTTCTTCCCTCCCCTATCTTGAAAATTGCTAGACTATGCCTCCCACTGGTCGGCTGTAGTGAGGATCATCTGTGTATTTAGACCACTATCAGTAGGGCACCATTGATAATTTTTTTTCTTTTTTTTTTTTTTAACAAATGTTTTTTATTTTCCCTTTTTTAACATGATCAAATGATCATTTAACATGATCAAATAATTATTATAATATTTTTTACTTCGCTTTGAAATATTATAGTGAAATATTTTGCAGTGTTGCACTGTTTATCTTGTTGAAATCCTCCAACAGGCTCTTTTTTGTAAGTTGACTGGTTTGCACACCAATAATACAGTGCAATAATAGAATAGTAGAATAGATAGTAAAATTATGCAATAGAATGGCCAGAGTAAAATAGTGCTACAGTACAATCAACAGCGGGGTGTTTTAGAAGGCTATGGTGAAGAGGTACGTTTTTAGCTTATTTCTGAAAATATTAAGAGATCTAGCGTCCCTAATGTCCAAAAGTAGTGTGTTCCATAACTTTGGTGCATAGTTAGCAAAGGCTGCATCCCCGATTTTCTTTAGACTGTGGCTTGGAACCTTCAATAGACCAGTAGTAGATGATCGCAATGTTTATACTTTGTATATAAGGAGGAGGACCTTGAAATCAATTCTAAATGTTACCGGAAGGTAGGTTACTGACTTGTAACTTCGGGTTTGATCCAAGGAGTAAGTTGCCCCATATTGCTCTGTAACATTTCTCTTTTTGTTATAGGACCGACTAGTAGGATTTCAGTTTTGCCCTCATTTAATTTTAGGAAGTTGTTCGTCATCCATTTGTTTATTGCTAAGAGACAGGCGGAAATGGAGTTTATAGCTGTGTGATTATTTGGTTCAGCGGAGATGTACAATTGTGTGTCATCTGTAACTATGGAAACATACATTGTGCTTTCTAATGATGTCTCCTCAATGTTCAATGTTCAATGCAATGTTCAATGCAAGTAAAGCACTTTAAACTTTAAGTATGACTAAATGCTTTCTTGACTATATATATAGTAACTGTTCCAAAATGCATAGATTTCTATGTATTTTAGGGGTTTGGGGGGCTAGCTCTTTTTAATATAAATGTCAGATTGTTTTATTTATTTCATAGATTTCTATGCATTTCAGGAGTTTGGGGGGCTGGCTCCCCAAAATAATTAAATAACATAACCCTAACCTAACCCTAAAACTGAAATAAAGTAAAAAAAAAAAAAAAAGATTGTTACAAAATCCACCCATTTTCGCCCAAAAACCGGCCAAAACCGGCAAAAAAAATCGCTTCATATACTTCTGTGCCCCCCTGTTCCCCAATAGAGTGCTGGGTCTAGATACGCCCCTGGTGAGGATAGAAGCCTTGCATCACGTGTCCCCTCTAGTACACGATGAGGCAGCCTGTCGCATCTTTTCACCGCAACAGCTCGAACTCTCAGTGGCGAGGAGTAACGCGTGGGAGGCTCACGCTGCCCCCGATACTTCCCGTTTCCGCCGTACCGGCGTCACCCAACCGACCTGTAGGAGTCGCTGTCCACAACGTCCAATCCCCACCCACCGGCTTTCCCACCCTCTAACACTGCCAATTGTGTTAGTATGACGGCCGGCCAAGCCGGTAGCAACGCCGAGAGCTGGGCTCGATACCAGCATCTCCTGCGTTAGTGGCGAGCGCCTTGCCCACTGCGCCACTCAGCCGCCCGTCGTACAGAACTTGTAAGTCACTTTGGATAAAAGCATCTGCTAAATGTAAATGTAAAATGAATAAGTCTAATATTAAATGGTAAATGGCTGCATTTATATAGCACTTTTATCCAAAGCGCTTAAAAAAAAGAAATCCTCACATTTTACCCATTCACTCACTCTCACCATTCACACACCGACGGTGGAAGCAACCATGCAAGGTGCCAACCAGCTCATCAGGAGCAATTAGGGGTTTGACCCGCTGCCCGGGAGGAGCAGGAATCGAACCGGGAACTTTCGGATTACCAGGTGACTGCTCTACCTCCCGAGCCACAGTCGCCCCCAAGGATTTATTATTGCTTTGATTATTATTATTAGTAGTAGTAGTAGTAGTAATATTAATATTAATAATAATAATAATAATAATAATAATAATAATAATAATAATAATAATAATAATAATAATAATAATAATAATAATAATAATAATAATAATAATAATAATAATAATAATAATAATAATAATAATAATAATAATAATAATAATAATAATAATAATAATAATAAACAACTGCCCCAAGGTGAAATGGTGTGTAAATAGAGTCCTGAAACAGACCAGGGTGCTGCTGTTTTCCCCTGGTTGCTCACCAGGAGGATAATGGAGAACAAAGCTTCCCAAATTGCTGTGTCTGTTTGCTACCCATAATGCTGTGCGTGTGATGGTAAAATTGAGGTCAGCCGTAATGCTGTGAGCGTGAAGGTAAAATAGAAGGTGTGTAAGATGAATACCCATAATGCTGTGCATTGTGATGGTAAAATTGAGGTGAGGTAAAACATCACCCGTGATGCCACGCATGTAGAGGTAAAATTGAAGTAGAGTAAAAAAGTAACACACGCGTGGCACAATGGTGAAATTGACAAATCAAGAATATTAACACGATGCTAGAGATACACATCGATGTTTGGGCTGCAGTATGATTTGAATGTTGCACACAGCATAATATATTCCCCATGCCTGCCAGAAAACGGGCATATCTCTACGAGTACAGGATGTTTCACCACATGGATGCTGGGGAGGCAGGATGGCCTAGAGGTAAAGAGACCAGCCGGCCCTGTGCTCTGACCTCTCTGATAAAATGTGTGGGGGACTGTGTGTTTGTGTTACTAGGAGGGATAGGTGTAATGACAAATTTAAATTGCCTTGTGTACAATAAGGTACAATAAGGTACAATAAGGTACAATAAGGTAATCTTCACATAACCAGGTTAGAATGGATAGTATTCAGAAAGCTTAATTTTAGGCCTGCGTCTAACTGAACTGAATTCCACATCCTTAGTCGTGAATACGCTTACACAGAGTGAGAGAGAGAGAGAGAGAAAGAGAGGGAGAGGGAGGTGATAATTGACTAGAGAATGCCGGGCTCCACAGTGATGAACAAGCAGAGGCTCCGCTGTGCATCTCCAAATGGCTTTAGCAAGCTAATGGCGGCACGGGGAGGTAATGTAGCCTTTCTAACAAAAGAGATTATCGGGACCCCCCGAAGGCTTGTGGGATTGAAAACCTCACATCCAGGGAGCACAAATAACCAGGAGATTCATTAGGCGTGAATTCGGTCCCAAGGTCTTCCTCCTGCCGCGCTGGATACCGGCGATACTCTTATGTCTTAGGGCCAGTCGATACTTCAGGCTCGAGCGTTACGTAATCAGGATTTATTTTTACTGTATGGGGGGAACAAATTATGTGATCAGATTACCGATACGATTTTGAAAAACTGGGTTATTTTCTGGGATTGCACTTTTAAAATTATATAAAATAAATGTTTGGGGGAACAAACGACAACTACAACATTGTTGTGCAAAACTTGGCCGAAGATTTTACTTCACGCTGTAGTGAAAAAGGCGTTGCATCAAAACATACGTTATCACCCATTCACATCTGGCTTGTGAAATATACTACATGGCGCTGAAATGGCAAAAAGGAATTATGAACAAGAGTATGAACAAGAGTATGAACAACAGTGCAGTATGAACAAGAGTATGAACAAGAGTACACTCCCTCTGCGTGACGCACACTATTTCGCCGTCATCTGGAAACACCAGCTGGCGTTTATTGGTGATCAGTTCCGGCTCCCCGCGCACTCATTACCACACATGTATCAATCAATGCTTAACCCATGTATTTCTAAATGAACTCAATGAAAACCAGCTCATACAAAATGTGAATCAAGGTAAGGAAATGGAGAAGGAAAAAGAGGAAACTAGTGTATCCATCTCATTCCTACGTGTGTGTGTGTGTGTGTGTGTGTGTGTGTGTGTGTGTGTGTGTGTGTGTGTGTGTGTGTGTGTGTGTGTGTGTGTGTGTGTGTGCGTGCGTGCGTGCGTGCGTGCGTGCGTGCGTGCGTGCGTGCGCCTCCCCTCTCTCTGTCTCCCTCCTGTTCTCCTACATAAAGCTGCAGTTATGGCTTTTGTGGTGATTAGGCTCTGTATCCTAGTACATTATTATATTTCTATGGTTATGGACTTTGTGGCGATCAGGCTCTGTATCCTAGTACATTATTATATTTCTATGGTTATGGACTTTGTGGCGATCAGGCTCTGTATCCTAGTACATTATTATATTTCTATGGTTATGGACTTTAGGCTACTACAGTTGTTTTGGACTTTACTATATAAATGGACGTTGTGGGGCGGCTGATTGGCGCAGTGGGCAAGGCGCTCGCCACTAACAGAGGAGAGGCTGGGTTCAAGCCCAGCTCTCTGCGTTGCTACCAGCTGGCCGGTCGTTCATACTAACACAATTGGCAAGTGTTAGAGGGTGGGAAAGCCGGTGGGTAGGGATTGGACGTTGTGGACAGCGACTCCTACAGGTCGGTTTGGTGACGCCGGTGCGGCGGAAGCAGGAAGTAGCGGGGGCAGCGTGAGCCTCCCACGCGTTACTCCTCGCCACTGAGAGTTCGAGCTGCTGCGGTGAAAAGATGCGACAGGCTGCCTCCTCGTGTAACGTTCAAGACAGGGGAGGGAATAATTGGATAATACGAAATTGGGATGGGAGAAAAAATAGAAAATGGGGAGAAAAAGTGGATCCAAAAAAATAAATGGACGTTGTGCTGATGGGCTAGTACAGGGACACTTGAATTGCCTGAGGAAACCATTAATGACAATAATACACTGCTTGGGAATGAATAGTTATGGTTGCCATGGAAATGTTAGTAACAATACAGCACATAGTAGGCCTATTGATCATGATTTTACATAACTTGTAATTCACCTATTAGTAGCCTGGTGTTGGTTTGGTTGAGGAACAGGGTGTTTTTGTAATGTGGCTCTTTCAGAGTATCACTGGCCTAGAGTATCCATCCATTATGCTTAGCATAAGTGGTGTGTTTGTATTTGCCTCAATGGGGTGGAGGAATATCTGCAGGCTGGTTGTGGTGGGCCAGTCTGGGTAAAAAATGTCCAGGGTAATTTCTTTTCCCAGTCCGTCCCTGTTGTCTGGGGCAGGTGGTACTTGTGTTGTCTGGGGCAGGTGGTACTGGTGGCTGGGGCAGGTGGTACTGGTGGCTGGGGCAGGTGGTACTGGTGTTGTCCGGGGCAGGTGGTACTGGTGTTGTCTGGGGCAGGTAGTACTGGTGTTGTCCGGGGCAGGTAGTACTGGTGTTGTCTGGGGCAGGTGGTACTGGTGTTGTCTGGGGCAGGTAGTACTGGTGTTGTCCGGGGCAGGTGGTACTGGTGTTGTCTGGGGCAGGTGGTACTGGTGTTGTCTGGGGCACGTGGTACTGGTGTTGTCCGGGGCAGGTGGTACTGGTGTTGTCTGGGGCAGGTGGTACTGGTGTTGTCTGGGGCACGTGGTACTGGTGTTGTCTGGGGCAGGTGGTACTGGTGTTGTCTGGGGCAGGTGGTACTGGTGTTGTCTGGGGCAGGTAGTACTGGTGTTGTCTGGGGCAGGTAGTACTGGTGTTGTCCGGGGCAGGTGGTAATGGTGTTGTCTGGCGCAGGTGGTACTGGTGTTGTCTGGGGCAGGTGGTACTGGTGTTGTCTGGGGCAGGTGGTACTGGTGTTGTCTGGGGCAGGTGGTAATGGTGTTGTCCGGGGCAGGTAGTACTGGTGTTGTCTGGGGCAGGTGGTACTGGTGTTGTCTGGGGCAGGTGGTACTGGTGTTGTCCGGGGCAGGTAGTACTGGTGTTGTCTGGGGCAGGTAGTACTGGTGTTGTCTGGGGCAGGTGGTACTGGTGTTGTCCGGGGCAGGTAGTACTGGTGTTGTCCGGGGAAGGTGGTACTGGTGTTGTCTGGGGCAGGTGGTACTGGTGTTGTCTGGGGCACGTGGTACTGGTGTTGTCCGGGGCAGGTGGTACTGGTGTTGTCTGGGGCAGGTGGTACTGGTGTTGTCTGGGGCAGGTGGTACTGGTGTTGTCTGGGGCAGGTAGTACTGGTGTTGTCTGGGGCAGGTAGTACTGGTGTTGTCTGGGGCACGTGGTACTGGTGTTGTCCGGGGCAGGTGGTACTGGTGTTGTCTGGGGAAGGTAGTACTGGTGTTGTCTGGGGAAGGTAGTACTGGTGTTGTCCGGGGCAGGTGGTACTGGTGTTGTCCGGGGCAGGTGGTACTGGTGGCAGGGTGCCGGTCTGCGTGCCCTGGAAGATTTCTATCTCCTGAACAAATGAGAGAAATTCCGGTCAGAGTTTATTGAGCTTAAAAACAATTGATAGGGGCGCCCCAGTGGCGAACCACATAATTGATGTATAGGCAGGCTATATAAAGAATGACATCCTCAAGGCATGTAGATTTATAATATTTTAACTTAAAACTAGGCTACTTTTGCGTATACATTATATTCCAAATAAAATCCCAGCTGCTGCTGACTTGAAATCAAATAGGCGAATTTCCGTCTGTGGGCAGTCGGCCCGACATTAAACAGCAGTCTGTTATAATCACATTTTTATGAGCTAACGAATTCCGTTATATTGGACATTTGTATTAATTATATCAAGCGAAGAACTGAGAAATTTGGCACTACTGAGACGGCAACATTATCATGTGGGGTTCACTGAAATCTAAACGTTGCGTGATTTGCCGAATCCAATTACTATCTCTGCCTCCCAACAAAGCGATACGCTAATCCAGCATCAAGCTCCCGCCCCGCCATTCTCATCAGCAAACCACAGGCTCGCGGGGCAGCAGCTGTCACACCCCAAATGAATCTCGACATCGCTTCACCAATAATCGTTGTATCAGAACACTACACACATATCATAATGTTCACAGCAAACTGTAGTTGATCACACTTGTCATGCTTCATTGCCTCGTTTGCTAGCTCGTCACCACATATTATGCAGAGAGGATGTCGGCACGTGAGAGTCAATTGTTGCGATAAACCCGTATTTTAAGTATGACTCCTGGTATCATGGACCGTGGAACGCATTTGGAATGGGTAGGGCCAATTATGTGACGTTACTCCCTCCGCCCAAACCAAGCCACATGCTCGTAACGCATTTGTTTATTGATTATAGCCTACATTTAGTTAGAATCAAATAGTATCATAATATGCATTACTTAACCAGTATGATTAGAAAGCGTAAATAATGTGACACGGCGGTCAACCAATTGCATAATCAAATAGTATCATATTAATATGCAATGCATTACTTAACCAGCCAGTATGATTAGAAAGCGTAAATAATGTGACACGGCGATCAACCAACCAGTTGCATAGGATTAAAAAATGTCAACACTCACCCCGTCTTAATTCCCAAAGAAGTGCCTCCGTCTCTCGTTGTGCTGGATGAAGTCACTGGCAACGGCGAGAACATGTACCTTCTCCCTGTATCCGTTTTGTACCTGCGAGAACAGAGGGTTCGTCTGGTTGGTTCGACTTTGATAGATCCCTGCAGCACTCACTGAAACAGTGGACGTCTGCGAGGCTCGCAACGGTAGCAGCAGCCACGGCAGGTGCACTGACTTGGGGATGCTCTTTGTCGGCTGGTCCCGCTGGGGTGAGGGCGAGGCTAACGTTGGCGGGAGCAGCAGAGGGGCTAGCTTGAATTGGAAATTCTGGAATTGGAAATTCTTCTACTGCTGGTGCTGGTTCCTCAGACTCAGAGAGCTCATCGTTGGCTGCCGCTGGAGTGACGGTGGTGGTTAACTTTGAGTTTGACCCGAAGAAATCTGTGATTTTTCGACGCTTCATCGTTCAATCAATGTTATCTCTCGTATACTATAGATAGAGGCTAGACTACTAGAGCGCTATTTGAAATGGATGCACTCGTATAGCTGTTTGCCGTTATGGTGGCCAGGCAGGCTCAATACAAAAGAAAGAAAGAAAACATAAAAATCAGAGTGCGCGCTAGCCGCGCTTTATCAGAGT
Organism: Notolepis coatsorum; assembly: GCF_963971535.1. NCBI lineage: Eukaryota > Metazoa > Chordata > Actinopteri > Aulopiformes > Paralepididae > Notolepis > Notolepis coatsorum. Next base: position 279,318,617 of record NC_140165.1, read on the forward strand.
GAAGCAACAATGAAACAAATGTCACGATTGTTTCGTTCATCGCATAGGCTATTTAATTTTTGCCTATTTTAATACAATTCAAATTGTGCTTAGAGGGAATTATTTTGACAGGACATTATGACCGGAGAGATTTAAATATGTCGGACTTCAACAGATTTTCCCGGTAAAAAAACGTTAATTACCGGACAACAGAAACCCTGAATGGTGGCTGGGGCAGGTGGTACCGGTGACATGGACAGCATGCTCAGACACTTTGGCAGCGTTCCATCTGGATGCCATGGCAGAAGAGGCTGTCTTTCTCTCTCCTCTCTCCACTTCTCTCTGGCTCGCTGCCCAATCAACCAACAGTCTTTTTAAACACGCAAGAGAAGCTCTGAAGTAGAGGACAAGAGTTAGCATGAGGAGTTTAGTGATATCTTTTGAAGCAGCACACAAGGTAATACTTGTTGGTACCATCATGCACTGATACCACAAATAATCTGATATTGGGCTTATACCAGGCTAAAACAGGGTACTGATAGTGGTATCAGAGAAATCTAAATCCATGAGCTATGTGTAACATATCAGACATCAAAGCAAAGCAGCTTGATTTTGTGCATTTCAAAGCATGTATAGATCTCACAAATTGAGCAGAATTTATTATATATCAATAATATTTGTTCAATAAATATAAGAAGAACCCCAGTCTTATTTCCTACTTACCAATGATGATGCCACGACGAGGGGTGCACTGTGGAGTACATGGAGTGAGCTTCATTCATCTTGTACAGACAGGAGCTTGACCCCATTGACTTTGCATCAGTTTGTGGCTAAGTATCCGGAGCTAGTATGAGGAACAGCATGAATGGTGCTGAGAAAGGACTGTACTGTTCAACAACAGCATTGGTAAGTTGGAAATAGGGTTAGGGTTCCAAAACTCTGAACTATCCCTTTAAGACTCAAGAATCAACATTGTAAATGTGGTGAATCTGTGTTGATTTTCAGATTATGTTTTTCCTCTTCTTGTTCTCTTGTACCCTGGGTGGATAAATGCTGCTTCCACTGCTGTAGAGTATTTATCTATGCTTAACCTGTAAGTGGTGTTATTACTGTAAGGGCTGGTGTGTTTGTCTGTGCCTCAATGGGGCAGGGATGGAGGAATATCCACATGCTAGTTACTTGCATTGCTATATCCCATGTTCCTATAGCCTCAGGTAGTTAAAGTAGCTTGCTGATCTGTGTGAAGCAGGTAAATAACAGGAAGTGAACTTTAGGGGTTCCTTTTGGAGTCTTGCAGACATACGTTAATGTAAATCACACACTTGGCTGTTATTGCCCCCCCCCCCCTCTCTAATTGTATCTCTAATTATAACAGTGTGTGTAGGTGTGGTCACAGGTTATATGTACTTAGGCTAGTGGTGATAGTGGATCTTCCAAGGAGGCTGACCAGTTTGGAAAACAGGTTACTACTGCTGAGCCTTTATTGGCAATGGAGCAGGCACTTGTAACTTTTGGGCTTTTGCTCTCACTTGGGAGCAAAATCCTGGCGTCACCCTGGAGTATTTCACCATTTCCTCTCTTCTAAATTGTCCTGATTGCTCTAATTAACGCCTGCTGTGTGTAGTTTACTCTCCTTCATAATGTTCCTCTGGTATGCTATTCGTTGTCAGTTCTTCTCTAATCACAGACATGAGTACTCTACCTGAAAGCATTTGTTATCGCTCACGTCGGGAGCATAATTGTGATACCAAGGTTGGTGTTGTGCTTTGTCCAATTAGTATTCATTTATTCATTAAAGTATTTATCGTGTGGATGTTTGCCCTGCTAACATTTATCAGTTCGAGTGAGAACTGCTTCCTCATTTTTGGAGACTAATGTCTTCCCTTTTCTTTCCCTGTTTCAAAGTATTTGTTTTGTCGTGTTATGCTTCATGTTCACAATAAAGAAACTGTTTAATTGTGAAAGAACAACTATCGCATTCTGCCTCCTCTGCAATTGGGTCCAACACACCTACCCCATCGTAACAGACACTGCTATGTGATGTCAGCACAGTCTAATAATAATAATAATAATAATTTAGGACCTGCTCAGAGGTCATCAATCGACACGCATGCGATGCATGCATGCGATTAGTCTCTGCGATTAACCCATCCCATCGTCCTTCCCCCCCAAGGGCAGCCGGGAGCAGACAGGCGTCAACGTAAGCCGCGCCAGGGGACCAATCCAAGTGCTCCTGTCCGTCTTAAACTCCTTGGAGTGATGCTGGATTGCACTCTGTCTTGGTCTCAGCATATTAATTATATTGTTTTAAAAATGGGAAGAGCAATTGGTATTTCCAGGAAATGTGCTTCTTTTGTTGCCCGTCCCCTTTTATGTCAGATAGTGCAAAGTTTAGTTTTATGTCATCTTGACTATTGCTCTGCGATGTGGTCATCTGCTGCCAGTGGTGACCTCAGGAAGCTCCAGGTGGTCCAGAACAGGGCAGCACGGTTGGTACTGGGCTGCTCACTAAGGTCTAATGTGAGCCGTATGCATGCCCGCCTCTCTTGGCTTAATGTTGAAAATAGATTGTCTTTTAATATACTTGTGCTGTTCAAGTTGGTCATGAGCAGTAAGACTCCTGTTTTTATACATAATCAGATTGTTTTTAGTAATACTGTGCACGAGCATTACACTAGAGGTTCCAGTAGTGGGCAGCTTGAATTGCCAGGTCCTAGAACCAGCGCTCTGGGGAGATCTTTTATTTTTAGAGCATTAACTCTGTGGAATGGCCTGCCTCGGAACCTCTGCTGCATTTACAGTAGATTCACTTTTAAAAAGAATCTTAAATTGTTTTTAAATTGTTTTTAACACTGTAAAGTAATTTTTTGTTTTTGTTTTACACTAATGTAATTTTAGCTATATTAATTGTTACAGTAGGTTCATTATGCATTGTGTGTACTGACTTTTAATAATTTTAATAATTTTGTTTTTTGCAATAGTGATTGTTTTTGTGTGTTTTTTTGTGTGTGGACCCCAGGAAGACTAGCTGGTTGCTATCGCACCAGCTAATGGGGATCCCTAATTAAATCAAATCAAATCAAGTCTTCGTCAAGGACGCCACGGCGTTAGCGATCTTGTTGTTGTGCATGTTTTTCCATTGGGTTTATCTTATCGGGGGGAAACCCTTGCGAGCACGGGGAGAACATGCAAACTCCACACAGAAAGGCCTGGGAGATACCCCACCTGGGTAACTGGCATCATGGAAACCTGGTCCCCAAGCGGGAATCAAACCCTGGACCCTGGACAGTCTCATCTGTACTCAAGAGATTCAAGAGTTTATTCATCACATACATAATGCAGTTGGCCATGCCGACTACGATTGTGCAATAAAACAATAGTAATAAAAATAAAAATAATAAGAACTAGAATAGACATGGTAAATAGACATGTTAATAAATCGCTTAAAGGCACTGGATCCTATGTACACTCCTATACAATGTGCAGTTTTTCTTCTATGTCCCTATGCTATACTTGCTGTTACTAACTATACTATGCAACAATCACAAGTTATTTTCTTAAAGTGTCCTTTTTCCTTCCTTTAAAGTGACCTTTTCTTGTATGTTTAAAGTGACCTATGGTGCGTTTGTGTGTGTGCGAGTGCAGAATGTTGTATGTGTGCGTGTGTGTGGAGAGATCAGTGTTCATTGTTCTGATGGCCTGAGGGAAGAAGCTGAGCCTTAGTCTCTCTGTTCTTGTTGCGTGTATACTAGGGCTGACCCCTATCAGTCGACTAATCGGTTGAAAGGAGCCGTAGTCGACTAACCAACCTCTTAGTCGAATGGTAAAAAAGAAATTAAAATTAAATATAATTTAAAAAAATTAAAATGTATCATTCTTTCCAAAAGAAAAGAGGCCTAGAAGCGTGGCTAACGCTAATGGCACGCATACCAGAGGCTAACTGCCTACGAAAACAGGCACAGAGGCACTGAAAGAGGATTTCACCCATCTAATGAACACACTAGACTAGACAAATATCAAGATGTATCCATCAGTGGACCAATTGCATGCTTTTGCAGAGGACAAGAAGCCTTCAGTCGACTCCTTCAGACATTAAGCACCCCCACAGCCCAAATGGAATGATAAAAAAAAATATATATATATTAGACTTTATTTTTTTTGACCAATAGTCGACTAACGGCACATTTTGGCCAATCATAGTCGATGATCCAAATCCTTAGTCGGGGACAGCCCTAGTGTATACGGAGGCGCTTGCCTGACCGCAGCAGCTTCAAGTACTCATGCTGCTTCCTGTGCAATACAGCAATTACCATGTTGCCAGGCTCCTTTCATCTGTGTTAATCATTATTATCTATGTTCTCTAACATAGATAACATTCTCTAAATTTGCATTGCGGATATAGTCTTCTGATTCAGACAACTTTATTGATCCCGCGTGGGGCAATTTATAGCCCCATGCGGGATCAATAAAGTTGTCTAAATCTGAATCTGAAGAATCATGTTGAATTGATGCAAAGTTGCAAAGGAGAGTAAGAGAGAGTAAGAGAGAGAGAGGCTGATTAAGAGGTAAAGTGCCAGACAGCACAGGAAGACACACCCAAAAATTGTGCCAGAAATGTTTCCCCTCCAGAGTTTTGGCTTGCATGACGCCCCTAACAAAGGCTTCCATCCCAACTCGTGACCCGTCCTGTGTATTTTGTGTCTGTGTTTGTTCACGTACAGAGAGGTATGCGTGTGTGTACCTGAAGGCTGTGTGTGTATTTATACTGTGGTGTGTGTACTTTTGTATGCTAATGCAGTGCCTCTGACCCCCTAACTTACATTCCTATTTTAATCTGCCTCCCACTTTGCGCCCTGCTAGTACCACCAGACCCCATTCTTCTTCTTCCCCTGCATTCCGCGGGAAGATAAATCAAATCTCGTCTCGCACCTCTTGCATATGTCATCCCGTCCTCTGAAGCAGGAACATCCTATGATCCGCGTTCTCAACGGAGCATCGGGAACGTCCCTCAGGAGAACGACCCTTTTCCCTTCCACAGGGGATCGTTCCCATGATCACGAAGAGAAAACATACCTTATGTCTTTCACTGTTTTCACTCTCTCCTCTTTCTTTTTCTTGCACAATGAGAAGTTTGAGGAGGGAGAGAGAGAGCGAGAGAGAGGTGGATGAAAGAGAGGGAGGAGGGGAGATGGGGGGGGGGGGGGTGTAGGAGATAACAATGCTAAATACTTTATGTTTTCCTCTGGTAATTCCATATTGCCAGAATGCGAGAGACCTCGTGGATCGTGGGGGGGGGGCAGCCTAGAAAAAAAAGTTGTGTATTTTCACAATTTTTTTCTCCTCCTTCACTCCGAAATAGGCCTTGCTGGTGATAGATAATGCACAGGGGCCTTCCCTGTGCAGAGCTGGAGAGAGAGAGGACCACTTGGATCCTAAGGGATCAGCTGGGGAACGGGTGTCCAGAGAAAGGAGGGAGAAATCCCTCACGGCTGTTTTTATTTTGGTGCTAAATGCAAAGTGGCAAACTTGCTGCCGTCACTGTTGTTGTTGTTGTTGTTGTTGTTGTTGTTGTTGTTGTTGTTGTTGTTGTTGTTGTTGTTGTTGTTGTTGTTGTTGTTGTTGTTGTTGTTGTTGTTGTCGTTGCTGTTATAATTGTATTTTCTCTCATAGATCGTTTTTAGTTTCTTTATTAGTTGTCATACAAAAGTACACAATACTTTTATATAAAATGCATCTTTCTGTTTTGCTCCAGTGAGTGTGCTAGATAAAAATAGATAAGTATAAAATAAGTATAATAAGTATAAAATCCCAGGTGGCCAGCATACTCGGCCCGATTCCGGCTACCGGTCGGCACATGTCCGGATATGAGCCGGATCTGGCCCGGTAATGGTTGCCGTGCCAGAGCCGACTCGGCTGGCCAAAGATAAACCGGCTCTGGCCCGGCAATGGTTGCCGTGCCAGAGCCGACTCGGGCTCGCCAAAGATAAACCAGGTCTGGCCCGGTAATGGTTGCCGTGCCAGAGCCGACTTGGCTCGCCAAAGATAAACCGGCTCTGGCCCGGCAATGGTTGCCGTGCCAGAGCCGACTCGGCCTCGCCAAAGATAAACCGGCTCTGGCCCGGCAATGGTTGCCGTGCCAGAGCCGACTCGGGCTCGCCAAAGATAAACCGGCTCTGGCCCGGCAATGGTTGCCGGGGCAGAGCCGAAGTTTCAGTCAAGCGACGCCGCCCCCACACACAACAGCGGTGTGATTGGCAGAGTCTGTCAATAAAGCTTTCAATCAATCAATCAATCAGACAAATGCATAGAAAAGCCCTTATTATAACCAAATAACAAAAAATTATATTATTGTTTATGAAAATGTTTTAGCCCTATGCTTGCCTATTATTTTAATGGAAACAAATAAAATAATAATAATAAAATGAATAAATAAAATGTTAGAGGAGTGGAGGGGGGGCAGAGCAAGGTGGGTGTTAGAGGAGTGGAGGGGGGGGTGCAGAGCCTCATAAAGCTAACATTAGCTGCACTCATAGGAGCCTGTTGATGTAGCCTCATAAAGCTAACATTATAGCTGCACTCATAGGAGCGTGTTGATGTAGCCTCATAAAGCTAACATAGCTGCACTCATAGGCGTGTTGATGTAGCCTCATAAAGCTAACAAGAGTATATGTAATACTGTGGTTATGGCCTTTAACTATAGTTAGCAGCTCATAGCTAACATAACAATACTGTGGTTAAGGCCTGCAGCAGCTCAGTAGCTAACATAACAACACTGTAGTTAAGACCTTTAACCAGCAGCTCAGTAGCTGGCCTTTAACCGCAGCTCAGTAGCTAACATAACAATACTGTGGTTAAGGCCTTTAACCGCAGCTCAGTAGCTAACATAACAATACTGTGGTTAAACTTTAAAGATAATTAGATTAGTATATTTGTGAGGTTACTGATTTATTATTTACATTGAAAAGATACAGAGATAATTTGTTAAAGCTGGACCAGCGCACTACACCTAGGTTAGTAAATCCTAGGCCCCATCCACTCCCTCTGCTAAAGCTCCACTGCTGCACTAAAGTCAGGGATTCAGTTGGACTCAGATCTGCTGCGTTCCCCCCTACCTGGTGACAGTGTACATCTACTCTCATAAAGTAGGGAATCCACCCTGCTACACAAACATCTCAAAACAAACTGGTCAGACTACTGCTTGACCTTACTCCTAGAACCCACCTCACCCCTGCCCACTTTGACAACCTAGGATGGCTAGTAGACGACAGAGTACAGCAACTTGCAATGGGCCTGGTCTACAAGATACACTACACGACCAAGGTACCCGATGTACATGTCAAAATACTTCCCAAAGGTCAGTGAATACCACGACCACGGGATCATCCCTATGTTCCCCGGGTCCTATGTTCCCCGGGTCCTATGTTCCCCACTTGATTGATTAATAGATTGAAAACTTTATTAATTTTTATTATTTTATTAATTATTAATGTCCGCCTTGTTTCGAACTGGTTAAGCTTAGGCCCTCTTTTGAACTGGTTAAGGTTAGAGTTTGGAATCAGGGCTGGTGGTCTAAAATTTTCAATCAATCAATCAATCAAAGCGGGGAACATAGAACCCGGGGAACATAGAACCCGGGGAACATAGGACCCGGGGAACATAGACATGCTCCCTACCACGACCACAACACCCTGCAGAGCTCCACAAATCATGTTAAACCCAGATTCGGCTAACAGGGGAGCTAACAGGGGAGCTAAATAGGCTAACAGGGGAGCTAACAGGGGAGCTAACAGTTGCAGCTAAAGAGGCTAACAAGGGAGTTAACAGGGGAGCTAAAGAGGCTAACAGGGGAGCTAACAGGGGAGCTAACAGCTGCAGCTAAAGAGGCTAACAGGGGAGCTAACAGGGGAGCTAAAGAGGCTAACAGGGGAGCTAACAGGGGAGCTAACATGGGAGCTAAAGAGGCTAACAGGGGAGCTACTAACTAAGTCTCTTCTTCAGAAAGGTTTAGCCCAATATACAGAATTGCTAATTGTACATTACCTTTTACAGTAAAACTGAACATGAAAGTCATGCATCCCATACAATGCATGTAGCACTGTGACTACATCTGAAACACATTAAATTAGAGGCACAACATTTCTGCAGAAAATTATCTGCTTATATAAGTACACATATCATCTAATGAAATATTAAGTGTTTTATAGACAACTTTATACAGCTAACTTTATACAGTTTAAAGGAACACGCCAACATTTTGGAAAATTCGCTCAGTCTTAGCACAATGATAGCCTAGCTTAGCACAATGAATGGAAGCGGGCATGACTGGTTAGCCTAGGCATTGTCCAACTAACACCTCTCCCGAAGGCTACCCAGTCATGTCCGCTTCCATTCATTGTGCTAGGCTAACATGCAGCTTAGCTAGCCTACAGTCAGGAAATATACAATCAAAATACAACTCCCAAACGTTCCTGTAAACATGTTGTGACCTGTGTATTTACCACGTCTCCCAGTCACACAAGTCACACGAGTCTCCAAGTCACACAAGTGTCCAAGTCACACGAGTCTCCAAGTCACACAAGTCTCCAAGTCACACGAGTCTCCAAGTCACAGGAGTCACACAAGTCTCCAAGTCACACAAGTCTCCAAGTCACACGAGTCTCCAAGTCACACAAGTCACATGAGTCTCCAAGTCACACAAGTCACATGAGTCTCCAAGTCACACAAGTCTCCAAGTCACACGAGTCTCCAAGTCACACAAGTCACACGAGTCTCCAAGTCACACAAGTCACACGAGTCTCCAAGTCACACGAGTCTCCAAGTCACACGAGTCTCCAAGTCACACAAGTTACATGAGTCTCCAAGTCACACAAGTCACACGAGTCTCCAAGTCACACAAGTCACACGAGTCTCCAAGTCACACAAGTCTCCAAGTCACATGAGTCTCCAAGTCACACAAGTTACATGAGTCTCCAAGTCACACAAGTCACACGAGTCTCCAAGTCACACAAGTCACACGAGTCTCCAAGTCACACAAGTCTCCAAGTCACATGAGTCTCCAAGTCACACAAGTCTCCAAGTCACACAAGTCACACGAGTCTCCAAGTCACACAAGTCACACGAGTCTCCAAGTCACACAAGTCACATGAGTCTCCAAGTCACACAAGTCTCCAAGTCACACGAGTCTCCAAGTCACAAGAGTCACACGAGTCTCCAAGTCACACAAGTCTCCAAGTCACACAAGTCACACGAGTCTCCAAGTCACACAAGTCACACGAGTCTCCAAGTCACACAAGTCTCCAAGTCACATGAGTCTCCAAGTCACACGAGTCTCCAAGTCACACGAGTCTCCAAGTCACACGAGTCTCCAAGTCACACAAGTCTCCAAGTCACACGAGTCTCCAAGTCACAAGAGTCACACAAGTCTCCAAGTCACACAAGTATCCAAGTCACACGAGTCTCCAAGTCACACAAGTCACACGAGTCTCCAAGTCACACAAGTCACATGAGTCTCCAAGTCACACGAGTCTCCAAGTCACAAGAGTCACACGAGTCTCCAAGTCACACGAGTCTCCTAGTCACACGAGTCTCCAAGTCACACAAGTCTCCAAGTCACATGAGTCTCCAAGTCACATGAGTCTCCAAGTCACACAAGTCTCCAAGTCACACAAGTCACACAAGTCTCCAAGTCACACGAGTCTCCAAGTCACATGAGTCTCCAAGTCACACGAGTCTCCAAGTCACACGAGTCTCCAAGTCACACGAGTCTCCAAGTCACACAAGTCTCCAAGTCACACGAGTCTCCAAGTCACAAGAGTCACACGAGTCTCCAAGTCACACAAGTCTCCAAGTCACACGAGTCTCCAAGTCACACAAGTCACATGAGTCTCCAAGTCACACAAGTCACACGAGTCTCCAAGTCACACGAGTCTCCAAGTCACAAGAGTCACACGAGTCTCCAAGTCACATGAGTCTCCTAGTCACACGAGTCTCCAAGTCACACAAGTCTCCAAGTCACATGAGTCTCCAAGTCACACGAATCTCCAAGTCACATGAGTCTCCAAGTCACACAAGTCTCCAAGTCACACAAGTCTCCCAAGTCACACGAGTCTCCAAGTCACACAAGTCTCCAAGTCACACGAGTCTCCAAGTCACAAGAGTCACACGAGTCTCCAAGTCACACGAGTCTCCAAGTCACACAAGTCTCCAAGTCACATGAGTCTCCAAGTCACACGAGTCTCCAAGTCTCCAAGTCACACGAGTCTCCAAGTCACACAAGTCTCCAAGTCACACAAGTCTCCAAGGCACACGAGTCTCCAAGTCACACAAGTCTCCAAGTCACATGAGTCTCCAAGTCGCACGAGTCTCCAAATCACTGCATAGTGCACTTTAAAGATAATTAGATTAGTATCTCTGTGAGGTTACTGATTTATTATTTACATTGAAAAGATACAGAGATAATTTGTTAAAGCTGGACCAGCGCACTACACCTAGGTTAGTAAATCCTAGGCCCCATACACTCCCTCTGCTAAAGCTCCACTCTAATACTCCTGCACTAAAGTCGGGGATTCAGTTGGACTCAGATCTGCTGCGTTCCCCCCTACCTGGTGACAGTGTACATCTACTCTCATAAAGTAGGGATAATCCACCCTGCTACACAAACATCTCAAAACAAACTGGTCAGACTACTGCTTGACCTTACTCTTAGAACCCACCTCGCCCCTGCCCACGTGACAACGGCTTAGAGTAGACGACTAGTACAGCAACTTGCAATGGGCCTGTCTACAAGATACACTATACACGATCAAGGTACCCATATGTGTACATGTCAAAATACTTCCCAAAGGTCAGTGAATACCACGACCACAACACCATAGAGGGAGCTCGACAAATCATGTTAAACCCAGATTCGGCTCAAACAGGAACACGTTTCGCAATTATGCCACATCAATGTGGAACGCCCTACCCAAAGCTGTAAAGGAATGTGAATCACTACCCACTTTCAAAACCACTCTCAAAGAACACCTACGGGAGACTGCAATTCGAAAATGGCCCCTGTAAATGTCCTAACCCAACCCCCTCCAATGTACAGTAAATTACCAAACATGGTTTTGTCAATATTCCAATGTACAGTTGTGCTTGTGCAGTTGTACAGTGTCCCCCACCCACCCCTCCTACCCAACCTACCCCCCCCCCCACCCCACCTATAATGTACGGTTCTACGTCAAATGTATATACTCTCTTTTCTAGACTCTTTTTGTATCACAAACAGTAGGCCCTACTGTATTTGCAAATCTGGTATGTCATAAATGTATAGAAGTGTCTATCTGTGAGGGCGGTTAGGTGGCCGAGCGGAGATTGCGTTCGTCACCAACCCCGGAGCTGTGAGCTGGATTCGCCTGTTCGAATCCGGCTCACAGCTCCGGGGTTGTCACCAGCTTGGCTGGCCGTCTGCACTAATACAATTGGCTGTATTAGAGGGTGGGAGAAGCTGGCGGGGTGGGTCCGGGTCGTTGTAAACAGCGACTCCTACAGTTCGGTCGGGGCGCCTGCTAAGCGCGGATAGGACTTGAGGGGGATAGTGTGGTCCTCCCACACGCTACGCCCTCTCGATGAGAATCCGCGCTGCCAGGTGAAAAGAAGCGGTGATTGGCTGGACGTGTGTCGGAGGAAGCACGTGGTAGCCTCCACTCTCCCAGATGATCTGACTGTGGGGGGTAAGTGCGCAGCGACCAGGAAGGGACTGGGAATTGGCATACGACTAACATTGGGATGGGAGAAAATCGGAGGAAAATGGAGGGGGAAAAAGATCAATAAAAAAAGTGTCTATCTGTATGTCACATGTCATGTTATGATGAATTGAAAATGGGGGACCCTGATGTAAACAAGACGAAAGTCTTTCTCTGGTCTGCATGCCCTTAACAATTGTATGTATTGAGCTGTACTGTATTGTACCCATTCTGCAATCTGTTAACAAAGTTTTCAATCAATCAAAACCGTGGTCAGTCTGTGCGGAGAAACAAGGAAGAGCATGGTTGCCAGATCGGATTAACAATATCCGAACCGCCCATTATTATCAAAGGTTTGTCAGATGAAGGCAGACTCTCAAATCTGGCAACACTGATGTGTTGCATTGTGGGGGATCCGGTTTGAAATTTGAATTGAAGCGCGTTACAGACAGAGCCTGCACCACGTCGTGACCAACTGTTGCATCTTCTCCTCAGGTAATTGTGCAACACATATATTTTATTATTTATAAGTAATGCGTGCCGCTGATAAAAATGAGTGCCGTTTAGTCTGTGTTTTCAGTGACTACTGTAACGTTATTAGCTCGATATTATGAAACTGGCGGGATCTGTAAACTGGCTAACGTTATGAGAGCTAACGTTGCTAACTACTGTACCCGGAGCTGCAAACTGGCTAACGTTATGAGAGCTAACGTTGCTAACTACTGTACCCGGAGCTGCAAACTGGCTAACGTTATGAGAGCTAACGTTGCTAACTACTGTACCCGGAGCTGCAAACTGGCTAATGTTATGAGAGCTAACGTTGCTAACTACTGTACCCGGAGCTGCAAACTGGCTAACGTTATGAGAGCTAACGTTGCTAACTACTGTACCCGGAGCTGCAAACTGGCTAACGTTATGAGAGCTAACGTTGCTAACTACTGTAGCCGGAGCTGCAAACTGGCTAACGTTATGAGAGCTAACGTTGCTAACTACTGTACCCGGAGCTGCAAACTGGCTAACGTTATGAAAGCTAACGTTGCTAACTACTGTAGCCGGAGCTGCAAACTGGCTAACGTTATGAAAGCTAACGTTGCTAACTACTGTAGCCGGAGCTGCAAACTGGCTAACGTTATGAAAGCTAACGTTGCTAACTACTGTAGCCGGAGCTGCAAACTGGCTAACGTGCGTGTGACTGTGTATATATAATATATACTTTTTAATCTGGGACATCATTTCAAAGAGTCATCCTGTAATGCCTTCTCTCTCTCTCTCTCTCTCTCTCCCAAGACAGTCAAGATCTACCGGTACTAAGTGGTCATGCTTGTAAGTGATGTATAAAATGTTTTATTGTGCGTGTGTGACTGTGTATATATATACTTTTTAATCTGGGACTTTCATTTCAACAGCTGGAAAGAGTCATCCTGTAATTTACAGGATGACTCTTTCCAGCTGTTGAAATGAACTGTAAATGCCTTCATATACTGAATGTTGAATGTCCTTACTTTTAGCTCTTCTGCAAAGACTTCTTACAAATCAAGAAGTGTTGATGGATGCTACAGTATATTTTGTCACACACCACCAATTCATCATTCGGGAGGGGGGGGGGGACTTGTCTCATTCCTCTTGTTCCTCATTAAAGCCTCCATTCATTCCATGATGACTCTTCCTTCGTTCCCTTTCTCACCACCCCAGGTGTTGGCCCAGAACTCTGGCTATGACCCTATGGAGACTCTGGTGAAGCTCAGACGGAGTACAATGTGTCTGGCCAGCTAGTCGTAGTGGACCTGAGCACAGGTTAGTCACACTGCACCCACTGTGTACATTAACACTAGGGGTGTGGATAAAGTAATGGATGCATTGTGATGTACAGTGTGTTTTGAGAACTAAACATTCTGCTGAAAGCTATAGAGTTCTAGAATTCCAAATAAATAAGAAAAACGAAAACCTTGGAGTTCTGACCCTGTCCCTGACTAACGTTACTACATCCGTCAACTTCCTCAAGTGATCTCTTTTGCACAGAGAACACCCACGGATGCTACTGTAGCTCTCCCTGGACTCCTATATCTGTGCTATACTAACTCTGGTCTGTACCTCTGCATTAGGAGAGCTCTCTCTTCTCCCCTACATGTATTCAGCGGACCAGCACAAACTTGTAATCTTAGTTTACAAGATTACACTTTATGACTTTATGACCTGTTTAGTGAACAGGTCATTCTGCGCTGTTGTGTGGGTGTCAACATTTAGAATCACGTCTTACTCCCACATGGCTCAAATCACTGTTTGGTTATGGTCCACTGGTATTGGGGAGTTCATAATTATCTTTTGTCTTCACAGGTGAACCCATGGTGGCAGGTGATGCAGGTGTCTGGGATAACTACAGTGTCAAGAAACAGCTACTCCATTCATGGTGAGACTACTAAAAGACTGATCCCATATATCCCACAATAAAGACTGATCTTGTGTTGTAGATATAGCCCACAATAAAGACTGATCTAGTGTTGTAGATATAGCCCACAATAAAGACTGATCCAGTGTTGTAGATATAGCCGACAATAAAGACTGATCCAGTGTTATAGATGTGAAACAAAGAGCTCCCACAAACTTGCCGTCTTCACTTGCAGTTAAAACAAGTGAAGAAACAAACAGACTCAAAACCTACCTGTTCTCCCAAGCATTCAACCTTCCTTACCCATAACCACCCTCCTCCAACTCGCCACCATTTCCCCCTGCCCCACGTTCTATTATGTGATCACAGTACTGTACAACTATGTGCCTACCTGGCCCATATTTCTTGACATGCAAATGGGCAAGCACAACCAATATTTGTGTGTGAGAGAGTGCGAGTAACTCAGACCTGCAGTCTGCAGGCATAATGTCTGCAGCACAAATCTCCCCCCCCCCCCCCCCCCCATTAAAGAACATTTCTGTTCTATTCTTATTTAAAAATTTTCTTTTAGGGTCTGTGAGACGCAATGGCAGCAGTAAAAGTGCATTTGATGCAGACATAGACAAATGCATCAAAATGTGGCTGCAGCTTGCATCAGACAGAGATGGCGGAAGGAGAGAGCGGGCCTTGAGACAAGATCATTTTGAGTAAGTTGTAGTCTGTCACATATACTTTGTGCATGACACAAATAATCTTTCCAATAATTGTTTACAGACAGATTATTTCACTTATAATAGCCTACACCAGGGGTGGCCAACCAGTCAGAGACTAAGAGCCACAAAAATTACTGTGGTACCACAAAGAGCCACACCATATACCAGCATTTCTCAACTTTTTTTTTAGTCACGGCACCCTTCATGTGTTTATAGGTCTCACCCTCTGGCCTCTGAAGTTGCTAATGTCTTTTTTATTTGGGCCTCACAGGGTTAAAAGTACCCTGTGAGACCCACGGTTGCAAAATTACAAAATCACTTTTAGCCATTTAAAAAAAGAATGTTTATTTAAAAAATGTTAAAGGGGAACTATTTTACTATTTCTTTCACTATTTGGGCACTTTTACACAATTCCTGTGAGTCTATGGAACACCTAGGTTGCATTGTTTTGTATTTCTAATCAAGTACTCAAAAACTTTTCTACCTCAAGATCTTAAGCCGTTTTGAGGCTGGGCTCCAACCACTGTGTGACCTGGTGCCAACTGCCACATCAACTGCCACATTATTATGCAGCTGAGAAATCTCTGACATCACAGATATGCACATTTTCAGATGACTCAGTTCAGTGAGGGTGAATATTGTGAGAGGAGAATTGGAAGAATGCGCCAATATGAGAATTAGAGACATAGATCCTATTAATATAAGTCCACATAGCTAAGAAACAATGGTAAACACTAAAAAAGGCCATTTATAAGATAGTTCCCCTTTAAGCACATGTATAGTCAATTGGTCCTGTTGTTCAGCCTCACAATGCTATTTGATAGTAAATGTGTTTATATGGGGGGAGCTCCAGTAGCTCACCACGTACCGCGAGTGCTATTTCAGCGCCGTGGACAACCGTGCTCGTCACGGATCTGGGGCTGAGCGAGTTCGAATCCCGGACTGCAGCCGTGCCTTTCCCAGAGTGTCTTCCCCCCCATCTGAACCCTTTCAGCCTGCTTCTGTCGGTCTAACTTGACCAAGTATAAATGCGATAAACGTATAAAAGAGCCAGGGAAATGGCCAAAGTAAAAAAAAAAAAAAAAAAAATGTGTTTATATGTCCCACCCTCTGGCCTCTGAAGTTGCTAATGTCTTTTTAATTTGGGCCTCACAGGGTTAACCTCTTAAGCCCGAGATATACAGTAAAAGTGTATATTTTCAGCATTACGTTTGTTTACCAATTATTTTAACTGTTATTAGTGAAATATAAGATTATAGAAATCTCAGGGCATTGAGTCGGAAACCGGCGCATATTGACAGGAGGAAGTGGCACATCCAAAAGTGAGTGTAGTCTTTTGAAGGAAGAGACTCAGGGCTTTAAAATTTCGAAAAACTACCCTACCCAGCTCACACCAGCCCCTGTCAATCATCTGACTTCTGGATTTACTTTTTTATTTCTCTTATTTTTTGGGATTATCTCCCACAAACCTGAACGTTATTGCCATAAAACAGAACGCAGTTAGTTTCTCTACCTTTCTGTGAACGTCTTGCAAAAAACGGTGTTGCAATATGATGAAAAATTGTGGAGAAATTTACATTATAAAAAAGATGGCAGAATTCAGTACTGTATCTACAAAACCTTCTGTTTAATCATCTTCCCTTTATTCATTTGCTTAGATTTTTCAGGTGTGGTCAATTTTAGCATGGTGTTATTCACAGTCAAAGATAAACATTTTTTTAAATAGAATTGATATTCTTGGTTCATTACAATTTACTCAAGCCTAGTAACAGACACACTATTTCTGACACTGATCCATATATGTCCCTAGATTCAGATACCAAGAACATGCAAATGGACAATTAAAAAAACAATTGTAAATGTTTATTCTACGTCCTTATGGAATGAGTGACATAAAAAAAAAAAGTTAAAAAAAAAAAAAGTTAAAATAAAATAGTAAAAAAAAGAAGAAAAAAAACTTTTTTGATGGAAGAGCCACACATTGACGGGCAAAGTTGGCCACCCCTGGCCTACACTATCACAATTTATTACATGGCGTTTTCACATTCGCCGAAATGCTTGCTTGTGATTGGTCAATAGCGCTCGTCAGAGGTCCGTTATTACTCGATAACGGACCTCTGCCGAACAATAATGACTGCTGTGCACAGCTGTAGCAATCAAGCCCACTGTCATCAGTGCAATCAGACCACAGATCTGCCGGCTGCTGCCGGCGATGACAGCGGGAGCGACAGAACTGCGTCTGCATTTGATCTCGTCTTGTCGATGGTGTAAAAAATTGGGTATATTGTTAGTAAGTTAGCCATGTAATAAGCGGGATAATGTATAGCCTATACTCGGTCATTGTCGCAAAATAATTGACCTTCACTGACGTTTAAAACACCTCGGCTGCGCCTCTGTGTTCTAAACTCTGTGTCGGTCAATTATCTTGCGACAATGACCTCGTAGCTATACATTATCCCTTACTTATTGATTTATCACGGTGAAGACTATTGAAAAATCCACCCTGGTCTCAAACTTTTTACACCTGGCTCTCCAAGTACCACCATATGACCGACGTTAAAATACAGTCTATTCAGCTATGCACAGTTCACGCAGGAGGCAAATGTATTCCTAATACCATTATTTTGTTACAAAGACTTAATTTCCTGCATTCTGGTGCAGGAATGTTTGAATTTTTACCATTTAAATTCCAGTGTTTGTGATGGGCATCACAAAGTATTGTATACAAAAAAACACATATTCAATACGTTTTCGAATTGTAACCCTTTAAATGCCAGTTTGTGTGATGGCATCACAAATTATTGTTAAAAATTATTATTATTGTTGCTGTGGCTCTTGTTGTATTTTGTTATCTTGCTTTCCTTCTCTCTCTCTTCTCTCTCTCCATCTCTCTCTCTCATCCTCTTCTCTTCTGTCTTTGTTCTGTCGTTGAATTTGTAGTTCGTTCTTTTTATTTGCCTTTTTCACTTTTCGTGTAGGGCAGTAGTTCGGTGAGTGGAAGTCCCGTCCCCTCCACGTCGGGGACCAGAACGCCTCACCGGGGCCGGCGACAGCTCCCCCAGACCCCCGCCACGCCACGCCCCCACGTCACCTATTCCCTGTGGTCCGTAAGGCTATGCCCACGCCTCCCGGGGTGCCCCAGGGGCGCCTCCCGCTTTTCTCCGGAGCCCCCCCAGGGCCAGGGGCCTCCCCCTGCTGGCCCCCCGCCACCCCACCATGGCTCACCCCGTCAGGGTCGCCACCCGCCACCTCGCTGGGGTGACGCGGGAGGAGGGGGGGGCTCCATGGAGGGCGACGGTTGCTTCTACAACCAGGACTACCAGGACTACGAGCCACGCCACGAGCCGCCCGCCTATGAGCAGAGCCCCTCGCCTGGTGCTAATCCGCACCCTCACCCCCACGCCCTCACCGGCCACACCCTGCCTCCGCCCCCCCAGCCACAGTCCCACAACTCCCACCCCCTCCCTCCCCCCAGCCACACCCCGTTAACAATCCCCACCCTCATCCCCCGGCATGACTGGGTAGCCTTCGGGAGAGGTGTTAGTTGGACAATGCCTAGGCTAACCAGTCATGCCCGCTTCCATTCATTGTGCTAAGCTATAGGCTAACATGCAGCCAGATAGCTTTCTACTCGACGCACAGAGAGGAGACTGGTATCTATCTTCTTGTCTCTCTCTGGAGAAGACTGTAAGCTAATTTCACAAAATGTTGGGAGTTTTAAGTGAAAGTATGGGTACCGTATCAAAATCGTACTCAAGTAAAAGTCAGAGTATCTGGCTAAAAACACACGAGTAAAAGTCTCTACTAAAGTTTCTACTTTTAAATGTACTTAGTTAAAAGTACAAAAAAAAATTCTGACCGTCTATTCTTCTGATAGCAGTGTTTAATCAAAGATCCCCGCCTTCTATAGTCTTGCACAAGGACCAATCCGCAAACCTAATACTACTCAAGTAAAGTAGAAATGTACTTTTGACGAATTGCACTTCGTTCTTTACACCCCTGCACACACATGTTGGGTATGGACTCTGGGAGAAGACTGTTACAGGGGTACAATTGAGTTGTAACAATGATTATATTTCTATAGTCTTGCACAAGGACCAATCTGCAAACCTAATACTACTCAAGTAAAGTACAAATGTACTTTTGACTAATTGCACTCGTTCTTTACACCCCTGCACACACATGTTGGGTATGGACTCTGGGAGAAGACTGTTACACGGGTACAATTGAGTTGTAACAATGATTATATATCTATAGTCTTGCACAAGGACCAATCCGCAAACCTAATACTACTCAAGTAAAGTACAAATGTACTTTTGACTAATTGCACTTCGTTCTTTACACCCATGTTGGGTGTATGGACTATTTTATTTTGTTACATGTTTTGTTAATTATCTCTCAAGGCCTGTTTTATGGTAATAAATGTTTACTAATGTTCACAGAGAGAGAGAGAGAATACATTATTATATATGTATGTTGGTGTAGGTATATTTACATAATGAGCAATAATGGATATTCAAATGTTTTTAAAATTTTTTTGAAGGTAATGTAATTACCACCATAGGTAGAAAAAAATTGAAACTGATCATTCATGCTTACGGTCATCTCCAGAGAGAGAGAAGGAGATATATACCAGTCTCCTTATGTGCATTTGAGTAATCTATCTGTACTATGATTTATTGTGATGTTGATTTGATTAAACCTCATTTTGGGTGTAATGGCCCAGTAAAGTCATTAATGTGATTAATGTGATATTTCTTTGTTAATAAATGTTTAAATATCTATTCAAGTTGTCATTTTTAACTGGAAAAAGTAGCATTGTTACTTTACTTGATATTTGAGCTTTACTGCAGAATGATGTATATTGTGTACAATGTGCACATACACTGAGAATATATTTCAGTGAGGTAGGAGACAGCATGTAAACTTCTGAATTTTTCAATGAGGGACATGCCAATACTGAATTGGTAAAGGGAAGGGTCCTTAAATATGTGGCATTGTATTACTAATCAACCATTTCCTACTGTATTTCCGGTAATGTACGGTCATAGGCAGATAGTGGAGTAGCTCTGGCAGAATACTGGGTACACAGTAAATTCCGCTGACTCAAACTGAGTACATTTCACTCAAACTGAGTAAAATTTCTTTACTCAGTTTGAGTCAAATGTACTCTGCGGAATTTACTGTGTAGTACCAGTATTGCATTGGCAGTGTCGGCTTGGCTTCGGGCAACCAGACCTGGCCCAGTGTGTTTGGGCCGCATCTGGGCTGCTTTAGGCAACCGGACGTTCACCGCTTCCGGCAACCCCGGACCTGGCCCAGTGTACTCGGGCCGGAATCGGCCAGTCAGACATTGCCGCCTACTGGGCCGATTCCGCCAATTCCGGACGTTCACCGCTTCTGGCAACCCCGGACCTGGCCCAGTGTACTCGGGCCGGAATCGGCCAGTCAGTCATTGCCGCCTACTTGGCCGATTCTGGCAACCGGCCTAGGGCCTATTAATTTCTTCCGGCCTGCCGGATACAGGCCATTAATGGGCCGGAACTTTTTGGCCACCTGGGATAGAAGTCAAGTACGTAGACAAAAGTGTTCAATATATACATATACAATACAGAGTAGAAGTAACTGAGTTACAATACAATACAGTACAATGCAGAAATGGGATGAGGTACAATTTAGGTAGAATTTACAGTAAAGGGCTCCGCGCACGGCGGGTGATTTTAGCCAAGCGACCGACTTTTTTTTGCGAGCCGACCGACAGAATTGTATCGCGTCCATTGTTATGAATGAAACGACCCACACGGCAGGAGATTTTGAAGCGACGATCGCACAGCTATTTCTGTCGCCTCGCTAAATATCGCCTCAATCCTATTTTTTGAGGCGACAGAGGAAGGACAGTGAGGAAATAACATGACTTCTACAGTAGAAGTAGTACAGAAGTTCTACTGGTGTATCATTTGTACACCATTAATGTATCAATACATTCATTGATCAATAACCTACGTATTATTACCATGCTACTTATGTTCATTATTATTAACAGGAACCATTTAAATAAATAACGTTAGTTTGAGAAGCTATAGTGGCCGCTTGTCATTAACTAATAAATGAACAATGCGCCACGATGCACCTACTAGATGTTTTTATACTCGGGTAACAAAATAAGTTGTGGATGTTGACAGAGTTTAATGTCCAGGCTGCAGCTGATGTGGTTTATAAGGTTTATTGTCCAAAGAAAATGATGGTTGAGAACAGAAGTTTGCGTCTTCAGTGAAAACACATTCTCTCTCAGCTTGTCCAATCGGTGGTAGTGAACGTATCGTAGTGATCAGGCATGCAGTAATGTCAGGAAGAATGAGGAGTGGTTGTATTCGTATATGGTGGTTTAATTCCAGCTCAATATGGGTTTTACAGGTTAAATACTCCCTCGTAAAGCACAACACAGCTACCTGCTAATATATATACGCTCGCTTCACGACAAACTAACGTCCGGTCCCGGCCGGCGGTCCGTCCTCCTATATCTCCCGGGGGGAAACACCCCCCAGCTAAACAGAGGTGTAATGAGGTATGAGTTGTAGTGCAAATTCTTTACCAATAAATATAAAGTGTGTTAAGTGTCTAAAGTGAATAAAGTGGGTGCTGCAGTGAGTTGTTTGTTTAAAGTGAGTGTGTGCGTGTGGATGTGTGTGCTGTGATTGTATTTGATGGTTGTTATTGTCATTTAGCATTCTGATGGCCTGAGGATAGGATTTTCTGAGTCTCTCTGTGCTTGCCATGAGACTCCGGTATCGCTTGCCTGACCGCAGCAGTTCAAAGAGGCAGTTGTTTGGGTGGCTGGAGGCTTTGATTATTCTCTTAGCCTTGTAAATGTCTTGGAGAGTGGGAAGCCCACCTCCAATTGTGCGTTCGGCTGAACGGGCCACTCTCTGTAGTCTGCTATGGTCTTGTGCGGTGCTATTCCCAAACCAGGAGGTGATATTGCCAGTCAGGATGCTCTCTATTGTGCATGAGTAGAAGTTATTTTTAAATTTTTTTACTTACATTTTTATTTGCAGTTTTTTTAATTGTAAACATACATAACACATTTCAACAAACATTTAACATAAATAATAAAACTAAAAATGTGACATGGGTTCATTGACCCTCCTTTGTTTTTACATTGTTCATTTACATTTAAATTCCATTTCTTGTTTTCAGTTATTCTTCTGTGATGTTGTTCTCGTTCCCCTTATATTCCTCCCATTTTACCCATTTTGACCTAAATTTCTCCTCCTGTAGCCTCAGCATATGTGTGATTATCTCCATTTCCTGTATTACCCCTACTATCCCTATCCATTGCTCCCTTGTCGGTGAGTCTTCCTTGTACCACAGTCTAGTTATTGCTTTCTTGGTTGCTGCCAGTAGTATCTTTATCAGGTACTTGTCTTCCCCCTGTATCTCTTCCTGTGTTAGGTTCCCTAGGTACAGCACCTGGTTGAGTGCTGTACCATACATATGTTGTACCATTCCTCCTCTGTTATCTCAGTGTCTAATTTACATTTACATTTACATTTAGTCATTTAGCTGATGCTTTTATCCAAAGCGACTTACAAGTTCTGTACGACAGGTCATCAGGAAGGATACAACTCTATCAGCTGAGTAACAATATTCATCAAAGTGTTGCATGTTACAGTGTAGGTTAGTTTATTAGGACAGGCAGTTCTCCTGACACCACTGCGACAGATTCTTTACCTCTTCCAGGTAGGCCCTCTCATCGTTGGCAGAGATCAGGCCCACCACTACTGTCTCATCAGCAAATTTGATGATTGTGTTGTTGTTCCACTGTGCCACACAGTCGTGTGTGTACAGCGAATAGAGGAGGGGACTCAGAACACAGCCCTATGTTGAGCGTGATGGATGAGGAGGTGCAGTTGCCTGCTCTCACCACCTGGGGTCTACCCGTCAGGAAGTCCAAGACCCACTGGCAGAGGTCATAGTTCAAGCCCAGGTCCCTGAGCTTGGTTATGAGTTTGGAGGGGACTATGGTATTGAATGCTGAGCTGTAGTCGATGAACAGCATTCTCACATAGTTCCCCTGCCTCTTGTCCAGGTGTGATGCTGGTGTGTGCAGCACATGGGCTATGACGTCATCTGTGGACCTGTTGGGGCGATATGCGAATTGCAGGGGGTCGAGGTTGATGGGGAGGGAGGAACAGATGTAGCCCTTCACTAGCTTCTCAAAGCACTTCATGGCTATGGAGGTGAGAGTTACAGGGCGGTAGTCGTTGAGGCAAGCAGGCGTAGATTTTTTGGATGGTGGACTTCTTCAGACAGGTGGGGATGACAGCCTGTTATAAGGACAGGTTAAATATGTCAGTGAATACCGGGGCCAGTTGGTCGGCACAAACTTTTAGGACGCGGCCGGGGATGCCATCCGGTCCTGCTGCCTTCTTGATATTCACTTTCTTAAAGGTCCTCCTCACCTCATGTTCTGTTAACCTGAACAATGCATGAGTCTCCATCGGCAGTGGCCCCCGTCTCATGGATATGTAAAGGACGGGCGATACTACTGCCACGGGAGGAGTGGAAGCAATTAGGCAGCTGATTAGTACTGATAGAACACACCTGTGCACCATTAGATCACCCACATCCCCCACGCACACACACCAGACACACACACACACTATAATACACTAGGACAGATAGAGTTGAGTTGAGAGGAGGTGAGGTACCGTAGGAGCGAGTATTGAGAGAAAGAGATTGTTTGTTTACGGAGTTTTGTGTGGTGAGAGGTAGTGAGAGGAGAGGTGAAGGCGAGAAGGTGTTCATTGTGTACTGGACCCTAGACTGGCTGAGAAACCCCCTTGTGTACTGACCCTGGACCGGACGACTACTCTGAGTATTGAACAAACCTTTTTCTGTACAGGAGCCTGTTTTGTGTTTTGGACCTCGGACTGTATTACGGCCATTCTATTTGCCCATCGGATTATATTCAGCCTTGATTCAATAAATATTCTTATTGATTGGTATTGCACTTGTGTGGACAATTGAATTAGTTTGTTTTTGAACTGTGACAAGTCTGAACACCACCTGGCTCGTCCCAATATCAATAGTTTTTATGTTTGAGGATAAAAGAAGGATAAGAAAGAAGCTGGGCGCTATCCTGGAGAATCCCTCCCACCTCTATGGGGAGCTAGTTGAGATGAGGAGCAGGTTCAGCCACAGACTCACACTGGAGAACTAATGGCAGTAGAACTTGAGAACAACAATAGCAACATGGGGGAGAGGAGGTACAGGTATGGACAGGTAATAGAATAATATAGACAATACAATTAAATCAGATATAATAGATGTAAATCAAATCTACTGTAAGTACTGTTACTTTTGTATAATGTCCATAGCTCCGGCATTTTTCACCAGATTGCGAGGCGTTTTTTTGTAGACATTCACAGAAAGGTAAAGAGCTGTATTTTATGGCAATAACATTCAGGTTTGTTCAACCCGTGAGATATAATCACGAAAAGAACGTATTTTTTGCATCGAATATTTTCAGCCGCTTTGACAGCAGCTGGTGTGAGCTGGGTAGTGTAGTTTTATGAAATGTCACCATCCATCGAAAGCCCTGGGTCTTCTCTTTCTCAGGACTACAACTAACCTTGTGTATAAATCATCCGGTTTCCGATGCAATGCGCCGAGATTTTTATAAACTCATATTTTGCTAAAAACACTTAAAATCATTGGTAAACATATACATTGTGCTGAAAATATACATGTTGACTGCTGTTTTGGGTTAGGGTCTTTACTCTTGGCTACATTTTAAAAATAAATGCTACATTAATTAATACGGATCGGTATCGGGCCGATTGGGCTTAAGGGGTTAAAGAGGCCAAGTGCTAGCTTAGTTACAATGTGCTGTAAATGTAATTCTAGAAAGCATTTTATTAGATGCTAAATAGTATCCTTTTTCTTTTCTTTTTTGGAATTACTTGTCATTGTTGGGACAGTTACTGGTGTTAAGTAACACTAAGTGCAAGACATTTGTGATAAAAACATAAACATCTATTTTGATTTCATGGGACCTTTAACATTCACAGCTCCTTCACCTATATACAACACTAACAGTACACTGAATTGAATTGATAACCTTTATTTATCCCCGAGGGGAGATTCAGATGTCCTACAGCATAACAGCAATTCAAAACCAGTAAAAACAGTTAATACATAACATACACTTATTAGTATGTGTTAAAAACAAGATGGACAGATACATATGGATAAAAATAGCTAAAATAGGGCTAAAATAGAGCTAAAAGTGGTGAAAATAAAAAGAAACAAGTCCAATCATGATGTTAAATAATTCAATTAATTGGTTACAGTCCACAACCCAGCTCCTCCAGTCCACGGCAGTTGGTCCGTCCTGGCCCTGCCTGGTTGTGGAGCCTGATTGCCACCGGCACAAAGGATTGCCCGAAGTGCTTTGTGGTATGCCGGGGGGGGATAATTCTGTGGCTAAACGTGGACCGCATTGCGGTCAGCTCATCGGTTAGCATTAGCATTATTAGCATGGTTAGCTTATCAGCTTAGCATGGTTAGCTTATCAGAGTTGGTTAGCATTACACAAGGTTAGTGTAACTGAGGGGTACAATTCCCTGACTGTATTGAGAGTATGGTATCATTAAACCACTACTTAGTTATGTACTTTAATTACTGGCCATACAGTACACGGTATATCTGGTGAACACCCACACAAGAATACGGCTTAACAAAGAAAGTTATATTTAGAAGTATTTATTATTAGAGCAGCAACAATAGGTTACAATATTGAGAATTATGAATTGCGCTTATATGGCGAAGAACACTTAAGTAGGTCAAGAGCGTAAGTCCATGAGCATATTAAGATGGGTATAATTGACACCACCTGTAGCATAAGAATTACATAAGGCACACTCGTAGTCAGCTGGAGATACTAAGGGGGTTCCCTCCGGTTGTAAGCCAGCAGGGGAGAGGAATGGTCGGGAGCAAAGTCTGGATCAACGAGGAATAAAGAGACTCCAGATACAGGAGACAGTGCAATAATCCTTTGGTCCGTAGACAAAGCAACAGCTATACTCCGGTATGCAAGACAGCATGGATGAAAGCTAGCCAGCCTCTGTGGGTCCTAGAGGCGGGCTCGACGGTGCTCCTCACAGGGTAGATCCCACACAGCAGTGGGGTAGACGGTTCTCTGCTCCAGCAGCCACAGTACCAAAGCAATATAATCCAGCCGGAAAAGGCTCTGCATTCGCCGGTGTAGGTTCTCTGGTGTACATATCCAACGGTTCTCGTCTAGGACTCCTCGGATGGCGGCACGAGTTTAGGCTGCCTAGCCTGGATAAGTGCACTAGCTCGGTACGACGAACCGGTGGTAATGCTGGTCACTGTAGAACGGTCGCCGCACGATACACTATAAATAATAGACTATTACTTTACAATAGAATAAGTCGAACTCGACGATACAGCGTTAAACTCTGACACTTTAGCTATCAATTCGCACGCGGTTCTCAAGGCTCTATTTAGGGGCAAAAGGGGCCCACTTCACGGCACGTTGTATCGTGGTGAAGGCTTCAATGTTTTGGTCAACTCACTTTTAGGCTAAGTGCTAAGTGCTGCTGTATCCACCTGCGCCGTATTTATACGTAAGGTGAATAATCTAGTGCCAACCTCAGTTCTGTCTCGTATTACTGCGCAAACCTGGACATGTTGAGAAATGTCTTAGCGGTAGCTTTGAACTTGCCATTGGGGGTATGGCCGTTGGCGCCTAGGGGTCGCTGTCCAATAGGAGAACGAATATTATGGTCTGGCCTGTACCTAGGTAAAGGGATATTCTGTGTATATATACAAAGAATATACAAGGGATATCAGACGATATACAAATATTATACAATATATCTCAAGTAATAAATATATATATTCGGTTTAATCTGACCCTTTGTAACAGCCGCCTCCTAATTAGTCTGCACCTAATTAGATAAGCAGAGACAGATTAACCGTCTTGTCCACTACTCAATGTCCGTTGTGAGGAGTAGGGCAATTAGCAAAGTCAGTGGGTCATGGTCGTCAGCAAGGGAGTCAGGTAGCCTTGGCAACTCTATCAGCCTCGCCACGGGTCGGGTGTATGTCCGTCCCTGGACGAGCACTTCTGCCGCTCTGACCTTTCCGTCGGCACCAGTGATCACTTTGCTTACGCGGCCGGCCGGCCACATAGCTCGGGGTAGTGACTGGTCTATGATCATGACGACTGTGCCCTCCGTCAAATTGTCTCTTTCTTTTTACCCATTTCTGGCGGGTCTGTAGAGACGGTAGATAGTGGAGGAGGAAACTGTTCCAAAACTTGTCAGCCAATACTTGACTACCTCCACATTCTTCGGCCGTTCGCTTCCTCAGGTCTGTACACTGTCTGTGGGAGCGCGGGGTCCAGCCGCCCCATCAAGAGAGTGTTGGGGGTGACTGGGTCGACATCTGCTACATCACTTGAGACGTAACCGAGGGGCTTTGAGTTCAATACTCCCTCGATCTCTGTGAGGACTGTCGTGAGGACTTCTTCCGCCACGGTCTGGGCCCCAAGCACGGCGTACAGGGCTGTCTTTATTGAACGTACTTCTCGTTCCCAGGTTCCCCCGAAGTGAGGGGCGTTCGGGGGGTTAAACTGGAAATCAATCTGAGAGGGAGCGAGGTGGGTCTTAAGTTCTGGGCCCATAGCTTGGAAGCTCTCTCTCAGCTCTCTTTCTCCGCCTTTGAAGTTTGTCCCGTGATCAGACAATAATATAGACGGTTTTCCTTTCCGCGCTGTGAATCTCCGGAAGGCCATAAGGAATGAGTCCGTACTCATGGTTGGAAGGAGTTCTATGTGTATCGCTCGGGTGGTCATGCATTTGAATACAATACCCCACCTCTTCTCCGTCCCTCTTCCTTTCTTCACATACAGCGGGCCGAAGCAGTCCATACCGGTGGAGTGAAAGGGCTTGTCGCCGAGTCGGAGGCGACAGGGGGGTAGGTCAGCCATCCTGGGTATACTGGGCTGTGCTCGCCACTTGCGACAGTCTAGACAGGTCCGCTGGAAGCGTCGTACTGCTTCTCTTCCTTGCAGTATCCAATAGCGACGTCTGATCTCAGCGAAGACTCTCTCTGCCCCAGCGTGGTGCACGTCCTCGTCGTATTTCTTTATGATGAGCTCTGTGACCTTGTGTCGGCTGTTGAGGACTATAGGGAACTTGACGTCATCCGTTAAGTCCGGGGCCCTTCTCAGACGACCACCCACTCTGATGGCTCAGCGGAGTAGCAATACAATCATCAAATTTGCTGACGACACAGTGGTGGTGGGCCTGATCTCTGCCAACGACGAGAGGGCCTACCTGGAAGAGGTCAAGGTCCTGGCGGGATGGTGCCAGGAAAACAGCCTCTCCCTGAACGTCAGCAAAACAAAGGAGATGATTGTGGACTTCAGGAGGTCGGGGGTCAAGGACTACAGCCCCCTCAGCATCGACGGGGCACCGGTTGAGAGAGTCAACAGCTTTAAGTACCTCGGAGCCTACATATCCGAGGACTTGACATGGACCACACACATTGACAGTGTTGTGAAGAAGGCACGACAACGCCTCTACTTCCTCAGGCGCCTAAGGAAGTGCCAAGTCAGTCAGAAGATCCTTAGGAACTTCTACTCATGTACAATAGAGAGCATCTTGACCGGCAACATCACCTCCTGGTTTGGGAATAGCACTGCACAAGACCGAAGCAGACTACAAAGAGTGACACGTTCAGCCGAACGCACAATTGGAGGGGGGCTGCCCACCCTCCAGAACATTTACAACAAGCGTTGCAAGGGCAAGGCTAAGAGAATCATTAAAGACTCCAGTCACCCGAACAACTGCCTCTTTGAACTGCTGCGGTCAGGCAAGCGATACCGGAGTCTCAAGGCGAGCACAGAAAGACTCAGAAGAAGCTTCTATCCCCAGGCCATCAGGCTGCTAAACGAACAATGAATGAACACTACACAACAACAACCACCAAACGCACATAGCACACACATCCACACGCACACACTCACTTTAAACAAACACACTGTAGCACCCACTCCACACACTTTATAGCACACACCCACTTTAAACAAACACACTGTAGCACCCACTCCCCACACTTTATATTTATTGATGAAGGATTGCACTACAACTCGTACACCTTACTGTAAATTGTACCTAAATTGTACCTCATCCCATTTCTGCTTTGCACTAGATAGTACTGTACATTAGTACACTGCATAGTATTGTATATTATATGGTAACTCAGAACATTGTACATATGTCTATACCGAACACTGTGACCTCATTTTCTTCTTCTAAATTACATGCTATACTATGTTATTTGATACTATCTTGTCTAGCACAGTCTCTGGAGCGTAACAGTAAGAAGCATTTTGTATGAAAGTATTCTGTACTTCTGTATGACAACTATTAAAGAAACTTGAACTTGAAACTTGATGAGATCATGGGCGTCGCGCTCAGGGGCCAAGTGGAGCAGTCTGCTGTCTGACGGGACTGGCTTTGATCCCTGCAGACAGTCTAGCTCGTCGGGGAACGAGTTTCTTTGGGCTCGCTGTAGCAGAAGGAGTTCTGCTTCTTCGTAATTAGCTGCATTAATGTCAGTAGTGGAGGGAACCTCAGGGTGGTGCCACAGGAATGTCTTTAACTGTGCACTCTCAAGGGTGGGGCAGTCGTCTATGTTGGGGTCTGTGGGGACTGGTGTGTGCGTCAACCCACAGAACATAGATTTCTTCATCTCTGCCTCCTCTTGACTAGCCTCCCGTGGGGTGGGGTTAGGCCACTCTTCTTCCGGAAGCTTGAGGAACTCGGGACCGTCACTGTAGATATTGTGACGTGTGAGGTCATCCAGGGACATTCCCCGTGTGATGACGTCTGCTGGGTTCTGTTTTGTGTCCACGTACCTCCAGCATGCTGATTCTGTTAAATCTTGGATCTCTGTCATTCTGACTCCCACGAAGACCTTGTATCTACACGAATCGGACTGGATCCATGTGAGTACGGTCATGGAGTCTGACCACAGGATTGTTCTTTGCACCGGGATGGTGAGTTCACGTTGGATTAACGTGGCGAGTTGCGCTCCTACTAGGGCTGCGCAGAGCTCTAGACGCGGGATTGATTGTTGCTTGCGGGGTGCTATCCTTGAACGAGCCAGGATGAAGGCGGTATGTATTTCTCCTCCCTCCTCTCGGGCCCGCAAGTAGGCCACCGAACCGTAGGCTACTTCGGAGGCGTCGCTGAAGACGTGCAGGTCCATCTGGCACGTCTCCAGCCGCACTGTGGGTGGGAAGTAGCTGCGGCGTATGTTGACACCTGGGAGCGAGTTGAGTTCTGTTTCCCACTCTCTCCATGTAGAAGCAAGGTGGTCGGGTATGGGGTCGTCCCAGCCCTGGTCCTTGTCCCACAGCTCTTGCACAATCATTTTTGCCCTGGTGGTGTAAGGTAGAATACATCCCAACGGGTCATATTGTCTGGCGAGTGTTCTGTATACAAGGTCGGTAGTGAAATCGACCTTCCCTGCTCCTTGGTCAGGGGTGTGTGTCTATAATGGAGCGAGTCTGTTTTGAAGCGCCAGACTAGTCCTAATGTCATTTCTTGGGCTTCACCTGGGATGGTCGCCATCCAGGTCTCGCTGCTTGCTGCCTTGTTCTCTGGGGAGAGGCTGCGCAGTACTTGAGGGTCGCTGCTGGCCCACTGCCGGAGATCAAAGCCGCCTTTGATCAGGGAGGCGCGGAGCTTGAGTAGGAGGGCCTCGGCCTCTTCTGGCGTTGAGACGCTTTGCAGACAGTTGTCCACGTAGAAACTCTTCTCTACACTTTGTCGGACCTCCTCGTCAGCTGCTGGGTCCTCTGCGACATGTTTTTGCAGTGCAAACGTAGCACAGCATGGGCTGCATGTGGTTCCGATAGGGAGGACTTCCCATTGATAGATGGATGGTTGCTCATCCCCGATCCTCTCTCTCCATAAGAACCGCAGCAGGGGCTTGTCCTCTTCCACTAGTCGCACCTGCAGGAACATCCCTTTGATGTCGCCGCTGATGGCCACCTTGTTCTGGCGGAAACGTAGCAACACGCCTAGTAGAGAGGGGCCGAGTGTTGGGCCGGTCAAGAGTTCTTTATTCAGATTTTGTAATCCGATCTGGTAGCTGCAGTTAAACACAATACGATCCTTGCCGTTGTGGTGGACCTTGTGGTGGGGCACGTACCATGATTCGGTCGTCTGATCGGCCTCTTGAATGTCAATTTTCTTTATGTGTCCCGCTGTGATTAGCTTGTCAA
The DNA here is from genome assembly GCF_963971535.1 of Notolepis coatsorum. Taxonomy (NCBI): domain Eukaryota; kingdom Metazoa; phylum Chordata; class Actinopteri; order Aulopiformes; family Paralepididae; genus Notolepis; species Notolepis coatsorum. The sequence continues at coordinate 279,349,751 of NC_140165.1, forward strand.
TCTCAGCGCGGTACACAGTGGCTTGAGCGGGGTCTCTGACTAGGCGCCGCTCGGTGTTCAGTAGATATCGCTCCGTCGCTTCTTTTGAGGCGTGGAAGGTGGGCATACCCTCTCGCCTCAAGAGTGGAGTTGCATATCTCATCACTCCATTGACCTCGACTCTCTTTGTCCTCTTCTCGAGGAGGGCTATGGCATAAATGTCTTCCTTGGAACGAATGTGTTTCTTTTCGTTCTTAAAGGGCATTGTCTCTAGTGTCCATAGCCTCTCGACGTGCTGTAAGAGGGTGGTGTCTTCTTCTGTCACTCTGGAGTGGAGGCAGCGAGTGGCTGCTGGTCGGTTGGGAGACCTGGAGAGGGGGCCTTGTAGTGTCCATCCTAGGCGGGTCTCGACTGCTGCTGGACAGCCTCTGGGCCCAATGTGGACCCGGTCCGTTGGGACGATGAGGTGTGCGTGGTCGGATCCTATGAGCAGGGTCGGGGTGGCGCCGTCGATGAGCGGTATAGGTAGTTGACGCAGGTGCACGTATTTTTCCATCAGCTTGGAGATGGGGTAGGTGTACCGCGACAGGCCTATGTCTTGGCTGGTGAAAGCGTTAGTGATCCTATACCGCCTCTCTGGCTGCCCGCTTGCTGCGATAGTGAAGGAGACGTTCTCACCCTTTATTGTCTTCAGGTCTCTTCTTATAGTACGAATTGTCATCGTTTCTTCGCTCCCCCGCAGACCCAGCTGGGCTGCAGCGGATGCGAGGAGGAGAGTCTTTTCTGACCCATCGTCAAGGACGGCGTAAGTGTCCATGACCTTGTCCTCGTAGCTTAATGTCACTCGGACCACTTTCAAGAGCACTCGGGAGCTCCCGCTGCTGGCGGGGTCAATATACATGACGCTTACTCTGGTGCTGCTTGGGGGTGCGAGTTTCTTCCTGTTGCTGTCATGCAAGACGTCCAAGTGGGCGCCGTCACACCGGCTGCACCTCTTCTTCAAGCGGCACTCGGCTGCCATATGGCTGCGCGCACAGCGGTAACAGCGGCGGTTGGACTTTATCCATTGACTCACCTCGTCGGCGGTCATCTTCTTGAAAGTGTCACATTGTGACAGCCAATGTTCTTTCTCGCAGTACTGGCATACAATCTTCCACTTCTCTTTCGTCGAGGGGGTGTTGTGGTTCTTGTTCCGCGGTACTGATTCGGCTTGGTGCATGACGATCACCAGCCTGCGGTTATCGTTGGATCTCCGAGGTCCATCTCTGGGGCTTGGTCCACTCCGCACGAACGTATCCAGTCGTAGGCTGCTGACTTCTCTCGCGAGGAAGTCGGCCAGGTCTAGGAGGGATGGCTCGGGACCGTCGGGATCACGGTGGTCTCTTTGCCGCCTGAAGCGCTCTTGTCGGGCGGGAGGAAGCTTAGAGTTAGCGTACAGTTCGTGTCTACCCTTTTCCTTTTGGGCCCCCAGCATCCCTACCAGGGATTGTACCTTGATAGAGAGGTCATCCAATGAGCGATTGTCTGTGGCTGGGGGGAGACGGTCAATATTCCTTATCTCTTGTATCACGTAGTCCCATATGCGTCCATAACGCTGGTCGAGGGCTACTAGAGCTGCGGTGTATGGGGTACATGAGTTGGAATATGCCAGCGCTATATTATGCGCTCTGGGCACCTTCAGGTGCTTGAGGAGGATAGCATATTTGTACGACTCATCAGGGACGTCGGACATCATAGTCTCTAAGCACATCCGTAATTCCGTGTACTGTGCTCTGTCCTCGTGCGTAAAATCCGGGAACGTCGGTGTGCCAAGGTACGATGCCATGGATGGCTGGCACATCGGTGAGCGTTGGGGGAGAGGCCTCCTGGGCGAGTCTCCCCGTACGTGTCGTCGTGGGCTGGTACTTGGTGGGTACCAAAGCCCGGGTACCCAGGTGCTGTCCCTCGGGGCTGGCTGTGCGTCAAACTCACCCCTGAGTTGAGTCGGGGGTCTGTAGCGCAGGGCCTCGGGGGTAAAGTCTGGGCTGTACTGGACCTCCTGGTCCTGTGGAGTACGATGCTGCTGGTGGGCTTGACCTTCCTCCTCTTCCTCTTCCTCTGCTAGGTCTTCTAGATCTTGAAGTCGTCTATTCAGTCTCTCGGCGGCATAGGCCGGTTCTTCCCGGTTGCTGGGTCTCGCATGGACCGGTCGGGGAGGGGGTTCGGAGACGTGGATAGGCTCTTTCTGTTGGCCGGGCTCCGGGTCGCTTGGTCGGGTAGGGGAAGGTGCCCTAGACCCTTGTCTTGATGATGCCCTGGAGCTCCGCGCGGAGAGAGGGGGTGTCGCCCTGGCAATCAATTGCTCCATTATCTGCGCTTGTAGCCGGTCGCGCTCTGCTTCGCGCTTGATGTGAGCGAGGTCGCGCTCTGCTTCGCGCTGGGCTTGGGCTGCGGCGCGCTGGGCATCGGCGCGGTCTCTTTCAATATTCTCTTCCGTCTGGAGGCGTCTGGTCTCCAGGCGTATGCGGTCGTCTTCACTCCTTTGCTGCGCCTGGAAGCGCTCTCGCTGGGTTGCAGAGTGTTCGCGTTCACTAAGGGCTTGCGCTTGGAGTTGCGCGTGAAGGCGCTCTCTTTGGTCTGCAGATTGTTCGCGCTCACTCAGTTGTTGAGCCTGCAGGCGTTCTCTTTCCATGGTAGAGTGTTCGCGCTCACTTAGCTGTTGCGCCCGGAGGCGCTCTTGTTCCATGGAAGAATGTTCACGCTCGCTAAGCGTCTGTGCTTGGAGTCGATCGCGTTCAGTGGAGGCTGCCAGGGTGGCGATGAATGCCTGCGCCAGCATCTTGTCCGCCTCGCTGGGGGAAGACACTGATGGAGGTGATCGGCTTCTGACAGTGCTCGTTGGAGATCCGTTCTCCTGGCGCGCTCCGAGGAGGTCTATCTCCTGGGCGCGCTTCTCTTCTGGTAGTGGGTCGGGTTCCGTCCCTGGAGCGCTTTCTTTATCCTGGAGCTCTCCGGGGACCGTCCCGTTGACGTTGTCGGGGGGTATAGTCATGTCATGTCCCTCCTGGTCCCCCCCGTGAGCTTGGTCAGTTACGTTAGAACCCACTAGGGTCTCTACTGGCAAGGTCGCCTGGTCGGTAGGGTTTGACATGCTTTTACTATCCGCTTTTCCCGCATTTAACGTCTGTATAAAGCTAGGTATTAGACTGGCAGCGTAGTCCTCTAGGTAAGGAGGTGGCTGACGTCTGCGCTGCGGGCGTTCTAGCTTAGGAGAGCCGTTTGTGGAGTGTTCACCGCTGGCCATGGTTAATATCAATATTATATTTAGATATTACACTGATATTCCTCCGGCTCGAAGGACCAATTGTAACTGAGGGGTACAATTCCCTGACTGTATTGAGAGTATGGTATCATTAAACCACTACTTAGTTATGTACTTTAATTACTGGCCATACAGTACACGGTATATCTGGTGAACACCCACACAAGAATACGGCTTAACAAAGAAAGTTATATTTAGAAGTATTTATTATTAGAGCAGCAACAATAGGTTACAATATTGAGAATTATGAATTGCGCTTATATGGCGAAGAACACTTAAGTAGGTCAAGAGCGTAAGTCCATGAGCATATTAAGATGGGTATAATTGACACCACCTGTAGCATAAGAATTACATAAGGCACACTCGTAGTCAGCTGGAGATACTAAGGGGGTTCCCTCCGGTTGTAAGCCAGCAGGGGAGAGGAATGGTCGGGAGCAAAGTCTGGATCAACGAGGAATAAAGAGACTCCAGATACAGGAGACAGTGCAATAATCCTTTGGTCCATAGACAAAGCAACAGCTATACTCCGGTATGCAAGACAGCATGGATGAAAGCTAGCCAGCCTCTGTGGGTCCTAGAGGCGGGCTCGACGGTGCTCCTCACAGGGTAGATCCCACACAGCAGTGGGGTAGACGGTTCTCTGCTCCAGCAGCCACAGTACCAAAGCAATATAATCCAGCCGGAAAAGGCTCTGCATTCGCCGGTGTAGGTTCTCCGGTGTACATATCCAACAGTTCTCGTCTAGGACTCCTCGGATGGCGGCACGAGTTTAGGCCGCCTAGCCTGGATAAGTGCACTAGCTCGGTATGACGAACCGGTGGTAATGCTGGTCACTGTAGAACGGTCGCCGCACGATACACTATAAATAATAGACTATTACTTTACAATAGAATAAGTCGAACTCGACGATACAGCGTTAAACTCTGACACTTTAGCTATCAATTCGCACGGGATTCTCAAGGCTCTATTTAGGGGCAAAAGGGGCCCACTTCACGGCACGTTGTATCGTGGTGAAGGCTTCAACGTTTTGGTCAACTCACTTTTAGGCTAAGTGCTAAGTGCTGCTGTATCCACCTGCGCCGTATTTATACGTAAGGTGAATAATCTAGTGCCAACCTCAGTTCTGTCTCGTATTACTGCGCAAACCTGGACATGTTGAGACATGTCTTAGCGGTAGCTTTGAACTTGCCATTGGGGGTATGGCCGTCGGCGCCTAGGGGTCGCTGTCCAATAGGAGAACGAATATTATGGTCTGGCCTGTACCTAGGTAAAGGGATATTCCGTGTATATATACAAAGAATATACAAGGGATATCAGACGATATACAAATATTATACAATATATCTCAAGTAATAAATATATATATTCGGTTTAATCTGACCCTTTGTAACAGTTAGTGTGGTTAAAAGCTCATCATGTAATTAACTTCATTACTCCACAAAACACAGACATACCATATAATACCAATAGTTCCTGAGCACATACACATTCACACTAACCAATTCAGCAACACTGTGTTAAGCTGTCAGCTGTGTAACCTACATCTTCTGACACGCACTGCTTGCTTACCTGCTGTTGAAACAATTTCATCCTGCTGCAACCTGCTGAAAGAAACCAATAGGGAAAGAGGGGGGGGCGGGGCTTTTTGAGGTATGATCTATGACATAATTAGAAAAATGCATTTGACTCATAATGTAAAATGATTATAACTACACATTATTCAAAATATTAATAAAATAAAATAAAAATACATATCCAGATATCAAAGATCTGGAGGGGCATGTAGGCTACCCCGGTTTGAATGGCCATGATGCGCCTGGGAAAAAAGCATTGTGGCATGTGTTAATGTATGAGTTTAGGCCAGGGCATGTGTTATGTATCTTTTCAACCATTTTATACGACTTCCTTGAATCTGTAGAACATATTTGTTCGATTTTGCAAAGAAGCTAGTCTAAATCTAATTCTAATTATTTGGAGCACCTCTTTCTTCCCTTATATCGAACACACAATTACCTTTTTGGTGGGTATAGCACACGCCACAGTTATTTCCCTCTCTGGCTACCCACGAGTGAAACACATGTACAAACTGGGCAGTAAATTAGGTAATAGTACATCCAGATACAACACAAAGAGAAATATTTCATGTCAGTATGACAGTTGATTACTAGCCAAACTAGCATTAAGACATGTTAGTGAGTTCTAATGAGCGTGGTCTCAACAGTAACATTGTTGACATTTACAAAAATGTGACCATTTCTAAATGTAAACTACAGTATTCAATATTTACAGGCTACAGAGCATTCATAAAAGTCTAGTTAATATTCATTGTGAAGATGCACGCTCTAGTTGAAATATTGGCTAGAATGAATCTGTTCATCTCACGTCGACTCTAAATGTAATTTTGCATTGTATTTGAACGTACGGTAAGCCTTGTTCCTGGCTCCAAAAAGCACAGCTAATTTATTAATCAAAGCTAATTCTTCCCATTGTGACATCGTCGAGGGGAAGAAGCAATTCTGAACGGAGGGTTATGTATATAACCTAGTTCTATGAGTTAAATGGTGCGCTCAGCACCTGTTCTGCACTGTACTTCACTTCGTGCACAAGCACTGAATAAAAAATTCCACCATGTACCTTTACATCCCTTACCACACCCCCTTCCGCTTACCTTCATAAGCAGGTGCGTGGTCACCTACTCGCCTCCTTCCCAAACTTTCACCACAAGGCGAGATCAAGGGCCGCAGCGGCGTCCAGGTGCTGAGCGCACCATTTAACTCATAGAACTAGGTTATATACATAACCCTCCATTCTATGACGTTAATGGATTGCTCAGCACCTGTTCTGCAACAGGGGCTGAGCGGGAGCCATAGCCCGACCAATGTACCGAGCCCCCCCGACCCTCCCTAATGGAGGATACCCCCCCTATTGGAGGTTCACGGGAGGGCGACGGATCCGACCGTGCGAAGAGGCACTCAAGCAACCCAACGCACAGGGTGAGCAGACCGTGGCTTGACCCCACGACTACACACACGCACAACCCGCATGCCACCCGGGAACGAACGAGGGAACAACCCCGTTACTGCCCCCAAAATCACGGGGTCAAGAGCAAACCCAACCCCGTGGCAAGGCCGTAGCAGTGGAGCGCGAAGGAAGACCCAGACCCACTGAAGGGACTGGGTCCCCTGGAAAAGGGGGGGCCCGGAGAGGTCAATGACACCAGGCATCAAGACCCCACCAGGTGGTCACTTAGTGACACCGCCCCCCACATCGCCAGCGTATTCGGACAAGGCCCCTCCAAGAGCGGGCCCTTACCCCCCAATAGCACACCGCCCGGCATACTGACCCTGTAGAACAGGCAGTCAGCATGGCCGTAGGCACTCAAAAGGTTAACCAACGGAAGCAGGCAGCGTACCGGGGAAACCAGGCAACAGGCTGTAACCTGAGCCTGGAGCACTGCGGACGAGACAGGCGCCAAAGGAGTCAGCTGGAAAACAGCCCTCCCGGCGGAAGGGGCGGACGCTGGCGTTGTTGATCACCATGACGAAGCCTCCATAAAAAAAAACCCACCCAGAGGGGTCGAGGCAGAGAAGGCTGACACGATTGGCAGACGTCATGAACGTGCAGGGGCACACTCAACCGGGTAACCCGGGAGTTGACACTGCTCCAACACACCAGGGAATCAACCACCCTGTCGTTACCAGATGCGGTGGTTGTTCCTATAACTCCTCAAGAAAAAAAGGGTTATCCCAGGTCTACGGTATCAACGAAACATTACTTCGGACCGGGCCCGGCGGCCCGGGAAGCACACAGGGTTACCAGAGGAGGTCCAGAAGACCACCCCAACAGCCCCCTCTCCGCCATGCGTGAGAGAGGTGCGGAAAAGAGAACCAGCCCCTCATGATAGTGCCAGGTACAAAGTACCCAACAAGGGTCTCTATAACGCCTAACCTTGTGACGCCCCGGGCCGACCCGGCCTTTTTCCCCCCTGGAAAAAAGCCCAAGTCCCTCAGGGTACCAGAACAGCAGATCTGCATCCCCGGCGGACAAACGGGTTAACTGACCTGGACCAGCGTGACCAGAACCAGTCCCGTGCCCTAACCACGCCGACATGCCTACTCCAGGAGAAGGGGCAGATATGCGTGTTGATCTAAAACATGAAAAGAGGGCGCCACCCAGACGGGCTGGTGTGAACCGCGCTCGGTGGCCCACCCCAAGGGCGTGAGACCCCTCTACATATGTTCAGATCCATTCCGTTATCATCCCCCAGATATGAACGAGAATCCGTCGAGAACCAATAACAGGTTGTCGGAAGAGGAAAAAACCTCCATCCCAGTTGCTTTATAAAAACGCTGTTTTAACCACAAGCAACCAAGGCGTACTATCTACCCGCATGATCCTTAACAGAACACCCCGAGCTAGCACTAAGCGTGCGTCGGGACACAACCACATCAATGAACAGGCTATTTAGACCTTTCAGTGAATCCCCAAGGCGCCCAGGGGAAACGACAAGAGGGGTGTGGTGCTTCCTATACTCCAACCAACAGACATGAATCCCATTTTACACAGCCGAGGGTAAAAACTGTTTACATTTTTACATCCAGTCACCCCCATCACAGAGGACTTCAGACCGAAATTCCCCAGAGAGCCTTCCCACGTGAGTCGTAGAATGAAAAAGGCATGGTAACTACGAGTCATGTGACCAACTGACTCAAGTTACACATAAAATCGAGCGTAGTGGACCCGTAAGTCCTACGCTCTATCCCGACACTTTGACACAACAGATCGTACATAAAGATCTAACTCACGGAAGCCATCGTCATAGCAACGTGCGTAATGACGTATGCCATGACGGGGGAAACCCAAGACTCAACGCCTGTTTTTAATAGGAGCAGAGTCAGGGCAATCCTCCCCCCCCCCCCCCTCCCCCTCCCTGCCAAGGCGCCTAACGGCTTGGCCCCGACTGGCCTAACAGGAGATGAGAAAAAAAAAACTGACCAATCAGAAGAGGGAAGGAGAGGTTTATTCGGCACCCCCTCACAAACCCTTCCCCCTACACGCAATAACAACTGTAGCATATGAAACCTTTGGTAGAATGCTAATGAAACAGCGCAAGCCAATACAATGCACGCTACCCACAGATAACTGTGAACAGGGTTTACAACAAAACCAAGTCGCGTGTGTGTGTGAATCCTACACCCGCATTCCATGTTGTACATAGAAAAACACTGATAGAGAGAGCGAACGGCTGGGCTGTGGAACGTGTATATACGAGCATTACTGCAACTAACACAACAGTGTTGTAGCTCAACATTACTTCTTGTGTAAGCAACAGACCATACAACTAGCCTCTACCTGCATGTGGAGTGTCAGGCCGAGGTAGAAACCTTTCTATAACCGAGTGTAGGCTGCAGACCTTGCTTAAGCTCATAACACGAACGCAACCCTTCTATCAATGTATACTAGTGAAGATTCACACTTTGCAACCTCATCATATGTTTTGGTGAAGAAACACACAGTTTGTTAACAAAAAATACAGTCCCCCTTTAGAGGGGACTTTTTATTTTCGAACAAAATTCAAAATTATATGAGAGGCCGGGGAGGGGATTAACAGAGGGGACCACAGGGGAAAAAAGTCACTGGGCCTAGCGGCGCCTGCCGCCTCAAGCCGCTCAGGATTTGCCACCCCGGGAAGCCCCGGAGGGACGGTAGACAATCGGTGGCTGGTCACGGCGATCCCTACCGTCTCCTCCAGGCGCAGATGGGCCGGCTGCAGCAGCGGCGCCTTCTCTCCTCCTGGCCTTCTTCGAAGGGCCAGCAGTGGCGGTGGTAGCAGTAGCAGCCACGGCGGAGGAAGCTCGACGACGTGGTAGCCGTCTGACTCCACCGGCGATGTCGGGAGGGGGAAAATGGGGTTGGAGCACGGAGCGCTCCTCTGCCATTTCTCTGCACGTTGAGGTCATCAATTGCAGGGCCGTCCCGAACAGTCCAGCATCGGAGAGGGGTGCCGTCAGAAGAGGACTTCTTTTCTTCTCCGGTACACGGGCCTGCTCCAGCCAAAGGTGGCGCTGGTTCAGAGTCGCCAGGGCGCGCATTTTCCCAGCGGCTATGGCCTGCAGCTGAGTCAGATGCAGGATAGCTCCTGCCGCCTGGGTGAGCTGGTCATGTTGTTCATCACTCAGCTCCATGCCGCCCGTCAATACCCCAGACACGAATCTTGCCAGCTGTGCGATGTTAGACGCAGCAGCCAGAGATAGTGTTCCGGCGATAAATGACTGGTCGCTCCAGTAAGCCAACCGCCTCGCCTATTTCCCTTGAGGAATCGGCTTGCATAATAGCTCCCACACCACCTCCGGACAGAGTAGCGCGGCCATCGGCCTATCAAGCCGTGGCACGCCCTCTCTCATACCATCGACCAAACCCGCCACCCGCGTAACTTGTACATAGGTGGGGGTGAGGCCCATGATGTGGGATACCACCTGGCCCCGACGAACATAGGCCCCCATTGAGGGGAAAAATGGGTAGACAACGTCCACCCCTCTCACCAGGCGACGTTGCCAGAGATGACCTATTAGATCATCAGGGATAGGAACAGACAGTGGCTGCGGCAGCGGCCGCCACCGCCATAAGCTCGGGAAACAAAGCCTGCAGTTCCCCCTGCAGACTTTCCTCCACCGAGCCCACATCCCTCACATGCAGCAGGCTTCGACTGGTCAAGGAGCCACATTCCGATGTGGCTGATAGTAGGGCATCCTGCCGATTAGTCAGAGGGTCTTCCCCAACATCTTCAAACAAGGCGCCCCAAGGAGACATTTCACCCCCCTCCAGTGTTACCTGGACGGGCGGGATACATGTCTCCACCGGGCCTTCAAATAAGAACCTGTCTGCCTCTACCATGTAATCCTCTGTTTCCATCGGGCAGGTAGAGACTGACGCATCCTCACTGGGCTCCAGCAATTCACCAAACCGTTCTCGTCTGCAAGCCACCATCTTGCGACGGGAGCGAGCAAACGCAAAAAGTTTGCGTCTCAAATCCTCCGGAACCAAAGGAACCGGCCGCTCAACAGCGGACGATTCCCCGGAAGCAGAGGAACCAGAGCCACGACCAGGCCATCACAGAGGCGACGGCACCGGTGCACCAGCTCCTTGGAGAGGCAAACTACCCATCGGACGCCTACCGGGCGTGGCAATCAACCACGAGAGAGGCAACAGCCCCGCACCAGAATGCACAACGGAGGCGGAAATGGAGAACCGCTGGTGGAGAGTGGCTCTGCAACTCTCCGAAGTAGACATTATGACTTAGATTTTTCTATCGAATATTTATGAGAGAAGAAAAGAACAAGCACCATGTAAACACGTCTCAACTTTCTTCAGCTAACAACCTCGTCAAGTGGGGATCTACCGAAGGCACTTCCTTGTGGTGAAAGTGAAGAAGGAGGCGAGTAGGTGACCACGCACCTGCTTATGAAGGTAAGCGGAAGGGGGTGTGGTCAGACGGATGTTGGGATGTAAAGGTACATGGTGGAATTTTTTATTCAGTGCTCGTGCACGAAGTGAAGTACAGTGCAGAACAGGTGCTGAGCAATCCATTAACGTCATAGAACAGCTTGTTTAGGCTTGTTAAGAGAGTTCAGATCAGGGGCGGGGCTAGGGGGTGGCTACTTGGGCTCAAGCCCAGAATGTTTTCTGAAAAGCCCTGAATCTACTTTAAAAAAAAATATATTTATTATTATAATTTTTTTTTTCTTTGACAATTAATCATTGTTACACCAGATTTAGCAGAAGCTAATTTACATCCGTAGTCTATCCAGCTGCTAACTGTATTTGAGTGAGTTAAGTCTTGGTATTATGGTAGACTCAGACCTAAGCTTTAAATCACAATCAACAAGTTGACAAAAACATAATTCTTCCACCTTAGAAACATAGCTAAAGTACGGCCATTTATAAATCAAAAGGATGCTGAAAATCAGATTCATGCCTTTATCTCAACCCGACTCGACTACTGTAATGCACTCCTTACCGGCCTCCCGAAAAAGTACGATGATAACTATTTTATTGCAATGCACTATTGCATTATTTTATTCTATTTTACTAACTATTTTATTGCACTGCACTATTTTACTTTGTATCAGTGATAATCAAACCGTAAACAAAGAGGCCTATTAACACTTTCAGTGCCAGGTGGCGCTGTTTACTGTTACTGTTGAAAGTCCAGCGCCTTTTAACACTTTGAGTGCCAGCAACGCTTTATGTCGTTAGTTCATGCCGACCGTTGAATGCCAGCAACGCTATATAGCGGTTGTTTGTCTTTTTTTTTTTATTAGCGATTTTAATTCATATTTCATCAATCGAGCCTCACGCTAGTGCAGCAACCTCTCTCTGAGCTCCATTGGGAAAATACCGCCCCCTATCGTCTCTCCCTGTGTAACTGCACCCCATTGGATTAGACTGATGGGGGGGGGGGGTCCAGTTTCCTCATTTTACTTTTTCCGGCAAGCCATCTGAAGAGATCGAAGTAATTGCAGAGCCGGAAAACAGCGTGGAATACATATTTACAGTACCCGGCGCTGAATCAATAAACGTGATCGATATTTGGAATGGCGATCAGGAATTGGAATAACCTTTTCGGAGAGCATCTGATCTGAGGTAAGGAATCTATTTTACCAGTCTTAGGATAATCGGATATGTTTTCACAGAGATATCAGCGTTTGCCCTATGTGTGTGTGTGTGTGTGTGCGCGCTGATCAGGAAATGAGAGAATAGATTTTTCAGCTCGCTTCTCTAGCATGCATAAATGCACATACTATCGATAATCTAGCGTTTATTTGAAAACGATTCATAAATAGGCGAAAAATTACAACGTTTTTTGTGTATTCCAGAATATTCCAGTAAATGATGCCGTTTATCACGGAATCTTTATATTTTACTGAAACTTTCAAGAAAACGAGGGCTTTTCAATATGCTATAAAACGGAAATGAACCGATTAAAAAACAATCCGTCTCGACAATGTTGACTGCAAACAAGTCATTGATAAGCGCCGGGCAGATTAGACAGCCATAATTTAAGACATAGATTATGCGTTCACAACGCTATCATTGGTGGGTGCTGGCATTCAACAATGTTTTACCATGTTAACCAGTGGCATCCAAAGTGTTAACATGGGGATACGTGGCTGTGTTTGCAGGCCTAAAGCTATATTATATATTATAGCTATGGATCTAATAATATGGTCGATTGTCATTGAGTTTCTTCCGGTCAAGATGCAAAAAACAGATAATTTTTCCATCCATACATTTCCGTTTTATACCGTCGTGAATATGAGTGTAGTTTCAGGGCGGTCATTTCCAAAATGCTCCGTAATGGCCAGCAATGTGTATTCTAGTAAACGCGTTATTGTTTCTTCCCTGGACTAGCTACTGTTCTCAAATCAAATTTAGATTATCGGTATTATGTTTCATCACGGATGCATGAAGGATTTTATTTAATTTTATTTTATTAGGGATCCCCATTAGCTGGTGCGATAGCAACCAGCTAGTCTTCCTGGGGTCCACACACAAAAAAACATACAAAAACAATCACTATTGCAAAAACAAAATGATTAAAAGTCAGTACACACAATGCATAATGAAACTACTGTAACAATTAAGATAGCTAAAATTACATTAGTGTAAAACAAAAACAAAAAATTACTTTACAGTGTTAAAAACAATTTAAAAACAATTTAAGATTCTTTTTAAAAGTGAATCTACTGTAAATGCAGCAGAGGTTCCGAGGCAGGCCATTCCAAAGAGTTAATGCTCTAAAAATAAAAGATCTCCCCAAAGCGCTGGTTCTAGGACCTGGCAATTCAAGCTGCCCACTACTGGAACCTCTAGTGTAATGCTCGTGCACAGTATTACTAAAAACAATCTGATTATGTATAAAAACAGGAGTTTTACTGCTCATGACCAACTTGAACAGCACAAGTATATTAAAAGACAATCTATTTTCAACGTCGTTAAGCCAAGGGGGGGGGGGGGGGCACCCCTCCGTGCTTTGATCGCAACCAACGGAATACGCCACACACACACAACGCAATATTGATACCAGTCCTTACCTTGACCAGGATCTGTCCCGAAAAGAATATTCCAATTATCTGATCGCCATTCCAAGTATAATTTATAATAATAATTTAGGACCTGCTCAGAGGTCAGTAATCGGCATGCATGCGATGCATGTATGCGATTCGTCTCTGCGATTAACCCATCCCATCGTCCTTCCCCCCAAAGGGGCAGCCGGGAGCAGACAGGCGCAACGTGAGCCGCGCCAGGGGACCAATCCAAGTGCTCCTGTCCGTCTTCGTCAAGGACGCCACAGCGTTAGCGATCTTGTTGTTGTGCATGTTTTTCCATTGGGTTTATCTTATAGGGGGGGGGGAAACCCTTGCGAGCACGGGGAGAACATGCAAACTCCACACAGAAAGGCCTGGGAGATACCCCACCTGGGTAACTGGCATCATGGAAACCTGGTCCCCAAGCGGGAATCGAACCCTGGACCTTCTTGCTGTGAAGCGACAGTGTTTAACCACTACACCACCGTGCCGCTGATTTCGATCAAGGTGCCAACGTAATCCAGCATTGAACATGAACCCGACCCTCGTCGATGCATGCGTTATAAGCGTTTGGCTTGACCAAACCCGCAGGCCGCAGCTCAGCCCAGACACCAAGCCACATAATTTCAAATGGAGTGCAATAGCGGCCGCAAGGCGTTAGGCGGCGGTATTGGACTTTTGCAATCTCAGACCCATCCCCAGTGATAACACAGGCTGCCGGCATGTTTTTATGAATGGAAATATCGAATAAAAGAAACAACGATGAAAATCCGACTATACTGACTATAGGGGGTCCTGGCGCTCAACGTTCAGCAAGTTAACCCTAGATCTTAGATCCTAATATGAAAAACGATGTGATTTAATGTTCTATGTCTTACCTTGACTGTCTATTTTGCTGCTATCTATTTTATGCTATGTCTGCACTTTATGCATTGCTCTTGATCTGCCAATGTTGTGCTCATTTTATGCCTGTCTTTTTTTACTGCTGTGAAGCACTTTGAGCTGCAAATCTTGTATGAAAGGTGCTATACAAATACAGCGTATTATTATTATTATTAATTATTATTATTATTATTATTATTATTATTATTATTATTATTATTATTATTATTATTATTATTATTATTATTATTATTATTATTATTATTATTAACATTATTATTAACATTAGTATTATTATTATTATTGTTTGCTTCATTAATTAAAGGGTGTGAATTTAAGTATTCTCTAGTGCCTTTTGTCTGCTTTAAGGTGGTGGTATAAGTTAAAGGTTGTGGTGTCGAAGTAAAGAAATTCCGTGCCTGCGTGGGCTAAGCCCCAGATCTCCTACCATCCTAAATCCGCCCCTGGTTCAGATCCTGGCCGCGTGTATCACTTCCGCAACGGATTTAGTCGGATTTCGGTTTCCGGGTTCGCCTGATTGGCCACTAAGCCCACGTGACCCTACGCTAGCACGCCCCCCTTACGCCGATTACGCCTGAGAGTCACACACAGCTAGCGGCAGGCAGAGAGCCTTGCTACTACTAGCCGAGTGATGAATGAAGCTGTATCTGTTTCACCTAACAGCACTATTGCTCCGTGATCATAGCCATCCATCTCTAAAGCTAACCACTATTTGTAAAAGCCACGTTACCATATGTAATAAATGTAAATCATTGTGTCGTTGTACATATTGTGTATACACCGTTAGAAGCTAACGTAGCTTAGCTTGGTAGCTATTGTTGTGCTAACGCCATCCCGACACCCAGCTTGTTAGCCAGCATGAATGCCCGATGTAGAAGGCATAGACGCAGGTCGCTTGTTGGCCGGCATGAGTGCCCGATTTGGGGTGGTTCTCTCCTCTTTGTGTGCCTTTGTCCTTGCGGGTGTTCTGCCGGGGGAGCTTGTGGACGCGACAATAGTGGTGGTTGTAGGGTGTTTGAGCTTGTAGCGCTAGTTAGCTCATAGCTACCCAGCTTGTTAGCCAGCATGAATACCCGTTTTAAAATGGTTCTCTCCTCCTTGTATACCCTTGTCCTCACAAGTATTCTGCCAGGGAACTTATGGACATGACAATAGTATTTATAAGGTGTTTGATCATTGTGTCGTTGTACATATTGTGATTGTGTATACACCGTTAGAAGCTAACGATAGCTATGAGCTAACTAGCGCTACAAGCTCAAACACCCTACAACCACCACTATTGTCGCGTCCACAAGCTCCCCCGGCAGAACACCCGCAAGGACAAAGGCACACAAAGAGGAGAGAACCACCCCAAATCGGGCACTCATGCCGGCCAACAAGCGACCTGCGTCTATGCCTTCTACATCGGGCATTCATGCTGGCTAACAAGCTGGGATGGCGTTAGCACAACAATAGCTACCAAGCTAAGCTACGTTAGCTTCTAACGGTGTATACACAATATGTACAACGACACAATGATTTACATTATTACATATGGTAACGTGGTTGTGGCTTTTACAAATAGTGGTTAGCTTTAGAGATGGATGGCTATGATCACGGAGCAATAGTGCTGTTAGGTGAAACAGATACAGCAAGGCTCTCTGCCTGCCGCTAGCTGTGTGTGACTCTCAGGCGTAAGCGGGGTAAGGGGGGCGTGCTAGCGTAGGGTCACGTGGGCTCAGTGGCCAATCAGGCGAACCCGGAAACCGAAATCCGACTAAATCCGTTGCGGAAGTGATACACGCATCCTGGCCAAATGGCAAGGAGTAGGCTACATAATGTAGTTTTTTCCAGAACCTAAATACAATTTCATGTTGAAAAATCCATACAAAGACTACCGTAGGTAAATCCCCATAGTAGGCCTGTCCAGGGGTGCAGTCATAATATGGGCAAAGGCCAAACGCCCGCGCACGCACGCACGCGCGCACGCGCATACATGTTCCCTCTGTTGCGCACAAAACAGATGATACACCTTGTCTCATCCTTCCAGTGAAGTCGGGAGATCAAGCAACCCCCCACCACACCTACAGGGCTTGTATTTGGTTGTCGGTATCCTATTATTATGCAAAGTCTAGGTGATAAGTGGCGCGACGAGTCATTTTATCACCTAGACTTTGCATAATAATAGGATGCGCGCACTTCGGCCTCAGTGACGAAAGCCAAACGCTGTTTGACCGCGTTTGCCCAGCACTGCACCCCTGGGCCTGTCACAACAACATTGGCAAACATAATGTGAAAGTGAATTGAAAGAGTCAGGGAGGTCCCTGGGCACAGCAGCTACTCTTACAGGGTACCTGCCTGAGTAGGAATATGTACACAGCCTATTGTGGTCATAAAGTTTAAGTTTTGTTGTGTTCATTTTCACATCGACAAGGAAGACAAACAACCTTCTGCCATCTCTCTATGGGAAGATCAGCAAAGTAAATCAATTGTGCTGGGAAAGGCTATTAGGCATCGGCGACTCCACGGAACAACTACACTTTGGCCGTTAAATTGCGGTCATGCTATTGATCATATCTGATCAGTTGCCAGTATAAACGATGGAGCCAAATAATAAGGGAGCAGGCAGATGTTTATGTGTGGAGTAAACCAGTACATTGGAAACGATTCATGTCTCATTTCAGGCCTCAGCTCTCCAACCGCTACGTCCCACTAATGTTTATGCCGCATGTCGATTCAATGTAGCGCTCCGTGAGCAGCCACCGTCCACCAATCACAGCGGCTTCTAGCACTATGCGGTGAAAAGTATAGTGTGTTGTTATGCAAATGACCTTGTCGTTTGAGGAAACAGCAGACATACAAGCTTTTCCCCCTGGCGTCCACAAGGCTGGTACATGTGGGGTAAGGTTTTACTGCGGCTGCGCTTTGCACACAATTACACAAACGATAACATACAAACACATTGATAAATGAGGCCCAATGCTTGCGATACACAAACTGTACCAGTGATCGACTGATATAGGTGTTTCAATGGCCGATGTCG
Organism: Notolepis coatsorum; assembly: GCF_963971535.1. Lineage (NCBI taxonomy): Eukaryota > Metazoa > Chordata > Actinopteri > Aulopiformes > Paralepididae > Notolepis > Notolepis coatsorum. The sequence goes on from NC_140165.1 coordinate 279,367,044, forward strand.
ATGCTGATATTTAGAGAGCAGGGTGCTGATGGCTGATATATCATTCAGATTTCATGCATTTTTAGGATTTCTAATAATTGTATATATTAATGAAACAGAAAAATACATTGGGTTATGGTGTAGATTTCAGGACGTAGTATTTAAGGGATTCAACTGCATTATAAATATATAATATTATATATTTAATGTTAGCCCGTAACGGTCTGATAAATGTTATAAAACCCTGGCTCATCTGAAGTAACATTAGGACTGAGGGGCTGGGGGGAGTAATATTAGGAGTGAGGGCTTGGGGGAGTAACATTAGGAGTGGGGGGGCTGGGGGGGAGTAATATTAGGAGTGAGGGCTGGGGGAGGTAACATTAGGAGTGAGGGCTGGGGGAGTAACATTAGGAGTGAGGGCTGGGGGAGTAACATTAGGAGTGAGGGAGTAGCATTAGGAGTGAGGGCTGGGGGAGTAACATTAGGAGTGAGGCAGTAGCATTAGGAGTGAGGGCTGGGGGAGTAACATTAGGAGTGAGGGAGTAGCATTAGGAGTGAGGGCTGGGGGAGTAACATTAGGAGTGAGGGAGTAGCATTAGGAGTGAGGGCTGGGGGGATTAACATTAGGAGTGAGGGCTGGGGCGAGTAACATTAGGAGTGAGGGCTGGGGGGAGTAACATTAGAAGTGAGGGCTGGGGGAGTAACATTAGGAGTGAGTGCTAGGGGAGTAACATTAGGAGTGAGTGCTGGGGGAGTAACATTAGGAGTGAGTGCTAGGGGAGTAACATTAGGAGTGAGGGCTGGGGGAGTAACATTAGGAGTGAGGGGCTGGGGGGGTAGTAACAATAGGAGTGAGGGGCTGGACACACACACACACAGATTTAGGCACATACCGTAAATCCTCAAATATAGGACGGGTCTTCTATTTACCTCAGCTGCAAAGAGCACCAGGGCCCTCATTCATCAACCTGACTTACGCACAGATTTGTGCTTAACCTGTGCGTACGATCATTTCTAAGCAAAGAGTGGGATTCATCAATTTCAACTTGAACTTGACTCCGTGCTTACGTGTACGCACAGGTCAGAGCACACTTAGCTGACGCCCAGTGGTAGAATATCGTTACTACGCATAATCGCTCCTCAGTTCTGCATTAGTTTCAAGGCAGAAATAAAGACACTGGCGCGTGTTCTGTATGACCCCGTAATCCATTATAGTTCATTGTGAAATAGCGATATTAGTGTAATTATTGTCAAACCCTAAATAGCATGTGGAATAGGTCTTTCTCTCCGAATGAATGCAGGTTTATATATATAGCGTTATGGGGTGCACTGACTGCGCTCGCAGGAACTGTTTTCAGAGATAGCATCAGATAGGGATGAATGAGGGGCAGTCTAATTGCAGAGAGAACATAATATTAACTAGAGTCCACTACCCGAGACACCTCCTTCATTTGTACCACAATTTGGGACCCAAATTGGAGCTACGAGCTTAAAAGCTTTTCCGTGCTTATTTGATCAAGGTCCAGCTGCAGAGCCGGAGAGACAGACAGCAGAGAGACAGACAGACAGATAGACACTGGCTGCGTTTACATGGACAGTTTATTCCCCTTTTCATTCGGAATTAACGTTAAATCCTATTTAAAGTTATCATGTAAACATCTGAAAATACTTAATTCCGAATGAAAATGGCCATTCCGAAATAAAATCCATTCCGATGTAAGTGGCCGGTTTATTCCGTTTATCATTCCGAATTAAAGCTTTTTCTGTCCATGTAAACGCTTTTTCGGAATTAGTTCCCCCCGGTCTTTCTGCGCATGATCGCGCATAGGCTACAGTACACATAGATGATCGCGAACAGGGGCACATATTGTTCCATAGCATACGCCTTCAGTTGATCATGACAAATCCTCTCTTACCTTGACGATTAAAAAGCCTCCATAATTTAGTAAATAAAGCTGTAGCCAGCCAGCTAGTATTGATGCTATACAAAATGCTATCCACAAAATAGCTACATAGCTAATTAACTAAATACAATGGTATCCTGAGGTAACGTTAGATACAACGTTTGCTAGTCGAAATGACTGGACACACACAGGGACAAGTTAAACATCAATCAATTAATTTATTCCAACAGGTAGTTTGAGCTGCATGTGAGACGCGGTCTTTCTCTCCTCTCCTTTGGAAACGAATGATGATACGTTAGCTAGAAAAAGCACAGAACCGGCCGGCAAAAGTGAAGCTGCTAGCAACAGACACTATAATACTTCCGTCGGGGGATTTCAAAATAAAAGAGCGACGTCTAAAAGCACCGTAAATAGGTTTATTTTGTACATTATCTAACGTTAACACGAACCTAAACTAACTTTAGATTAGTTTAGGTTCGTGTATAGATATATATATTAGATATTGTAAAGAATAAACGTATTTACGGTGCTTTTAGACGTCGCTCTTTTATTTTGAAACCCCCCGCCCGGAAGTAAAAATTATGCTTATTTGTCTGCTTGTTATCAATGGGTTGCTATACGGGGTACAATGTTACATAGGCTGTGCGTCGATGTTGCAGAAGCATAAAGGCCTGCAACACCTTTGCTTTGTCGATGTTGTGGTGCAGTTGCTTTGAAGTTGCTGTAGCGTTTAGAGGCCTTTAACGTTAGCAGAATAGACACACCGAGAGTCTGGTTAATGTTGTTTGGTACGCTAGCACAGTAGCTGAGAATACCGGTCGCAGCTGTTTGTTTACTTCTGGTAAACGTAATGACGTTAACATCCTGTTTACGTTTACCCAATCAGAAGCCTTCCCAGCCCCAAACCTTACGATGACTCGAAAACTCCCCATTAGACAGTGACTTTCATGTAAACACCTTGTCGGAATTAAGATTTGACATGTAAACTCGCATGATTTTTTTTTACATCCGAATGATTTGATTCCGAAGTTATAATTCGGAATTAAAAGTCACCATGTAACCGCAGCCTGTTCCACAGTGTGTGTGTGTGTGACCACTAGTCTCCTAGTAGAGACCCCCCCCTCTGGACCACCTCCCAGTAGAGACCCCCCCCCCTCTGGACCACCTCCTAGTAGAGACAAGTTTTCTGAAATGTATGTTTATATATGCAAATGAGGCACTTCCCCATTAAATATGTGGACATTTATGGATGCAATAAGGCAAAATGAAGTAAAATGAACAACTAAATGTGTGTTATTGACGTTTTATTGTCACTAGTTTCATAGAAGACATGTTTAGGAAGCAAAATATAACAGAATCTCAAAATCAACAAAAAAGGTATATTTGCCTATTCACCTGCAGTGTCTCGCCTTAATCCTCATCTTCGTCTTCTTCCTAGAGAAGTCTCTACTAGGAGGTGGTCCAGAGGGGGGGGGGGGGGCTGAGTCTCTACTATTAGACTAGTAGTCACACACACACGCACGCACACACACACACACACACACACACACACACACACACACACACACACACACACACACACACACACACACACACACACACACACACACACACACACACACACACACACACACACTGTGGAACAGTGTCTGTCTGTCTGTCTGTCTCTCTGCTGTCTGTCTCTCTGCTGTCTCTCTCAAAATAGTATAAGTGCTATCTTGGCCCTGAGAGTTGCTCTCCGGCTCTGGAGCTGGACCCTCTCAAATCAGCACGAAAAAAGCTATAAGCTTATAAAACGATTTAATATGCTAAACTTCATTTTAAATTCCTTAATTCACTTTTGTTTATTTCATAAAGATTTTCCCGACATAATGATACCTGCCCCGACCAGATCCGTGACTCTGTTGCGATACAGATGAATTATCTACTCAGAAAGCTTATAAAACAATTTAATATGCTAAACTTTGTTTTTAAATTCTTTAATTCACTTTTGTTTATTTCATAAGGATTTTCCCGACATAATGATACCTGCCCCGACCAGATCCGTGACTCTGTTGCGATACAGATGAATTATCTACTCAGAATAGTATTATAAAGTGGCTATCTTTTATGCTGTAGATCACTGCTGGTATGTGTGCAGAACCTTTATTTCAGCGGGGACTGTAGTATTTATTTGACGTTACTGTACAATATATGTGTATTAAAAGACGGAGCTGTCTTTTATTGTATTATAATAATTATTAATATTAAAAATAAATTAAGAAAGGCATTCTTATTCCAGCATGCATTAATGACACTAACGGGCAATGGCAAAACAGTGGTTGATGGTCTTTATTGGTGTTTGCGGTGTCCAGGCAGCAATGGTCTTTTAGGAAGTTAATAGGTATAATATCCGACAGTGTACAACACCCTCGGTTTAGTCCATTCTTCCACATTTCATGGGGGTGTCCATTACCGTATATGGTTAATCGGGGCGGTTTTGGTATGCAAATACGTGAAAGTGTGCACGAGCTCAAACGTAGGATCAAAGTCATATTCATCATGACAGGTGTGCGTAGAACCTGCGTACGCACGTGTGGTGAATCCCGATTTTCCTGTGCGTACACTGATTCTACATTCTGTGCTTACGTGTGGAAATAGAACATGTTCTACGCACACGTTGATGAATGAGGGCCCAGGCCTTTATTAGAGAGAGGCTTATATAAGAGGCAGGCCTTAATTTCTAAAAATGACACTCATGGATATAATCCCTTCATTTTCAGACTTTTATTGCATTATTATTATTATTATTATTATTATTATTATTATTATTATTATTATTATTATTATTATTATTATTATTATTATTATTATTATTATTATTATTATTATTATTATTATTATTATTATTATTATTATTTTAATTTTAATTTTTTTAATACGTACATTGTCTGTCTACATTTATTTAGACTAGCATTGGTATTTAAATATTGAGTGCAGTTGAGTAATTGTTGGATTAACGTAATTCACACACTGAAGTTGGAACTGTCTATACTAGGTTGTGGGGTCCGGGGACGGTTTAGCGTGTGGTACCTTCTCGACTTCCTCAATCGAGTTGTTTACATGCAGGGAATAGCTTTAGCTACTAACGTTATCATAGCATCATGATCTCTAACGCCAGCCTCTCCTGCCAACGCCATATAGATAGCGAACGTTAACGTTTGCAAACGAAGTCAACGTAATCCAGCTGACACCACATATCTAGATATTATGACAACGTTAGCTAGCGGCTAGCGCTAAAGCTAACCAGAGGGAAACGTTAATGTACGGTAGTCAGTGTAGTGGGAGGCAGCACTTGATTTCCATTGGCAAGAGTTTCTCATTCTATATCACGGCACGAAAAATAAAAAAAAATACTTTTTTTTGCGACCTTATAATAGAGACCGGCCTGTGTTTGTCTAAATGCATCAAACCCCCCGGCCATTATGAGAGGCCCCTCCTTTATCGGAGGTCCCTCCTCTATTTGAGGATTTACGGTATCCGTACTAATTCACTGATTTGCACTGAAGAGCAAAAAAATCCCTCTAGGATTAGCTATAGGTCCATGCCCACAAAATCATCCCATCTTAAACTGTTTCTTCCCCATCGCAACAAGGACTCTGACCCTGACAGATATACCGGCACTTAAAACTCTTGTGTCAATCTTGTAAACATTGTCTGTGAATATTGTCTGCTGTGCTAGTCGTTGTGTCTAATGTGATGTTGATATCTGACTCTGTTTGATGTTACTGACACTGTTGAATTGAATGTATCCATCATGCTGTACTGAAAACAGATGCCACGACCATACATGTACAATATTTACAGCTATTACAGATGCTTTACATACAAACCAATCCACCACGCACATAGACACTGAGGCAAATACTCACAGGATACAGACAGGCATTTTACACACACACACACACACACACACACACACACACACACACACACACACACACACACACACACACACACACACACACACACACACACACACACACACACACACACACACACACACACACACGCACGCACGCACGCACGCACGCACGCACGCACGCACGCACGCACGCACACACACACACACACACACACACTACGGGGCGACAGTGGCTCGGGAGGTAGAGCAGTCGTCTGGTAATCCGGAGGTTCCCAATTCGATTCCCGCTCCTCCCGAGCAGGGTGTCGAAGTGTCCTTGAGCAAGACACTTAACGTAAGGTTATGTATATAACCAAGTTCTGTTAGTTATGGTGTGCTCAGCACCAGTTGCATATATCTCGCTTCAGCATATATACACTGAATAATTTCACAAATGTACCTTTAAATGCCAGCATTCATCTGGCCACACCCCCATCCGCTTACCTATATAAGCAGGGATGGTGCCACACACTCATCTCCTTCCCAACAAATTTCACCACAATGAAAAATCAAGGGCCGCAGCGGCGTCCTGGTGCTGAGCGCACCATAACTAACAGAACTTGGTTATATACATAACCTTACGTTCTCTTTCGTTATGGCTTCGCTCAGCACCAGTTGCATAACAGGAGCTGAGCGGGAGCCATAGCTCGACAAATACACCCCGCTGAGGCCCCCCACAGCCATCAGATCAGGGAGGGCCGAGCCCCCCCGACCCACCCTAATGGAGGGCACCCCCCCTATTGGTGGCTTCACGGGAGGGCAACGGACCCGACCGTGCGAAGAGGCACTCAAGCAACTCAACGCACAGGGTGAGCAGAGCGTGGCTTGACCCCACGACTACACACACGCACAACCCGCATGCCACCCGGGAACGAACGGAGGAAACAACCCCGTTACTGCCCCCAGAATCAAGGGGTCAAGGGCAAACCCAACCCCGTGGCAAGGCCGCAGCAGCGGAGCGCGAAGGAAGACCCAGACCCACCAAAGGGACTGGACCCCCTGGAACGGGGGCCCGGAGAAGTCCATGATGCCAGCATCAAGACCCCACCAGGTGGGCACTTAGTGACCCCGCCCCCCACATCGCCAGCGTATTCAGACAAAGGCCCCTCAGCCGAGCGGGCCGTGTCCCCCCAATAGTACACCGCCTGGCACACTGACCCTGCAGAACAGGCAGTCAGCATGGCCGTAAGCACACAAAAAAGGTTAACCAACGGAAGCAGGCAGCGCACCGGGGAAAAACCAGGCAACAGGCTGTTAACCCTAGCCTGGAGACTGCGGACGAGACAGGCGCCAGAGGGGACAGCTGAACACAGCCGCACCGGCGGAAGGGGCGTATGCTGGCGTTGTTGCATGACCAAGCCTCCATTTAAAAAACCCCACCCAGAGGGGTTGAGGCAGAGAAGGCTGACACGATTGGCAGACGTCATGAACGTGCAGGGGCACCCTCAACCGGTGAACCTGGGAGTTGACACTGCACCAACACACCAGGGAATCAACAACCTTGGTGTTACCCAATGCGGTGGTTGTTCCTATAACCCCTCAAGAAAAAACTCCAAAACACACCTGCGGGTATACACCGGCTATACCGCAGTACAAGTGTTTCAGTTTTCAAAAAAGGGTTAACCCAGGCCTACGGGTCGATGAAACATTACTTCGGACCGGGCCTGGCGATACGGGAAGCACAGGGTCACCAGAGGAGGTCAAAGACCACCCCAACAGGCCCCTCTTTGCCATGCATGAGAGAGGAGCGAAAAATAATGGAGAACCCGCCCCTAAGCACACCGTACTTGGTATTCCCAGGCGGTCTCCCAACCAAGTACTAACCAGGACCAACCTGTGTAGCGGCCGAGATCCGACGAGATCGAGCGTGTACAGGTTGGCATGGCCGTAAGCCATTACGACAGTGCTGAGTAAAAACGTACCCAACCAGGGTCTCCATAGCGCTTAACCCTGTGACACCCGGACCGACCTGGCATTTTTCCCCCTGAAAAAAGCCCAAGTCCCTCAGGGTACCAGAACAGCAGATCTGCATCCCCGGCGGACAACGGGTTCAACTGAGAGTGAGAATGCTATTCATCGACTACAGCTCGGCATTCAATACCATAGTCCCCTCCATACTCATAGCCAAGCTCAGGGACCTGGGCTTGAACCATGACCTCTGCCAGTGGGTCTTGGACTTCCTGACGGGCAGACCCCAGGTGGTGAGAGCAGGCAACTGCACCTCCTCATCCATCACCCTCAACATAGGGGCCCCCCAGGGCTGTGTTCTGAGTCCCCTCCTCTACTCCCTGTACACACACGACTGTGTGGCTCAGCGGAGTAGCAATACAATCATCAAATTTGCTGACGACACAGTGGTGGTGGGCCTGATCTCTGCCAACGACGAGAGGGCCTACCTGGAAGAGGTCAAGGTCCTGGCGGGATGGTGCCAGGAAAACAGCCTCTCCCTGAACGTCAGCAAAACAAAGGAGATGATTGTGGACTTCAGGAGGTCGGGGGTCAAGGACTACAGCCCCCTCAGCATCGACGGGGCACCGGTTGAGAGAGTCAACAGCTTTAAGTACCTCGGAGCCTACATATCCGAGGACTTGACATGGACCACACACATTGACAGTGTTGTGAAGAAGGCACGACAACACCTCTACTTCCTCAGGCGCCTAAGGAAGTTCCAAGTCAGTCAGAAGATCCTTAAGAACTTCTACTCATGTACAATAGAGAGCATCTTGACTGGCAACATCACCTCCTGGTTTGGGAATAGCACTGCACAAGACCGAAGCAGACTACAAAGAGTGACACGTTCAGCCGAACGCACAATTGGAGGGGGGCTGCCCACCCTCCAGAACATTTACAACAAGCGTTGCAAGGGCAAGGCTAAGAGAATCATTAAAGACTCCAGTCACCCGAACAACTGCCTCTTTGAACTGCTGCGGTCAGGCAAGCGATACCGGAGTCTCAAGGCGAGCACAGAAAGACTCAGAAGAAGCTTCTATCCCCAGGCCATCAGGCTGCTAAACGAACAATGAACACTACACAACAACAACCATCAAACGCACATAGCACACACATCCACACGCACACACTCACTTTAAACAAACACACTGTAGCACCCACTCCACACACTTTATAGCACACACCCACTTTAAACAAACACACTGTAGCACCCACTCCCCACACTTTATATTTATTGATGAAGGATTGCACTACAACTCGTACACCTTACTGTAAATTGTACCTAAATTGTACCTCATCCCATTTCTGCTTTGCACTATATAGTACTGTACATTAGTACACTGCATAGTATTGTATATTATATGGTAACTCAGTTACGTCTATTCTGCATCGAACATTGTACATATGTCTATACTGAACACTGTGACCTCATTTTCTACTTCTAAATTACATGCTATACTATGTTATTTGATACTATCTTGTCTAGCACAGTCTCTGGAGCGTAACAGTAAGAAGCATTTTGTATGAAAGTATTCTGTACTTCTGTATGACAACTATTAAAGAAACTTGAAACTTGAACTGATCCGGACCAGCGTGACCAGAACCAGTCCCGTGCCCTAACCACGCCGACATGCCTACTCCAGGAGAAAGGGCAGATATGCGTGTTGATCTTAACATGAAAAGAAGGCGCCACCCAGACGTTCGGGCGAACCGCGCCCGGTGGCCCACCCCCAGGGCGTGAGACCCCTCTACATATGTTCAGATCCATTCCGTCATCATCCCCCAGACATGAACGAGAATCTGTCGATAACCAACCCAGGTCGTGGGATGTGGTCGTCGGAATAGGAAAAACCTCCATCTCAGTTGCTCTATAAAAACGCCGTTTTAACCTCAAGCAACCAAGGCGTGCCAGTCAGTCGCCTGTTTATAGCGAGCTAGCACTATACGTGCGTCGGGACACACCCACATCAATGAACAGGCTATTTAGACCTGTCATTGAATCCCCAAGGCGCCCAGGGGAACGACAAGAGGGGTGTGACACTTCCTAACTCCCACTCTTTTTTTTTTAATAGAAAAGAAGGAAGCACCAACAGTATGTATCCCAGTCTACACAGCCGGGGGTAAATTTTTTTCACATTTTTACATCCCACCACCCTCCCATAGGAAGGAGACGGGAATCCCCAGAGAGACTTCCCACGCGAGCTGTACAGATTGAAAAGAATATATTGCACCTTGAGCCATGTAAAAAATTGGTTTTTAGGGCTCTCCGGGGAAGAGGCACTGAACCCATACACACTCAATAATCGAATTGAATCGAATACATACACAATAGAATAGGACACCTTCTAGACTAGAGGGTCCACTCACTTTGACAATCTGAGGAGGAAGGCTCTGTACTGGAGGCTCCCTCACATGGAAGGAGGAGTCCGAACTCACAGAAGGCCCGAATAGGCGCTTGGTGAGGAGGAGCCCTGACCACCCCCCCGAAACAGATCCATCACATGGACCTGAACAGCACACGGAGGTCCTACCAACAGAGACGCGCACGGTGACGTACTCTATGGCGGGGGGATTTCTGCGGTGCACACGCCCAATATTCCAGGCCGTGGGACCAGGAAACTCCCCCCCCCCCCCCCCTCACCCCGTAACGTGCCGAACCGCAACGTGACAGGAACCTTGAAGGACAGGGGGTGTACCCCTGACCAACAGAAACAAGGGGGAGAGGAAAGGTTACCAGTTCACCCCTTTACGACCCCACACCCATGATACGATGTAATGACAAAAAGAGAATATGACACAGTCACAGTCAGCTCTATGAAGCGTTTGACAGCTTCACACAGCGCATGAGCTAACCTGCTATCTGATTTTTACTAAGGAAAAAACACAGAATAGAGAGGGCTCTCTAAGAGCCCCGGTCCAACATACACATGTGCTTCTGTGGCCAGTCCAACCCAGTTGTAGGTCACATGACACACACAACCCATCATCACCTACAAAAAATGGCAAAAACACTCTACAGAGGAACGCCGTTTTTCATAATGAGAGAATACATAATTCTCGATTAGTATCGGCCACAGGCCTTGCTAAGCACACACGACAGCGACCAAACAATCTTTTCTTTTAGGAAAATAACGTTTCTCCAGCAGTCTTAGCACAACCTCAGCAATCAAGCTAAGGGTTACATCGCATCCCTACCACACAAAGACACAATGTAGTGCAACAACATGTCTGATAGGAGGATGAAAAAGTCCCCAGGGAACCGGGGGAAAACACAATCCTCCTACTTTACCCTTAATAAGGCCAGTTAAAACAGGAAAACCTGTTAATATGTGAACACACTGTTCATTGTCATCACAGGCTGAGAAAAGAATATTCTTTCACTCATTTGTCACTAAGCATAGCTTCATAGGTTAGTTACCTTTGTTGTGAGTACACGGTACATATAAACACACATGATGTTTCTCACACAACAACCAGATCATTTTCACATCTGTAACAACAACCCGATTTGCCCGGAGAAGCTAATACCAGTGACAAGACAATTCACACAAAACTCGCGTCGTATCCTAAATGTATTGCAGCAACACACGTTTTTGGAAAACAGCGTTATTTACAAAACATGTAGAAGGTAAAGCCAGAAGACGCGTATAAGGTCTGGCCAAACCTTTGTTCTACCCGGAGCGTAGATCAGCGAAGTGCAGTCTCAAGACCCCGTAGACAACACAGCCGTCCTGTGTTGTTCGAACTGGGCAGCGTCGCCGCTCCAACCCGTCGCTACAGTCCTCTTTGTTGACGCAATCCTTGCCGTCCTGGCTCAGGGCAGGGTCGACGAACATCCCCTGTCAAAGATGATGTCGTAGTCAAGAGTGTTTAAAACATGTTATAATCAAAGCACGTTCAAAAAAGAGTAGCATTAAGCTAACGGCCGCTCCAACCGTTCGGGCGCTACTGCCCCTGCTCGCGAGACGCCGAGCGAACGGCGCACGCGACCAGAGGGGAGCTTGCGGCGGCGTGCGAGGAGCCGGAGCTACCCCGCGCCAGGCCTTGGCCGATAGCAGCAAGCTAACGTTTCCTAGTGATCACAACAGGCTAGCGCCGCAGCTAACAGCTGACTGGCTAACAGTAGGCCCAACCTATGTAGGCCACGCAGTGATCCCAGCAGGCTAACGCCGCAGCTAACAGCTGACTGGCTAACCGTAAGCTAAGTAGCTATCACCTGAACTTGTACACAATGATATAACACTCACCCAGACAGGCCGCCGTTCTGAACCCCTCCTCACTTTTTAAGAGAAAAGAGAAACAAGATGTCAACACAGCTTTACAACGGTGATTTTACCAACACCCGACGGAGCCAGCCCAATACCCAAACAGGCCTGTGTAGCTGACTTGAACATAGATCTTCCGCTATCGAACATCTATGCCCATATCTCCAGTGTTAATGGTCGCGGCCCACTAGTTAAAACTACAATGGGCTTCAGACCAAGGTCTTCTGTCGCCTAGGAGGCTGAACAAAGGACCCTAGCCTGGGGCCGGTTTTCATAAACATTGTCAATTAGCCCCCATAGCACTAACAGACAAGTGAAGCCTGCCAGCAACAGTACTCACCCAACCTGAAACCCACCGCTTCTCACAACAGCGGCGCGTCCTACAGTTCAGCTGTGACCTGAAAGGTTTCACCCCAACCAACACAGCAAGGAACTGCAGTTGAGAAGCATGCAGCGGCGTGCTCCCAATACGAAAACCGGTGGAGGGTTTTAGAATGATCACCATCTTCCAGACACTCCAGTGACGAAGACAACATCGCCGTATTTTCTCGAAAATAGTGAGAGAGAAAATAAAGATATGATGTCAACGTATCTCCTTGTTCTTCCTTTCCTCGTAAACATTGCTTTTCCAGCAAATATTTTTCTCCACGTCAAGTGGGCATATGAGCAACACGTTGCTTGTGATGAAATTTGAGAAGGAGATGAGTGTGTGGCACCATCCCTGCTTATATAGGTAAGCGGATGGGGGTGTGGCCAGATGAATGCTGGCATTTAAAGGTACATTTGTGAAATTATTCAGTGTATATATGCTGAAGCGAGATATATGCAACTGGTGCTGAGCGAAGCCATAACGAAACAGAACCCCTAATTGCTCCTGATGAGCAGGTTGGCACCTTGCATGGTTGCCTCTGCCGTCAGTGTGTGAATGTGTGAGTGAATGGGTAAAATGTGAGGAACAAATTGTAAAGCGCTTTGGATAAAAGCGCTATATAAATACAGCCATACACACACACACACACACACACACAGTGAGTGACCTTGACAGGGAGCATGCTTTGTGAAGACATGTGACTGTTTTAAAGACACCAAGCTTATCAGAACCATCATGACCATCATCAAGGGCTGACACTCACTGTGCCTTTGTGGAAGGTTGCCCTTGTATAGAGGTGTGTGTGTGTGTGTGTGCGTGTGTGCGTGTGTGCGTGTGTGTGTGTGTGTGTGTGTGTGTGTGTGTGTGTGTGTGTGTGTGTGTGTGTGTGTGTGTGTGTGTGTGTGTGTGTGTGTGTGTGTGTGTGTGTGCGCGCGCGCGCGCATGCGTGATTGAATACAGGAGCATGTACTTCAGTGTGTGTATGTCAGGAATGTGAGTAGGCCCACAATGAAGTGGCTGTACGTATGCACCTGTTCTGTGTGGTTGTGGTTACGTGTATGTATCAGTGGCAGATCTACAAGGCATTAAGATACACTTTGTTTTATCCTTGTGGGGACATTAACCACAAGGTTATTTTGGGATTCGGTCAGCATAAGGGTTACAGCATGTAGTTGTAATAGTTAAGGTAAGGGTTAGGGCATGCATTTGGTATGGTTAAGGTAAGGGTTACAGCATGTAGTTGTTATGGTTAAGGTTAGGGTTAGGACATGTAGTTGTTAAGGTTAACCGTTGGCGCCCAATAACGTATATAAACATTGTTGGCCGTGAAAGAGTTATGGTAAGGGTTAGGGTATATAGTTGTTATGGTTAAGGTATGGGTTAGGACATGTAGTTGTTATGTTTAAGGTTAAGGTAAGGGTTAGGGCATGTAGTTGTGATGGTTGAGATTAGGGTAAGTAAGGGGTTATGGAATTAAAGTCAATGGAATGCGTGTGTGTGTGTGTGTGTGTGTGTGTGTGTGTGTGTGTGTGTGTGTGTGTGTGTGTGTGTGTGTGTGTGTGTGTGTGTGTGTGTGTGTGTGTGTGTGTGTGCGTGTGTGTGTGTGTGTGTGTGTGTGTGTGTGTGTGTGTGTGTGTGTGTGTGTGTGTGAAGCACAGGGATGAAAGCAAAGTCGATCGATTGTGTGGGAACATAGGGGCCCCCTTTCGATCCCCACGGGGACTTCAAAGCGTGAAGCAAGACGATGTACCGTTAGAGAGACCGTTGGTGGAGTTAGACGCTGTACCATTAGAAAGACCGTGGGTGGAGTTAGACGCTGTACCATTAGAGAGACCATGGGTGGAGTCAGGGCTCAAAATTAACATTTTTACTTGGGAGCACCAGCAAAAATGTAGTAGGATCACCCACCAAAATGTAAGGAGCACCAACATGTAATATATATTTTTTTCATAGATAAAAAAAAATGACAATATAACAGTACTGTAATGCAATGAAAGTAGCCTTAAACTATAGTATAGTGTAGACCTAGTAGTGTAGCCTATAGTGTAGACTAGGCATGTGCCGGTATGACATTTTGATGGTACGATAACCTTGGGCAAAAATACCACGGTTTCACGGTATTCGGTACATTAAAAAAATCCCCCATTGAACAAAACGTATTAGTTAATACAGTGCACAATAAGCTTTTCTGTAAGTGTTATTTATGAATGTGTGAAGACTGTCTGTATTACACACAGAGGGAACTGTCTGACCACTTTCAAACTAAGTACAGAATATAAAATACTTCCAAATAAACGTTCATGATTATGAATATGTAGGCTACATGTCAAAAGGGCATTTTGCTAATGTAATCAACTTGCAAAGATGTATGTTATATAGCCTAGTACTATTCTTACTGGATTAAACTTTGGATTCATCTTTTGTGGTGGCTCAACATAATTCGCACACGGAACTATGTGTTGGGGATAAGGGTTCCACACGGATCATATTGTTTGTTACATTACTGTCGGCAAACTAGCTCAGAGTGTCAACAGAGTGTTGACGTTGAGTTGATGTTAGCTGCTAGCTGGCTACCCGAATCCACAACAGCCAGGCAGCCAACCGTACAAAATACAGTCTCAGCCAATCACATCGATTTGTACAGTTAGTTAGCTCCACTCCATTGCGAATTAAAAGGTACCCAGCCAGCACACCCCGTATTAGCTAGCTACAGTTGCTAGGTACTGTAGCTAACGTTAGCCAACCGAAGAACGGTAGCTAGCTAACGTTAGCCACAGCTGGGGTTGCCACCTTTCACAAATAGAAATAAGGGACACCTTCCATCGAGCGTGCACGAATGGCCGAAAATGGGCGGATTTTGTTACTATTTTTATTTATATTTTTTTACTTTATTTCGGTTTTATGGATAGGGTTAGGGTTATGTTATTTAATTATTTAGGGGAGCCAGCCCCCCAAACTCCTGACATGCATAGAAAACAAACAGTCAGCACTGTTGTAGCTGAGGTTGTGTTTAACCGTGTGGTATACCTGTGTCACCTCAGCTGCAGTAACCTAGAGGGGAGGAGTGGGATGATAAAAATGAAATGAAATGAAATTGAACAGTATGACTTTTATATTGTTGTCTGAACACTATTTATATATTTATGTTTAAGTATTTATTTAAGTATTTTTGCATTTATGTATTTATGAATTCTATTATTTATGTATTTATTAACTGTTAATCCATTATGAATAATTCCGTTTTCCAGATGAGCATAACAACATAAGAGTTTAAATGGGCACACTATTTAATTATATTGATTAATATAAATACATGTTTATTTATTAGACTTTAAAAACTCAACATTAATGAACAATCAACCATATTAGTAAACTGAAATAGCCTAGACTATGCCCACATCAGCAGCCAGCCAATATGTAGGCTCCTGGCTGCCAGGGCAGGTAAATAAAAATACACATCTAGTTAAAAACACAACCAGATAAATAAGATGTAATATCCCATACCGAATCAATCTCAGGAGATGTTTCAGTCATGAAGAACTGTGACACCTGTGCTTGGGTCCTTTGAGTTCTTATATTTCGGGAATGTTGTTCTCCTGATGCATGCTGTCTGATGTCAGTCAGTCCACCATGCGCCACAGAAAACACACACCTACATACTTTGCAGTTTGCTTTATAAACATCTCCACTGATGCTATCAAGCCAGGGGTTTGCCAGTTCCCACTCACGTCTGTACTTCTGGAGGCGTTTTGTCTTTTTAGGACACAGTGGAGTAGTGTCTGCTGTGGACATTTTCAAACAGCAACCATGACAGGCTGCGCACAGATGGATGATTGGCACAACGGCACAGAACGTATTTCAGCAACGTGAAAGCGCAAATTCTCATTGGCCGTGAGCTGCTGAGCGCATGCCCATCATACCAGAGTTGCCAAGTCTGTTTATTTTCCGCAACTTTTGGAAACAATTTTGCGTGTTTTTTGCTTCTTTTTGTAGGTCGACTGGCTCATTTCTCTCACAATACTGGCAACCTTAAAATACGGGACAAGGTGCGTATCAGTTCAATACGGAACGCGTGTTTTAGTTTCCAATTACGGGACGATTCCGTATTATTTGCACTCGCACGAATGCTCCCAATAATATTTTGAGGTCGCACAGATACAATTTCGGTCACGTGTGTGACCAATTCGGTTGCAATTTCTAGCCCTGGGTGGAGTGTACCATCAGAGAGACCGTGGGTGGAGTGTACCATCAGAGAGATAGAAGGAGACTGTAGTATATGGGTATAGAAGGAGACTGTAGTATGGGTATAGAAGGAGAGTGTAGTATATGGGTATAGAAGGAGACTGTAGTATGGGTATAGAAGGAGAGTGTAGTATATGGGTATAGAAGGATACTGTAGTATGGGTATAGAAGGAGACTGTAGTATGGGTATAGAAGGAGAGTATAGTATATGGGTATAGAATGAGAGTAGTATGTGGGTATAGAAGGAGAGTGTAGTATATGGGTATATCAAGAGACTGTAGTATTATGGGTATATACTTATTACGTAACCATTGACTACAGGAAGGCTCGTTATCTGGTCAATGTTACACAATAAGGAGACGGCAGCCAAAGTATCTAAATAAAGAATATTTAATTAATAGTTACCATGGTTTCGTAACAAAAATGAACATCAAATAATAAACAGACAAACACAGAACTATACAGACAGGATCAGCACCAGACGGAAGGGATGACAGACTACTTATACACAAGGGAATGACGAGACAACACACACCTGGGGTAATGGTAATTGGGTACACCTGGGGGGAAAACAATAGGGACTACACACCATGACAGAGGACTACATCTAGACATGACAACTCACATTAGGAGTGCCTGATCAGGGCACAAATATACCCCCACATAACACCCCCCCCCCTAAAATTTATGGCCATAACCCCAAAGTGAAATGGGGAAATGGACATAAACAAGAAAAACCATACCTAAATAACTAAAGGGGAAGAAAAAAAAACATAGCGGTTGATAAATGGGGAACCCTGATGTAAACAAGACGAAAGTCGCCCTCCGGTCCGCATCCCCCCAACAACTGTGCATATTGAGCTGCCCCGCATTGCACCCTGCAATCCATCAATAAAGTCCCTGATCAACCAGGTAAGGAGAATGGACAGCCTCAGCCTTACTCCTCATCACTCCCGACTCCTGGAACACAGAGCAAAATCAACAAAAAGCAAAAACAAAACAACAACACCTCTCACAGAACCCCCCCCCAGAAACACAGCACAAACCCCACACCCCACCACTGACTACAGTCGTGACAACGCGTCGGCCAACACATTGTCCTTGCCCTTGACATGCACCACCTCCACATCAAAGGCTTGCAGGAAGAGGCTCCAGCGCATCAGCCGCTGGTTCGAATTCTGCATCCTGCCTATAAAGACCAATGGGTTGTGGTCCGTGTACATTTTAATAGGTGATTGAGAGGAGCCAACATACACCTCAAAATGGGAGAGGGCCAGAATCAAAGCCAATGCCTCCTTCTCGATGGTCGAGTAGCGCCTCTGGTGTATATTAAACTTCCTGGAGAAGTACGACACCGGGTGCTCAATACCTCCGTCATCATCCTGCAAGAGCACTGCGCCAGCGCCCAACTCGCTAGCATCCACCGCCAATTTAAAAGGCCTCGTGAACACAGGCGCCGCAAGGACAGGGGCACTGACCAGAATGGACTTCAACTGTTGAAACGCGAAGGAACACCTAGGCGTCCACTGAAACGGGATTTTCGGGCTCAGCAGATCTGTAAGGGGAGAGGCTACCGCCGAAAAGTTCCTACAAAACCCCCTATAATACCCCGTCATCCCCAGAAAGCACCGGAGATCCCGACGTGTAGCTGGCTCTGGGAAACCAAGTGTCATGTACGAAGGTCTAATAATAACAACTGGAGGGCGGCACATGAGCAAAAGCAGCCTCTCTCAGTAAATACGTTCAAATCAAGGTCCCAGGTAGAGGTAAAAGAAGACACAACACAAGATGTTTTCCAAATAGTAAATTATATATTGAATGGAGGTAGGGATTTAAACCTCCTCCATGGTGCACAGGGGAAAAGGTAGGGGAGGACAAACAAGACATACATATAAGGCAACTCAACCAAGATAGACAAACCTTGAGGCTACTGTACTATGTGGCCGTGTGAACATCAACAAGCACACGGTTCCATACACAATGTGCAGAAACAGGCTGGCACAATCATCAGTCCATCAGGTCTATGGCAATAGGGCTAACTGCATATCCATACTATATGAATATACATATATATATATCCCCACGCAGTGGCAAACAAAGGCAACCTCATACACTGAGGTCACTGGAAAATGACACAATGACGCGCCCCGACGTGTGTGTGCTGTCAGCTACTTGTGCACCCGTCCCTCTTGATGTGATTGCCATCAGCTGTCCCTCATTAGGCAATCAGCACCCTTCAGTATAGGGACGGGCAGCACCTGACAGGAAGAGAAGAAGAGATATCATTAGCTCTCATGTTCACACACACACACACATACAAACGATACTAATCTGATGTTCACATGGTCTTCCAAATACAGTAACAATGATAATGACCAACCCACGGACGTCACACCTCCCCCCATAAGAGCGAACCCGCAGGGTTAGCAAAACATTATCACTTATTATCAACCAACATCCGATTAGTACCAACAGAACAAAAATAAATAGAAATCACACTCCATATAGGCCACATGCCCCTATTTTGGGCCCACACGGTCAACCACCACCTCACCCAATACCAGATGCATCAGCCGCCGGACGTGGCTGGCACATTCCTCATACCGAGGCCATGACGGTATACTGTAGTCAACCATACGCGAATTGCTCAATGGTGTTCGCACTCCCAACATCAACTCCGTGCGTCCTGTAAGGCACATTAGAACACAACACAGCATGTGAAACAACAGTCCTGTCACATCTCAACTCCGACGAGACGCGGGCAGGACTTTTCATTAGCCTATTCACATGACACCAGCGTGTCCTCCTCCGCCGCCCGAGCGTATACAACATATACTTAGTGGCAGAGACCTTTCCTCTTACCACATAAGGTCCTGAGAACCGGGCAGTGAGCACCGTACTAGGCGTGGGCAGCACAATAAACACCTCATCCCCCGCCTCAAAATGCTGCGTCGCCAACTTGCAAAACTCACCACAGACAGAGTCACCCAACGCTAGACCTTGGTCTCGCTTCCGCTCCTGTGCCCTAGGGACAGCACAAATAGAAGGGACATTGGGGTGATTATTAATCAATGCATCACCCAATAAGTTAGTAAATGGAGCGTCTCCAACCTCCAACACAGGAACGACCTTACCCCCAGCGATATCATTCCCCATGACGAAATCCACGCCCTTTACGGGAAAACATGGGCGAACCGCGACCGGAAAACAACCTGTGATCAGTGCAGACTGTACATGCACCTTATGTAACTGCACGCGCACACACCCCATGCCAATACCTCTCACCAATCCGCTCGACCGACAGGAGTCCACATCCAATGGTAATACATCAGCCAGGATGAACGATTGAGAGGCTCCTGTATCACGGAGTATTCTCACCCGTTGGTAGTCCCCAACCTTACCCGACAGGGACACACAACCATCAAACAAAAAGGGCTCAAAAGAGCTATGCTGGTCAGGACATGACACCGTACCAATCAACCCCACCCCTTTCGGTTCCTGGGCTGACTCCCTGGTCTCCTGTCGATCCCTTAGCGCATGACAGTCCTTCACAAAATGCCCTTCTTTTTTACAATAATGACACACCTTTTCAGACGGCGGTGAGCGTGGTCGGAATGCTCGCTCGTCACCCAAGGCATTTCGAGACGGCGGTGAGCGAGGTCGGAATGGTCGCTCGTCACCTCCGCGATACGGCGGCCCCGATGGAGAAAACGCGCCCCCTCCTACATACACACCATTTCGTACAGAAACATTTTTGTGGATCATTGCTAACTCGTCACACAAAACTGCAGCTTCCTGGAGGGTAGAAACCTTTCGCTCCTCTAAATGTACTATCATGTGTTCGGGAACAAATTTTTTTAATTGTTCAATGAGGATTAACTCGCTCAAAGCCTCGACCCCATCCACCTTACATGCTTCACACCAACGAGTGAACATCGTCCGTTGTTCATGGGAAAATGCCACATGTGTTTGCGAGGGAGCTTTACTTAGTCCCCTAAACC
Source organism: Notolepis coatsorum (assembly GCF_963971535.1). NCBI lineage: Eukaryota > Metazoa > Chordata > Actinopteri > Aulopiformes > Paralepididae > Notolepis > Notolepis coatsorum. The sequence continues at coordinate 279,387,698 of NC_140165.1, forward strand.
GCTGCCTATACGCCTCCGGCACCAGTTCATATACGCGCAAGACAGCACCCTTCACTTTCTCATATACCATGCTGTCCTCCTTCGATAATAACTGGCATGCGTCCTGAGCCCTACCCGTGAGCTTATATTGCAATAATAGTGCCCACTGGTCCTCCGGCCAATGCGAAGCCCACGCTATCCGCTCAAAATTAGAAAAATATGTTTCCACCTCAGACTCTCGAAAAACAGGAACCATAGAAATATGCTGCCCAACATTAAAAATGCCCTGGTAACCTTCAGATGAGGGAGAAGAAGAGCCACCACTCTCCAACTCCATCCTCCTTATTGTAATCTGGAGCTCTCTATCCTTCTCCTCTTTCTCCCCCTGGAGCACTCTCTCCTTCTCCTCTTTCTCCCCCTGGAGCACTCTCTCCTCCCTCAGACTCTCCCTATCTCTGTCTCTCTCCTCCTTCCTCTCTTCCCTGTCTCTCTCCTTCTCCTCTTTTCTCTCCTGCCTGTCTCTCTCCTCTTTTCTCTCCTGCCTGTCTCTCTCCTCCCTTCTCTCTTCCTTGTCACGCATAGCAGCTCTTTCCTCTGAAACAGAAGCAAGTCCTGAGTGTACAGAATTATCACTGTCAATCTCCTCAGCCTTGGCACCGCTACCCCTCCGTTCCTGTATAGCACCACCTGCTCCCTCACTGGACTCACCAGACGCCTCGTCATGCGTGACGTCCTCCGAGTCATTTCCCCCGGCTACGGGCGAACTTAATATCTCCCTATTAACCAACCCAGCGAGCACAATTGCTTTCACCTCCTCTTTACTTTTTGAACTTTGGACCGTAATGCCATAATGCTTGGCGACCCCACACAATTCAGCTTTCGTGCAGTCATCAATCTGATCCCTCGTAGGATCCGCCACAAACAAGTCCAAAGTAAAAGCCACCCCAGCCATAGTCCCTACAGAATATGACTACACAAAACAACACAATAATAATAAACGAATCACAGGTGACAAGAAAATACCCCCTCACCTACTCCACAATATCCGTGCGTAACACATTTAATCATTACATTCCGTAGTATACAATTCAACCACTCTGATTTACTGCCCACATCTACCATCTATGAAAACAATAAATGCTGGTCTAACCACCTCAACTAGGAGTCACCTGTGTCACTCTAGCCTATCCCAGCTAAACTACTCCATTTACATTTACATTTACATCCACTAACTGGATGAAGGCTACACATATCTTCAGTCGCTTACCGATTTCATTGCGCGCTCCACCGGAATCACGACTCGTGCCCCCCACCCTCTAGCCAAGCAGGTGACCCCCCCTGTTACCTATGTGGCAGAAAAAACAGATTAGTTCAAGAGTATCACATACAACAATGGTTTACATCAATCAAACTGTGTAGCACGGACAATGGAACCACACTAACTTACCAATTAGAAAATGCTATCTTATCTCACCTGACATGCTTCAATCGACAAGTCACCCCGTTATTTGACCAACAAGGAACCATACAATTGCACAAACTAACGAGCCCCCATGTCATGTACGAAGGTCTAATAATAACAACTGGAGGGCGGCACATGAGCAAAAGCAGCCTCTCTCAGTAAATACGTTCAAATCAAGGTCCCAGGTAGAGGTAAAAGAAGACACAACACAAGACGTTTTCCAAATAGTAAATTATATATTGAATGGAGGTAGGGATTTAAACCTCCTCCATGGTGCACAGGGGAAAAGGTAGGGGAGGACAAACAAGACATACATATAAGGCAACTCAACCAAGATAGACAAACCTTGAGGCTACTGTACTATGTGGCCGTGTGAACATCAACGAGCACACGGTTCCATACACAATGTGCAGAAACAGGCTGGCACAATCATCAGTCCATCAGGTCTATGGCAATAGGGCTAACTGCATATCCATACTATATGAATATACATATATATATATATATATATATATATATATATATATCCCCACGCAGTGGCAAACAAAGGCAACCTCATACACTGAGGTCACTGGAAAATGACACAATGACGCGCCCCGACGTGTGTGTGCTGTCAGCTACTTGTGCACCCGTCCCTCTTGATGTGATTGCCATCAGCTGTCCCTCATTAGGCAATCAGCACCCTTCAGTATAGGGACAGGCAGCACCTGACAGGAAGAGAAGAAGAGATATCATTAGCTCTCATGTTCACACACACACACACATACAAACGATACTAATCTGATGTTCACATGGTCTTCCAAATACAGTAACAATGATAATGACCAACCCACGTACGTCACACCAAGTATAGCCTCCACCTTAGAATGGACAGGGCGGACCTCCCCCCGCCCCACTACCTTGCCAAGTTAGCTGATGGTCGCCCTGCCAAACTCGCACTTGGCCAGGTTCAGTGTCAAGTTCGCCCCAACAAGCCGTCCAAACACCTCCCGCAAACTAGCTATGTGCCCCTCCCAATCGTCAGAGTAAATGACGAGGTCGTCGAGGTAGGCCGCACAACAAGCCACGCCCAACAGCACCTGATTGACCAACCTCTGGAAGGTCGCAGGCGAGTTGCGCATCCCAAACGGCATCACCGTGTATTGCAGGAAACTGTCAGGTGTCACGAATGCAGAAATCAGTTTAGCCCGGTTCGTAAGTGGCACCTGCCAGTACCCTTTTAGCAAATCCAACTTAGTTACAAAAGACGCGCCCCCCACCCTGTCAACACAGTCCTCCATCCTGGGCAACGGGAAACTATCTGGTCTAGTCACATTATTTACCAGACGAAAATCAGTGCAAAATCTATCCGTCTTATCAGATTTATCCACCAACAAGCACGGCGAGCTCCACGGGCTGAAGCTGGGCTCCGCGATGCCATTAGCGAGCATATATTCCACCTCTTTTTGTAACTGTGCGCGTTTGTGTGGATTCACGCGATACGCGTGCTGTTTAATGGGCACTGCCTCCCCCACATCAATGTCATGGTACAAGACACTCGTGCGCGAAGGGATATCCGAGAAAAGTTCGCCGTGAGTCCTAACCAGGCCCATGATATCAGCTTGCTGTAGCTCTGACAAATGGCCCAGCCGACAGCCAAGAGTGACCAAAGACTCCGTATTTGTAAGGCGGCCCTCCACAACCGCTTTAGACGGGATAATCACGTCATCCTCCAGCCCACCATCGCCGTCTGAAAGAAAGAGACTGTCATTACTCATATCGACACTAGATGGGGCCAACACACAAGCCGACACCGGCGTAGCGGCCACCACAGTACTGGCCACAGACGCTTTGACCCTTTGAACCTCCCATACCAGGGCGCAGTTCCTAGGCTAGGTCTCTTCCCACCCCTAGGCCTGACCATCCAGACCCCTCTGGACAGACAGACCATAGCCTTCTGCTTCCCGGTGTTTTCTTTTCAAACCCACCGATCACAGAAACACTACTCGCTTACTTTTTTTTTTTTTTTTGCCATAGTTTGTCTCTCCTGCCCATGTTAAGCGTCTTTGAGCACCTGGAAAAGCGCTATATAAAATAGATGTATTATTATTATTATTATTACTAGCTCACTCGGTTTCAGCTTATAGTGGCCTGACTGTACATTGAGCCGAACGCGGCGGCCCCCACCGTGGTCTTACTGCCATATGCGATCCGACCGGCAGGTGACCCAGTCGATAGCGACCCCAGACCCCGTAGTGGTTATTGGCCACCCAGGTAGGAACCGACGGTCTGATCCCCACCCCACTTTGCTATGGGTATGGAAACTTTGACCGTTTTCACCCGCCTTGCCTGTTCACAGAGAGAACACCCCCTGCTAGGTGTGGACTGTCATCCACGTACCACGTGTTGCCCCCACACTTGCGTGTGCGACACACACGCCGACTAGACGGTACCACGGTGGTATGTTGATTCATACCTTACCAGACACGGGGGCCCTTCAGTCTCTCCCCAGCACTATATTTCCTTCTTAACGTGCCCTCGGGACTTCGCAGTCCCACCGCCGCCTGTTAGAGGCTAGAGGTTCGGAGTGCCTACCTCCTCCCTAACCCCTTGTATGAAACGGCTTAATCATATTAATATGACACAGGCGGGTCTTCCGCCCATGATCCGGTGTCTCAATAAGGTAATTCAGCTCCCCTACCTTTTCCCTAACCCGATACGGTCCACTAAACCGAGCCTGTAGACTGGACCCTGTTACTGGAAGTAACACCAAGACCCTCTCCCCTGGCACAAACGTCCTATCCCGAGCCTTCCTATCATACCACCCCTTCATCCGTTTTTGTGTGTCGATCGGATTTGTTCTCGCCAGATCACATGCCCTCTTCAGCTTCTCCCTAAAGCCACAGACATAGTCCAACAGGTTTTTCGGCTTGCTCTCCCCCAACCACTTCTCCCTCAACAACCTGAGCGGCCCCCTCACAGAATGTGCAAACACCAACTCCGCAGGGCTGAAACCCAAAGATTCCTGTACCACTTCCCTTGCGGCAAACAACATCAAATGAACCCCCTCATCCCAATCATCCTCTGTATCACGACAGAACGCCCGAAGCATAGTCTTTAACGTGGAGTGGAATCTTTTTTTTTTTTTTTTTTTTTTTTTTCCCTCCATTTTCCTCCGATTTTCTCCCATCCCAATGTTAGTCGTATGCCAATTCCCAATCCCTTCCTGGTCGCTGCGCACTTACCCCCCACAGTCAGATCATCTGGGAGAGTGGAGGCTACCACGTGCTTCCTCCGACACGTCCAGCCAATCACCGCTTCTTTTCACCTGGCAGCGCGGATTCTCATCGAGAGGGCGTAGCGTGTGGGAGGACCACACTATCCCCCTCGAGTCCTATCCGCGCTTAGCAGGCGCCCCGACCGAACTGTAGGAGTCGCTGTTTACAACGACCCGGACCCACCCCGCCAGCTTCTCCCACCCTCTAATACAGCCAATTGTATTAGTGCAGACGGCCAGCCAAGCTGGTGACAACCCCGGAGCTGTGAGCTGGATTCGAACAGGCGAATCCAGCTCACAGCTCCGGGGCTGGTGACGAACGCAATCTCCGCTCGGCCACCTAACCGCCTGTGAGTGGAATCTTTCTAACGCCCCCTGTGACAATTCAACCACTCTGATTTACTGCCCACATCTACCATCTATGAAAACAATAAATGCTGGTCTAACCACCTCAACTAGGAGTCACCTGTGTCACTCTAGCCTATCCCAGCTAAACTACTCCACTAACTGGATGAAGGCTACACATATCTTCAGTCGCTTACCGATTTCATTGCGCGCTCCACCGGAATCACGACTCGTGCCCCCCACCCTCTAGCCAAGCAGGTGACCCCCCCTGTTACCTATGTGGCAGAAAAAACAGATTAGTTCAAGAGTATCACATACAACAATGGTTTACATCAATCAAACTGTGTAGCACGGACAATGGAACCACACTAACTTACCAATTAGAAAATGCTATCTTATCTCACCTGACATGCTTCAATCGACAAGTCACCCCGTTATTTTACCAACAAGGAACCATACAATTGCGCAAACTAACGAGCCCCCATGTCATGTACGAAGGTCTAATAATAACAACTGGAGGGCGGCACATGAGCAAAAGCAGCCTCTCTCAGTAAATACGTTCAAATCAAGGTCCCAGGTAGAGGTAAAAGAAGACACAACACAAGACGTTTTCCAAATAGTAAATTATATATTGAATGGAGGTAGGGATTTAAACCTCCTCCATGGTGCACAGGGGAAAAGGTAGGGGAGGACAAACAAGACATACATATAAGGCAACTCAACCAAGATAGACAAACCTTGAGGCTACTGTACTATGTGGCCGTGTGAACATCAACGAGCACACGGTTCCATACACAATGTGCAGAAACAGGCTGGCACAATCATCAGTCCATCAGGTCTATGGCAATAGGGCTAACTGCATATCCATACTATATGAATATACATATATATATATATATATATCCCCACGCAGTGGCAAACAAAGGCAACCTCATACACTGAGGTCACTGGAAAATGACACAATGACGCGCCCCGACGTGTGTGTGCTGTCAGCTACTTGTGCACCCGTCCCTCTTGATGTGATTGCCATCAGCTGTCCCTCATTAGGCAATCAGCACCCTTCAGTATAGGGACGGGCAGCACCTGACAGGAAGAGAAGAAGAGATATCATTAGCTCTCATGTTCACACACACACACACATACAAACGATACTAATCTGATGTTCACATGGTCTTCCAAATACAGTAACAATGATAATGACCAACCCACGTACGTCACACCAAGTATAGCCTCCACCTTAGAATGGACAGGGCGGACCTCCCCCCGCCCCACTACCTTGCCAAGTTAGCTGACGGTCGCCCTGCCAAACTCGCACTTGGCCAGGTTCAGTGTCAAGTTCGCCACCAACAAGCCGTCCAAACACCTCCCGCAAACTAGCTATGTGCCCCTCCCAATCGTCAGAGTAAATGACGAGGTCGTCGAGGTAGGCCGCACAACAAGCCACGCCCGACAGCACCTGATTGACCAACCTCTGGAAGGTCGCAGGCGAGTTGCGCATCCCAAACGGCATCACCGTGTATTGCAGGAAACTGTCAGGTGTCACGAATGCAGAAATCAGTTTAGCCCGGTTCGTAAGTGGCACCTGCCAGTACCCTTTTAGCAAATCCAACTTAGTTACAAAAGACGCGCCCCCCACCCTGTCAACACAGTCCTCCATCCTGGGCAACGGGAAACTATCTGGTCTAGTCACATTATTTACCCGACGAAAATCAGTGCAATATCTATCCGTCTTATCAGATTTATCCACCAACAAGCACGGCGAGCTCCACAGGCTGAAGCTGGGCTCCGCGATGCCATTAGCGAGCATATATTCCACCTCTTTTTGTAACTGTGCGCGTTTGTGTGGATTCACGCGATACGCGTGCTGTTTAATGGGCACTGCCTCCCCCACATCAATGTCATGGTACAAGACACTCGTGCGCGAAGGGATATCCGAGAAAAGTTCGCGGTGAGTCCTAACCAGGCCCATGATATCAGCTTGCTGTAGCTCTGACAAATGGCCCAGCCGACAGCCAAGAGTGACCAAAGACTCCGTATTTGTAAGGCGGCCCTCCACAACCGCTTTAGATGGGATAATCACGTCATCCTCCAGCCCACCATCGCCGTCTGAAAGAAAGAGACTGTCATTACTCATATCGACACTAGATGGGGCCAACACACAAGCCGACACCGGCGTAGCGGCCACCACAGTACTGGCCACAGACGCTTTGACCCTTTGAACCTCCCATACCAGGGCGCAGTTCCTAGGCTAGGTCTCTTCCCACCCCTAGGCCTGACCATCCAGACCCCTCTGGACAGACAGACCATAGCCTTCTGCTTCCCGGTGTTTTCTTTTCAAACCCACCGATCACAGAAACACTACTCGCTTTTTTTTTTTTTTTTTTTTTTTTTTTGTCATAGTTTGTCTCTCCTGCCCATGTAAAGCGTCTTTGAGCACCTGGAAAAGCGCTATATAAAATAGATGTATTATTATTATTATTATTACTAGCTCACTCGGTTTCAGCTTATAGTGGCCTGACTGTACATTGAGCCGTACGCGGCGGCCCCCACCGTGGTCTTACTGCCATATGCGATCCGACCGGCAGGTGACCCAGTCGATAGCGACCCCAGACCCCGTAGTGGTTATTGGCCACCCAGGTAGGAACCGACGGTCTGATCCCCACCCCACTTTGCTATGGGTATGGAAACTTTGACCGTTTTCATCCGCCTTGCCTGTTCACAGAGAGAACACCCCCTGCTAGGTGTGGACTGTCATCCACGTACCACGTGTTGCCCCCACACTTGCGTGTGCAACACACACGCCGACTAGACGGTACCACGGTGGTATGTTGATTCATACCTCACCAGACACGGGGGCCCTTCAGTCTCTCCCCAGCACTATATTTCCTTCTTAACGTGCCCTCGGGACTTCGCAGTCCCACCGCCGCCTGTTAGAGGCTAGAGGTTCGGAGTGCCTACCTCCTCCCTAACCCCTTGTATGAAACGGCTTAATCATATTAATATGACACAGGCGGGTCTTCCGCCCATGATCCGGTGTCTCAATAAGGTAATTCAGCTCCCCTACCTTTTCCCTAACCCGATACGGTCCACTAAACCGAGCCTGTAGACTGGACCCTGTTACCGGAAGTAACACCAAGACTCTCTCCCCTGGCACAAACGTCCTATCCCGAGCCTTCCTATCATACCACCCCTTCATCCGTTTTTGTGTGTCGATCAGATTTGTTCTCGCCAGATCACATGCCCTCTTCAGCTTCTCCCTAAAGCCACAGACATAGTCCAACAGGTTTTTCGGCTCGCTCTCCCCCAACCACTTCTCCCTCAACAACCTGAGCGGCCCCCTCACAGAATGTGCAAACACCAACTCCGCAGGGCTGAAACCCAAAGATTCCTGTACCACTTCCCTTGCGGCAAACAACATCAAATGAACCCCCTCATCCCAATCATCCTCTGTATCACGACAGAACGCCCGAAGCATAGTCTTTAACGTGGAGTGGAATCTTTTTTTTTTTTTTTTTTGTCTTTTTCCCCCTCCATTTTCCTCCGATTTTCTCCCATCCCAATGTTAGTCGTATGCCAATTCCCAGTCCCTTCCTGGTCGCTGCGCACTTACCCCCCACAGTCAGATCATCTGGGAGAGTGGAGGCTACCACGTGCTTCCTCCGACACACGTCCAGCCAATCACCGCTTCTTTTCACCTGGCAGCGCGGATTCTCATCGAGAGGGCGTAGCGTGTGGGAGGACCACACTATCCCCCTCGAGTCCTATCCGCGCTTAGCAGGCGCCCCGACCGAACTGTAGGAGTCGCTGTTTACAACGACCCGGACCCACCCCGCCAGCTTCTCCCACCCTCTAATACAGCCAATTGTATTAGTGCAGACGGCCAGCCAAGCTGGTGACAACCCCGGAGCTGTGAGCTGGATTCGAACAGGCGAATCCAGCTCACAGCTCCGGGGCTGGTGACGAACGCAATCTCCGCTCGGCCACCTAACCGCCTGTGAGTGGAATCTTTCTAACGCCCCCTGTGACTCCGGGTGGTATGGACTAGAGAAGCTATGTGATATATCCAGCTGTTTCAAAACCTGCGAGAAGATACGAGACAAGAAATTCGTCCCTTGATCGGATTGGACCACGCGAGGTAAACCGAACACAGAGAAGAACCTCACCAAAGCCTGTGACACTGTCTTGGCCGTTATCCGTTTCAACGGAATCGCTTCAGGGAAACGTGTGTTGGCACACATAATGGTCAAAAGAAAACTATTACCTGCCTTCGTTCTAGGGAGCGGTCCCACACAGTCAATAATAACCCTCTCAAAGGGTTCCCCCACTGCCGGAATAGGATAGAGCGGCGCCCGTGGAATGACGTCATTGGGTTTCCCCACTATTTGACACGTAGAACACCCCCTGCAGTGCTGCGCCACATCCCGTTTTAACCCTGGCCAAAAAAAATTACGCAGCACCCTATCGAATGTCTTGTTGACCCCCAAATGCCCTGCGAGCCTATGATCGTGAGCCAAACAAAGGATATCATGACGGTACTTAAACGGAACCACAACCTGCGTCACCACATTCCAATCATTCCCCAATGACGCACGGGCCCGATACCAACTCAGATGTCAGGTGGACCATGTGAAGCGGGACCTTTATCACATGCATCCCAAAAGACCTAACTGTTATCCCAGCATCCACCTCTGAACTACTGTCGAAGGGCAACACATCCCCCCGAATAAATGACTGGGATGCAGCCGTGTCCCTTAATATGGTCACAGGAACCCTCACCCCATCTCTAGCCAAGGATACAAAACCCCCGCTGATAAACGGTAGGTAAGCTTTAATATCCTCACCCCTTTTGTCATACTCAACCGATGTGCGTGTGGGTGCCATCACCAACGAAATCTGCTTACTGGGGCGAGTAAGGGCAAAAAAAAAATCCTTTATATGGCCTCGTTTTCCACAGTTAAAGCACTCGCGTGTTTCAGACCTCGCGCCCCGCTCAACCGCCTCGCCCCCACTGATACCACCAGTGCCCACAGTCTTGTCGCCGAAACCCCACCTCGGCCTACTCTCCACATTGCGTACAGGGTAACTTGGCCTGTCAAAGAGTGTCTTGTGCGTCAGCACAAACTCGTCCGCCAGGCTCGCAGCCACCGAACACTCAGTCACCTTATGCTCGTTCATGTACATAGCAACATTATCGGGCAAACAATACGATTTGAACTCCTCAAGGAGCACGAGCTCTCGCATCTTAAGCAGGGTGTCCACCTTCTCCGACGCGCACCACCGGTCAAACAACAGCTCTTTCTCATACGCAAACTCCAGATAAGTCTGCGAGCTGCCCTTTCTCAGAGCCCTGAACCGCTGCCTGTACGCCTCAGGCACCAGCTCATACGCCCTGAGAATCGCAGCTTTGACCGCCCCATCGTCTTGGGTATTCGGGCACAGGGACGCATACACATGTTGGGCTTTTCCCGTAAGAGCACTCTGGAGCAGCAACGTCCAGTGTTCGGCCAGCCACCTCAGTGTCGTGGCCACATTTTCAAACATCCATTATCCATTATCCACATCCTTCTCTAGAAACTGCGGCACAAGACGTAGATATTTGGTCACATCGAACCTATCCTCAAGGTGTGGGCGCACCTCTGCCCCAAGCCTCCTGAGTTTGAGCGTGCACGCGTGAGTGCGCTCCGCCTCGGCTTGGTCACGGTCAACACGCTCCAACTTGCGCGCATGCACACGTTCCGCCTCTGCGCGCGCCTCGGCTTGGTCACGGTCAACACGCTCCTGTTGCTCTAACGCGCGCGCATGCACACGTGCCGCCTCCGCCTGCTTCAGCTGTTCAAACTTAAGCTCTAACTCCAACTTTCGCAGCCCCAGAGAGCCATCAGAGACTTGGTCTAATTCCTCATCGGCATCGTCATGCACCACCTCTTGGGTGGTCAGAGCCTCTACCAATACCCCCCGCTGCTGTGCCTTCCTACCCGGGGCCAGCTTAACCCCATAATGGTCCCCCCCATAATATAAGCAAGCACTGGCATGACCGCCTAATGCCTCCACACCTAGAGGTATTCGCAAATCAACCACTGTCATGTGTCAAAAAAAAATAAACCCATCCCCAAACGTTCTCAACCCTCACTATAGTACCCCTATATAAGTAAACACTATACACACGCCGGCCTAGGAGGAGCCTGACAGGGTCCTTCTAATACCCCGACCGCATGTGGTGTGTCCCCAGGCGATGGAAGGCACCATATATAAAATGGTCCAACTGACCTAGCTGGTTGAGAACGCTCCCTATTGGAGAAGTATTTGCCAAGGGGGTCTAAAACATGGGTCACACACACGACAATGTCAACCATACCTCACAGTGTGGACCAAGCCCAGCGGCCACCACCAAATGCTTGCTCCGAGTCGTTTGGCCGAGCCCCCATATTACGTAACCATTGACTACAGGAAGGCTCGTTATCTGGTCAATGTTACACAATAAGGAGACAGCAGCCAAAGTATCTAAATAAAGAATATTTAATTAATAGTTACCATGGTTTCGTAACAAAAATGAACATCAAATAATAAACAGACAAACACAGAACTATACAGACAGGATCAGCACCAGACGGAAGGGATGACAGACTACTTATACACAAGGGAATGACGAGACAACACACACCTGGGATAATGGTAATTGGGTACACCTGGGGGGAAAACAATAGGGACTACACACCTTGACAGAGGACTACATCTAGACATGACAACTCACATTAGGAGCGCCTGATCAGGGCACAAACATACCCCCAAATAACAATACTATAAATATATATATTAGAGCTGGGCCGTTAACGGCGTTAACGTGCTGCGTTAACGCTATACTAGTATCGCGCGATAATATAATTAACGCATTAATCCAAAAAAAATAAAAATAAAAAAAATTTAGTTTTTTTTTTTTTTTTACATTTTTTTTTTTACCTTTATTTACCCAGGGTAGGTTCGCTGAGCACAGATGCTCTTTTTCAGGAACGCCCTGCTTCACATTCACACAGTTCCATTCACACCTGGGAGCTGCCCAGTACAACCACAGTTGACACCTTTGGCCACTGAGCAACTCCACTGGAGCAGTTGATTCAAGCCATGTCACATAGTTCAAGTTTGAAATGATTCTTTCTGTTTTGCTCCTGAGAGTGTGCTAGATACTGTACTGTACTGGTAATATTATTTATTTGTGTTAACTTCTGAATAAAACAACTTATTAAACACAAGTACATCTTATTGAACATTATTTTGATATTTCATTACCAATTATCATAGCAAAACAGCTTTTTCAAACAGTCTGTAATGCATTTTGGAAACAGGAGATGGGCTCATGGTGTAATGGGCCACCTGGCCTGAGAAACATAAGGAGGAAAGAAAAAGTAAGGACTTACTTCTGGTCATTATTTGGGTAGAACACACATATTTTGAATGCCTTCGGCATTTTTTTTTTTTTTTTTGAGACATTTTAATCTAGATTAATCTAGATTAAATCCAGGATTGCAGATAGATTAATCTAGATTAAAAAAAATTATCTATGCCCACCTCTAATATATATATATATATATATATATATATATATATATATATATATATATATATATATATATATATATATATATATATATATATATATATATATATATATATATGGGTATACTATATACCATCAGGGGAGTCGATGTGGACATGGTTGAGGATTACAAATACCTCGGAGTTCACATCGACAACAAACTGAACGGGTCAAAACACGCAGAGGCACTCTACAAGAAGGGCCAGAGCCGACTCTACTTCCTCAGAAGGCCGAGATCCTTCAACGTCTGTACAAGGATGTTGAGGATGTTCTACGAGTCGGTGGTGGCGGGCACCTTCTTGTACGCTGTGACCTGCTGGGGCAGCAGACTGAGAGCGGGGGACGCAAACAGGCTGGATAAGCTGGTCAGGAAGGCCAGTAACGTGGTAGGGGTGGAGCTGGACTCTCTAGCGGTGGTGGCGGAGAGGAGGAGCCTTGCTAAGCTCCATGCCATCAGGGAAAACCCCTCCCACCCACTATACACAGACTTGGCTGACAGGAAGAGCATGTTCAGTGCTAGACTAACACTCCCAAAATGTAGCACTGAACGGCACAGGAAGTCCTTCATTCCGACAGCCATCAGACTTTACAATGCATCTCTGTGCCTCACTGCATCACTGAGCACAGAGTGACAGAGTGACAGTACCATCTTCCTGGACTTTTACATTTAAAACAACATTGTCAATATTACACTTACTGTACACTTAATGTAGATCTCTGTATTTTTACTGTATATTTTGTATTAGATTGTACATACATAAGAGAGAAAATGTGAATGTGTAATGTGAATCCCGGACTGTAGTTTATTATTATTATGTTATTCTTAGGCTTATTTTATTCCTTATTCTTAGGCAATTTTTTGTTATTCGTATTCGTGATTTGTTTTGTCTACCTAAATGTTTACTGTGAGCGATTTGTAGTGCCAAATTTCCCTCAAGATGATTAAAGTATTTCTATTCTATTCTATATTATATAGAAGGAGACTGTAGTATGTGGGTATATGCGACGGTTGAAATACAATAAGTAGGGTCATCTGTGGCACTTCCGTGACCGTGGAGAGCGAAGGTCCGTTTCTCAATGGATTTGTCATCTAGGAGGGTTAATAAACAAGTTTAGCCAGGGTGTATTTTTTTAAAAGGCGGGGGAAATTCGTGAGAGACCAAAATTCAAAATGGCTGCCGTGGAAATTAACTTTTTAATGGTTTGACCTATGATGCACAATACATGGTTTCAGAGCTTATTTTGATCAAGGAATACATATTTGGTGTTTATATAATTATTTGACCTATTGTTGACCTTCAAATGCAAGATGGTTGCCAATTTTGAGCTCCTAAGGGGATTTTTTCAAAATCGTCACAGAGCCTTCATATTAGGCTCTAATGAAAGCTCTGCTCATGATGAGTTGCGTTATGGACAGAGGGGATAGGTGGGTATCTTCCACCATACTCCATCCATCTGTGAAAGTCGGAGACATGATCACCCCTGTTTTCTTCAGCAGGGTGGGTTATTGGCCCCAGATGCTGTTTCCACAAGGTTGTCTGACTGCTTTGTCTAACCTCTCACCCTAGACCTGTCCGGTTTGGTAAAACCTGCTAGGAGTTTCCTCCTACTGGCATAGCTCTCAGGCTTCACTGAGGTACTCAAGCTCCCTTACTACAACAAGGTGAACAGTCAAAAGGGAGGTTTTTTTCTCGTTTTTTTTTTATATATTTTTTGTAACTTTTGTATAACTATGGTGCTTCAACAAATAGCACTACAAAATAATAATTGATCAACTAGTAGCCTAATGGTCTTAAGGGCAGATTTGGAGGCAACAGTATCTCCCTATGGCTGACATAGCAACTGAACCATGTAATGTCAAACTGAAAATATAATTGTTAGAATAAAACACACTAATGTTCACATCACAATATAAAAAAAAATAAGGGTGGAGAAAAAAGGCTGGTAGAAAACACAAAATACAGAGTAGGGATGGATATAAAGTAAGCTAAGCAGACGATATAACATAACAACTTGTTGTTGATGGATGATGAGAACCGGAGACAGAATCACTATTCTTCATCAGAATCTGTTGATTCTCCACACTGACTCCATTCATCATCACTGCTACTCTCATCTGAGCAGTCATGAGATGTGAGCTGCTGGGGCAAGGGGGGAAGGGTATGACACACTGGCCGGCACTTCCCATTCACTAGTTCCCAGCCATGACCAATGGGGGAAGGATGTTCTTGAAGGTTGTAATGGAGCTGGCAATATGTAATGTAGTTTGTCCTTTCCACATGAAAATCCAAGGAGTCCTCATCAGGTGGGAGACGAATCGTACACTTCTTCTTCAATTTGTGCCACTTGGAAGCTCTGGCCTGGCCACACGTAACATCTGCACTCTCAGCGTAAACAATTGAGAGGACAAATGCTTTCATATCCGCTCTCACTTCATCTTTCAACTCCAGACTCTCACTCACTCGTCCCAGGAGCTCCCTTGCCTCAGGAACAACCATCACCTTCTCCAACACCTTTTTCTTTCCATGGCCATAGAAGCCTGAGGTGTGGTCACTGCCAGTGATCACATGGAGAGGTATGATGATGTCTGCAACCTCTTCAGAGAACATTGCATGGCAGTTGATAAATGCATTCTTGCGCTTGATCAACAGATCACCTCTGTCTCACCTCCTTTGTTGTGAGACATAAGCTGCTTGGACAAACACGTCTGTGTCTCTGCAGTCTAGAACAACAGGTCCAGTGTAGTTGGTGGTCCTCACCTTTGCATAGGCGGAGAGCAGCATTGTATCTGCTTCTGGATGTTTGAAGACATATAGTCTCCATTAGGCACACCAGTGCTGAGGTTGGTTGACACTTCTCCCTCCCAGTATATGATATCAACCTGCACTTGACCAACTTGTGTTTTCACCTGTTCTTTCACACGTTTTTGCAATCTGACCTTGTTTCCTGAGTTGACCATGAGTTCACTGGATTCAGCAGCACCTGGGAACCTGTCTTCGGGTTTTGGGAAAACATTTGGGACGTGTGGATCACAGTAAGCTGTCTGTAGAGCCTCTTGAGTTTCAGTCAGTGCATTCCGCAGAATGTTGAGGTTCTCCTTGATGTCTTCCGATAGTTCTTGTGCTCAAGAATCTTTGACAGTTGATTTTGGATAAGAACCTCTCTCAAGAGCAGGATGCACCGCACTCCCGTCTGTAGTGCTTTCCTCCTAGTGCTTGGTCTACCGACCCCTCCACTACTACCCCTGCTGTAACCAGAGTGTCTGCCATTCCAGAGCCCTTGAATCTCTTGTAGATGGCATAGATATAGGACATCAGCTGGTGGAAAGCTCTGAGGATTGGGATGATGTCCTTGAACATTTCTGGATTCTCCGCCTTGAGCTGAATGATCGTCTTGTAGGTGGGCAGGTCACCAACAAGAAAGAATGGAATATTCTTCAGCCGCATGGCCTCCACATGTTTCACCATGATGTCATTCACCACTAACTTGCTTGGATGTTCATTGTATGTTGTGTGGTAGTAAGGCTTGCTCTTGTTGGGTGGTGGATGACAGCAGGACTGGGCACCACTGTATCCTGGAACTCGCTGCTCTTCAGGTGGTGGTCTTGTACCATGATTGTCTACACAGACACAGATAAATATCACAGAGCGAGCACGCTGCATTGCTGACCCATCCACTGGTGGATCTACCCTGGGACGAGCAGGTGGCTCACTCTTGCTATAGGGGGGCATCTGTACTAGCAAACCGTTGTCAGTTCTGCATACTTCTACTTTAGCTGTGCAGAGATTTCCTTCTTCTTGGTGAGCGTTTCAGCAGTCTCTTTGCCTGGTTTCTTTTCATAGCTCTCTGGCTGCACGTACATGACATTTGTTCGATGGGCTCCTGTAGAGTCACCTGTCATAGTGTGAATCTTGAAGTCATCATTGTCGATGATCACGATAGCTGGCTTGCTGTCTGCGATCTCCTGTGGGCAGGTTGCTGATGCCTCCATATCCATCAAAGCCCAGTGGTCATAGAGGAGCAGTGTATCTGCATAGCTGATGCAGACACCACTCTTGTGCAGAGTGTTGTAAAGTGTCACAGCCAACTAGTGACACTGGTTATAATGACATCCTGTTCTCTCTGTCAATTGTGGGATGTAAAAGGTTTAAGCATATGTTTATGGTATATATCTGTTTTAGATCTAGGCATATGTTACTGTATGTGTCTATATGTGAAGTGCATGGGTTGCTCTGCACAAGCCAGAATGAAAAGAGCAGGTTGGCACAGAGATGAGAACAGAGGAGAGAATCACTGTCTTAGTTAAACTACAAAATACATATATGATGTGTGATCAATCAGTGGGGCGCCACCTGTGTTATAAACGTATACACTCTTAAAACTATATAACAATTAAATGTTAAATGTTTTGCTACAGTCATAAATGTTGGTATAAGAGGTGTATACATATTCTGCTGAATTAATTATATGTTTCATAATTCTATGCTTAAAATGAAAGAGAGTAATACTATATATTACTATACTGTGTAAATTCTGTGTTCACTGGATGAGAGCATCTCTGAGGACTCTCTGCCATAGCTCTGAGGAGTCGGGATGGGAGTTTTCACAGATGGCCTCGCAGCACTGCCTGGTTACCAGGTTAACCCTTTGCAGGTTCTGTTAAGATAGTATGTGGAGGGACTTTCTCATACTCGAATGATATGTATAAGATTTTTTCTTCTTCCTGTTCCTTTCGGCCATGGTATTTTTTGTGAATTATGTGAATATGTACTGTTGGACTGTGGTGATTCCATGTACGGATAAATAAAAAAAAATTATATGTAACTGCAAAGTAATAAATAACGGAGGGAATGATAAGACACGTACTGTACACATACAGTAAAATGATTGGATAAATATGTACTGACGTGCTAAACGTTGACTGGCTAGTGAAATTTCATCACTGTATCTGAACCAATGACAGAGAGATCTTGAATTCCTTTATAAAGGCTAACTCACTTCATCTCAAGAGAGATTTTTGTGGAGCTGCATTCTGATATATTGTAAGAAGAAACCTTTTTGTACTTATAACCATGAACTGTGCATTTATTGTAATTTTGTATTTTTAAAGAAATAAAACCTTTTTTGAACCCACTTTGTATACATTCTTCTGACGATTCGGGTAAGCATTGAAATGTTTTGCATTGTAACTTTACCCATTTTTTAAGCATGATGAAGCACTGCCTCGTGATGTTTAGGATTTATGATGTAAGACTCTAGTAGAATGATCACATTATGTCTGTATCCACACAGACCCCTAAAAGAAAGAAATATATCATATGTAGGCCATGCGTGTATGTAAGCATATATATATTCTATATATATATATAATGTAGATTCTATATAATGGGCTTATTAAGTAAGGTTACAGTGGTAATACTTATTAAAAAAAAGTAGTAATACAACCGAGCTCTCAATTGAGCAGTATTACAAGTCCTTTTGTAAAATGAATCCTTCCCGGTGCAAATAAAATAATAGACTCCGCAACTCCAATCACTTGACCTAAGGTCGATGACTGGAGGGGACGGAGCGGTGCGTGTGTCATGTCTGTTGGTCGGGTTTAACCCCAGCAGTTTGTGGACGCATTGGGTTCTGGATATCACAGACATCGCAGGACGCTGCTTGATGTTGAGATGAGCGGACCAATGAGTTATTGGGTTATCAATCTGACCGAAGGCTGGCATGAGCATCTAACAAGTGTCTATTAGATCTTTACTCCTTATCATGCCATGGACATTTACGCCTATGCATAGCATCATCTGTCTTGAAGACTGTGTGGTGGATATGCTTCATCCAACAGGCATAGTGGTACATTATATAATTTGCGTAAGGATCTGACAGTGCTGTCGTTGACTCAATTAGTCGTGTGAGACGATCCCTGAGGTCCTCATCTTCTATGAGGATTGTGTGGCGCTTGAAGGAGCGCCATGCTGACGGTGTGTTGATTCTTAACAGCTTGCCATGTTTCCTGTTCGGGTGCCTCATGTCCGTACCTTGCATACACCACACACATTTTGTTTTGTCATGGAGAGGCCCACCCACTGACGAATGAAGGTGCTTTGGTGACAGTCCCTCTGCCTCTTCATCACATAAAGCACTCTGAGCAGGCATTTCAGATCTTGAACACTGAGCATTTTTACTTTTGTTGTCTTTGCGTCGCCTGGCTTGCTTAAGCACAGGTGTACAATACAATATTCCCCCACAAACCGAGACATTCCCACACAAACATAGATACATTGTATCATCTTGTGGGGGGCTGGGAGAGTGGCATAACAAATTTTCTCGCAGCAACACCAATAAATAACCACGGTTTGGATTCCTGTCGAGTTCATTCTGATATATTGATTTATTCCATAATACAGTTCTAAAACCCACAAAGCAGTTTACTCAATAAAGTGTCTTCATATATTAGCCTGTTATAGTCAGATTGCATACATATTTTCCCATTTTCTTCTATATAGGGAACAGCATGAATGAATATAATCCTATTTTCGATTGAATAAATAGGTATATTGTGTCTTGGGGCTATATGAGGACATATAAAATAAGGTTTGATATGGGGACTGGTTATGATAAGTTAGTAATGAAGTACAAAACAAAACTGGATAATAATCCTTATTTGGGGTGGTTGGTACTGAGTTACACAACGGGTCCATTCGGACCCAGAGTTTTTGTTAACACCAAAGTAAGATAATAAATAAGCAGCGCACAAGGGTTAAATTCAGCTCAAGCTACTAACCTTGCTAGCTTTGCATACAGAATACTATTTTATGTTAGGCTATAGTGCAAAATAATTTTTGGTTCATTATGAAAATGTGATGTGATGAACTGGACACCATATTCTCAGTAGCCTACCCTATTTAATGGAAAACCGCAAATCAGCAACTGTTGTTTACACACAAACATTGACTTTATTGACCTCAGAGATTACTTCTGTGTACTTATACTGTATATTATTCAACTCATCATGAGCAGAGCTTTCATTATTAGAGCCTAATATGAAGGCTCTGTGACGATTTTGAAAAAAAATCCCTTTGAGCTCAAAATTGGCAGCCATCTTGCATTTGAAGGTCAACAATAGGTCAAATCATTATATAAACACCAACTATGTATTCATTGAACAAAATAAGCTCTGAAACCATGTATTGTGCATCATTGTAGGTCAAACCATTAACACATCCTGCGCCATTCACGTTGTACGACGTGTTTCAAGTTCATGCTAATTCTGCCAATCCACGGCGTACGACGTTATTGAGATCATATTTCATTTTTTCGCCCTGTTATTCATATTTCCCTCACGGAGCCTGGTCTGATGCAGTGTGAGCCGGCACAACTCTGCAACGCTTCAATACTGCGCCCTGGTGGATTATCGGCGAGTTGCCAAACCGGAAATGGCCGAGTCGATCTCGGTGCGTCTCCGAAATGCGTCCGGCCACTCGCATATTGTTGCGGGACTGTAGACACACGTCCGTGTGTAGTGATCGCTGCCATAACGCAATAATCGATACGATTTGGCCGTGTATTATGATTATACAAACCGGAAATGGATTTAGGCGATCGCCGTCAAATAAGTGGGATCTTTTTCCTCCCGTCTCATCGTCGAACGGTAAGAGGACGCTGACATTACTTTCAGCCTGTTTGTTTATTCTTATCCATGCAAACTGCTCTGATCAATATATCACCCATACTACATAAAGCATTTAACGACGATCACGGAATTATAAACGACCCCCCCCCCCCCATCCGTTCATCCGCGCATGATCAGTCATAACGTTTAGGATCATGTACAGTTGAAATGTTTAATATAGCGTGGATCGGCAACAAACGGCATTTGATAATCTATATATGCGTTTATGCCTATATCTCACGTTCTAGGAATTACTGCAGAAAACGATAAAAACATATTTATATTCTAGACGGTATTTTCGTATGAATGTATGCATGAAAAAGTTAAACGTTCCTACATCCTGAACGATAGATAATCGATGTTGAATGGGCCATAGTAATGTCAATTTAGCAATACAATTTAAAAAGTTATAGCCCTGCAAAGAAGGTGAACAACTCCATAGACTTACAGTGCTGGCAGAGAATGGTATAAGATGCTCAAATTGCGTGGCAGGGAATGTGTTAAAAAGTTAATTTCCACAGCAGCCATTTTGGATTTTGGTCTCTCACAAATTGTCCCCGCCTTTTTTTTTTTAAATACACCCAGACTAAATTTGTTTATTAACCCTCCTAGATGACAAATCCATTGAGAAACGGACCTTCGCTCTCCACGGTCACGGAAGTGCCACAGTTGACCCTACTACAACCCAACTGGTATTGAATTCTCTCATTCAAAATGAATGGATTACTGTCGAAGAGCAACGCATACATCACAATCGGTGTGAGCGCCTGTTTAGAACACGCCACAGCCAGGCGCTGAGGGGACGGTCACAAGGTATGGACACGTGCCAGGACCAGTGTCAAGGATATAACAACAGTAATAGGGATGTGTTGACGATATCACTTTCAAAGCTGCCAATATGGGTTTGGAGTGGTACACTTGGAGTGGTACACTGAGAGAAGTTTGTGTAAATTAGGCAGTGGCGTAGTTTCAGTAAAAGGCAAGGTATGGCGAGGAGGGAGGGGGGTTGAAGGGGGGGTTTCCCCACCTTGGTGGATTTTTTTTGTCAAATCAGTTGTGCAATAGTCACTTTTGGTGAGTTGTTTCTATACAATTCAGTTATATGACATTTATGTATGACACAGGACTACACAAGCATTTTTAGTATAGAAATGTGTCAACAGACTAAAGCAGGGAACCACAATATTTTGCATACGAATTATGCAGAATGTAATATAACTGTCTATTATTTTTCTTGCAATTGAGCCAATTTTCCTTAGGTACGGTTTTGAGGTGTGTTCAACAGAATGTAGTATCAAAAACACATTCACAAAAAGTATGGGTTACTGAATGCTGAACTGCACTGTTATAATCACTAAGCCATTGTAAGACCTTACCTGTGTCCCTGTATCACTTGTCTCTGCTGCCCTTTGATTAAAAACGTCCCTATGTCCATTTTCCTTTTTTTGTGGCATATTTCAGTTAGTCACAGTAAAAGTCACCTAGTAAAAGTGAGATAATTGACAATATCAAAACATGCTAGGGCTGTACCGAATAGTTCGAAGCTTCGTTCATAATGTTGACATTCGAATTCTAAATCAACATAAAAAATTGCAATTATAAAAAAAATATATAAATTTTTTTTTATTCTTTTTTGCCATACCAGAACGACGCCCCTGAAATTAGGTTGTACGCCGACCATCAAGTAAATACTTGTTTAGTTTAGGAATAAGGGGCAGGTAACTATAAGATTTATTCTTCTTCCTGCTCCTTTTGTCCATGGTATGGTATTTATGATTGTGTATGAAGAACTCTGATTGTATTGATTCCATGTGGCAAATAAAACTCTGAATCTGAATCTGAATTAGATAACAGTGGTAAACTTTAAACGTGCTATTAGATAACAGTCAACCACTAGATGCTGCACTAGAGCACCAGCATGTCAGACGGAAACAATGGTGTGCTTACACAGGATTACAAAGGGTACGATAATTATTACTGTACACTGTGCCATCGAACTACGGTATGTTCACATCAAATTGTCAAACAGATCAAATATGGATCAAGATCTTGCAAATGTATACCCTATTCCCAGCGTAGAATGTTGTTAGAAACATATTTTAGTTTCAACTTTAGGTTGAAAATTAGAAAGTTGACGAACGAGCAAGCTGACTTTATTTATTATTATAATTTTTTATATATTTCTTTATAACAAGAGCAGAGAAACAGGGAGCTCTCAACTAGCAGTGTTTATCCAATCAGGAGCATTCCACATGGGGAAATGGGAAGTAGGGAGGGGATGGGAACATGCATACATGCAACATTCATTGTGGACCTGTCAACATTTATATCAATTCAAAATCAATAAATCTTTTCGGGTTATTATTTTTTTTATGATTTGTCTACATACAAATGTTATCTATAGTACCATTAACACTTTCAGTGCCGGCCATTAACATGGGAAAGCATGGTTAAATGCCAGCACCCACTTCAATGATAGCGTTGTGAACGCATAATCTCTGTCTTAAATTATGTCTAATCTGCCTGTCGCTTATCAATGACTTGTTTGCAGTCAACATTGTCGAAACTGATTGTTTTTTTAATCGGTTCATTTCCGTTTTATAGCATTTTGAAAAGCCCTCGTTTTCAAGGAAAATATATAGATTCCGTTATAAAAGGCATTTACTGGAATATTCTGGAATACACAAACACGTTGTAATTTTTCGGCCTATTTATGAATCGTTTTCAAATAAACGCTAGATTATCGATAGTATATGTGTACTTATGCACGCTATAGAAGCGGGCTGAAATATCGATTCTCTCATTTCCTGATCGCGCACACACAGACACACACACACACGCATAGGGCAAACGCTTATATCTCTGTGAAAATAGCTCTGATTATCCTAAGACTGGTCAAATAAATTCCTTACCTGAGATCAGATGTTACCCAAAAAGATTATTCCAATTCCTGATCGCCATTCCAAATATCGATCACGCTTATTGATTACAGTGTTGGGTACTGTAAATACATAATCCACGCGTTTTCCGGGCCGGCGAGCACAATGAATTCTTCAGTTGGCTTGAGGGAAAAGTAAAAAAAAAAAAGGGGGGGCCACCCCCCCTTCGTCAGTGTAAAGTAATGGGGTGCAGTTACACAGGGAGAGACGATAGGGGGCGGTATCTTCCCAATTGAGCTCAGAGAGAGTCTGCAACACTAGCGTGAGGCTCGATTGATGAAATATGAATTCAAATCGTCAATAAAAAAAAAAACTACAAACAAACGCTATATACTGTAGCATCGGGGGCACTCAAAGGTCGGCATGAACTAACGACAAAACGCGTCCGTGGCACTCAATGTGTTAAGGGTCGGCTGATTAAGGCCTATAGCATCCGATCAGATCCATTACTTTTGTGGAATAACTTACTGTAATAGACCTAGAGACCATTGATTCGTCTGTGGTCATTGGACAAAAGTGATTAAGTGGTTAATGATGACGATGACGTTTGATCCATTTCTCTCTATTAGAGATCTAGTATTCTTCTATGTGTGAAAAATGGCAGAAATTCCCATGGCAGTATGGGAATTACAGTGCATCTCTTCTACAAAGTGAACAAACATGTGACAAACATGTATCAAATGTCCACATGTCCACATACAGGTCCAATAACTGTCCCTCCTGGTGGCTCCATGACCAAGCAGAATCCAACCTACAAACTTTGTTGCACGTCATACCACCCCCCCCCCCCCCCCCCCCCCCCCTCCCCCCATGTTCCCCCTGTCTTAAAATTAGATCCTAAAACAAAATGGATGGATGGACATAATAAGCACACACAGAGAGAGAGAGAGAGAGAGAGAGAGAGAGAGAGAGAGAGAGAGAGAGAGAGAGAGAGAGAGAGAGAGAGAGAGAGAGAGAGAGAGAGAGAGAGAGAGAGAGAGAGAGAGAGAGAGACTCTCAGAACCTCACTCTGGCTCTCTGTCTAGTTTTGAGCTTGCTGGGCGCAGAGACACGCCATTAGGTGTGAACTGTGCAGAATTCAAAGTGAATTTCTCGTCATGTATTATTAAAACTACCCTAATGGCACTCAAATGCGTGTGTGTGTGTGTGTCTGTGTGCGTGTGTGTGTAGCATGTCTTCTACCTGCAGTACTTCTCTTTGAGCTGTCACACACTGAGATGTTTTTTTTTTTTCTACTTTTTCTCCCCATTTTCTATTTTTCTCCCATCCCAATTTCATATTATCCAATTCTACCCTCCCCTGTCTCGAACGTTGTTAGACCATGCCTCCCACTGGTCGGCTGCAATGTGAACGAAGCCTTGCATCACGTGTCCCCTCCGGTACACGAGGAGGCAGCCGTCGCATCTTTTCACCTGAACAGCGCGATCTCTCAGTGGCGAGGAGTGTCGCGTGGAAGGCTCACGCTGCCCCCGTTGCTTGCTGATTCTGCTGTACAGGCGCACCAACCGACCTGTAGGAGTCGCCGTCCACAACGTCCGATTCCCACCCACGGTTTCCCACCCTCTAACACTGCCAATTGTATTAGTATGAACGACCAGCCAAGCCGGAAGCAACGCCGAGAGCTGGGCTCGAAGTTCATTTTTATTTTGACTGAAATGTCTTTGTCGCTCAACCTAATTCTCACAATCAAATAATTAGCCATATGAAGAGACTCATCATTAACCAATTAATGCAGGATATCAATGAGGCAGGCTATCTGAAGCAGTGACGAGCACTGACGACACAGATGATCAATTCTATTCAAATATATGGATGAATATATGATCATCACATTGAATAAGGTAGTCATGTATGGAGCTGTGCAAATATCATTGAATAAGGTAGAGTCATGTAATTGAGCTGTTAATATCATTGAATAAGGTAGAGTCATGTAATTGAGCTGTTAATATCATTGAATAAGGTAGAGTCATGTAATTGAGCTGTCGTGCAAATAGCAAATAGAAAAAGTCAATAAAGTGTGTGGGGGGGGGGGGCAGAGGGGAGGGATCAGCGTGGGTGCAGGTTGGTGAAAAACCATGGGGTGGGGAGGTGTGTGTGTGTGTGTGTGTGTGTGTGTGTGTGCGTGTGTGCGTGCGTGCGTGCGTGCGTGCGTGTGTGTGTGAAAGAAGGCAAAATGATGTCATGGAACAGACCCTCATAGTCATCTTGTCCAGCTCAGGACGGCAAGGAGAGTCGTAAAAGAAGAGCCGACATCAACAACACATGGCAAGGGGGTGGGGGGGGTCCTCAAGACACACAGTAAGAGGATAATCTAGTTTCAATTAGACAAGTCGGGCTTCATAAATATATCTGGATCAATGTCAGTGGATTGCAGTGATATATATGTTTCTCTCTCTCTCTCTCTCTCTCTCTCTCTCTCCCCCATCCCACTCTCCCCGTCTTTCTCTCCCCAATGTATATCTCTGTTGATGAGTAGTCTAGACGTGGGGGTTTTTCTTCCACACCAGCGAGGTTTACCCAAACAGATAGTCAGTCAGTCATATGGAATCTTCCATAATGAATAGAGAGACATGTGACCTGGAACCTCTGCCTAAAATTGATAATTCAGTGTCCCAGTGGATTCCCAAAGAGAAGGCAGGACTTCCCAGGCCACTGGTCTTCAATCACTCTGCCATGTCTTCTATGGAATTTGAACCTTTGAGCATTAATGAAACTGTAACCATTGTGAATGTGTACCCATTACTTCCATGTGATGATCATTCTGATGATGATTTGTATTGATTGATTGTGACAAGGATTAAACTGATCAATTGATACATCTCAACTGGTATCTTGTCTAGATCATTGCCTCACGCATCACTAATCATTTGCTTTTCTTTTTCTTTTGCAACACCATCGCCATCGGCTGTTTCTCATATTCCCAAGCTTGTGTAATATGAGCAATTAGTTAGTATATATTTCTCTTTTCTTTTTCCTAGCCTATGAAAATTGTTTAGACGCTGAAGTGCAATAGTGCCTTGTAGGCTTTGCTGTGTTTGCCAGCGGAAAATACAAACAAGAAAAGCAATTTGAGAAAACACTAAACAATAGAATTTAGCTGCAAACTTGAATCCAGTTATCACACTGTTTACCACACATTGCTACAGCTGTTTGCTGCTGTTTGCCAGATGGCCTATATTTTTGTAAGGGTAAGCACTCAGGTCTAGGTCTTAATTTGTGCCACATTTACTAAATAACCTATAGAGAAACAAAGTTTTAAGGTTTACTTTGATCACAACACAATTCCTTGCTTTGTTTCCCACCCATACGGACATAGTTCTGTCTTTCAGAGAGATTTTGAGGAACGGGACCCGTAATAAAGCAATGCAACCGGTTCAAAAGGGAAATGCCAAGAACAGCGTATATTTATTTACAAATGTTCAAAGACAAAACAGAGTACAACCAAATGATACGACAGTGGTGGTGTAGTGTAGTGCGGACAGGTCGGAGGCCTGGGATATGAAGTGTGTTTACCCAAATGTGTTTGTGAAGCAGATGACTATGTGTGTGTATTAATATGTAGAATGGAGTCTTACCGCGTTGAAATATGTAGTGGGTCAGGGTTGCCTAAACAACGCCAGGAAAACAAATCGGGAACCCAGAGGGAATTTAACGCGAGGGGTAGGCGAGTTGATAGGCGCAAAACACGGGAGGGGCAAGCGAGTGGAAATACACGACGAGCGTGGCATGGTTCGAGGGCGGCGTCCTCCCACACTAGACACAAGAAAAGAGAGGCGAGGGTTAGTTAACCAGCAAAACATTAAACCAAGCTACAAGGGAGAGAACGAGGTTAGGTTTATCAATTGGTTAGATATAATACGTGCATTAGCAAAACGAAGATTCAACTACATCAGAATACTTAAATGCAATCACAATACGAGGAAAAGACAAAATAGTCAAGAGGGATAATTACAATGCAAACCTACTGTTCCAAGTAAGGGATAATGTATGGCTAGGAGGTCATTGTCGCAAAATAATTGACCGACACGGAGTTTAAAATACCGAGGCGCCGCGCCGAGGTGTTTTAAACGGAGTGAAGGTCAATTATTTTGCGACAATGACCGAGTAAAGCTATACATTATCCCGCTTATTACATGGCTAACTTACTAACAATATACCTAATTCATTTGACAAATCGCAGTTCTGTGGCTCTGTCAGCCCAAATAAAGTGATTATTATTATCGCGAGCAGCAGCCTCTGTTCTGGCTCCGCTGTGTTCAGGCTCCGCTCGTTGCTCCGCCCCCTGTCATCGCCGGCAGCACTGAAACAGTGTGTGTCAGTGGGCTTGATTGCGAACAGCTGCGCTCTGCGGTCATTATTGAAAAATCTGCGGTCATTATCGAAAAATAATGACCGCAGTCGGGGGGCTGTTGACCAATCACAAGCAAGCATTTCGGCGAATGTGAAAACGCCATGTAATAAGCAGAACTAACTCACGTTGTCCTCTGGGCTGGTCAAACGTGTATACTCTCCCCCCCCCCCCCCCCCCCCCATTACTGGGGAAGAGACAGGAGCCTCTGATTGAAGATTCACATCTGGTGTGGAATGAGAACGTCTAGGAAAACGTGCGTGTCGGGGCTGAGTGACAGCGCCACGCGACCTCTGGGGGGAGCTAACAGGCTGAGGCACCTGTCCAGGTGGCGTCTATTCTTATCCTAACCCATGTTTAGGACATTATTAGCATGACATCTGAATGCGTGGACACTTTGAAATGGGTATCACACACAGTAGTAAGTCCTACTGTAGAACATGACATATTAGCATGACATCTGATTTATTAATGCCAATACTAAAGATTAGGGACAAACGCAATTGGCACAAGTGTAAATCATAGATTAGTCACTCAGTTTTAATATCTGACTTAGCTCACCTTGTTCGTCTGCTGCCTGTGGATCCTATGGTCACAAGTTCAAATCATTCTTGGTTAAATTTTTTTTTATTTCCCCTTTATCCACTGGTATCTCATAAACCACAGTACAAACCTATTTTCCTATGCTTAGCAGAAGGAGGGTTGTTGAAGCAAGTCTGTTTTGTATTATGGAGATGCAGTTTCTAGACATGCTGCTGCTTCCACCCTTTGGATTCTGTATATCATTCTCCCCTTATGGTGCCCATCATTGTATCTTATATTATGAAGTTGGATGGTCTTCTCTGGTAGAGAGACGGGACTTGCACTGGCATCTGTTTCTGTATAAGGCCATTGCTGGTGATCTCCCACCTACACTGCTGATAGATGTGTGCCCTTCCTGATGACTTGTCGTACAGAACTTGTAAGTCGCTTTGGATAAAAGCGTCAGCTAAATGACTAAATGTAAATGTAAATGTACATCACTTCATTACTAGAATGGAATCCTGGCTTCATCATACTAGCTCTGGTGATTGGCTCACGCTTAAGGTCCCCAGATTGAGAATGTTTTGCAAAGCACTTTGAAACTCAACACTTTAGTCTCCATTGGTCAGTTTAAAAGCTATAATAGCCAACCATTTCACCTCAGTCTGTAGTTTTAATTCATTACAGTTGTTTCATTGATTTACTTTTCTGTCTCTTTATAGTTTTTCTATTTATTATGTGCTATTCTCAACGTCATTGTAAATAAGAGCTTGCTCACAATGATCTTTCGAGATTAAATAAAGATTGAATGAATGAATGAATGAATGAATGAATGAATGAATGAATGAATGAACATCAGAGATGGAATTCTTGACTAAATCATATCTATTACTTCTATTACCCTGCCCATACCTGTACCCTCCCCTCCCTCATGCTGCTATGATGCCCGAATTTCCCCTATCGGATCGATAAAGGAATATCTTATCTTATCGAACAGCAGAACACTAGGAGCAATGTGGGGGTCCTAATGTGTATCAATGTGGGGGTCCTAACGTGTATCATTGTGGGGGTCCTAATGTGTATCAATGTGGGGGTCCTAATGTGTATCAATGTGGGGGTCCTAATGTGTATCAATGTGGGGTCCTAATGTGTATCAATGTGGGGGTCCTAATGTGTATCAATGTGGGGGTCCTACTGTGTATCAATGTGGGGGTCCTAATCTGTATCAATGTGGGGGTCCCAATGTGTATCAATGTGGGGGTCCTAATGTGTATCAATGTGGGGTCCCAATCTGTATCAATGTGGGGGTCCCAATCTGTATCAATGTGGGGGTCCCAATGTGTATCAATGTGGGGGTCCCAATGTGTATCAATGTGGGGGTCCTAATGTGTATCAATGTGGGGGTCCCAATGTGTATCAATGTGGGGGTCCTAATGTGTATCAATGTGGGGGTCCTAATGTGTATCAATGTGGGGGTCCCAATGTGTATCAATGTGGGGGTCCCAATGTGTATCAATGTGGGGGTCCTAATGTGTACACAACCAGGGTTGAGAACCACTGCGCTGAAGACCTAGAAGAAGGAGGTGGTTGAGTTTCCTGCCCCATACCTGCTGATGAGCGTTGAATACACCACTGCACAAAGCCTTCAACAGCATCTTTCTACCAGTACTTCCTTTCTCAGATCATAGGTTAACCCTGTGTTTTTAAATGCAACAATATTGCCTCTGTGTGGCGAAGAGAAGGTACTACAGGCTTAAAGTTCCAAATTGAAGAAGGCAAGGAATAGGTTATCAATATGATTGTATTTTATTATTATAATATATATATTTTTAAAACACAATACAAAATGTAGCCTAATCCATGGTAACACTTATAATAACTAGCCTCAATAGTAAATTGACCATAATTTAATCTTAAGTAGTTGTTATAGTATACTGTTATTTGTTCATTAATTAATTTGATAAAAGATGTACAGTATATTATACAATATAGTATCATAACAGATACTGTATCAGTGTTGGAGTAAGGAGACAATAGAGATAGAGGGCCCAGTGGATGGTGAACCGGTACGAGGGAATGCTGTTCTGACCAGTCTGACAGTCATGTGATCAGTCTGACACACGTGTGACCAGTCTGACAGCCATTTGACCAGTCTGACAGCCATGTGGCCAGTCTGACAGATGTATGACCAGTCTGACACACGTGTGACCAGTCTGACAGCCGTGTGATCAGTCTGACAGCCATGTGACCAGTCTGACAGACATATGACCAGTCTGACACACGTGTGACCAGTCTGACAGCCACGTGATCAGTCTGACACACGTGTGACCAGTCTGACAGCCATGTGACCAGTCTGACAGACATATGACCATGCAGTCTGACAGCCACGTGACCAGTCTGACAGCCACGTGACCAGTCTGACAGACATGTGACCAGCCTGACAGACATGTGACCAGTCTGACAGCAATGTGATCAGTCCGACAGTCGTGTGATCAGTCTGACAGTCGTGTGATCAGTCTGACAGCCATGTGGCCAGTCTGACAGACGTATGACCAGTCTGACAGCAATGTGACCAGTCTGACAGACATATGACCAGTCTGACAGCCATGTGGGCTGCAGTCTGACAGCCATTTGACCAGTCTGACAGCCATGTGGCCAGTCTGACAGACGTATGACCAGTCTGACACACGTGTGACCAGTCTGACAGACATATGACCAGTCTGACAGCAATGTGACCAGTCTGATAGACATATGACCAGTCTGACAGCCATGTGACCAGTCTGACAGAAGTGTGACCGCCAGTTAGGTAGCTGATTGGAAGAGACTGCATGTGATTTGTCAGGGAATTGTCTGCATTTCGTCGTATCTCACTAGCATAGCTTCCAAAGCTAAGCGACAGCTTAACTCTCATTACAACCATCTTTATCATTGAAGGGGTAAATAAACAGTGAGCAACAATGGTTGAACAGAGATACTACACTACGTGTGAGCTGGTGAGAGACGGTCATTACTAGTGGGTGAAGGTTCATGGGAGAGCTATGTCCATCTTATCAGACGTCTGATGAAATCTACCATAAACCACCTCATATTTGACCTCTTGGGTCAAGAGACACCGTCACTGTTTGAAGGCTCATTAACGAGTTCACTTGATTTATTTTTTTATAACACAGTAAAAGTACAAGCCATCATTTCAAAAGTTATAAGGAGTTTCATAGGCAGTTATGCATAGATAGCACCAGGCCTGTGAAAGTCATTATAGTGTTTGATACGTTTCCTGAGTAGAACATACATGTGCAAATACATTATTATACTGTGAGCTTCCTGCTTAAACTCTTGCCCAAGTGGACTGGATTGATCCTGGTGAAGGAGGATTTTCAATA